>NW_027211893.1:7500000-8125000 GCF_036971445.1 Narcine bancroftii
CTGGAATCAGATGCTGGGAATAAGAGGCCGGGAATCAGAGGTGGGGAATCAGAGTCCGGGAATCAGAGATGGGGAGTCAGAGGCGGGGAATGAGATATGGAGATTCAGAGGCGGGGAATCAGAGGCGGGGAAACAGAGGTGGGGAATCAGATATGGGGAATCAGAGGTGGCGAATCAAAGGCGGTGAATCAGAGATGGGGAATCAGAGGCGGGGAATCAGAGGCAGGGAATCAAACACGGGGAATCAGAGGCGGGGAATCAGAGCTGGGGAATCAGAGGCTGGGAATCAAAGTTGGGTAATCAGAGTCAGGGAATCAGATATGGGGAAACAGGGGCGGGGAATCAGAGGCGGGGAAACAGAGGCGGGGAATCAGATATGGGGAATCAGAGGCGGGGAATTAGAGTTGGGGAATCAGAGGCGGGGAATCAGTGGCGGGGAAACAGAGGCGGGGAATCAAACACGGGGAATCAGAGGTGGGGAATCAGAGGTTGGAAATCAGAGGCAGGGAATCAGCGGCGGGGAATCATAGGCGGGGAATCAGAGGCAGGGAATCAGAGGCGGGGAATCAGAGGCGGGAATCAGAGGAGGGGAATCAGAGGCGGGGAAACAGAGGCGGGGAATCAGATATGGGGAATCAGAGGTGGGGAATCAGAGGTTGGGAATCAGAGGTGGGGAATCAGAGGTTGGGAATCAGAGGCAGGGAATCAGAGGCTTGGAATCAGATGCAGGGAATCAGATGCGGGGAATCAGAGGCGGGGAATCAGAGCTGGGGAATCAGAGTCTGGGAATCAAAGTTGGGGAATCAGAGTCAGGGAATCAGATATGGGGAAACAGGGGCGGGGAATCAGAGGCGGGGAAACAGAGGCGGGGAATCAGATATGGGGAATCAGAGGCGGGGAATTAGAGTTGGGGAATCAGAGGCGGGGAATCAGTGGCGGGGAAACAGAGGCGGGGAATCAAACACGGGGAATCAGAGGTGGGGAATCAGAGGTTGGAAATCAGAGGCAGGGAATCAGCGGCGGGGAATCATAGGCGGGGAATCAGAGGCAGGGAATCAGAGGCGGGGAATCAGAGGCGGGAATCAGAGGAGGGGAATCAGAGGCGGGGAAACAGAGGCGGGGAATCAGATATGGGGAATCAGAGGTGGGGAATCAGAGGTTGGGAATCAGAGGTGGGGAATCAGAGGTTGGGAATCAGAGGCAGGGAATCAGAGGCAGGGAATCAGATATGGGGAAACAGGGGCGGGGAATCAGAGGCGGGGAAACAGAGGCGGGGAATCAGATATGGGGAATCAGAGGCGGGGAATTAGAGTTGGGGAATCAGAGGCGGGGAATCAGAGGCGGGGAAACAGAGGCGGGGAATCAAACACGGGGAATCAGAGGTGGGGAATCAGAGGTTGGGAATCAGAGGCAGGGAATCAGAGGCGGGGAATCAGAGGCGGGGAATGAGAGGCAGGGAATCAGATGTGCGGAATCGGAGATGGGGAATCAGAGGCAGGGAATCAGAGGCGGGGAATCAGAGGAAGCGAATCAGAGGCCGGGAATCAGATATGGGGAAACAGAAGCGGGGAATCAGAGGCGGGGTAACAGAGGCTGGGAATCAGGTATGGGGAATCAGAGGTGGGGAATCAGAGGCGGGGAATCAGAGCTGGGGAATCAGAGGTGGGGAATCAAAGTTGGGGAATCAGAAGCGGGGACTTAGATATGGGGAAACAGAGGAGGGGAATCAGAGACGGGGAAACAGAGGCGGGGATTCAGATATGGGGAATCAGAGGTGGGGAATCAGAGGCAGGGAATTAGATGTGCGGAATCAGAAATGGGGAATCAGAGGCAGGGAATCAGAATCAGAAGCAGGGAATCAGAGGCCGGGAATCAGAGGCAGGGAATCAGAGGCCGGAATCAGATGCCGGGAATAAGAGGTCGGGAATCAGAGGTGGGGAATCAGAGTCCGGGAATCAGAGATGGGGAATCAGAGGCGGGGAATGAGATATGGGGAATCAGAGGCGGGGAATCAGAGGCGGGGAAACAGTGGCGAGGAATCAGATATGGGGAATCAGAGGTGGCGAATCAAAGGCGGTGAATCAGAGATGGGGAATCAGAGCTGGGGAATCAGAGGCAGGGGATCAAACACGGGGAATCAGAGGCGGGGAATCAGAGCTGGGGAATCAGAGGCGGGGAATCAGAGTTGGGGAATCAGAGGCGGGGAATCAGAGCTGGGGAATCAGAGGTGGGGAATCAGAGGTGGGGAATCAGAGGCGGTGAATCTGAGATGGGGAATCAGAGGCGGGGAATCAGAGGCAGGTTATCAGACACGGGGATTCAGAGGCTGGGAATCAGACGGGGGGAATCAAAGGCGGGGAATGAAGCTGGGGAATCAGAGGCAGGGAATCAGAGGCAGGGAATCAAACACGGGGAATCAGAGCTGGGGAATCAGAGGCGGGGAATTAGAGTTGGGGAATCAGAGGAGGGGAATCAGAGGCGGGGAAACAGAGGCGGGGAATCAGATATGGGGAATCAGAGGTGGGGAATCAGAGGTTGGGAATCAGAGGCAGGGAATCAGAGGCGGGGAATCAGAGGCAGGGAATCAGATATGCGGAATCGGAGATGGGTAATCAGAGGTAGGGAATCAGAGGTGGGGAATCAGAGGCGGGGAATAAGAGGCCGGGAATCAGATATGGGGAAACAGAGGTGGGGAATCAGAGGCGGGGAAACAGAGGCGGGGAATCAGATATGGGGAATCAGAGGTGGGGAATCAGAGGTTGGGAATCAGAGGCAGGGAATCAGAGGCTTGGAATCAGATGCAGGGAATCAGATGCGGGGAATCAGAGGCGGGGGATCAGAGCTGGGGAATCAGAGGTGGGGAATCAGAGTTGGGGAATCAGAGGCGGGGACTTAGATATTGGGAAACAAAGGCGGGGAATCAGAGGCGGGGAAACAGAGGCGGGGAGTCAGATATGGGGAATCAGAGGTGGGGAATCAGAGGCAGGGAATCAGATGTGCGGAATCAGAGATGGGGAATCAGAGGCAGGGAATCAGAATCAGAAGCAGGGAATCAGAGGCCGGGAATCAGAGGCCGGAATCAGATGCCGGGAATAAGAGGCCGGGAATCAGAGGTGGGGAATCAGAGTCCGGGAATCAGAGATGGGGATTCAGAGGCGGGGAATGAGATATGGGGAATCAGAGGCGGGGTATCAGAGGCGGGGAAACAGATGCGGGGAATCAGATATGGGGAATCAGAGGTGGCGAATCAAAGGCGGTGAATCAGAGATGGGGAATCAGAGGCCGGGAATCAGAGGCAGGGAATCAAACACGGGGAATCAGAGGCGGGGAATCAGAGCTGGGGAATCAGAGTTGGGGAATCAGAGGCGGGGAAGCAGAGGCAGGGAATCAGACGCGGGGATTCAGAGGCGGGGAATCATAGTTGGGAATCAGAGGCGGATAATCAGATATGGGGAAACAGAGGCGGGGAATCAGGGGCGGGGAAACAGAGGCGGGGAATCAGATATGGGGAAACAGGGGCGGGGAATCAGAGGCGGGGAAACAGAGGCGGGGAATCAGATATGGGGAATCAGAGGCGGGGAATTAGAGTTGGGGAATCAGAGGCGGGGAATCAGAGGTGGGGAAACAGAGGCGGGGAATCAAACACGGGGAATTAGAGTTGGGGAATCAGAGTCCGGGAATCAGAGATGGGGATTCAGAGGCGGGGAATGAGATATGGAGAATCAGAGGCGGGGAATCAGAGGCGGGGAAACAGAGGTGGGGAATCAGATATGGGGAATCAGAGGTGGCGAATCAAAGGCGGTGAATCAGAGATGGGGAATCAGAGGCGGGGAATCAGAGGCAGGGAATCAAACACGGGGAATCAGAGGCGGGGAATCAGAGCTGGGGAATCAGAGGCTGGGAATCAAAGTTGTGGAATCAGAGGCAGGGAATCAGATATGGGGAAACAGGGGCGGGGAATCAGAGGCGGGAAATCAGAGGCAGGGAATCAGAGGCGGGGAATCAGAGATGGGGAATCAGAGGCGGGGAATCAGAGGCAGGGAATCAAACACGGGGAATCAGAGGCGGGGAATTAGAGTTGGGGAATCAGAGGCGGGGAATCAGAGGTGGGGAAACAGAGGCGGGGAATCAAACACGGGGAATCAGAGGTGGGGAATCAGAGGTTGGGAATCAGAGGCAGGGAATCAGAGGCGGGGAATCAGAGGCGGGGAATCAGAGGCAGGGAATCAGATGTGCGGAACCGGAGATTGGGAATCAGAGGCAGGGAATAAGAGGCGGGGAATCAGAGGCGGGGAATCAGAGGCCGGGAATCAGATATGGGGAAACAGAGGCGGGGAATCAGAGGCGGGGAAACAGAGGCTGGGAATCAGATATGGGGAATCAGAGGTGGGGAATCAGAGGTTGTGAATCAGAGGCAGGGAATCAGAGGCTTGGAATCAGATGCAGGGAATCAGATGCGGGGATTCAGAGGCGGGGAATCAGAGCTGGGGAATCAGAGGTATGGAATCAGAGTTGGGGAATCAGAGGCGGGGACTTAGATATTGGGAAACAGAGGCGGGGAATCAGAGGCGGGGAAACAGAGGCGGGGAATCAGATATGGGGAATCAGAGATGGGGAATCAGAGGCAGGGAATCAGATGTGCGGAATCAGAGATGGGGAATCAAAGGCAGGGAATCAGAATCAGAAGCAGGGAATCAGAGGCCGGGAATCAGAGGCCGGAATCAGATGCCGGGAATAAGAGGCCGGGAATCAGAGGTGGAGAAACAGAGTCCGGGGATCAGAGATGGGGATTCAGAGGCGGGGAATGAGATATGGGGAATCAGAGGCGGGGAATCAGAGGCGGGGAAACAGAGGCGGGGAATCAGATATGGGGAATCAGAGGTGGCGAATCAAAGGCGGTGAATCAGAGATGGGGAATCAGAGGCCGGGAATCGGAGGCAGGGAATCAAACACGGGGAATCAGAGGCGGGGAATCAGAGCTGGGGAATCAGAGGCTGGGAATCAAAGTTGGGGAATCAGAGGCAGGGAATCAGATATGGGGAAACAGGGGCGGGGAATCAGAGGCGGGGAAACAGAGGCAGGGAATCAGATATGGGGAATCAGAGGCGGGGAATTAGAGTTGGGGAATCAGAGGCGGGGAATCAGAGGCGGGGAAACAGAGGCGGGGAATCAAACACGGGGAATCAGAGGTGGGGAATCAGAGGTTGGGAATCAGAGGCATGGAATCAGAGGCGGGGAATCAGAGGCGGGGAATCAGAGGCAGGGAATCAGATGTGCGGAATCGGAGATGGGGAATCAGAGGCAGGGAATCAGAGACGGGGAATCAGAGTCCGGGAATCAGATATGGGGAAACAGAGGCGGGGAATCAGAGGCGGGGAAACAGAGGCTGGGAATCAGATATGGGGAATCAGAGGTGGGGAATCAGAGGTTGGGAATCAGAGGCAGGGAATCAGAGGCTTGGAATCAGATGCAGGGAATCAGATGCAGGGAATCAGAGGCGGGGAATCAGAGCTGGGGAATCAGAGGTGGGGAATCAGAGTTGGGGAATCAGAGGCGGGGACTTAGATATTGGGAAACAGAGGCGGGGAATCAGAGGCGGTTAAACAGAGGCGGGGAATCAGATATGGGGAATCAGAGATGGGGAATCAGAGGCAGGGAATCAGATGTGCGGAATCAGAGATGGGGAATCAAAGGCAGGGAATCAGAATCAGAAGCATGGAATCAGAGGCCGGGAATCAGAGGCCGGAATCAGATGCCGGGAATAAGAGGCTGGGAATCAGAGGTGGGGAATCAGAGTCCGGGAATCAGAGATGGGGAATCAGAGGCGGGGAATGAGATATGGGGAATCAGAGGCGGGGAATCAGAGGCGGGGAAACAGAGGCGAGGAATCAGATATGGGGAATCAGAGGTGGCGAATCAAAGGCGGTGAATCAGAGATGGGGAATAAGAGGCGGGGAATCAGAGGCAGGGAATCAAACACGGGGAATCAGAGGCGGGGAATCAGAGCTGGGGAATCAGAGGCGGGGAATCAGAGTTGGGGAATCAGAGGCGGGGAATCAGAGCTTGGGAATCAGAGGTGGGGATCAGAGTCGGGGAATCAGAGGCAGTTAATCAGATGTGCGGAATCCGAGATGGGGAATCAGAGGTGGGGAATCAGAGGCTGTGAATCAGAGATGGGGAATCAGAGGCGGGGAATCAGACGCAGGAAATCAGACACGGGGATTCAGAGGCTGGGAATCAGACGGGGGGAATCAAAGGCGGGGAATCAGAGCTGGGGAATCAGAGGCAGGGAATCAGAGTTGGGGATTCAGAGGCGGGGAATCAGATATGGGGAAACAGAGGCGGGGAATCAGAGGCGGGCAAACAGAGGCGGGGAATTAGATATGGGGAATCAGAGGTGGGGAATCAGAGGTGGTGAATCAGAGATGGGGAATCACAGGCGGGGAATCAGAGGCAGGGAATAGAACGCGGGGAATCAGAGGCAGGGAATCAGAGTTGGGGCATCAGAGGTTGGGAATTAGATATGGGGAAACAGAGGCGGGGAATCAGAGGCGGGGAAACAGAGGCGGGAAATCAGATATGGGGAATCAGAGGTGGGGAATCAGAGGCAGGGAATCAGATGTGCAGAATCAGAGATGGGGAATCAGAGGCAGCGAATCAGAATCAGAAGCGGGGAATCAGAGGCCGGGAATCAGAGGCCGGGAATCAGATGCTGGGAATAAGAGGCCGGGAATCAGATGTGGGGAATCAGAGTCCGGGAATCAGAGATGGGGATTCAGAGGCGGGGAATGAGATATGGAGAATCAGAGGCGGGGAATCAGAGGCAGGGAAACAGAGGTGGGGAATCAGATATGTGGAATCAGAGGTGGCGAATCAAAGGCGGTGAATCAGAGATGGGGAATCAGAGGCGGGGAATCAGAGGCAGGGAATCAAACACGGGAAATCAGAGGCGGGGAATCAGAGCTGGGGAATCAGAGGCGGGGAATCAGAGTTGGGGAATCAGAGGCAGGGAATCAGATATGGGCAAACAAGGGCAGGGAATCAGAGGCGGGGAAACAGAGGCGGGGAATCAGATATGGGGAATCAGAGGTGTGGAATCAGAGGTTGGGAATCAGAGGCAGGGAATCAGAGGCGGCGAAACAGAGGCGGGGAATCAGATATGGGGAATCGGAGGTGGCGAATCAAAGGCGGTGAAACAGAGATGGGGAATCAGGGCAGGGAATCAGAGGCAGGGAATCAAACACGGGGAATCAGAGCTGGGGAATCAGAGGCGGGGAATTAGAGTTGGGGAATCAGAGGAGGGGAATCAGAGGCGGGGAAACAGAGGCGGGGAATCAGATATGGGGAATCAGAGGTGGGGAATCAGAGGTTGGGAATCAGAGGCAGGGAATCAGAGGCGGGGAATCAGAGGCAGGGAGTCAGATGTGCGGAATCGCAGATGGGTTATCAGAGGTAGGGAATCAGAGGTGGGGAATCAGAGGCGGGGAATAAGAGCTGGGGAATCAGAGGCTGGGAATCAAAGTTGGGGAATCAGAGGCAGGGAATCAGATATGGGGAAACAGGGGCGGGGAATCAGAGGCGGGGAAACAGAGGCAGGGAATCAGATATGGGGAATCAGAGGCGGGGAATTAGAGTTGGGGAATCAGAGGCGGGGAATCAGAGGCGGGGAAACAGAGGCGGGGAATCAAACACGGGGAATCAGAGGTGGGGAATCAGAGGTTGGGAATCAGAGGCATGGAATCAGAGGCGGGGAATCAGAGGCGGGGAATCAGAGGCAGGGAATCAGATGTGCGGAATTGGAGATGGGGAATCAGAGGCAGGGAATCAGAGGCGGGGAATCAGAGTCCGGGAATCAGATATGGGGAAACAGAGGCGGGGAATCAGGGGCGGGGAAACAGAGGCTGGGAATCAGATATGGGGAATCAGAGGTGGGGAATCAGAGGTTGGGAATCAGAGGCAGGGAATCAGAGGCTTGGAATCAGATGCAGGGAATCAGATGCAGGGAATCGGAGGCGGGGAATCAGAGCTGGGGAATCAGAGGTGGGGAATCAGAGTTGGGGAATCAGAGGCGGGGACTTAGATATTGGGAAACAGAGGCGGGGAATCAGAGGCGGGGAAACAGAGGCGGGGAATCAGATATGGGGAATCAGAGATGGGGAATCAGAGGCAGGGAATCAGATGTGCGGAATCAGAGATGGGGAATCAAAGGCAGGGAATCAGAATCAGAAGCAGGGAATCAGAGGCCGGGAATCAGAGGCCGGAATCAGATGCCGGGAATAAGAGGCCGGGAATCAGAGGTGGAGAAACAGAGTCCGGGGATCAGAGATGGGGATTCAGAGGCGGGGAATGAGATATGGGGAATCAGAGGCGGGGAATCAGAGGCGGGGAAACAGAGGCGGGGAATCAGATATGGGGAATCAGAGGTGGCGAATCAAAGGCGGTGAATCAGAGATGGGGAATCAGAGGCCGGGAATCGGAGGCAGGGAATCAAACACGGGGAATCAGAGGCGGGGAATCAGAGCTGGGGAATCAGAGGCTGGGAATCAAAGTTGGGGAATCAGAGGCAGGGAATCAGATATGGGGAAACAGGGGCGGGGAATCAGAGGCGGGGAAACAGAGGCAGGGAATCAGATATGGGGAATCAGAGGCGGGGAATTAGAGTTGGGGAATCAGAGGCGGGGAATCAGAGGCGGGGAAACAGAGGCGGGGAATCAAACACGGGGAATCAGAGGTGGGGAATCAGAGGTTGGGAATCAGAGGCATGGAATCAGAGGCGGGGAATCAGAGGCGGGGAATCAGAGGCAGGGAATCAGATGTGCGGAATCGGAGATGGGGAATCAGAGGCAGGGAATCAGAGACGGGGAATCAGAGTCCGGGAATCAGATATGGGGAAACAGAGGCGGGGAATCAGAGGCGGGGAAACAGAGGCTGGGAATCAGATATGGGGAATCAGAGGTGGGGAATCAGAGGTTGGGAATCAGAGGCAGGGAATCAGAGGCTTGGAATCAGATGCAGGGAATCAGATGCAGGGAATCAGAGGCGGGGAATCAGAGCTGGGGAATCAGAGGTGGGGAATCAGAGTTGGGGAATCAGAGGCGGGGACTTAGATATTGGGAAACAGAGGCGGGGAATCAGAGGCGGTTAAACAGAGGCGGGGAATCAGATATGGGGAATCAGAGATGGGGAATCAGAGGCAGGGAATCAGATGTGCGGAATCAGAGATGGGGAATCAAAGGCAGGGAATCAGAATCAGAAGCATGGAATCAGAGGCCGGGAATCAGAGGCCGGAATCAGATGCCGGGAATAAGAGGCTGGGAATCAGAGGTGGGGAATCAGAGTCCGGGAATCAGAGATGGGGAATCAGAGGCGGGGAATGAGATATGGGGAATCAGAGGCGGGGAATCAGAGGCGGGGAAACAGAGGCGAGGAATCAGATATGGGGAATCAGAGGTGGCGAATCAAAGGCGGTGAATCAGAGATGGGGAATAAGAGGCGGGGAATCAGAGGCAGGGAATCAAACACGGGGAATCAGAGGCGGGGAATCAGAGCTGGGGAATCAGAGGCGGGGAATCAGAGTTGGGGAATCAGAGGCGGGGAATCAGAGCTTGGGAATCAGAGGTGGGGATCAGAGTCGGGGAATCAGAGGCAGTTAATCAGATGTGCGGAATCCGAGATGGGGAATCAGAGGTGCGGAATCAGAGGCTGTGAATCAGAGATGGGGAATCAGAGGCGGGGAATCAGACGCAGGAAATCAGACACGGGGATTCAGAGGCTGGGAATCAGACGGGGGGAATCAAAGGCGGGGAATCAGAGCTGGGGAATCAGAGGCAGGGAATCAGAGTTGGGGATTCAGAGGCGGGGAATCAGATATGGGGAAACAGAGGCGGGGAATCAGAGGCGGGCAAACAGAGGCGGGGAATTAGATATGGGGAATCAGAGGTGGGGAATCAGAGGTGGTGAATCAGAGATGGGGAATCACAGGCGGGGAATCAGAGGCAGGGAATAGAACGCGGGGAATCAGAGGCAGGGAATCAGAGTTGGGGCATCAGAGGTTGGGAATTAGATATGGGGAAACAGAGGCGGGGAATCAGAGGCGGGGAAACAGAGGCGGGAAATCAGATATGGGGAATCAGAGGTGGGGAATCAGAGGCAGGGAATCAGATGTGCAGAATCAGAGATGGGGAATCAGAGGCAGCGAATCAGAATCAGAAGCGGGGAATCAGAGGCCGGGAATCAGAGGCCGTGAATCAGATGCTGGGAATAAGAGGCCGGGAATCAGAGGTGGGGAATCAGAGTCCGGGAATCAGAGATGGGGATTCAGAGGCGGGGAATGAGATATGGAGAATCAGAGGCGGGGAATCAGAGGCAGGGAAACAGAGGTGGGGAATCAGATATGTGGAATCAGAGGTGGCGAATCAAAGGCGGTGAATCAGAGATGGGGAATCAGAGGCGGGGAATCAGAGGCAGGGAATCAAACACGGGAAATCAGAGGCGGGGAATCAGAGCTGGGGAATCAGAGGCGGGGAATCAGAGTTGGGGAATCAGAGGCAGGGAATCAGATATGGGCAAACAAGGGCAGGGAATCAGAGGCGGGGAAACAGAGGCGGGGAATCAGATATGGGGAATCAGAGGTGTGGAATCAGAGGTTGGGAATCAGAGGCAGGGAATCAGAGGCGGCGAAACAGAGGCGGGGAATCAGATATGGGGAATCGGAGGTGGCGAATCAAAGGCGGTGAAACAGAGATGGGGAATCAGGGCAGGGAATCAGAGGCAGGGAATCAAACACGGGGAATCAGAGCTGGGGAATCAGAGGCGGGGAATTAGAGTTGGGGAATCAGAGGAGGGGAATCAGAGGCGGGGAAACAGAGGCGGGGAATCAGATATGGGGAATCAGAGGTGGGGAATCAGAGGTTGGGAATCAGAGGCAGGGAATCAGAGGCGGGGAATCAGAGGCAGGGAGTCAGATGTGCGGAATCGCAGATGGGTAATCAGAGGTAGGGAATCAGAGGTGGGGAATCAGAGGCGGGGAATAAGAGCTGGGGAATCAGAGGCTGGGAATCAAAGTTGGGGAATCAGAGGCAGGGAATCAGATATGGGGAAACAGGGGCGGGGAATCAGAGGCGGGGAAACAGAGGCAGGGAATCAGATATGGGGAATCAGAGGCGGGGAATTAGAGTTGGGGAATCAGAGGCGGGGAATCAGAGGCGGGGAAACAGAGGCGGGGAATCAAACACGGGGAATCAGAGGTGGGGAATCAGAGGTTGGGAATCAGAGGCATGGAATCAGAGGCGGGGAATCAGAGGCGGGGAATCAGAGGCAGGGAATCAGATGTGCGGAATCGGAGATGGGGAATCAGAGGCAGGGAATCAGAGGCGGGGAATCAGAGTCCGGGAATCAGATATGGGGAAACAGAGGCGGGGAATCAGAGGCGGGGAAACAGAGGCTGGGAATCAGATATGGGGAATCAGAGGTGGGGAATCAGAGGTTGGGAATCAGAGGCAGGGAATCAGAGGCTTGGAATCAGATGCAGGGAATCAGATGCAGGGAATCAGAGGCGGGGAATCAGAGCTGGGGAATCAGAGGTGGGGAATCAGAGTTGGGGAATCAGAGGCGGGGACTTAGATATTGGGAAACAGAGGCGGGGAATCAGAGGCGGGGAAACAGAGGCGGGGAATCAGATATGGGGAATCAGAGATGGGGAATCAGAGGCAGGGAATCAGATGTGCGGAATCAGAGATGGGGAATCAAAGGCAGGGAATCAGAATCAGAAGCAGGGAATCAGAGGCCGGGAATCAGAGGCCGGAATCAGATGCCGGGAATAAGAGGCCGGGAATCAGAGGTGGAGAAACAGAGTCCGGGGATCAGAGATGGGGATTCAGAGGCGGGAAATGAGATATGGGGAATCAGAGGCGGGGAATCAGAGGCGGGGAAACAGAGGCGGGGAATCAGATATGGGGAATCAGAGGTGGCGAATCAAAGGCGGTGAATCAGATGTGCAGAATCAGAGATGGGGAATCAGAGGCAGCGAATCAGAATCAGAAGCGGGGAATCAGAGGCCGGGAATCAGAGGCCGGGAATCAGATGCTGGGAATAAGAGGCCGGGAATCAGAGGTGGGGAATCAGAGTCCGGGAATCAGAGATGGGGATTCAGAGGCGGGGAATGAGATATGGAGAATCAGAGGCGGGGAATCAGAGGCAGGGAAACAGAGGTGGGGAATCAGATATGTGGAATCAGAGGTGGCGAATCAAAGGCGGTGAATCAGAGATGGGGAATCAGAGGCAGGGAATCAGAATCAGAAGCAGGGAATCAGAGGCCGGGAATCAGAGGCCGGAATCAGATGCCGGGAATAAGAGGCTGGGAATCAGAGGTGGGGATTCAGAGTCCGGGAATCAGAGATGGGGAATCAGAGGCGGGGAATGAGATATGGGGAATCAGAGGCGGGGAATCAGAGGCGGGGAAACAGAGGCGAGGAATCAGATATGGGGAATCAGATGTGGCGAATCAAAGGCGGTGAATCAGAGATGGGGAATAAGAGGCGGGGAATCAGAGGAAGGGAATCAAACACGGGGAATCAGAGGCGGGGAATCAGAGTTGGGGAATCAGAGGCGGGGAATCAGAGTTGGGGAATCAGAGGCGGGGAATCAGAGCTTGGGAATCAGAGGTGGGGATCAGAGTCGGGGAATCAGAGGCAGTTAATCAGATGTGCGGAATCCGAGATGGGGAATCAGAGGTGGGGAATCAGAGGCTGTGAATCAGAGATGGGGAATCAGTGGCGGGGAATCAGATGCAGGAAATCAGACACGGGGATTCAGAGGCTGGGAATCAGACGGGGGGAATCAAAGGCGGGGTATCAGAGCTGGGGAATCAGAGGCAGGGAATCAGAGTTGGGGATTCAGAGGCGGGGAATCAGATATGGGGAAACAGAGGCGGGGAATCAGAGGCGGGCAAACAGAGGCGTGGAATTAGATATGGGGAATCAGAGGTGGGGAATCAGAGGTGGTGAATCAGAGATGGGGAATCACAGGCGGGAAATCAGAGGCAGGGAATAGAACGCGGAGAATCAGAGGCAGGGAATCAGAGTTGGGGCATCAGAGGTTGGGAATTAGATATGGGGAAACAGAGGCGGGGAATCAGAGGCGGGGAAACAGAGGCGGGAAATCAGATATGGGGAATCAGAGGTGGGGAATCAGAGGCAGGGAATCAGATGTGCAGAATCAGAGATGGGGAATCAGAGGCAGCGAATCAGAATCAGAAGCGGGGAATCAGAGGCCGGGAATCAGAGGCCGGGAATCAGATGCTGGGAATAAGAGGCCGGGAATCAGAGGTGTGGAATCAGAGTCCGGGAATCAGAGATGGGGATTCAGAGGCGGGGAATGAGATATGGAGAATCAGAGGCGGGGAATCAGAGGCGGGGAAACAGAGGTGGGGAATCAGATATGTGGAATCAGAGGTGGCGAATCAAAGGCGGTGAATCAGAGATGGGGAATCAGGGCAGGGAATCAGAGGCGGGGAAACAGAGGCGGGGAATCAGATATGGGGAATCAGAGGTGTGGAATCAGAGGTTGGTAATCAGAGGCAGGGAATCAGAGGCGGCGGAACAGAGGCAGGGAATCAGATATGGGGAATCAGAGGTGGCGAATCAAAGGCGGTGAAACAGAGATGGGGAATCAGGGCAGGGAATCAGAGGCAGGGAATCAAACACGGCGAATCAGAGCTGGGGAATCAGAGGCGGGGAATAAGAGGCCGGGAATCAGATATTGGGAAACAGAGGTGGGGAATCAGAGGCGGGGAAACAGAGGCGGGGAATCAGATATGGGGAATCAGAGGTGGGGAATCAGAGGTTGGGAATCAGAGGCAGGGAATCAGAGGCTTGGAATCAGATGCAGGGAATCAGATGCGGGGAATCAGAGGCGGGGAATCAGAGCTGGGGAATCAGAGGTGGGGAATCAGAGTTGGGGAATCAGAGGCGGGGACTTAGATATTGGGAAACAAAGGCGGGGAATCAGAGGCGGGGAAACAGAGGCGGGGAGTCAGATACGGGGAATCAGAGGTGGGGAATCAGAGGCAGGGAATCAGATGTGCGGAATCAGAGATGGGGAATCAGAGGCAGGGAATCAGAATCAGAAGCAGGGAATCAGAGGCCGGGAATCAGAGGCCGGAATCAGATGCCGGGAATAAGAGGCCGGGAATCAGAGGTGGGGAATCAGAGTCCGGGAATCAGAGATGGGGATTCAGAGGCGGGGAATGAGATATGGGGAATCAGAGGCGGGGAATCAGAGGCGGGGAAACAGATGCGGGGAATCAGATATGGGGAATCAGAGGTGGCGAATCAAAGGCGGTGAATCAGAGATGGGGAATCAGAGGCCGGGAATCAGAGGCAGGGAATCAAACACGGGGAATCAGAGGCGGGGAATCAGTGCTGGGGAATCAGAGGCGGGGAATCAGAGTTGGGGAATCAGAGGCGGGGAAGCAGAGGCAGGGAATCAGACGCGGGGATTCAGAGGCAGGGAATCATAGTTGGGAATCAGAGGCGGATAATCAGATATGGGGAAACAGAGGCGGGGAATCAGGGGCGGGGAAACAGAGGCGGGGAATCAGATATGGGGAATCGGATGCAGGGAATCAGAGGCGGGGAATCAGAGCTGGGGAATCAGAGGCGGGGAATCAGAGTTGGGGCATCAGAGGTGGGGAATTAGATATGGGGAAACAGAGGCGGGGAATCAGAGGCGTGGAAACAGAGGCGGGGAATCAGATATGGGGAATCAGAGGTGGGGAATCAGAGGCAGGTAATCAGATGTGCGGAATCAGAGATGGGGAATCAGAGGCAGGGAATCAGAATCAGAAGCGGGGAGTCAGAGGCCGGGAATCAGAGGCCTGGAATCAGATGCTGGGAATAAGAGGCCGGGAATCAGAGGTGGGGAATCAGAGTCTGGGAATCAGAGATGGGGAGTCAGAGGCGGGGAATGAGATATGGAGATTCAGAGGCAGGGAATCAGAGGCGGGGAAACAGAGGTGGGGAATCAGAGATGGGGAATCAGAGGCGGGGAATCAGATGCAGGAAATCAGACACGGGGATTCAGAGGCTGGGAATCAGACGGGGGGAATCAAAGGCGGGGAATCAGAGCTGGGGAATCAGAGGCAGGGAATCAGAGTTGGGGATTCAGAGGCGGGGAATCAGATATGGGGAAACAGAGGCGGGGAATCAGAGGCGGGCAAACAGAGGCGGGGAATTAGATATGGGGAATCAGAGGTGGGGAATCAGAGGTGGTGAATCAGAGATGGGGAATCACAGGCGGGAAATCAGAGGCAGGGAATAGAACGCGGAGAATCAGAGGCAGGGAATCAGAGTTGGGGCATCAGAGGTTGGGAATTAGATATGGGGAAACAGAGGCGGGGAATCAGAGGCGGGGAAACAGAGGCGGGAAATCAGATATGGGGAATCAGAGGTGGGGAATCAGAGGCAGGGAATCAGATGTGCAGAATCAGAGATGGGGAATCAGAGGCAGCGAATCAGAATCAGAAGCGGGGAATCAGAGGACGGGAATCAGAGGCCGGGAATCAGATGCTGGGAATAAGAGGCCGGGAATCAGAGGTGTGGAATCAGAGTCCGGGAATCAGAGATGGGGATTCAGAGGCGGGGAATGAGATATGGAGAATCAGAGGCGGGGAATCAGAGGCGGGGAAACAGAGGTGGGGAATCAGATATGTGGAATCAGAGGTGGCGAATCAAAGGCGGTGAATCAGAGATGGGGAATCAGGGCAGGGAATCAGAGGCGGGGAAACAGAGGCGGGGAATCAGATATGGGGAATCAGAGGTGTGGAATCAGAGGTTGGTAATCAGAGGCAGGGAATCAGAGGCGGCGGAACAGAGGCAGGGAATCAGATATGGGGAATCAGAGGTGGCGAATCAAAGGCGGTGAAACAGAGATGGGGAATCAGGGCAGGGAATCAGAGGCAGGGAATCAAACACGGCGAATCAGAGCTGGGGAATCAGAGGCGGGGAATAAGAGGCCGGGAATCAGATATTGGGAAACAGAGGTGGGGAATCAGAGGCGGGGTAACAGAGGCGGGGAATCAGATATGGGGAATCAGAGGTGGGGAATCAGAGGTTGGGAATCAGAGGCAGGGAATCAGAGGCTTGGAATCAGATGCAGGGAATCAGATGCGGGGAATCAGAGGCGGGGAATCAGAGCTGGGGAATCAGAGGTGGGGAATCAGAGTTGGGGAATCAGAGGCGGGGACTTAGATATTGGGAAACAAAGGCGGGGAATCAGAGGCGGGGAAACAGAGGCGGGGAGTCAGATACGGGGAATCAGAGGTGGGGAATCAGAGGCAGGGAATCAGATGTGCGGAATCAGAGATGGGGAATCAGAGGCAGGGAATCAGAATCAGAAGCAGGGAATCAGAGGCCGGGAATCAGAGGCCGGAATCAAATGCCGGGAATAAGAGGCCGGGAATCAGAGGTGGGGAATCAGAGTCCGGGAATCAGAGATGGGGATTCAGAGGCGGGGAATGAGATATGGGGAATCAGAGGCGGGGAATCAGAGGCGGGGAAACAGATGCGGGGAATCAGATATGGGGAATCAGAGGTGGCGAATCAAAGGCGGTGAATCAGATATGGGGAATCAGAGGCCGGGAATCAGAGGCAGGGAATCAAACACGGGGAATCAGAGGCGGGGAATCAGTGCTGGGGAATCAGAGGCGGGGAATCAGAGTTGGGGAATCAGAGGCGGGGAAGCAGAGGCAGGGAATCAGACGCGGGGATTCAGAGGCAGGGAATCATAGTTGGGAATCAGAGGCGGATAATCAGATATGGGGAAACAGAGGCGGGGAATCAGGGGCGGGGAAACAGAGGCGGGGAATCAGATATGGGGAATCGGATGCAGGGAATCAGAGGCGGGGAATCAGAGCTGGGGAATCAGAGGCGGGGAATCAGAGTTGGGGCATCAGAGGTGGGGAATTAGATATGGGGAAACAGAGGCGGGGAATCAGAGGCGTGGAAACAGAGGCGGGGAATCAGATATGGGGAATCAGAGGTGGGGAATCAGAGGCAGGTAATCAGATGTGCGGAATCAGAGATGGGGAATCAGAGGCAGGGAATCAGAATCAGAAGCGGGGAGTCAGAGGCCGGGAATCAGAGGCCTGGAATCAGATGCTGGGAATAAGAGGCCGGGAATCAGAGGTGGGGAATCAGAGTCTGGGAATCAGAGATGGGGAGTCAGAGGCGGGGAATGAGATATGGAGATTCAGAGGCAGGGAATCAGAGGCGGGGAAACAGAGGTGGGGAATCAGATATGGGGAATCAGAGGTGGCGAATCAAAGGCGGTGAATCAGAGATGGGGAATCAGAGGCGGGGAATCAGAGGCAGGGAATCAAACACGGGGAATCAGAGGCGGGGAATCAGAGCTGGGGAATCAGAGGCTGGGAATCAAAGTTGGGGAATCAGAGTCAGGGAATCAGATATGGGGAAACAGGGGCGGGGAATCAGAGGCGGGGAAACAGAGGCGGGGAATCAGATATGGGGAATCAGAGGCGGGGAATTAGAGTTGGGGAATCAGAGGCGGGGAATCAGTGGCGGGGAAACAGAGGCGGGGAATCAAACACGGGGAATCAGAGGTGGGGAATCAGAGGTTGGAAATCAGAGGCAGGGAATCAGCGGCGGGGAATCAGAGGCGGGGAATCAGAGGCAGGGAATCAGAGGCGGGGAATCAGAGGCAGGAATAAGAGGCCGGGAATCAGATATGGGGAAACAGAGGCGGGGAATCAGAGGCGGGGAAACAGAGGCTGGGAATCAGATATGGGGAATCAGAGGTGGGGAATCAGAGGTTGGGAATCAGAGGCAGGGAATCAGAGGCTTGGAATCAGATGCAGGGAATCAGATGCGTGGAATCAGAGGCGGGGAATCAGAGCTGGGGAATCAGAGTCTGGGAATCAAAGTTGGGGAATCAGAGGCAGGGAATCAGATATGGGGAAACAGGGGCGGGGAATCAGAGGCGGGGAAACAGAGGCGGGGAATCAGATATGGGGAATCAGAGGCGGGGAATTAGAGTTGGGGAATCAGAGGCGGGGAATCAGAGGCGGGGAAACGGAGGCGGGGAATCAAACACGGGGAATCAGAGGTGGGGAATCAGAGGTTGGGAATCAGAGGCAGGGAATCAGAGGCGGGGAATCAGAGGCGGGGAATGAGAGGCAGGGAATCAGATGTGCGGAATCGGAGATGGGGAATCAGAGGCAGGGAATCAGAGGCGGGGAATCAGAGGCAGGGAATCAGAGGCCGGGAATCAGATATGGGGAAACAGAAGCGGGGAATCAGAGGCGGGGAAACAGAGGCTGGGAATCAGGTATGGGGAATCAGAGGTGGGGAATCAGAGGCGGGGAATCAGAGCTGGGGAATCAGAGGTGGGGAATCAAAGTTGGGGAATCAGAGGCGGGGACTTAGATATGGGGAAACAGAGGCGGGGAATCAGAGACGGGGAAACAGAGGCGGGGATTCAGATATGGGGAATCAGAGGTGGGGAATCAGAGGCAGGGAATTAGATGTGCGGAATCAGAAATGGGGAATCAGAGGCAGGGAATCAGAATCAGAAGCAGGGAATCAGAGGCCGGGAATCAGAGGCTGGGAATCAGAGGCCGGAATCAGATGCCGGGAATAAGAGGTCGGGAATCAGAGGTGGGGAATCAGAGTCCGGGAATCAGAGATGGGGAATCAGAGGCGGGGAATGAGATATGGGGAATCAGAGGCGGGGAATCAGAGGCGGGGAAACAGTGGCGAGGAATCAGATATGGGGAATCAGAGGTAGCGAATCAAAGGCGGTGAATCAGAGATGGGGAATCAGAGCTGGGGAATCAGAGGCAGGGGATCAAACACGGGGAATCAGAGGCGGGGAATCAGAGCTGGGGAATCAGAGGCGGGGAATCAGAGTTGGGGAATCAGAGGCGGGGAATCAGAGCTGGGGAATCAGAGGTGGGGAATCAGAGTCGGGGAATCAGAGGCAGGGAATCGGATGTGCGGAATCAGAGATGGGGAATCAGAGGTGGGGAATCAGAGGCGGTGAATCTGAGATGGGGAATCAGAGGCGGGGAATCAGAGGCAGGTTATCAGACACGGGGATTCAGAGGCTGGGAATCAGACGGGGGGAATCAAAGGCGGGGAATGAAGCTGGGGAATCAGAGGCAGGGAATCAGAGGCAGGGAATCAAACACGGGGAATCAGAGCTGGGGAATCAGAGGCGGGGAATTAGAGTTGGGGAATCAGAGGAGGGGAATCAGAGGCGGGGAAACAGAGGCGGGGAATCAGATATGGGGAATCAGAGGTGGGGAATCAGAGGTTGGGAATCAGAGGCAGGGAATCAGAGGCGGGGAATCAGAGGCAGGGAATCAGATATGCGGAATCGCAGATGGGTAATCAGAGGTAGGGAATCAGAGGTGGGGAATCAGAGGCGGGGAATAAGAGGCCGGGAATCAGATATGGGGAAACAGAGGTGGGGAATCAGAGGCGGGGAAACAGAGGCGGGGAATCAGATATGGGGAATCAGAGGTGGGGAATCAGAGGTTGGGAATCAGAGGCAGGGAATCAGAGGCTTGGAATCAGATGCAGGGAATCAGATGCGGGGAATCAGAGGCGGGGAATCAGAGCTTGGGAATCAGAGGTGGGGAATCAGAGTTGGGGAATCAGAGGCGGGGACTTAGATATTGGGAAACAAAGGCGGGGAATCAGAGGCGGGGAAACAGAGGCGGGGAGTCAGATATGGGGAATCAGAGGTGGGGAATCAGAGGCAGGGAATCAGATGTGCGGAATCAGAGATGGGGAATCAGAGGCAGGGAATCAGAATCAGAAGCAGGGAATCAGAGGCCGGGAATCAGAGGCCGGAATCAGATGCCGGGAATAAGAGGCCGGGAATCAGAGGTGGGGAATCAGAGTCCGGGAATCAGAGATGGGGATTCAGAGGCGGGGAATGAGATATGGGGAATCAGAGGCGGGGAATCAGAGGCGGGGAAACAGATGCGGGGAATCAGATATGGGGAATCAGAGGTGGCGAATCAAAGGCGGTGAATCAGAGATGGGGAATCAGAGGCCGGGAATCAGAGGCAGGGAATCAAACACGGGGAATCAGAGGCGGGGAATCAGAGCTGGGGAATCAGAGTTGGGGAATCAGAGGCAGGGAATCAGAGGCGGGGAATCAGAGGCGGGGAATCAGAGGCAGGGAATCAGATGTGCGGAACCGGAGATTGGGAATCAGAGGCAGGGAATCAGAGGCGGGGAATCAGAGGCGGGGAATCAGAGGCCGGGAATCAGATATGGGGAAACAGAGGCGGGGAATCAGAGGCGGGGAAACAGAGGCTGGGAATCAGATATGGGGAATCAGAGGTGGGGAATCAGAGGTTGGGAATCAGAGGCAGGGAATCAGAGGCTTGGAATCAGATGCAGGGAATCAGATGCGGGGATTCAGAGGCGGGGAATCAGAGCTGGGGAATCAGAGGTATGGAATCAGAGTTGGGGAATCAGAGGCGGGGACTTAGATATTGGGAAACAGAGGCGGGGAATCAGAGGCGGGGAAACAGAGGCGGGGAATCAGATATGGGGAATCAGAGATGGGGAATCAGAGGCAGGGAATCAGATGTGCGGAATCAGAGATGGGGAATCAAAGGCAGGGAATCAGAATCAGAAGCAGGGAATCAGAGGCCGGGAATCAGAGGCCGGAATCAGATGCCGGGAATAAGAGGCCGGGAATCAGAGGTGGAGAAACAGAGTCCGGGGATCAGAGATGGGGATTCAGAGGCGGGGAATGAGATATGGGGAATCAGAGGCGGGGAATCAGAGGCGGGGAAACAGAGGCGGGGAATCAGATATGGGGAATCAGAGGTGGCGAATCAAAGGCGGTGAATCAGAGATGGGGAATCAGAGGCCGGGAATCGGAGGCAGGGAATCAAACACGGGGAATCAGAGGCGGGGAATCAGAGCTGGGGAATCAGAGGCTGGGAATCAAAGTTGGGGAATCAGAGGCAGGGAATCAGATATGGGGAAACAGGGGCGGGGAATCAGAGGCGGGGAAACAGAGGCAGGGAATCAGATATGGGGAATCAGAGGCGGGGAATTAGAGTTGGGGAATCAGAGGCGGGGAATCAGAGGCGGGGAAACAGAGGCGGGGAATCAAACACAGGGAATCAGAGGTGGGGAATCCGAGGTTGGGAATCAGAGGCATGGAATCAGAGGCGGGGAATCAGAGGCGGGGAATCAGAGGCAGGGAATCAGATGTGCGGAATCGGAGATGGGGAATCAGAGGCAGGGAATCAGAGACGGGGAATCAGAGTCCGGGAATCAGATATGGGGAAACAGAGGCGGGGAATCAGAGGCGGGGAAACAGAGGCTGGGAATCAGATATGGGGAATCAGAGGTGGGGAATCAGAGGTTGGGAATCAGAGGCAGGGAATCAGAGGCTTGGAATCAGATGCATGGAATCAGATGCAGGGAATCAGAGGCGGGGAATCAGAGCTGGGGAATCAGAGGTGGGGAATCAGAGTTGGGGAATCAGAGGCGGGGACTTAGATATTGGGAAACAGAGGCGGTGAATCAGAGGCGGTTAAACAGAGGCGGGGAATCAGATATGGGGAATCAGAGATGGGGAATCAGAGGCAGGGAATCAGATGTGCGGAATCAGAGATGGGGAATCAAAGGCAGGGAATCAGAATCAGAAGCATGGAATCAGAGGCCGGGAATCAGAGGCCGGAATCAGATGCCGGGAATAAGAGGCTGGGAATCAGAGGTGGGGAATCAGAGTCCGGGAATCAGAGATGGGGAATCAGAGGCGGGGAATGAGATATGGGGAATCAGAGGCGGGGAATCAGAGGCGGGGAAACAGAGGCGAGGAATCAGATATGGGGAATCAGAGGTGGCGAATCAAAGGCGGTGAATCAGAGATGGGGAATAAGAGGCGGGGAATCAGAGGCAGGGAATCAAACACGGGGAATCAGAGGCGGGGAATCAGAGCTGGGGAATCAGAGGCGGGGAATCAGAGTTGGGGAATCAGAGGCGGGGAATCAGAGCTTGGGAATCAGAGGTGGGGATCAGAGTCGGGGAATCAGAGGCAGTTAATCAGATGTGCGGAATCCGAGATGGGGAATCAGAGGTGGGGAATCAGAGGCTGTGAATCAGAGATGGGGAATCAGAGGCGGGGAATCAGACGCAGGAAATCAGACACGGGGATTCATAGGCTGGGAATCAGACGGGGGGAATCAAAGGCGGGGAATCAGAGCTGGGGAATCAGAGGCAGGGAATCAGAGTTGGGGATTCAGAGGCGGGGAATCAGATATGGGGAAACAGAGGCGGGGAATCAGAGGCGGGCAAACAGAGGCGGGGAATTAGATATGGGGAATCAGAGGTGGGGAATCAGAGGTGGTGAATCAGAGATGGGGAATCACAGGCGGGGAATCAGAGGCAGGGAATAGAACGCGGGGAATCAGAGGCAGGGAATCAGAGTTGGGGCATCAGAGGTTGGGAATTAGATATGGGGAAACAGAGGCGGGGAATCAGAGGCGGGGAAACAGAGGCGGGAAATCAGATATGGGGAATCAGAGGTGGGGAATCAGAGGCAGGGAATCAGATGTGCAGAATCAGAGATGGGGAATCAGAGGCAGCGAATCAGAATCAGAAGCGGGGAATCAGAGGCCGGGAATCAGAGGCCGGGAATCAGATGCTGGGAATAAGAGGCCGGGAATCAGAGGTGGGGAATCAGAGTCCGGGAATCAGAGATGGGGATTCAGAGGCGGGGAATGAGATATGGAGAATCAGAGGCGGGGAATCAGAGGCAGGGAAACAGAGGTGGGGAATCAGATATGTGGAATCAGAGGTGGCGAATCAAAGGCGGTGAATCAGAGATGGGGAATCAGAGGCGGGGAATCAGAGGCAGGGAATCAAACACGGGAAATCAGAGGCGGGGAATCAGAGCTGGGGAATCAGAGGCGGGGAATCAGAGTTGGGGAATCAGAGGCAGGGAATCAGATATGGGCAAACAAGGGCAGGGAATCAGAGGCGGGGAAACAGAGGCGGGGAATCAGATATGGGGAATCAGAGGTGTGGAATCAGAGGTTGGGAATCAGAGGCAGGGAATCAGAGGCGGCGAAACAGAGGCGGGGAATCAGATATGGGGAATCGGAGGTGGCGAATCAAAGGCGGTGAAACAGAGATGGGGAATCAGGGCAGGGAATCAGAGGCAGGGAATCAAACACGGGGAATCAGAGGTGGGGAATCAGAGGCGGGGAATTAGAGTTGGGGAATCAGAGGAGGGGAATCAGAGGCGGGGAAACAGAGGCGGGGAATCAGATATGGGGAATCAGAGGTGGGGAATCAGAGGTTGGGAATCAGAGGCAGGGAATCAGAGGCGGGGAATCAGAGGCAGGGAGTCAGATGTGCGGAATCGCAGATGGGTAATCAGAGGTAGGGAATCAGAGGTGGGGAATCAGAGGCGGGGAATAAGAGCTGGGGAATCAGAGGCTGGGAATCAAAGTTGGGGAATCAGAGGCAGGGAATCAGATATGGGGAAACAGGGGCGGGGAATCAGAGGCGGGGAAACAGAGGCAGGGAATCAGATATGGGGAATCAGAGGCGGGGAATTAGAGTTGGGGAATCAGAGGCGGGGAATCAGAGGCGGGGAAACAGAGGCGGGGAATCAAACACGGGGAATCAGAGGTGGGGAATCAGAGGTTGGGAATCAGAGGCATGGAATCAGAGGCGGGGAATCAGAGGCGGGGAATCAGAGGCAGGGAATCAGATGTGCGGAATCGGAGATGGGGAATCAGAGGCAGGGAATCAGAGGCGGGGAATCAGAGTCCGGGAATCAGATATGGGGAAACAGAGGCGGGGAATCAGAGGCGGGGAAACAGAGGCTGGGAATCAGATATGGGGAATCAGAGGTGGGGAATCAGAGGTTGGGAATCAGAGGCAGGGAATCAGAGGCTTGGAATCAGATGCAGGGAATCAGATGCAGGGAATCAGAGGCGGGGAATCAGAGCTGGGGAATCAGAGGTGGGGAATCAGAGTTGGGGAATCAGAGGCGGGGACTTAGATATTGGGAAACAGAGGCGGGGAATCAGAGGCGGGGAAACAGAGGCGGGGAATCAGATATGGGGAATCAGAGATGGGGAATCAGAGGCAGGGAATCAGATGTGCGGAATCAGAGATGGGGAATCAAAGGCAGGGAATCAGAATCAGAAGCAGGGAATCAGAGGCCGGGAATCAGAGGCCGGAATCAGATGCCGGGAATAAGAGGCTGGGAATCAGAGGTGGGGATTCAGAGTCCGGGAATCAGAGATGGGGAATCAGAGGCGGGGAATGAGATATGGGGAATCAGAGGCGGGGAATCAGAGGCGGGGAAACAGAGGCGAGGAATCAGATATGGGGAATCAGATGTGGCGAATCAAAGGCGGTGAATCAGAGATGGGGAATAAGAGGCGGGGAATCAGAGGAAGGGAATCAAACACGGGGAATCAGAGGCGGGGAATCAGAGTTGGGGAATCAGAGGCGGGGAATCAGAGTTGGGGAATCAGAGGCGGGGAATCAGAGCTTGGGAATCAGAGGTGGGGATCAGAGTCGGGGAATCAGAGGCAGTTAATCAGATGTGCGGAATCCGAGATGGGGAATCAGAGTTGGGGAATCAGAGGCTGTGAATCAGAGATGGGGAATCAGAGGCGGGGAATCAGATGCAGGAAATCAGACACGGGGATTCAGAGGCTGGGAATCAGACGGGGGGAATCAAAGGCGGGGTATCAGAGCTGGGGAATCAGAGGCAGGGAATCAGAGTTGGGGATTCAGAGGCGGGGAATCAGATATGGGGAAACAGAGGCGTGGAATCAGAGGCGGGCAAACAGAGGCGGGGAATTAGATATGGGGAATCAGAGGTGGGGAATCAGAGGTGGTGAATCAGAGATGGGGAATCACAGGCGGGAAATCAGAGGCAGGGAATAGAACGCGGAGAATCAGAGGCAGGGAATCAGAGTTGGGGCATCAGAGGTTGGGAATTAGATATGGGGAAACAGAGGCGGGGAATCAGAGGCGGGGAAACAGAGGCGGGAAATCAGATATGGGGAATCAGAGGTGGGGAATCAGAGGCAGGGAATCAGATGTGCAGAATCAGAGATGGGGAATCAGAGGCAGCGAATCAGAATCAGAAGCGGGGAATCAGAGGCCGGGAATCAGAGGCCGGGAATCAGATGCTGGGAATAAGAGGCCGGGAATCAGAGGTGTGGAATCAGAGTCCGGGAATCAGAGATGGGGATTCAGAGGCGGGGAATGAGATATGGAGAATCAGAGGCGGGGAATCAGAGGCGGGGAAACAGAGGTGGGGAATCAGATATGTGGAATCAGAGGTGGCGAATCAAAGGCGGTGAATCAGAGATGGGGAATCAGGGCAGGGAATCAGAGGCGGGGAAACAGAGGCGGGGAATCAGATATGGGGAATCAGAGGTGTGGAATCAGAGGTTGGTAATCAGAGGCAGGGAATCAGAGGCGGCGGAACAGAGGCAGGGAATCAGATATGGGGAATCAGAGGTGGCGAATCAAAGGCGGTGAAACAGAGATGGGGAATCAGGGCAGGGAATCAGAGGCAGGGAATCAAACACGGCGAATCAGAGCTGGGGAATCAGAGGCGGGGAATAAGAGGCCGGGAATCAGATATTGGGAAACAGAGGTGGGGAATCAGAGGCGGGGAAACAGAGGCGGGGAATCAGATATGGGGAATCAGAGGTGGGGAATCAGAGGTTGGGAATCAGAGGCAGGGAATCAGAGGCTTGGAATCAGATGCAGGGAATCAGATGCGGGGAATCAGAGGCGGGGAATCAGAGCTGGGGAATCAGAGGTGGGGAATCAGAGTTGGGGAATCAGAGGCGGGGACTTAGATATTGGGAAACAAAGGCGGGGAATCAGAGGCGGGGAAACAGAGGCGGGGAGTCAGATACGGGGAATCAGAGGTGGGGAATCAGAGGCAGGGAATCAGATGTGCGGAATCAGAGATGGGGAATCAGAGGCAGGGAATCAGAATCAGAAGCAGGGAATCAGAGGCCGGGAATCAGAGGCCGGAATCAGATGCCGGGAATAAGAGGCCGGGAATCAGAGGTGGGGAATCAGAGTCCGGGAATCAGAGATGGGGATTCAGAGGCGGGGAATGAGATATGGGGAATCAGAGGCGGGGAATCAGAGGCGGGGAAACAGATGCGGGGAATCAGATATGGGGAATCAGAGGTGGCGAATCAAAGGCGGTGAATCAGAGATGGGGAATCAGAGGCCGGGAATCAGAGGCAGGGAATCAAACACGGGGAATCAGAGGCGGGGAATCAGTGCTGGGGAATCAGAGGCGGGGAATCAGAGTTGGGGAATCAGAGGCGGGGAAGCAGAGGCAGGGAATCAGACGCGGGGATTCAGAGGCAGGGAATCATAGTTGGGAATCAGAGGCGGATAATCAGATATGGGGAAACAGAGGCGGGGAATCAGGGGCGGGGAAACAGAGGCGGGGAATCAGATATGGGGAATCGGATGCAGGGAATCAGAGGCGGGGAATCAGAGCTGGGGAATCAGAGGCGGGGAATCAGAGTTGGGGCATCAGAGGTGGGGAATTAGATATGGGGAAACAGAGGCGGGGAATCAGAGGCGTGGAAACAGAGGCGGGGAATCAGATATGGGGAATCAGAGGTGGGGAATCAGAGGCAGGTAATCAGATGTGCGGAATCAGAGATGGGGAATCAGAGGCAGGGAATCAGAATCAGAAGCGGGGAGTCAGAGGCCGGGAATCAGAGGCCTGGAATCAGATGCTGGGAATAAGAGGCCGGGAATCAGAGGTGGGGAATCAGAGTCTGGGAATCAGAGATGGGGAGTCAGAGGCGGGGAATGAGATATGGAGATTCAGAGGCAGGGAATCAGAGGCGGGGAAACAGAGGTGGGGAATCAGAGATGGGGAATCAGAGGCGGGGAATCAGATGCAGGAAATCAGACACGGGGATTCAGAGGCTGGGAATCAGACGGGGGGAATCAAAGGCGGGGAATCAGAGCTGGGGAATCAGAGGCAGGGAATCAGAGTTGGGGATTCAGAGGCGGGGAATCAGATATGGGGAAACAGAGGCGGGGAATCAGAGGCGGGCAAACAGAGGCGGGGAATTAGATATGGGGAATCAGAGGTGGGGAATCAGAGGTGGTGAATCAGAGATGGGGAATCACAGGCGGGAAATCAGAGGCAGGGAATAGAACGCGGAGAATCAGAGGCAGGGAATCAGAGTTGGGGCATCAGAGGTTGGGAATTAGATATGGGGAAACAGAGGCGGGGAATCAGAGGCGGGGAAACAGAGGCGGGAAATCAGATATGGGGAATCAGAGGTGGGGAATCAGAGGCAGGGAATCAGATGTGCAGAATCAGAGATGGGGAATCAGAGGCAGCGAATCAGAATCAGAAGCGGGGAATCAGAGGCCGGGAATCAGAGGCCGGGAATCAGATGCTGGGAATAAGAGGCCGGGAATCAGAGGTGTGGAATCAGAGTCCGGGAATCAGAGATGGGGATTCAGAGGCGGGGAATGAGATATGGAGAATCAGAGGCGGGGAATCAGAGGCGGGGAAACAGAGGTGGGGAATCAGATATGTGGAATCAGAGGTGGCGAATCAAAGGCGGTGAATCAGAGATGGGGAATCAGGGCAGGGAATCAGAGGCGGGGAAACAGAGGCGGGGAATCAGATATGGGGAATCAGAGGTGTGGAATCAGAGGTTGGTAATCAGAGGCAGGGAATCAGAGACGGCGGAACAGAGGCAGGGAATCAGATATGGGGAATCAGAGGTGGCGAATCAAAGGCGGTGAAACAGAGATGGGGAATCAGGGCAGGGAATCAGAGGCAGGGAATCAAACACGGCGAATCAGAGCTGGGGAATCAGAGGCGGGGAATAAGAGGCCGGGAATCAGATATTGGGAAACAGAGGTGGGGAATCAGAGGCGGGGAAACAGAGGCGGGGAATCAGATATGGGGAATCAGAGGTGGGGAATCAGAGGTTGGGAATCAGAGGCAGGGAATCAGAGGCTTGGAATCAGATGCAGGGAATCAGATGCGGGGAATCAGAGGCGGGGAATCAGAGCTGGGGAATCAGAGGTGGGGAATCAGAGTTGGGGAATCAGAGGCGGGGACTTAGATATTGGGAAACAAAGGCGGGGAATCAGAGGCGGGGAAACAGAGGCGGGGAGTCAGATACGGGGAATCAGAGGTGGGGAATCAGAGGCAGGGAATCAGATGTGCGGAATCAGAGATGGGGAATCAGAGGCAGGGAATCAGAATCAGAAGCAGGGAATCAGAGGCCGGGAATCAGAGGCCGGAATCAGATGCCGGGAATAAGAGGCCGGGAATCAGAGGTGGGGAATCAGAGTCCGGGAATCAGAGATGGGGATTCAGAGGCGGGGAATGAGATATGGGGAATCAGAGGCGGGGAATCAGAGGCGGGGAAACAGATGCGGGGAATCAGATATGGGGAATCAGAGGTGGCGAATCAAAGGCGGTGAATCAGAGATGGGGAATCAGAGGCCGGGAATCAGAGGCAGGGAATCAAACACGGGGAATCAGAGGCGGGGAATCAGTGCTGGGGAATCAGAGGCGGGGAATCAGAGTTGGGGAATCAGAGGCGGGGAAGCAGAGGCAGGGAATCAGACGCGGGGATTCAGAGGCAGGGAATCATAGTTGGGAATCAGAGGCGGATAATCAGATATGGGGAAACAGAGGCGGGGAATCAGGGGCGGGGAAACAGAGGCGGGGAATCAGATATGGGGAATCGGATGCAGGGAATCAGAGGCGGGGAATCAGAGCTGGGGAATCAGAGGCGGGGAATCAGAGTTGGGGCATCAGAGGTGGGGAATTAGATATGGGGAAACAGAGGCGGGGAATCAGAGGCGTGGAAACAGAGGCGGGGAATCAGATATGGGGAATCAGAGGTGGGGAATCAGAGGCAGGTAATCAGATGTGCGGAATCAGAGATGGGGAATCAGAGGCAGGGAATCAGAATCAGAAGCGGGGAGTCAGAGGCCGGGAATCAGAGGCCTGGAATCAGATGCTGGGAATAAGAGGCCGGGAATCAGAGGTGGGGAATCAGAGTCTGGGAATCAGAGATGGGGAGTCAGAGGCGGGGAATGAGATATGGAGATTCAGAGGCAGGGAATCAGAGGCGGGGAAACAGAGGTGGGGAATCAGATATGGGGAATCAGAGGTGGCGAATCAAAGGCGGTGAATCAGAGATGGGGAATCAGAGGCGGGGAATCAGAGGCAGGGAATCAAACACGGGGAATCAGAGGCGGGGAATCAGAGCTGGGGAATCAGAGGCTGGGAATCAAAGTTGGGGAATCAGAGTCAGGGAATCAGATATGGGGAAACAGGGGCGGGGAATCAGAGGCGGGGAAACAGAGGCGGGGAATCAGATATGGGGAATCAGAGGCGGGGAATTAGAGTTGGGGAATCAGAGGCGGGGAATCAGTGGCGGGGAAACAGAGGCGGGGAATCAAACACGGGGAATCAGAGGTGGGGAATCAGAGGTTGGAAATCAGAGGCAGGGAATCAGCGGCGGGGAATCAGAGGCGGGGAATCAGAGGCAGGGAATCAGAGGCGGGGAATCAGAGGCAGGAATAAGAGGCCGGGAATCAGATATGGGGAAACAGAGGCGGGGAATCAGAGGCGGGGAAACAGAGGCTGGGAATCAGATATGGGGAATCAGAGGTGGGGAATCAGAGGTTGGGAATCAGAGGCAGGGAATCAGAGGCTTGGAATCAGATGCAGGGAATCAGATGTGTGGAATCAGAGGCGGGGAATCAGAGCTGGGGAATCAGAGTCTGGGAATCAAAGTTGGGGAATCAGAGGCAGGGAATCAGATATGGGGAAACAGGGGCGGGGAATCAGAGGCGGGGAAACAGAGGCGGGGAATCAGATATGGGGAATCAGAGGCGGGGAATTAGAGTTGGGGAATCAGAGGCGGGGAATCAGAGGCGGGGAAACGGAGGCGGGGAATCAAACACGGGGAATCAGAGGTGGGGAATCAGAGGTTGGGAATCAGAGGCAGGGTATCAGAGGCGGGGAATCAGAGGCGTGGAATGAGAGGCAGGGAATCAGATGTGCGGAATCGGAGATGGGGAATCAGAGGCAGGGAATCAGAGGCGGGGAATCAGAGGCAGGGAATCAGAGGCCGGGAATCAGATATGGGGAAACAGAAGCGGGGAATCAGAGGCGGGGAAACAGAGGCTGGGAATCAGGTATGGGGAATCAGAGGTGGGGAATCAGAGGCGGGGAATCAGAGCTGGGGAATCAGAGGTGGGGAATCAAAGTTGGGGAATCAGAGGCGGGGACTTAGATATGGGGAAACAGAGGCGGGGAATCAGAGACGGGGAAACAGAGGCGGGGATTCAGATATGGGGAATCAGAGGTGGGGAATCAGAGGCAGGGAATTAGATGTGCGGAATCAGAAATGGGGAATCAGAGGCAGGGAATCAGAATCAGAAGCAGGGAATCAGAGGCCGGGAATCAGAGGCTGGGAATCAGAGGCCGGAATCAGATGCCGGGAATAAGAGGTCGGGAATCAGAGGTGGGGAATCAGAGTCCGGGAATCAGAGATGGGGAATCAGAGGCGGGGAATGAGATATGGGGAATCAGAGGCGGGGAATCAGAGGCGGGGAAACAGTGGCGAGGAATCAGATATGGGGAATCAGAGGTGGCGAATCAAAGGCGGTGAATCAGAGATGGGGAATCAGAGCTGGGGAATCAGAGGCAGGGGATCAAACACGGGGAATCAGAGGCGGGGAATCAGAGCTGGGGAATCAGAGGCGGGGAATCAGAGTTGGGGAATCAGAGGCGGGGAATCAGAGCTGGGGAATCAGAGGTGGGGAATCAGAGTCGGGGAATCAGAGGCAGGGAATCGGATGTGCGGAATCAGAGATGGGGAATCAGAGGTGGGGAATCAGAGGCGGTGAATCTGAGATGGGGAATCAGAGGCGGGGAATCAGAGGCAGGTTATCAGACACGGGGATTCAGAGGCTGGGAATCAGACGGGGGGAATCAAAGGCGGGGAATGAAGCTGGGGAATCAGAGGCAGGGAATCAGAGGCAGGGAATCAAACACGGGGAATCAGAGCTGGGGAATCAGAGGCGGGGAATTAGAGTTGGGGAATCAGAGGAGGGGAATCAGAGGCGGGGAAACAGAGGCGGGGAATCAGATATGGGGAATCAGAGGTGGGGAATCAGAGGTTGGGAATCAGAGGCAGGGAATCAGAGGCGGGGAATCAGAGGCAGGGAATCAGATATGCGGAATCGGAGATGGGTAATCAGAGGTAGGGAATCAGAGGTGGGGAATCAGAGGCGGGGAATAAGAGGCCGGGAATCAGATATGGGGAAACAGAGGTGGGGAATCAGAGGCGGGGAAACAGAGGCGGGGAATCAGATATGGGGAATCAGAGGTGGGGAATCAGAGGTTGGGAATCAGAGGCAGGGAATCAGAGGCTTGGAATCAGATGCAGGGAATCAGATGCGGGGAATCAGAGGCGGGGAATCAGAGCTTGGGAATCAGAGGTGGGGAATCAGAGTTGGGGAATCAGAGGCGGGGACTTAGATATTGGGAAACAAAGGCGGGGAATCAGAGGCGGGGAAACAGAGGCGGGGAGTCAGATATGGGGAATCAGAGGTGGGGAATCAGAGGCAGGGAATCAGATGTGCGGAATCAGAGATGGGGAATCAGAGGCAGGGAATCAGAATCAGAAGCAGGGAATCAGAGGCCGGGAATCAGAGGCCGGAATCAGATGCCGGGAATAAGAGGCCGGGAATCAGAGGTGGGGAATCAGAGTCCGGGAATCAGAGATGGGGATTCAGAGGCGGGGAATGAGATATGGGGAATCAGAGGCGGGGAATCAGAGGCGGGGAAACAGATGCGGGGAATCAGATATGGGGAATCAGAGGTGGCGAATCAAAGGCGGTGAATCAGAGATGGGGAATCAGAGGCCGGGAATCAGAGGCAGGGAATCAAACACGGGGAATCAGAGGCGGGGAATCAGAGTTGGGGAATCAGAGTTGGGGAATCAGAGGCGGGGAAGCAGAGGCAGGGAATCAGATGCGGGGATTCAGAGGCGGGGAATCATAGTTGGGAATCAGAGGCGGATAATCAGATATGGGGAAACAGAGGCGGGGAATCAGGGGCGGGGAAACAGAGGCGGGGAATCAGATATGGGGAAACAGGGGCGGGGAATCAGAGGCGGGGAAACAGAGGCGGGGAATCAGATATGGGGAATCAGAGGCGGGGAATTAGAGTTGGGGAATCAGAGGCGGGGAATCAGAGGTGGGGAAACAGAGGCGGGGAATCAAACACGGGGAATTAGAGTTGGGGAATCAGAGTCCGGGAATCAGAGATGGGGATTCAGAGGCGGGGAATGAGATATGGAGAATCAGAGGCGGGGAATCAGAGGCGGGGAAACAGAGGTGGGGAATCAGATATGGGGAATCAGAGGTGGCGAATCAAAGGCGGTGAATCAGAGCTGGGGAATCAGAGGCTGGGAATCAAAGTTGTGGAATCAGAGGCAGGGAATCAGATATGGGGAAACAGGGGCGGGGAATCAGAGGCGGGGAATCAGAGGCAGGGAATCAGAGGCGGGGAATCAGAGATGGGGAATCAGAGGCGGGGAATCAGAGGCAGGGAATCAAACACGGGGAATCAGAGGCGGGGAATTAGAGTTGGGGAATCAGAGGCGGGGAATCAGAGGTGGGGAAACAGAGGCGGGGAATCAAACACGGGGAATCAGAGGTGGGGAATCAGAGGTTGGGAATCAGAGGCAGGGAATCAGAGGCGGGGAATCAGAGGCGGGGAATCAGAGGCAGGGAATCAGATGTGCGGAACCGGAGATTGGGAATCGGAGGCAGGGAATCAGAGGCGGGGAATCAGAGGCGGGGAATCAGAGGCGGGGAATCAGAGGCCGGGAATCAGATATGGGGAAACAGAGGCGGGGAATCAGAGGCGGGGAAACAGAGGCTGGGAATCAGATATGGGGAATCAGAGGTGGGGAATCAGAGGTTGGGAATCAGAGGCAGGGAATCAGAGGCTTGGAATCAGATGCAGGGAATCAGATGCGGGGATTCAGAGGCGGGGAATCAGAGCTGGGGAATCAGAGGTGGGGAATCAGAGTTGGGGAATCAGAGGCGGGGACTTAGATATTGGGAAACAGAGGCGGGGAATCAAACACGGGGAATCAGAGGCGGGGAATCAGAGCTGGGGAATCAGAGGCGGGGAATCAGAGTTGGGGAATCAGAGGCGGGGAATCAGAGCTTGGGAATCAGAGGTGGGGATCAGAGTCGGGGAATCAGAGGCAGTTAATCAGATGTGCGGAATCCGAGATGGGGAATCAGAGGTGGGGAATCAGAGGCTGTGAATCAGAGATGGGGAATCAGAGGCGGGGAATCAGATGCAGGAAATCAGACACGGGGATTCAGAGGCTGGGAATCAGACGGGGGGAATCAAAGGCGGGGAATCAGAGCTGGGGAATCAGAGGCAGGGAATCAGAGTTGGGGATTCAGAGGCGGGGAATCAGATATGGGGAAACAGAGGCGGGGAATCAGAGGCGGGCAAACAGAGGCGGGGAATTAGATATGGGGAATCAGAGGTGGGGAATCAGAGGTGGTGAATCAGAGATGGGGAATCACAGGCGGGAAATCAGAGGCAGGGAATAGAACGCGGGGAATCAGAGGCAGGGAATCAGAGTTGGGGCATCAGAGGTTGGGAATTAGATATGGGGAAACAGAGGCGGGGAATCAGAGGCGGGGAAACAGAGGCGGGAAATCAGATATGGGGAATCAGAGGTGGGGAATCAGAGGCAGGGAATCAGATGTGCAGAATCAGAGATGGGGAATCAGAGGCAGCGAATCAGAATCAGAAGCGGGGAATCAGAGGCCGGGAATCAGAGGCCGGGAATCAGATGCTGGGAATAAGAGGCCGGGAATCAGAGGTGTGGAATCAGAGTCCGGGAATCAGAGATGGGGATTCAGAGGCGGGGAATGAGATATGGAGAATCAGAGGCGGGGAATCAGAGGCGGGGAAACAGAGGTGGGGAATCAGATATGTGGAATCAGAGGTGGCGAATCAAAGGCGGTGAATCAGAGATGGGGAATCAGGGCAGGGAATCAGAGGCGGGGAAACAGAGGCGGGGAATCAGATATGGGGAATCAGAGGTGTGGAATCAGAGGTTGGTAATCAGAGGCAGGGAATCAGAGGCGGCGGAACAGAGGCAGGGAATCAGATATGGGGAATCAGAGGTGGCGAATCAAAGGCGGTGAAACAGAGATGGGGAATCAGGGCAGGGAATCAGAGGCAGGGAATCAAACACGGGGAATCAGAGCTGGGGAATCAGAGGCGGGGAATTAGAGTTGGGGAATCAGAGGAGGGGAATCAGAGGCGGGGAAACAGAGGCGGGGAATCAGATATGGGGAATCAGAGGTGGGGATTCAGAGGTTGGGAATCAGAGGCAGGGAATCAGAGGCGGGGAATCAGAGGCAGGGAATCAGATGTGCAGAATCGCAGATGGGTAATCAGAGGTAGGGAATCAGAGGTGGGGAATCAGAGGCGGGGAGTAAGAGGCCGGGAATCAGATATGGGGAAACAGAGGTTGGGAATCAGAGGCGGGGAAACAGAGGCGGGGACTCAGATATGGGGAATCAGAGGTGGGGAATCAGAGGTTGGGAATCAGAGGCAGGGAATCAGAGGCTTGGAATCAGATGCAGGGAATCAGATGCGGGGAATCAGAGGCGGGGAATCAGAGCTGGGGAATCAGAGGTGGGGAATCAGAGTTGGGGAATCAGAGGCGGGGACTTAGATATTGGGAAACAAAGGCGGGGAATCAGAGGCGGGGAAACAGAGGCGGGGAGTCAGATACGGGGAATCAGAGGTGGGGAATCAGAGGCAGGGAATCAGATGTGCGGAATCAGAGATGGGGAATCAGAGGCAGGGAATCAGAATCAGAAGCAGGGAATCAGAGGCCGGGAATCAGAGGCCGGAATCAGATGCCGGGAATAAGAGGCCGGGAAACAGAGGTGGGGAATCAGAGTCCGGGAATCAGAGATGGGGATTCAGAGGCGGGGAATGAGATATGGGGAATCAGAGGCGGGGAATCAGAGGCGGGGAAACAGATGCGGGGAATCAGATATGGGGAATCAGAGGTGGCGAATCAAAGGCGGTGAATCAGAGATGGGGAATCAGAGGCCGGGAATCAGAGGCAGGGAATCAAACACGGGGAATCAGAGGCGGGGAATCAGAGCTGGGGAATCAGAGGCGGGGAATCAGAGTTGGGGAATCAGAGGCGGGGAAGCAGAGGCAGGGAATCAGACGCGGGGATTCAGAGGCAGGGAATCATAGTTGGGAATCAGAGGCGGATAATCAGATATGGGGAAACAGAGGCGGGGAATCAGGGGCGGGGAAACAGAGGCGGGGAATCAGATATGGGGAATCGGATGCAGGGAATCAGAGGCGGGGAATCAGAGCTGGGGAATCAGAGGCGGGGAATCAGAGTTGGGGCATCAGAGGTGGGGAATTAGATATGGGGAAACAGAGGCGGGGAATCAGAGGCGTGGAAACAGAGGCGGGGAATCAGATATGGGGAATCAGAGGTGTGGAATCAGAGGCAGGTAATCAGATGTGCGGAATCAGAGATGGGGAATCAGAGGCAGGGAATCAGAATCAGAAGCGGGGAGTCAGAGGCCGGGAATCAGAGGCCTGGAATCAGATGCTGGGAATAAGAGGCCGGGAATCAGAGGTGGGGAATCAGAGTCCGGGAATCAGAGATGGGGAGTCAGAGGCGGGGAATGAGATATGGAGATTCAGAGGCGGGGAATCAGAGGCGGGGAAACAGAGGTGGGGAATCAGATATGGGGAATCAGAGGTGGCGAATCAAAGGCGGTGAATCAGAGATGGGGAATCAGAGGCGGGGAATCAGAGGCAGGGAATCAAACACGGGGAATCAGAGGCGGGGAATCAGAGCTGGGGAATCAGAGGCTGGGAATCAAAGTTGGGGAATCAGAGTCAGGGAATCAGATATGGGGAAACAGGGGCGGGGAATCAGAGGCGGGGAAACAGAGGTGGGGAATCAGATATGGGGAATCAGAGGCGGGGAATTAGAGTTGGGGAATCAGAGGCGGGGAATCAGTGGCGGGGAAACAGAGGCGGGAAATCAAACACGGGGAATCAGAGGTGGGGAATCAGAGGTTGGAAATCAGAGGCAGGGAATCAGCGGCGGGGAATCATAGGCGGGGAATCAGAGGCAGGGAATCAGAGGCGGGGAATCAGAGGCGGGAATCAGAGGCCGGGAATCAGATATGGGGAAACAGAGGCGGAGAATCAGAGGCGGGGAAACAGAGGCTGGGAATCAGATATGGGGAATCAGAGGTGGGGAATCAGAGGTTGGGAATCAGAGGCAGGGAATCAGAGGCTTGGAATCAGATGCAGGGAATCAGATGCGGGGAATCAGAGGCGGGGAATCAGAGCTGGGGAATCAGAGTCTGGGAATCAAAGTTGGGGAATCAGAGGCAGGGAATCAGATATGGGGAAACAGGGGCGGGGAATCAGAGGCGGGGAAACAGAGGCGGGGAATCAGATATGGGGAATCAGAGGCGGGGAATTAGAGTTGGGGAATCAGAGGCGGGGAATCAGAGGCGGGGAAACAGAGGCGGGGAATCAAACACGGGGAATCAGAGGTGGGGAATCAGAGGTTGGGAATCAGAGGCAGGGAATCATAGGCGGGGAATCAGAGGCGGGGAATGAGAGGCAGGGAATCAGATGTGCGGAATCGGAGATGGGGAATCAGAGGCAGGGAATCAGAGGCGGGGAATCAGAGGCAGGGAATCAGAGGCCGGGAATCAGATATGGGGAAACAGAAGCGGGGAATCAGAGGCGGGGAAACAGAGGCTGGGAATCAGGTATGGGGAATCAGAGGTGGGGAATCAGAGGCGGGGAATCAGAGCTGGGGAATCAGAGGTGGGGAATCAAAGTTGGGGAATCAGAGGCGGGGACTTAGATATGGGGAAACAGAGGAGGGGAATCAGAGACGGGGAAACAGAGGCGGGGATTCAGATATGGGGAATCAGAGGTGGGGAATCAGAGGCAGGGAATTAGATGTGCGGAATCAGAAATGGGGAATCAGAGGCAGGGAATCAGAATCAGAAGCAGGGAATCAGAGGCCGGGAATCAGAGGCAGGGAATCAGAGGCCGGAATCAGATGCCGGGAATAAGAGGTCGGGAATCAGAGGTGGGGAATCAGAGTCCGGGAATCAGAGATGGGGAATCAGAGGCGGGGAATGAGATATGGGGAATCAGAGGCGGGGAATCAGAGGCGGGGAAACAGTGGCGAGGAATCAGATATGGGGAATCAGAGGTGGCGAATCAAAGGCGGTGAATCAGAGATGGGGAATCAGAGCTGGGGAATCAGAGGCAGGGGATCAAACACGGGGAATCAGAGGCGGGGAATCAGAGCTGGGGAATCAGAGGCGGAGAATCAGAGTTGGGGAATCAGAGGCGGGGAATCAGAGCTGGGGAATCAGAGGTGGGGAATCAGAGTCGGGGAATCAGAGGCAGGGAATCGGATGTGCGGAATCAGAGATGGGGAATCAGAGGTGGGGAATCAGAGGCGGTGAATCTGAGATGGGGAATCAGAGGCGGGGAATCAGAGGCAGGTTATCAGACACGGGGATTCAGAGGCTGGGAATCAGACGGGGGGAATCAAAGGCGGGGAATGAAGCTTGGGAATCAGAGGCAGGGAATCAGAGGCAGGGAATCAAACACGGGGAATCAGAGCTGGGGAATCAGAGGCGGGGAATTAGAGTTGGGGAATCAGAGGAGGGGAATCAGAGGCGGGGAAACAGAGGCGGGGAATCAGATATGGGGAATCAGAGGTGGGGAATCAGAGGTTGGGAATCAGAGGCAGGGAATCAGAGGCGGGGAATCAGAGGCAGGGAATCAGATATGCGGAATCGGAGATGGGTAATCAGAGGTAGGGAATCAGAGGTGGGGAATCAGAGGCGGGGAATAAGAGGCCGGGAATCAGATATGGGGAAACAGAGGTGGGGAATCAGAGGCGGGGAAACAGAGGCGGGGAATCAGATATGGGGAATCAGAGGTGGGGAATCAGAGGTTGGGAATCAGAGGCAGGGAATCAGAGGCTTGGAATCAGATGCAGGGAATCAGATGCGGGGAATCAGAGGCGGGGAATCAGAGCTGGGGAATCAGAGGTGGGGAATCAGAGTTGGGGAATCAGAGGCGGGGACTTAGATATTGGGAAACAAAGGCGGGGAATCAGAGGTTGGGAAACAGAGGCGGGGAGTCAGATATGGGGAATCAGAGGTGGGGAATCAGAGGCAGGGAATCAGATGTGCGGAATCAGAGATGGGGAATCAGAGGCAGGGAATCAGAATCAGAAGCAGGGAATCAGAGGCCGGGAATCAGAGGCCGGAATCAGATGCCGGGAATAAGAGGCCGGGAATCAGAGGTGGGGAATCAGAGTCCGGGAATCAGAGATGGGGATTCAGAGGCGGGGAATGAGATATGGGGAATCAGAGGCGGGGAATCAGAGGCGGGGAAACAGATGCGGGGAATCAGATATGGGGAATCAGAGGTGGCGAATCAAAGGCGGTGAATCAGAGATGGGGAATCAGAGGCCGGGAATCAGAGGCAGGGAATCAAACACGGGGAATCAGAGGCGGGGAATCAGAGCTGGGGAATCAGAGTTGGGGAATCAGAGGCGGGGAAGCAGAGGCAGGGAATCAGATGCGGGGATTCAGAGGCGGGGAATCATAGTTGGGAATCAGAGGCGGATAATCAGATATGGGGAAACAGAGGCGGGGAATCAGGGGCAGGGAAACAGAGGCGGCGAATCAGATATGGGGAAACAGGGGCGGGGAATCAGAGGCGGGGAAACAGAGGCGGGGAATCAGATATGGGGAATCAGAGGCGGGGAATTAGAGTTGGGGAATCAGAGGCGGGGAATCAGAGGTGGGGAAACAGAGGCGGGGAATCAAACACGGGGAATTAGAGTTGGGGTATCAGAGTCCGGGAATCAGAGATGGGGATTCAGAGGCGGGGAATGAGATATGGAGAATCAGAGGCGGGGAATCAGAGGCGGGGAAACAGAGGTGGGGAATCAGATATGGGGAATCAGAGGTGGCGAATCAAAGGCGGTGAATCAGAGATGGGGAATCAGAGGCGGGGAATCAGAGGCAGGGAATCAAACACGGGGAATCAGAGGCGGGGAATCAGAGCTGGGGAATCAGAGGCTGGGAATCAAAGTTGTGGAATCAGAGGCAGGGAATCAGATATTGGGAAACAGGGGCGGGGAATCAGAGGCGGGGAATCAGAGGCAGGGAATCAGAGGCGGGGAATCAGAGATGGGGAATCAGAGGCGGGGAATCAGAGGCAGGGAATCAAACACGGGGAATCAGAGACGGGGAATTAGAGTTGGGGAATCAGAGGCGGGGAATCAGAGGTGGGGAAACAGAGGCGGGGAATCAAACACGGGGAATCAGAGGTGGGGAATCAGAGGTTGGGAATCAGAGGCAGGGAATCAGAGGCGGGGAATCAGAGGCGGGGAATCAGAGGCAGGGAATCAGATGTGCGGAACCGGAGATTGGGAATCGGAGGCAGGGAATCAGAGGCGGGGAATCAGAGGCGGGGAATCAGAGGCCGGGAATCAGATATGGGGAAACAGAGGCGGGGAATCAGAGGCGGGGAAACAGAGGCTGGGAATCAGATATGGGGAATCAGAGGTGGGGAATCAGAGGTTGGGAATCAGAGGCAGGGAATCAGAGGCTTGGAATCAGATGCAGGGAATCAGATGCGGGGATTCAGAGGCGGGGAATCAGAGCTGGGGAATCAGAGGTGGGGAATCAGAGTTGGGGAATCAGAGGCGGGGACTTAGATATTGGGAAACAGAGGCGGGGAATCAGAGGCGGGGAAACAGAGGCGGGGAATCAGATATGGGGAATCAGAGATGGGGAATCAGAGGCAGGGAATCAGATGTGCGGAATCAGAGATGGGGAATCAAAGGCAGGGAATCAGAATCAGAAGCAGGGAATCAGAGGCCGGGAATCAGAGGCCGGAATCAGATGCCGGGAATAAGAGGCCGGGAATCAGAGGTGGGGAATCAGAGTCCGGGAATCAGAGATGGGGATTCAGAGGCGGGGAATGAGATATGGGGAATCAGAGGCGGGGAATCAGAGGCGGGGAAACAGAGGCGGGGAATGAGATATGGGGAATCAGAGGTGGCGAATCAAAGGCGGTGAATCAGAGATGGGGAATCAGAGGCCGGGAATCGGAGGCAGGGAATCAAACACGGGGAATCAGAGGCGGGGAATCAGAGCTGGGGAATCAGAGGCTGGGAATCAAAGTTGGGGAATCAGAGGCAGGGAATCAGATATGGGGAAACAGGGGTGGGGAATCAGAGGCGGGGAAACAGAGGCAGGGAATCAGATATGGGGAATCAGAGGCGGGGAATTAGAGTTGGGGAATCAGAGGCGGGGAATCAGAGGCGGGGAAACAGAGGCGGGGAATCAAACACGGGGAATCAGAGGTGGGGAATCAGAGGTTGGGAATCAGAGGCATGGAATCAGAGGCGGGGAATCAGAGGCGGGGAATCAGAGGCAGGGAATCAGATGTGCGGAATCGGAGATGGGGAATCAGAGGCAGGGAATCAGAGGCGGGGAATCAGAGTCCGGGAATCAGATATGGGGAAACAGAGGCGGGGAATCAGAGGCGGGGAAACAGAGGCTGGGAATCAGATATGGGGAATCAGAGGTGGGGAATCAGAGGTTGGGAATCAGAGGCAGGGAATCAGAGGCTTGGAATCAGATGCAGGGAATCAGATGCAGGGAATCAGAGGAGGGGAATCAGAGCTGGGGAATCAGAGGTGGGGAATCAGAGTTGGGGAATCAGAGGCGGGGACTTAGATATTGGGAAACAGAGGCGGGGAATCAGAGGCGGGGAAACAGAGGCGGGGAATCAGATATGGGGAATCAGAGATGGGGAATCAGAGGCAGGGAATCAGATGTGCGGAATCAGAGATGGGGAATCAAAGGCAGGGAATCAGAATCAGAAGCATGGAATCAGAGGCCGGGAATCAGAGGCCGGAATCAGATGCCGGGAATAAGAGGCTGGGAATCAGAGGTGGGGAATCAGAGTCCGGGAATCAGAGATGGGGAATCAGAGGCGGGGAATGAGATATGGGGAATCAGAGGCGGGGAATCAGAGGCGGGGAAACAGAGGCGAGGAATCAGATATGGGGAATCAGAGGTGGCGAATCAAAGGCGGTGAATCAGAGATGGGGAATAAGAGGCGGGGAATCAGAGGCAGGGAATCAAACACGGGGAATCAGAGGCGGGGAATCAGAGCTGGGGAATCAGAGGCGGGGAATCAGAGTTGGGGAATCAGAGGCGGGGAATCAGAGCTTGGGAATCAGAGGTGGGGATCAGAGTCGGGGAATCAGAGGCAGTTAATCAGATGTGCGGAATCCGAGATGGGGAATCAGAGGTGGGGAATCAGAGGCTGTGAATCAGAGATGGGGAATCAGAGGCGGGGAATCAGACGCAGGAAATCAGACACGGGGATTCAGAGGCTGGGAATCAGACGGGGGGAATCAAAGGCGGGGAATCAGAGCTGGGGAATCAGAGGCAGGGAATCAGAGTTGGGGATTCAGAGGCGGGGAATCAGATATGGGGAAACAGAGGCGGGGAATCAGAGGCGGGCAAACAGAGGCGGGGAATTAGATATGGGGAATCAGAGGTGGGGAATCAGAGGTGGTGAATCAGAGATGGGGAATCACAGGCGGGGAATCAGAGGCAGGGAATAGAATGCGGGGAATCAGAGGCAGGGAATCAGAGTTGGGGCATCAGAGGTTGGGAATTAGATATGGGGAAACAGAGGCGGGGAATCAGAGGCGGGGAAACAGAGGCGGGAAATCAGATATGGGGAATCAGAGGTGGGGAATCAGAGGCAGGGAATCAGATGTGCAGAATCAGAGATGGGGAATCAGAGGCAGCGAATCAGAATCAGAAGCGGGGAATCAGAGGGAGGGAATCAGAGGCCGGGAATCAGATGCTGGGAATAAGAGGCCGGGAATCAGAGGTGGGGAATCAGAGTCCGGGAATCAGAGATGGGGATTCAGAGGCGGGGAATGAGATATGGAGAATCAGAGGCGGGGAATCAGAGGCAGGGAAACAGAGGTGGGGAATCAGAAATGTGGAATCAGAGGTGGCGAATCAAAGGCGGTGAATCAGAGATGGGGAATCAGAGGCGGGGAATCAGAGGCAGGGAATCAAACACGGGAAATCAGAGGCGGGGAATCAGAGCTGGGGAATCAGAGGCGGGGAATCAGAGTTGGGGAATCAGAGGCAGGGAATCAGATATGGGCAAACAAGGGCAGGGAATCAGAGGCGGGGAAACAGAGGCGGGGAATCAGATATGGGGAATCAGAGGTGTGGAATCAGAGGTTGGGAATCAGGGGCAGGGAATCAGAGGCGGCGAAACAGAGGCGGGGAATCAGATATGGGGAATCGGAGGTGGCGAATCAAAGGCAGTGAAACAGAGATGGGGAATCAGGGCAGGGAATCAGAGGCAGGGAATCAAACACGGGAAATCAGAGCTGGGGAATCAGAGGCGGGGAATTAGAGTTGGGGAATCAGAGGAGGGGAATCAGAGGCGGGGAAACAGAGGCGGGGAATCAGATATGGGGAATCAGAGGTGGGGAATCAGAGGTTGGGAATCAGAGGCAGGGAATCAGAGGCGGGGAATCAGAGGCAGGGAGTCAGATGTGCGGAATCGCAGATGGGTAATCAGAGGTAGGGAATCAGAGGTGGGGAATCAGAGGCGGGGAATAAGAGGCCGGGAATCAGATATGGGGAAACAGAGGTGGGGAATCAGAGGCGGGGAAACAGAGGCGGGGAATCAGATATGGGGAATCAGAGGTGGGGAATCAGAGGTTGGGAATCAGAGGCAGGGAATCAGAGGCTTGGAATCAGATGCAGGGAATCAGATGCGGGGAATCAGAGGCGGGGAATCAGAGCTGGGGAATCAGAGGTGGGGAATCAGAGTTGGGGAATCAGAGGCGGGGACTTAGATATTGGGAAACAAAGGCGGGGAATCAGAGGCGGGGAAACAGAGGCGGGGAGTCAGATATGGGGAATCAGAGGTGGGGAATCAGAGGCAGGGAATCAGATGTGCGGAATCAGAGATGGGGAATCAGAGGCAGGGAATCAGAATCAGAAGCAGGGAATCAGAGGCCGGGAATCAGAGGCCGGAATCAGATGCCGGGAATAAGAGGCCGGGAATCAGAGGTGGGGAATCAGAGTCTGGGTATCAGAGATGGGGATTCAGAGGCGGGGAATGAGATACGGAGAATCAGAGGCGGGGAATCAGAGGCGGGGAAACAGATGCGGGGAATCAGATATGGGGAATCAGAGGTGGTGAATCAAAGGCGGTGAATCAGAGATGGGGAATCAGAGGCCGGGAATCAGAGGCAGGGAATCAAACACGGGGAATCAGAGGCGGGGAATCAGAGCTGGGGAATCAGAGGCGGGGAATCAGAGTTGGGGAATCATAGGCGGGGAAGCAGAGGCAGGGAATCAGACGCGGGGATTCAGAGGCGGGGAATCATAGTTGGGAATCAGAGGCGGATAATCAGATATGGGGAAACAGAGGCGGGGAATCAGGGGCGGGGAAACAGAGGCGGGGAATCAGATATGGGGAATCGGATGCAGGGAATCAGAGGCGGGGAATCAGAGCTGGGGAATCAGAGGCGGGGAATCAGAGTTGGGGCATCAGAGGTGGGGAATTAGATATGGGGAAACAGAGGAGGGGAATCAGAGGCGTGGAAACAGAGGCGGGGAATCAGATATGGGGAATCAGAGGTGGGGAATCAGAGGCAGGTAATCAGATGTGCGGAATCAGAGATGGGGAATCAGAGGCAGGGAATCAGAATCAGAAGCGGGGAGTCAGAGGCCGGGAATCAGAGGCCTGGAATCAGATGCTGGGAATAAGAGGCCGGGAATCAGAGGTGGGGAATCAGAGTCCGGGAATCAGAGATGGGGAGTCAGAGGCGGGGAATGAGATATGGAGAATCAGAGGCGGGGAATCAGAGGCGGGGAAACAGAGGTGGGGTATCAGATATGGGGAATCAGAGGTGGCGAATCAAAGGCGGTGAATCAGAGATGGGGAATCAGAGGCGGGGAATCAGAGGCAGGGAATCAAACACGGGGAATCAGAGGCGGGGAATCAGAGCTGGGGAATCAGAGGCTGGGAATCAAAGTTGGGGAATCAGAGTCAGGGAATCAGATATGGGGAAACAGGGGCGGGGAATCAGAGGCGGGGAAACAGAGGCGGGGAATCACATATGGGGAATCAGAGGCGGGGAATTAGAGTTGGGGAATCAGAAGCGGGGAATCAGTGGCGGGGAAACAGTGGCGGGGAATCAAACACGGGGAATCAGAGGTGGGGAATCAGAGGTTGGAAATCAGAGGCAGGGAATCAGCGGCGGGGAATCAGAGGCGGGGAATCAGAGGCAGGGAATCAGAGGCGGGGAATCAGAGGCGGGAATCAGAGGCCGGGAATCAGATATGGGGAAACAGAGGCGGGGAATCAGAGGCGGGGAAACAGAGGCTGGGAATCAGATATGGGGAATCAGAGGTGGGGAATCAGAGGTTGGGAATCAGAGGCAGGGAATCAGAGGCTTGGAATCAGATGCAGGGAATCAGATGCGGGGAATCAGAGGCGGGGAATCAGAGCTGGGGAATCAGAGTCTGGGAATCAAAGTTGGGGAATCAGAGGCAGGGAATCAGATATGGGGAAACAGGGGCGGGGAATCAGAGGCGGGGAAACAGAGGCGGGGAATCAGATATGGGGAATCAGAGGCGGGGAATTAGAGTTGGGGAATCAGAGGCGGGGAATCAGAGGCGGGGAAACAGAGGCGGGGAATCAAACACGGGGAATCAGAGGTGGGGAATCAGAGGTTGGGAATCAGAGGCAGGGAATCAGAGGCGGGGAATGAGAGGCAGGGAATCAGATGTGCGGAATCGGAGATGGGGAATCAGAGGCAGGGAATCAGAGGCGGGGAATCAGAGGCAGGGAATCAGAGGCCGGGAATCAGATATGGGGAAACAGAAGCGGGGAATCAGAGGCGGGGAAACAAAGGCTGGGAATCAGGTATGGGGAATCAGAGGTGGGGAATCAGAGGCGGGGAATCAGAGCTGGGGAATCAGAGGTGGGGAATCAAAGTTGGGGAATCAGAGGCGGGGACTTAGATATGGGGAAACAGAGGCGGGGAATCAGAGACGGGGAAACAGAGGCGGGGATTCAGATATGGGGAATCAGAGGTGGGGAATCAGAGGCAGGGAATTAGATGTGCGGAATCAGAAATGGGGAATCAGAGGCAGGGAATCAGAATCAGAAGCAGGGAATCAGAGGCCGGGAATCAGAGGCCGGGAATCAGAGGCCGGAATCAGATGCCGGGAATAAGAGGTCGGGAATCAGAGGTGGGGAATCAGAGTCCGGGAATCAGAGATGGGGAATCAGAGGCGGGGAATGAGATATGGGGAATCAGAGGCGGGGAATCAGAGGCGGGGAAACAGTGGCGAGGAATCAGATATGGGGAATCAGAGGTGGCGAATCAAAGGCGGTGAATCAGAGATGGGGAATCAGAGCTGGGGAATCAGAGGCAGGGGATCAAACACGGGGAATCAGAGGCGGGGAATCAGAGCTGGGGAATCAGAGGCGGGGAATCAGAGTTGGGGAATCAGAGGCGGGGAATCAGAGCTGGGGAATCAGAGGTGGGGAATCAGAGTCGGGGAATCAGAGGCAGGGAATCGGATGTGCGGAATCAGAGATGGGGAATCAGAGGTGGGGAATCAGAGGCGGTGAATCTGAGATGGGGAATCAGAGGCGGGGAATCAGAGGCAGGTTATCAGACACGGGGATTCAGAGGCTGGGAATCAGACTGGGGGAATCAAAGGCGGGGAATGAAGCTGGGGAATCAGAGGCAGGGAATCAGAGGCAGGGAATCAAACACGGGGAATCAGAGCTGGGGAATCAGAGGCGGGGAATTAGAGTTGGGGAATCAGAGGAGGAAAATCAGAGGCGGGGAAACAGAGGCGGGGAATCAGATATGGGGAATCAGAGGTGGGGAATCAGAGGTTGGGAATCAGAGGCAGGGAATCAGAGGCGGGGAATCAGAGGCAGGGAATCAGATGTGCGGAATCGGAGATGGGTAATCAGAGGTAGGGAATCAGAGGTGGGGAATCAGAGGCGGGGAATAAGAGGCCGGGAATCAGATATGGGGAAACAGAGGTGGGGAATCAGAGGCGGGGAAACAGAGGCGGGGAATCAGATATGGGGAATCAGAGGTGGGGAATCAGAGGTTGGGAATCAGAGGCAGGGAATCAGAGGCTTGGAATCAGATGCAAGGAATCAGATGCGGGGAATCAGAGGCGGGGAATCAGAGCTGGGGAATCAGAGGTGGGGAATCAGAGTTGGGTAATTAGAGGCGGGGACTTAGATATTGGGAAACAAAGGCGGGGAATCAGAGGCGGGGAAACAGAGGCGGAGAGTCAGATATGGGGAATCAGAGGTGGGGAATCAGAGGCAGGGAATCAGATGTGCGGAATCAGAGATGGGGAATCAGAGGCAGGGAATCAGAATCAGAAGCAGGGAATCAGAGGCCGGGAATCAGAGGCCGGAATCAGATGCCGGGAATAAGAGGCCGGGAAACAGAGGTGGGGAATCAGAGTCCGGGAATCAGAGATGGGGATTCAGAGGCGGGGAATGATATATGGGGAATCAGAGGCGGGGAATCAGAGGCGGGGAAACAGATGCGGGGAATCAGATATGGGGAATCAGAGGTGGCGAATCAAAGGCGGTGAATCAGAGATGGGGAATCAGAGGCCGGGAATCAGAGGCAGGGAATCAAACACGGGGAATCAGAGGCGGGGAATCAGAGCTGGGGAATCAGAGTTGGGGAATCAGAGGCGGGGAAGCAGAGGCAGGGAATCAGACGCGGGCATTCAGAGGCGGGGAATCATAGTTGGGAATCAGAGGCGGATAATCAGATATGGGGAAACAGAGGCGGGGAATCAGGGGCGGGGAAACAGAGGCGGGGAATCAGATATGGGGAATCGGATGCAGGGAATCAGAGGCGGGGAATCAGAGCTGGGGAATCAGAGGCGGGGAATCAGAGTTGGGGCATCAGAGGTGGGGAATTAGATATGGGGAAACAGAGGCGGGGAGTCAGAGGCGTGGAAACAGAAGCGGGGAATCAGATATGGGGAATCAGAGGTGGGGAATCAGAGGCAGGTATTCAGATGTGCGGAATCAGAGATGGGGAATCAGAGGCAGGGAATCAGAATCAGAAGCGGGGAGTCAGAGGCCGGGAATCAGAGGCCTGGAATCAGATGCTGGGAATAAGAGGCCGGGAATCAGAGGTGGGGAATCAGAGTCCGGGAATCAGAGATGGGGAGTCAGAGGCGGGGAATGAGATATGGAGAATCAGAGGCGGGGAATCAGAGGCGGGAAAACAGAGGTGGGGAATCAGATATGGGGAATCAGAGGTGGCGAATCAAAGGCGGTGAATCAGAGATGGGGAATCAGAGGCGGGGAATCAGAGGCAGGGAATCAAACACGGGGAATCAGAGGCGGGGAATCAGAGCTGGGGAATCAGAGGCTGGGAATCAAAGTTGGGGAATCAGAGTCAGGGAATCAAATATGGGGAAACAGGGGCGGGGAATCAGAGGCGGGGAAACAGAGGCGGGGAATCAGATATGGGGAATCAGAGGCGGGGAATTAGAGTTGGGGAATCAGAGGCGGGGAATCAGTGGCGGGGAAACAGAGGCGGGGAATCAAACACGGGGAATCAGAGGTGGGGAATCAGAGGTTGGAAATCAGAGGCAGGGAATCAGAGGCGGGGAATCAGAGGCGGGGAATCAGAGGCAGGGAATCAGATGTGCGGAATCGGAGATGGGGAATCAGAGGCAGGGAATCAGAGGCGGGGAATCAGAGGCGGGGAATCAGAGGCCGGGAATCAGATATGGGGAAACAGAGGCGGGGAATCAGAGGCGGGGTAACAGAGGCTGGGAATCAGATATGGGGAATCAGAGGTGGGGAATCAGAGGTTGGGAATCAGAGGCAGGGAATCAGAGGCTTGGAATCAGATGCAGGGAATCAGATGCGGGGAATCAGAGGCGGGGAATCAGAGCTGGGGAATCAGAGTCTGGGAATCAAAGTTGGGGAATCAGAGGCAGGGAATCAGATATGGGGAAACAGGGGCGGGGAATCAGAGGCGGGGAAACAGAGGCGGGGAATCAGATATGGGGAATCAGAGGCGGGGAATCAGATATGGTGTAACAGAAGCGGGTAATCAGAGGCGGGGAAACAGAGGCTGGGAATCAGGTATGGGGAATCAGAGGTGGGGAATCAGAGGCGGGGAATCAGAGCTGGGGAATCAGAGGTGGGGAATCAAAGTTGGGGAATCAGAGGCGGGGACTTAGATATGGGGAAACAGAGGCGGGGAATCAGAGACGGGGAAACAGAGGCGGGGATTCAGATATGGGGAATCAGAGGCGGGGAATTAGGGTTGGGGAATCAGAGGCGGGGAATCAGAGACGGGGAAACAGAGGCGGGGAATCAAACACGGGGAATCAGAGGTGGGGAATCAGAGGTTTGGAATCAGAGGCAGGGAATCAGAGGCGGGGAATCAGAGGCGGGGAATGAGAGGCAGGGAATCAGATGTGCGGAATCGGAGATGGGGAATCAGAGGCAGGGAATCAGAGGCGGGGAATCAGAGGCAGGGAATCAGAGGTGGGGAATCAGATATGGGGAAACAGAAGCGGGTAATCAGAGGCGGGGAAACAGAGGCTGGGAATCAGGTATGGGGAATCAGAGGTGGGGAATCAGAGGCCGGGAATCAGAGCTGGGGAATCAGAGGTGGGGAATCAAAGTTGGGGAATCAGAGGCGGGGACTTAGATATGGGGAAACAGAGGCGGGGAATCAGAGACGGGGAAACAGAGGTGGGGATTCAGATATGGGGAATCAGAGGCGGGGAATTAGGGTTGGGGAATCAGAGGCGGGGAATCAGAGACGGGGAAACAGAGGCGGGGAATCAAACACGGGGAATCAGAGGTGGGGAATCAGAGGTTTGGAATCAGAGGCAGGGAATCAGAGGCGGGGAATCAGAGGCGGGGAATGAGAGACAGGGAATCAGATGTGCGGAATCGGAGATGGGGAATCAGAGGCAGGGAATCAGAGGCGGGGAATCAGGTATGGGGAATCAGAGGTGGGGAATGAGAGGCGGGGAATCAGAGCTGGGGAATCAGAGGTGGGGAATCAAAGTTGGGGAATCAGAGGCGGGGACTTAGATATGGGGAAACAGAGGCGGGGAATCTGAGACGGGGAAACAGAGGCGGGGATTCAGATATGGGGAATCAGAGGTGGGGAATCAGAGGCAGGGAATTAGATGTGCAGAATCAGAAATGGGGAATCAGAGGCAGGGAATCAGAATCAGAAGCAGGGAATCAGAGGCCGGGAATCAGAGGCCGGAATCAGATGCCGGGAATAAGAGGTCGGGAATCAGAGGTGGGGAATCAGAGTCCGGGAATCAGAGATGGGGAATCAGAGGCGGGGAATGAGATATGGGGAATCAGAGGTGGGAATCAGAGGTTGGAAATCAGAGGCAGGGAATCAGCGGCCGGGAATCAGAGGCGGGGAATCAGAGGCAGGGAATCAGATGTGCGGAATCGGAGATGGGGAATCAGAGGCAGGGAATCAGAGGCGGGGAATCAGAGGCGGGGAATCAGAGGCCGGGAATCAGATATGGGGAAACAGATGCGGGCAATCAGAGCTGGGGAATCAGAGTCTGGGAATCAAAGTTGGGGAATCAGAGGCAGGGAATCAGATATTGGGAAACAGGGGCGGGGAATCAGAGGCGGGGAAACAGAGGCGGGGAATCAGAGGCGGGGAAACAGAGGCGGGGAATTAGGGTTGGGGAATCAGAGGCGGGGAATTAGGGTTGGGGAATCAGAGGCGGGGAATCAGAGGCGGGGAAACAGAGGCGGGGAATCAAACACGGGGAATCAGAGGTGGGGAATCAGAGGTTGGGAATCAGAGGCAGGGAATCAGAGGCGGGGAATCAGAGGCGGGGAATGAGAGGCAGGGAATCAGATGTGCGGAATCGGAGATGGGGAATCAGAGGCAGGGAATCAGAGGCGGGGAATCAGAGGCAGGGAATCAGAGGCCGGGAATCAGATATGGGGAAACAGAAGCGGGGAATCAGAGGCGGGGAAACAGAGGCTGGGAATCAGGTATGGGGAATCAGAGGTGGGGAATCAGAGGCGGGGAATCAGAGCTGGGGAATCAGAGGTGGGGAATCAAAGTTGGGGAATCAGAGGCGGGGACTTAGATATGGGGAAACAGAGGCGGGGAATCAGAGACGGGGAAACAGAGGCGGGGATTCAGATATGGGGAATCAGAGGTGGGGAATCAGATGCAGGGAATTAGATGTGCGGAATCAGAAATGGGGAATCAGAGGCAGGGAATCAGAATCAGAAGCAGGGAATCAGAGGCCGGGAATCAGAGGCCGGAATCAGATGCCGGGAATAAGAGGTCGGGAATCAGTGGTGGGGAATCAGAGTCCGGGAATCAGAGATGGGGAATCAGAGGCGGGGAATGAGATATGGGGAATCAGAGGCGGGGAATCAGAGGCGGGGAAACAGTGGCGAGGAATCAGATATGGGGAATCAGAGGTGGCGAATCAAAGGCGGTGAATCAGAGATTGGGAATCAGAGCTGGGGAATCAGAGGCAGGGGATCAAACACGGGGAATCAGAGGCGGGGAATCACAGCTGGGGAATTAGAGGCGGGGAATCAGAGTTGGGGAATCAGAGGCGGGGAATCAGAGCTGGGGAATCAGAGGTGGGGAATCAGAGTCGGGGAATCAGAGGCAGGGAATCGGATGTGCGGAATCAGAGATGGGGAATCAGAGGTGGGGAATCAGAGGCGGTGAATCTGAGATGGGGAATCAGAGGCGGGGAATCAGAGGCAGGTTATCAGACACGGGGATTCAGAGGCTGGGAATCAGACGGAGGGAATCAAAGGCGGGGAATGAAGCTGGGGAATCAGAGGCAGGGAATCAGAGTTGGGGATTCAGAGGCGGGGAATCAGATATGGGGAAACAGAGGCGTGGAATCAGAGGCGGGCAAACAGAGGCGGGGAATTAGATATGGGGAATCAGTGGTGGGGAATCAGAGGTGGTGAATCAGAGATGGGGAATCACAGGCGTGGAATCAGAGGCAGGGAATAGAACGCAGGGAATCAGAGGCAGGGAATCAGAGCTGGGGAATAAGAGGCGGGGAATCATAGTTGGGAATAAGAGGCGGGGAATCAGATATGGGGAAACAGAGGCGGGGAATCAGGGGCGGGGGAAACAGAGGCGGGGAATCAGATATTGGGAATCGGATGTGGAGAATCAGAGGCGGGGAATCAGAGCTGGGGAATCAGAGGCGGGGAATCAGAGTTGGGGCATCAGAGGTGGGGAATTAGATATGGGGAAACAGAGGCGGGGAATCAGATGTGCGGAATCAGAGGCGGGGAATCAGAGGCAGGGAATCAGAATCAGAAGCGGGGAGTCAGAGGCCGGGAATCAGAGGCGTGGAATCAGATGCTGGGAATAAGAGGCCGGGAATCAGAGGTGGGGAATCAGAGTACGGGAAACAGAGGTGGGGAATCAGATATGGGGAATCAGAGGTGGCGAATCAAAGGCGGTGAATCAGAGATGGGGAATCAGAGGCGGGGAATCAGAGGCAGGGAATCAAACACGGGGAATCAGAGGCGGGGAATCAGAGCTGGGGAATCAGAGGCTGGGATTCAAAGTTGGGGAATCAGAGGCAGGGAATCAGATATGGGGAAACAGGGGCGGGGAATCAGAGGCGGGGAAACATAGGCAGGGAATCAGATATGGGGAATCAGAGGCGGGGAATTAGAGTTGGGGAATCAGAGGCGGGGAATCAGAGGCGGGGAAACAGAGGCGGGGAATCAAACACGGGGAATCAGAGGTGGGGAATCAGAGGTTGGGAATCAGAGGCAGGGAATCAGAGGCGGGGAATCAGAGGCGGGGAATCAGAGGCAGGGAATCAGATGTGCGGAATCGGAGATGAGGAATCAGAGGCAGGGAATCAGAGGCGGTGAATCAGATGCGGGGAATCAGAGGCTGGGAATCAGATATGGGGAAACAGAGGCGGGGAATCAGAGGCGGGGAAACAGAGGCTGGGAATCAGATATGGGGAATTAGAGGTGGGGAATCAGAGGTTGGGAATCAGAGGCAGTGAATCAGAGGCTTGGAATCAGATGCAGGGAATCAGATGCGGATTATCAGAGGCGGGGAATCAGAGCTGGGGAATCAGAGGCTGGGAATCAAAGTTGGGGAATCAGAGGCAGGGAATCAGATATGGGGAAACAGGGGCGGGGAATCAGAGGCGGGGAAACAGAGGCGGGGAATCAGATATGGGGAATCAGAGGCGGGGAATTAGAGTTGGGGAATCAGAGGCGGGGAATCAGAGGCGGGGATACAGAGGCGGGGAATCAAACACGGGGAATCAGAGGTGGGGAATCAGAGGTTGGGAATCAGAGGCAGGGAATCAGAGGCGGGGAATCAGAGGCGGGGAATCAGAGGCAGGGAATCAGATGTGCGGAATCGGAGATGGGGAATCAGAGGCAGGGAATCAGAGGCTGGGAATCAGAGGCGGGGAACCAGAGGCCGGGAATCAGATATGGGGAAACAGAGGCGGGGAATCAGAGGCGGGGAAACAGATGCTGGGAATCAGATATGGGGAATCAGAGGTGGGGACTCAGAGGTTGGGAATCAGAGGCAGGGAATCAGAGGCTTGGAATCAGATGCAGGGAATCAGATGCAGGGAATCAGAGGCGGGGAATCAGAGCTGGGGAATCAGAGGTGGGGAATTAGAGTTGGGGAATCAGAGGCGGGGACTTAGATATTGGGAAACAGAGGCGGGGAATCAGAGGCGGGGAAACATAGGCGGGGAATCAAACACGGGGAATCACAGGTGGGGAATCAGAGGTTGGAAATCAGAGGCAGGGAATCAGAGGCGGGGAATCAGAGGCGGGGAATCAGAGGCAGGGAATCAGATGTGCGGAATCGGAGATGGGGAATCAGAGGCAGGGAATCAGAGGCGGGGAATCAGAGGCGGGGAATCAGAGGCCGGGAATCAGATATGGGGAAACAGAGGCGGGGAATCAGAGGCGGGGAAAAAGAGGCTGGGAATCAGATGTGGGGAATCAGAGGTGGGGAATCAGAGGTTGGGAATCAGAGGCAGGGAATCAGAGGCTTGGAATCAGATGCAGGGAATCAGATGCGGGGAATCAGAGGCGGGGAATCAGAGCTGGGGAATCAGAGGCTGGGAATCAAAGTTGGGGAATCAGAGGCAGGGAATCAGATATGGGGAAACAGGGGCGGGGAATCAGAGGCGGGGAAACAGAGGCGGGGAATCAGATATGGGGAATCAGAGGCGGGGAATTAGAGTTGGGGAATAAGAGGCGGCGAATCAGAGGCGGGGAAACTGAGGCGGGGAATCAAACACTGGGAATCAGAGGTGGGGAATCAGAGGTTGGGAATCAGAGGCAGGGAATCAGAGGCGGGGAATCAGAGGCGGGGAATGAGAGGCAGGGAATCAGATGTGCGGAATCGGAGATGGGGAATCAGAGGCAGGGAATCAGAGGCGGGGAATCAGAGGCGGGGAATCAGAGGCCGGGAATCAGATATGGGGAAACAGAGGCGGGGAATCAGAGGCGGGGAACCAGAGGCTGGGAATCAGATATGGGGAATCAGAGGTGGGGAATCAGAGGCGGGGAATCAGAGCTGGGGAATCAGAGGTGGGGAATCAAAGTTGGGAAATCAGAGGCGGGGACTTAGATATGGGGAAACAGAGGCGGGGAATCAGAGACGGGGAAACAGAGGCGGAGATTCAGATATGGGGAATCAGAGGTGGGGAATCAGAGGCAGGGAATTAGATGTGCGGAATCAGAAATGGGGATTCATAGGCAGGGAATCAGAATCAGAAGCAGGGAATCAGAGGCCGGGAATCAGAGGCCGGAATCAGATGCCGGGAATAAGAGGTCAGGAATCAGAGGTGGGGAATCAGAGTCCGGGAATCAGAGATGGGGAATCAGAGGCGGGAAATGAGATATGGGGAATCAGAGGTGGCGAATCAAAGGCGGTGAATCAGAGATGGGGAATCAGAGCTGGGGAATCAGAGGCAGGGGATCAAACACGGGGAATCAGAGGCGGGGAATCAGAGCTGGGGAATCAGAGGTGGGGAATCAGAGTTGGGGAATCAGAGGCGGGGAATCAGAGCTGGGGAATCAGAGGTGGGGAATCAGAGTCGGGGAATCAGAGGCAGGGAATCGGATGTGCGGAATCAGAGATGGGGAATCAGAGGTGGGGAATCAGTGGCGGTGAATCTTAGATGGGGAATCAGAGGCGGGGAATCAGAGGCAGGTTATCAGACACGGGGATTCAGAGGCTGGGAATCAGACGGGGGGAATCAAAGGCGGGGAATGAAGCTGTGGAATCAGAGGCAGGGAATCAGAGTTGGGGATTCAGAGGCGGGGAATCAGATATGGGGAAACAGAGGCGGGGAATCAGAGGCGGGCAAACAGAGGCGGGGAATTAGATATGGGGAATCAGTGGTGGGGAATCAGAGGTGGTGAATCAGAGATGGGGTATCACAGGTGGGGAATCAGAGGCAGGGAATAGAACGCGGGGAATCAGAGGCAGGGAATCAGAGCTGGGGAATAAGAGGCGGGGAATCATAGTTGGGAATCAGAGGTGGGGAATCAGATATGGGGAAACAGAGGCGGGGAATCAGGGGCGGGGAAACAGAGGCGGGGAATCAGATATGGGGAATCGGAAGTGGGGAATCAGAGGCGGGGAATCAGAGCTGTGGAATCAGAGGCGGGGCATCAGAGTTGGGGCATCAGAGGTGGGGAATTAGATATGGGGAAACAGAGGCGGGGAATCAGAGGCGTGGAAACAGAGGCGGGGAATCAGATATGGGGAATCAGAGGTGGGGAATCAGAGGCAGGTAATCAGATGTGCGGAATCAGAGATGGGGAATCAGAGGCAGGGAATCAGAATCAGAAGCGGGGAGTGAGAGGCCGGGAATCAGAGGCCTGGAATCAGATGCTGGGAATAAGAGGCCGGGAATCAGAGGTGGGGAATCAGAGTCCGGGAATCAGAGATGGGGAGTCAGAGGCGGGGAATGAGATATGGAGAATCAGAGGCGGGGAATCAGAGGCGGGGAAACAGAGGTGGGGAATCAGATATGGGGAATCAGAGGTGGCGAATCAAAGGCGGTGAATCAGAGATGGGGAATCAGAGGCGGGGAATCAGAGGCAGGAAATCAAACACGGGGAATCAGAGGCGGGGAATCAGAGCTGGGGAATCAGAGGCTGGGAATCAAAGTTGGGGAATCAGAGGCAGGGAATCAGATATGGGGAAACAGGGGCGGGGAATCAGAGGCGGGGAAACAGAGGCTGGGAATCAGATATGGGGAATCAGAGGTGGGGAATCAGAGGCGGGGAATCAGAGCCGGGGAATCAGAGGTGGGGAATCAAAGTTGGGGAATCAGAGGCGGGGACTTAGATATGGGGAAACAGAGGCGGGGAATCAGAGACGGGGAAACAGAGGAGGGGATTCAGATATGGGGAATCAGAGGTGGGGAATCAGAGGCAGGGAATTAGATGTGCGGAATCAGAAATGGGGAATCAGAGGCTGGGAATCAGAATCAGAAGCAGGGAATCAGAGGCCGGGAATCAGAGGCCGGAATCAGATGCCGGGAATAAGAGGTCGGGAATCAGAGGTGGGGAATCAGAGTCCGGGAATCAGAGATGGGGAATCAGAGGCGGGGAATGAGATATGGGGAATCAGAGGCGGGGAATCAGAGGCGGGGAAACAGTGGCGAGGAATCAGATATTGGGAATCAGAGGTGGCGAATCAAAGGCGGTGAATCAGAGATGGGGAATCAGAGCTGGGGAATCAGAGGCAGGGGATCAAACACGGGGAATCAGAGGCGGGGAATCAGAGCTGGGGAATCAGAGGCGGGGAATCAGAGTTGGGGAATCAGAGGCGGGGAATCAGAGCTGGGGAATCAGAGGTGGGGAATCAGAGTCGGGGAATCAGAGGCAGGGAATTGGATGTGCGGAATCAGAGATGGGGAATCAGAGGTGGGGAATCAGAGGCGGTGAATCTGAGATGGGGAATCAGAGGCGGGGAATCGGAGGCAGGTTATCAGACACGGGGATTCAGAGGCTGGGAATCAGACGGGGGGAATCAAAGGCGGGGAATGAAGCTGGGGAATCAGAGGCAGGGAATCAGAGTTGGGGATTCAGAGGCGGGGAATCAGATATGGGGAAACAGAGGCGGGGAATCAGAGGCGGGCAAACAGAGGCGGGGAATTAGATATGGGGAATCAGTGGTGGGGAATCAGAGGTGGTGAATCAGAGATGGGGAATAAGAGGCGGGGAATCATAGTTGGGAATCAGAGGCGGGGAATCAGATATGGGGAAACAGAGGCGGGGAATCAGGGGCGGGGAAACAGAGGCGGGGAATCAGATATGGGGAATCGGATGTGGGGAATCAGAGGCGGGGAATCAGAGCTGTGGAATCAGAGGCGGGGAATCAGAGTTGGGGCATCAGAGGTGGGGAATTAGATATGGGGAAACAGAGGCGGGGAATCAGAGGCGTGGAAACAGAGGCGGGGAATCAGATATAGGGAATCAGAGGTGCGGAATCAGAGGCAGGTAATCAGATGTGCGGAATCAGAGATGGGGAATCAGAGGCAGGGAATAAGAATCAGAAGCGGGGAGTCAGAGGACGGGAATCAGAGGCCTGGAATCAGATGCTGGGAATAAGAGGCCGGGAATCAGAGGTGGGGAATCAGAGTCCGGGAATCAGAGATGGGGAAACAGTGGCGAGGAATCAGATATTGGGAATCAGAGGTGGCGAATCAAAGGCGGTGAAACAGAGGTGGGGAATCAGATATGGGGAATCAGAGGTGGCGAATCAAAGGCGGTGAATCAGAGATGGGGAATCAGAGGCGGGGAATCAGAGGCAGGGAATCAAACACGGGGAATCAGAGGCGGGGAATCAGAGCTGGGGAATCTGAGGCTGGGAATCAAAGTTGGGGAATCAGAGGCAGGGAATCAGATATGGGGAAACAGGGGCGGGGAATCAGAGGCGGGGAAACAGAGGCAGGGAATCAGATATGGGGAATCAGAGGCGGGGAATTAGAGTTGGGGAATCAGAGGCGGGGAATCAGAGGCGGGGAAACAGAGGCGGGGAATCAAACACGGGGAATCAGAGGTGGGGAATCAGAGGTTGGGAATCAGATGCAGGGAATCAGAGGCGGGGAATCAGAGGCGGGGAATCAGAGGCAGGGAATCAGATGTGCGGAATCGGAGATGGGGAATCAGAGGCATGGAATCAGAGGCGGGGAATCAGAGGCGGGGAATCAGAGGCCGGGAATCAGATATGGGGAATCAGAGGCGGGGAAACAGAGACTGGGGATCAGATATGGGGAATCAGAGGTGGGGAATCAGAGGTTGGGAATCAGAGGCAGTGAATCAGAGGCTTGGAATCAGATGCAGGGAATCAGATGCGGGGAATCAGAGGCGGGGAATCAGAGCTGGGGAATCAGATGCTGGGAATCAAAGTTGGGGAATCAGAGGCAGGGAATCAGATATGGGGAAACAGGGGTGGGGAATCAGAGGCGGGGAAACAGAGGCGGGGAATCAGATATGGGGAATCAGAGGCGGGGTATTAGAGTTGGGGAATCAGAGGCGGGGAATCAGAGGCGGGTAAACAGAGGCGGGGAATCAAACACGGGGAATCAGAGGTGGGGAATCAGAGGTTGGGAATCAGAGGCAGGGAATCAGAGGCGGGGAATCAGAGGCGGGGAATCAGAGGCAGGGAATCAGATGTGCGGAATCGGAGATGGGGAATCAGAGGCAGGGAATCAGAGGCGGGGAATCAGAGGCGGGGAACCAGAGGCCGGGAATCAGATATGGGGAAACAGAGGCAGGGAATCAGAGGCGGGGAAACAGAGGCTGGGAATCAGATATGGGGAATCAGAGGTGGGGAATCAGAGGTTGGGAATCAGAGGCAGCGAATAAGAGGCTTGGGATCAGATGCAGGGAATCAGATGCGGGGAATCAGAGGCGGGGAATCAGAGCTGGGGAATCAGAGGTGGGGAATTAGAGTTGGGGAATCAGAGGCGGGGACTTAGATATTGGGAAACAGAGGCGGGGAATCAGAGGCGGGGAAACAGAAGCGGGGAATCAGATATGGGGAATCAGAGATGGGGAATCAGAGGCAGGGAATCAGATGTGCGGAATCAGAGATGGGGAATCAAAGGCAGGGAATCAGAATCAGTAGCAGGGAATCAGAGGTGGGGAATCAGAGTCCGGGAATCAGAGATGGGGATTCAGAGGCGGGGAATGAGATATGGGGAATCAGAGGTGGGGAATCAGAGGCGGGGAAACAGAGGCGGGGAATCAGATATGGGGAATCAGAGGTGGCGAATCAAAGGTGGTGAATCAGAGATGGGGAATCAGAGGCCGGGAATCAGAGGCAGGGAATCAAACACGGGGAATCAGAGGCGGGGAATCATAGCTGGCGAATCAGAGGCGGGGAATCAGAGGTGGGGAATCAGAGGCGGGGAATCAGATATTGGGAATCAGAGGTGGGGAATCAGAGGCGGGGAAACAGAGGCGGGGAATCAGATATGGGGTATCAGAGGTGGGGAATCAGAGGCAGGGAATCAGATATGGGGAAACAGGGGCGGGGAATCAGAGGCGGGGAAACAGAGGCAGGGAATCAGATATGGGGAATCAGAGGCGGGGAATTAGAGTTGGGGAATCAGAGGCGGGGAATCAGAGGCGGGGAAACAGAGGCGGGGAATCAAACACGGGGAATCAGAGGTGGGGAATCAGAGGTTGGGATTCAGATGCAGGGAATCAGAGGCGGGGAATCAGAGGCGGGGAATCAGAGGCAGGGAATCAGATGTGCGGAATCGGAGATGGGGAATCAGAGGCAGGGAATCAGAGGCGGGGAATCAGAGGCGGGGAATCAGAGGCCGGGAATCAGATATGGGGAATCAGAGGCGGGGAAACAGAGGCTGGGGATCAGATATGGGGAATCAGAGGTGGGGAATCAGAGGTTGGGAATCAGAGGCAGGGAGTCAGAGGCTTGGAATCAGATGCAGGGAATCAGATGCGGGGAATCAGAGGCGGGGAATCAGAGCTGGGGAATCAGATGCTGGGAATCAAAGTTGGGGAATCAGAGGCAGGGAATCAGATATGGGGAAACAGGGGTGGGGAATCAGAGGCGGGGAAACAGAGGCGGGGAATCAGATATGGGGAATCAGAGGCGGGGTATTAGAGTTGGGGAATCAGAGGCGGGGAATCAGAGGCGGGGAAACAGAGGCGGGGAATCAAACACGGGGAATCAGAGGTGGGGAATCAGGGGTTGGGAATCAGAGGCAGGGAATCAGAGGCGGGGAATCAGAGGCGGGGAATCAGAGGCAGGGAATCAGATGTGCGGAATCGGAGATGGGGAATCAGAGGCAGGGAATCAGAGGCGGGGAATCAGAGGTGGGGAACCAGAGGCCGGGAATCAGATATGGGGAAACAGAGGCGGGGAATCAGAGGCGGGGAAACAGAGGCTGGGAATCAGATATGGGGAATCAGAGGTGGGGAATCAGAGGTTGGGAATCAGAGGCAGCGAATAAGAGGCTTGGAATCAGATGCAGGGAATCAGATGCGGGGAATCAGAGGCGGGGAATCAGAGCTGGGGAATCAGAGGTGGGGAATTAGAGTTGGGGAATCAGAGGCGGGGACTTAGATATTGGGAAACAGAGGCGGGGAATCAGAGGCGGGGAAACAGAAGCGGGGAATCAGATATGGGGAATCAGAGATGGGGAATCAGAGGCAGGGAATCAGATGTGCGGAATCAGAGATGGGGAATCAAAGGCAGGGAATCAGAATCAGTAGCAGGGAATCAGAGGTGGGGAATCAGAGTCCGGGAATCAGAGATGGGGATTCAGAGGCGGGGAATGAGATATGGGGAATCAGAGGTGGCGAATCAAAGGTGGTGAATCAGAGATGGGGAATCAGAGGCCGGGAATCAGAGGCAGGGAATCAAACACGGGGAATCAGAGGCGGGGAATCATAGCTGGCGAATCAGAGGCTGGGAATCAGAGGTGGGGAATCAGAGGCGGGGAATCAGATATTGGGAATCAGAGGTGGGGAATCAGAGGCGGGGAAACAGAGGCGGGGAATCAGATATGGGGTATCAGAGGTGGGGAATCAGAGGTTGTGAATCAGAGATGGGGAATCAGAGGCGGGGAATCAGAGGCCGGTAATCAGACGCGGGGAATCAGAGGCGGGGAATCAGAGCTGGGAAATTAGAGGCAGGGAATCAGAGTTGGGGATTCAGAGGCGGGGAATCAGATATGGGGAAACAGAGGCGGGGAATCAGATGCGGGCAAATAGAGGCGGGGATCAGATATGGGGAAACAGAGGCGGGGAATCAGAGGCAGGGAAACAGAGGCGGGGAATCAGATATGGGGAATCAGAGGTGAGGAATCAGAGGATGGGAATCAGAGGCTGGGAATCAGACGCTGGGAATCAGATGCATGGAATCAGATGCGAGGAATCAGAGGCAGGGAATCAGAGCTGGGGAATCAGAGGTGGGGAATCAAAGTTGGGGAATCAGAGGCGGGGACTTAGATATGGGGAAACAGAGGCGGGGAATCAGAGGCGGGGAAACAGAGGTGGGGAATCAGATATGTGGAATCAGAGGTGGGGAATCAGAGGCAGGGAATTAGATTTGCGGAATCAGAGATGGGGAATCAGAAGCAGGGAATCAGAGGCCGGGAATCAGAGGCCGGAATCAGATGCCGGGAATAAGAGGTCGGGAATCAGAGGTGGGGAATCAGAGTCCGGGAATCAGAGATGGGGAATCAGAGGCGGGGAATCAGAGGCGGGGAAACAGAGGCGAGGAATCAGATATGGGGAATCAGAGGTGGCGAATCAAAGGCGGTGAATCAGAGATGGGGAATCAGAGGCGGGGAATCAGAGGCAGGGAATCAAACACGGGGAATCAGAGGCGGGGAATCAGAGCTGGGGAATCAGAGGCGGGGAATCAGAGTTGGGGAATCAGAGGCGGGGAATCAGAGCTGCGGAATCAGAGGTGGGGATCAGAGTCGGGGAATCAGAGGCAGGGAATCAGATGAGCGGAATCAGAGATGGGGAATCAGAGGTGGGGAATCAGAGGCTGTGAATCAGAGATGGGGAATCAGAGGCGGGGAATCAGAGGCAAGAAATCAGACACGGGGTTTCAGAGGCTGGGAATCAGACAGGGGAATCAAAGGCGGGGAATCAGAGCTCGGGAATCAGAGGCAGGGAATCAGAGTTGGGGATTCAGAAGCGGGGAATCAGATATGGGGAAACAGAGGCGGGGAATCAGAGTCGGGCAAACAGAGGCGGGGAATTAGATATGGGGAATCAGAGGTGGGGAATCAGAGGTGGTGAATCAGAGATGGGGAATCACAGGCGGGGAATCAGAGGCAGGGAATAGAACCCGGGGAATCAGAGGCAGGGAATCAGAGTTGGGGCATCAGAGGTTGGGAATTAGATATGGGGAAACAGAGGCGGGGAATCAGAGGCGGGGAAACAGAGGCGGGAAATCAGATATGGGGAATCAGAGGTGGGGAATCAGAGGCAGGGAATCAGATGTGCGGAATCAGAGATGGGGACTCAGAGGCAGGGAATCAGAATCAGAAGCGGGGAATCAGAGGCCGGGAAACAGAGGCGGGGAATCAGATATGGGGAATCAGAGGTGGGGAATCAGAGGCAGGGAATAAGATTTGCGGAATCAGAGATGGGGAATCAGAAGCAGGGAATCAGAGGCCGGGAATCAGAGGCCGGAATCAGATGCCGGGAATAAGAGGCCGGGAATCAGAGGTGGGGAATCAGAGTCCGGGAATCAGAGATGGGGAATCAGAGGCGGGGAATGAGATATGGGGAATCAGAGGCGGGGAATCAGAGGCGGGGAAACAGAGGCGAGGAATCAGATATGGGGAATCAGAGGTGGCGAATCAAAGGCGATGAATCAGAGATGGGGAATCAGAGGCGTGGAATCAGAGGCAGGGAATCAAACACGGGGAATCAGAGGCGGGGAATCAGAGCTGGGGAATCAGAGGCGGGGAATCAGAGTTGGGGAATCAGAGGCGGGGAATCAGAGCTGGGGAATCAGAGGTGGGGATCAGAGTCGGGGAATCAGAGGCAGGGAATCAGATGTGCGGAATCAGAGATGGGGAATCAGAGGTGGGGAATCAGAGGCTGTGAATCAGAGATGGGGAATCAGAGGCGGGGAATCAGAGGCAAGAAATCAGACACGGGGTTTCAGAGGCTGGGAATCAGACGGGGGAATCAAAGGCGGGGAATCAGAGCTGGGGAATCAGAGGCAGGGAATCAGAGTTGGGGATTCAGAGGCGGGGAATCAGATATGGGGAAACAGAGGCGGGGAATCAGAGGTGGGCAAACAGAGGCGGGGAATTAGATATGGGGAATCAGAGGTGGGGAATCAAAGGTGGTGAATCAGAGATGGGGAATCACAGGCGGGGAATCAGAGGCAGGGAATAGAACGCGGGGAATCAGAGGCAGGGAATCAGAGTTGGGGCATCAGAGGTTGGGAATTAGATATGGGGAAACAGAGGCGGGGTATCAGAGGCGGGGAAACAGAGGCGGGAAATCAGATATGGGGAATCAGAGGTGGGGAATCAGAGGCAGGGAATCAGATGTGCGGAATCAGAGATGGGGAATCAGAGGCAGGGAATCAGAATCAGAAGCGGGGAATCAGAGGCCGGGAATCAGATGCTGGGAATAAGAGGCCGGGAATCAGAGATGGGGAATCAGAGGCGGGGAATGAGATATGGAGAATCAGAGGCGGGGAATCAGAGGCGGGGAAACAGAGGTGGGGAATCAGATATGTGGAATCAGAGGTGGCGAATCAAAGGCGGTGAATCAGAGATGGGGAATCAGAGGCGGGGAATCAGAGGCAGGGAATCAAACATGGGAAATCAGAGGCGGGGAATCAGAGCTGGGGAATCAGAGGCGGGGAATCAGAATTGGGGAATCAGAGGCAGGGAATCAGATATGGGGAAACAGGGGCAGGGAATCAGAGGTGGGGAAACAGAGGCGGGGAATCAGATATGGGGAATCAGAGGTGTGGAATCAGAGGTTGGGAATCAGAGGCAGGGAATCAGAGGCGGGGAATCAAACACGGGGAATCAGAGCTGGGGAATCAGAGGCGGGGAATTAGAGTTGGGGAATCAGAGGAGGGGAATCAGAGGCGGGGAAACAGAGGCGGGGAATCAGATATGGGGAATCAGAGGTGGGGAATCAGAGGTTGGGAATCAGAGGCAGGGAATCAGAGGCGGGGAATCAGAGGCGGGGAATCAGAGGCAGGGAATCAGATGTGCGGAATCGGGGATGGGGAATCAGAGGCAGGGAATCAGAGGCGGGGAATCAGAGGCGGGGAATCAGAGGCCGGGAATCAGATATGGGGAAACAGAGGTGGGGAATCAGAGGCGGGGAAACAGAGGTGGGGATTCAGATATGGGGAATCAGAGGTGGGGAAACAGAGGTTGGGAATCAGAGGCAGGGAATCAGAGTCTTGGAATCAGATGCAGGGAATCAGATGCGGGGAATCAGAGGCGGGGAATCAGAGCTGGGGAATCAGAGGTGGGGAATCAGAGTTGGGGAATCAGAGGCGGGGACTTAGATGTTGGGAAACAGATGCGGGGAATCAGAGGCGGGGAATCAGAGGCAGGGCATCAGATGTGCGGAATCAGAGATGGGGAATCAGAGGCAGGGAATCAGAATCAGAAGCTGGGAATCAGAGGCTGGGAATCAGAGGCCGGAATCAGATGCCGGGAATAAGAGGCCGGGAATCAGAGGTGCGGAATCAGAGTCCGGGAATCAGAGATGGGGATTCAGAGGCGGGGAATGAGATATGGGGAATCAGAGGCGGGGAATCAGAGGCGGGGAAACAGAGGCGGGTAATCAGATATGGGGAATCAGAGGTGGCGAATCAAAGGCGGTGAATCAGAGATGGGGAATCAGAGGCCGGGAATCAGAGGCAGGGAATCAAACACGGGGAATCAGAGGCGGGGAATCAGAGCTTGGGAATCAGAGGCGGGGTATCAGAGTTGGGGAATCAGAGGCGGGGAATCAGACGCAGGGAATCAATATGGGAAGTCAGAGGTGGGGAATCAGAGGTTGGGAATCAGAGGAAGGGAATCAGAGGCGAGGAATCAGAGCAGGGGAATCAGAGGCGGGGAATCAGAATTGGGGAATCAGAGATGGGGAATCAGAGATGGGGAATCAGAGGCGCTGAATCAGACGCGGCGAATCAGAGGTGGTGAATCAGAGATGTGGAATCAGAGGCGGGGAATCAGAGGCGGGGAAACAGAGGCGGGGAATCAAACACGGGGAATCAGAGGTGGGGAATCAGAGGTTGGGAATCAGAGGCAGGGAATCAGAGGCGGGGAATCAGAGGCGGGGAATGAGAGGCAGGGAATCAGATGTGCGAAATCGGAGATGGGGAATCAGAGGCAGGGAATCAGAGGCGGGGAATCAGAGGCAGGGAATCAGAGGCCGGGAATCAGATATGGGGAAACAGAAGCGGGGAATCAGAGGCGGGGAAACAGAGGCTGGGAATCAGGCATGGGGAATCAGAGGTGGGGAATCAGAGGCGGGGAATCAGAGCTGGGGAATCAGAGGTGGGGAATCAAAGTTGGGGAATCAGAGGCTGGGACTTAGATATGGGGAAACAGAGGCGGGGAATCAGTGACGGGGAAACAGAGGCGGGGATTCAGATATGGGGAATCAGAGGTGGGGAATCAGAGGCAGGGAATTAGATGTGCGGAATCAGAAATGGGGAATCAGAGGCAGGGAATCAGAATCAGAAGCAGGGAATCAGAGGCCGGGAATCAGAGGCCGGAATCAGATGCCGGGAATAAGAGGTCGGGAATCAGAGGTGGGGAATCAGAGTCCGGGAATCAGAGATGGGGAATCAGAGGCGGGGAATGAGATATGGGGAATCAGAGGCGCGGAATCAGAGGCGGGGAATCAAACACGGGGAATCAGAGGCGGGGAATCATAGCTGGCGAATCAGAGGTGGGGAATCAGAGGTGGGGAATCAGAGGCGGGGAATCAGATATTGGGAATCAGAGGTGGGGAATCAGAGGCGGGGAAACAGAGGTGGGGAATCAGATATGGGGTATCAGAGGTGGGGAATCAGAGGTTGTGAATCAGAGATGGGGAATCAGAGGCGGGGAATCAGAGGCCGGTAATCAGACGCGGGGAATCAGAGGCGGGGAATCAGAGCTGGGAAATTAGAGGCAGGGAATCAGAGTTGGGGATTCAGAGGCCGGGAATCAGATATGGGGAAACAGAGGCGGGGAATCAGAGCTGGGAAATTAGAGGCAGGGAATCAGAGTTGGGGATTCAGAGGCCGGGAATCAGATATGGGGAAACAGAGGCGGGGAATCAGATGCGGGCAAATAGAGGCGGGGATCAGATATGGGGAAACAGAGGCGGGGAATCAGAGGCGGGGAAACAGAGGCGGGGAATCAGATATGGGGAATCAGAGGTGAGGAATCAGAGGATGGGAATCAGAGGCTGGGAATCAGACGCTGGGAATCAGATGCATGGAATCAGATGCGGGGAATCAGAGGCGGGGAATCAGAGCTGGGGAATCAGAGGTGGGGAATCAAAGTTGGGGAATCAGAGGCGGGGACTTAGATATGGGGAAACAGAGGCGGGGAATCAGAGGCGGGGAAACAGAGGCGGGGAATCAGATATGGGGAATCAGAGGTGGGGAATCAGAGGCAGGGAATTAGATTTGCGGAATCAGAGATGGGGAATCAGAAGCAGGGAATCAGAGGCCGGGAATCAGAGGCCGGAATCAGATGCCGGGAATAAGAGGCCGGGAATCAGAGGTGGGGAATCAGAGTCCGGGAATCAGAGATGGGGAATCAGAGGCGGGGAATGAGATATGGGGAATCAGAGGCGGGGAATCAGAGGCGGGGAAACAGAGGCGAAGAATCAGATATGGGGAATCAGAGGTGGCGAATCAAAGGCGGTGAATCAGAGATGGGGAATCAGAGGCGGGGAATCAGAGGCAGGGAATCAAACACGGGGAATCAGAGGCGGGGAATCAGAGCTGGGGAATCAGAGGCGGGGAATCAGAGTTGGGGAATCAGAGGCGGGGAATCAGAGCTGCGGAATCAGAGGTGGGGATCAGAGTCGGGGAATCAGAGGCAGGGAATCAGATGTGCGGAATCAGAGGTGGGGAATCAGAGGTGGTGAATCAGAGATGGGGAATCACAGGCGGGGAATCAGAGGCAGGGAATAGAACGCGGGGAATCAGAGGCAGGGAATCAGAGTTGGGGCATCAGAGGTTGGGAATTAGATATGGGGAAACAGAGGCGGGGAATCAGAGGCGGGGAAACAGAGGCCGGGAATCAGATATGGGGAAACAGAGGTGGGGAATCAGAGGCTGTGAATCAGAGATGGGGAATCAGAGGCGGGGAATCAGAGGCAAGAAATCAGACACGGGGTTTCAGAGGCTGGGAATCAGACAGGGGAATCAAAGGCGGGGAATCAGAGCTGGGGAATCAGAGGCAGGGAATCAGAGTTGGGGATTCAGAAGCGGGGAATCAGATATGGGGAAACAGAGGCGGGGAATCAGAGTCGGGCAAACAGAGGCGGGGAATTAGATATGGGGAATCAGAGGTGGGGAATCAGAGGTGGTGAATCAGAGATGGGGAATCACAGGCGGGGAATCAGAGGCAGGGAATAGAACGCGGGGAATCAGAGGCAGGGAATCAGAGTTGGGGCATCAGAGGTTGGGAATTAGATATGGGGAAACAGAGGCGGGGAATCAGAGGCGGGGAAACAGAGGCCGGGAATCAGATATGGGGAAACAGAGGTGGGGAATCAGAGGCGGGGAAACAGAGGTGGGGATTCAGATATGGGGAATCAGAGGTGGGGAAACAGAGGTTGGGAATCAGAGGCAGGGAATCAGAGTCTTGGAATCAGATGCAGGGAATCAGATGCGGGGAATCAGAGGCGGGGAATCAGAGCTGGGGAATCAGAGGTGGGGAATCAGAGTTGGGAAATCAGAGGCGGGGACTTAGATATTGGGAAACAGATGCGGGGAATCAGAGGCGGGGAATCAGAGGCAGGGCATCAGATGTGCGGAATCAGAGATGGGGAATCAGAGGCAGGGAATCAGAATCAGAAGCAGGGAATCAGAGGCTGGGAATCAGAGGCCGGAATCAGATGCCGGGAATAAGAGGCCGGGAATCAGAGGTGCGGAATCAGAGTCCGGGAATCAGAGATGGGGATTCAGAGGCGGGGAATGAGATATGGGGAATCAGAGGCGGGGAATCAGAGGCGGGGAAACAGAGGCGGGTAATCAGATATGGGGAATCAGAGGTGGCGAATCAAAGGCGGTGAATCAGAGATGGGGAATCAGAGGCCGGGAATCAGAGGCAGGGAATCAAACACGGGGAATCAGAGGCGGGGAATCAGAGCTTGGGAATCAGAGGCGGGGAATCAGAGTTGGGGAATCAGAGGCGGGGAATCAGACGCAGGGAATCAATATGGGAAGTCAGAGGTGGGGAATCAGAGGTTGGGAATCAGAGGAAGGGAATCAGAGGCGAGGAATCAGAGCAGGGGAATCAGAGGCGGGGAATCAGAATTGGGGAATCAGAGATGGGGAATCAGAGATGGGGAATCAGAGGCGGGAAATCAGACGCGGCGAATCAGAGGTGGTGAATCAGAGATGTGGAATCAGAGGCGGGGAATCAGAGGCGGGGAAACAGAGGCGGGGAATCAAACACGGGGAATCAGAGGTGGGGAATCAGAGGTTGGGAATCAGAGGCAGGGAATCAGAGGCGGGGAATCAGAGGCGGGGAATGAGAGGCAGGGAATCAGATGTGCGAAATCGGAGATGGGGAATCAGAGGCAGGGAATCAGAGGCGGGGAATCAGAGGCAGGGAATCAGAGGCCGGGAATCAGATATGGGGAAACAGAAGCGGGGAATCAGAGGCGGGGAAACAGAGGCTGGGAATCAGGCATGGGGAATCAGAGGTGGGGAATCAGAGGCGGGGAATCAGAGCTGGGGAATCAGAGGTGGGGAATCAAAGTTGGGGAATCAGAGGCTGGGACTTAGATATGGGGAAACAGAGGCGGGGAATCAGAGACGGGGAAACAGAGGCGGGGATTCAGATATGGGGAATCAGAGGTGGGGAATCAGAGGCAGGGAATTAGATGTGCGGAATCAGAAATGGGGAATCAGAGGCAGGGAATCAGAATCAGAAGCAGGGAATCAGAGGCCGGGAATCAGAGGCCGGAATCAGATGCCGGGAATAAGAGGTCGGGAATCAGAGGTGGGGAATCAGAGTCCGGGAATCAGAGATGGGGAATCAGAGGCGGGGAATGAGATATGGGGAATCAGAGGCGCGGAATCAGAGGCGGGGAATCAAACACGGGGAATCAGAGGCGGGGAATCATAGCTGGCGAATCAGAGGTGGGGAATCAGAGGTGGGGAATCAGAGGCGGGGAATCAGATATTGGGAATCAGAGGTGGGGAATCAGAGGCGGGGAAACAGAGGTGGGGAATCAGATATGGGGTATCAGAGGTGGGGAATCAGAGGTTGTGAATCAGAGATGGGGAATCAGAGGCGGGGAATCAGAGGCCGGTAATCAGACGCGGGGAATCAGAGGCGGGGAATCAGAGCTGGGAAATTAGAGGCAGGGAATCAGAGTTGGGGATTCAGAGGCCGGGAATCAGATATGGGGAAACAGAGGCGGGGAATCAGATGCGGGCAAATAGAGGCGGGGATCAGATATGGGGAAACAGAGGCGGGGAATCAGAGGCGGGGAAACAGAGGCGGGGAATCAGATATGGGGAATCAGAGGTGAGGAATCAGAGGATGGGAATCAGAGGCTGGGAATCAGACGCTGGGAATCAGATGCATGGAATCAGATGCGGGGAATCAGAGGCGGGGAATCAGAGCTGGGGAATCAGAGGTGGGGAATCAAAGTTGGGGAATCAGAGGCGGGGACTTAGATATGGGGAAACAGAGGCGGGGAATCAGAGGCGGGGAAACAGAGGCGGGGAATCAGATATGGGGAATCAGAGGTGGGGAATCAGAGGCAGGGAATTAGATTTGCGGAATCAGAGATGGGGAATCAGAAGCAGGGAATCAGAGGCCGGGAATCAGAGGCCGGAATCAGATGCCGGGAATAAGAGGCCGGGAATCAGAGGTGGGGAATCAGAGTCCGGGAATCAGAGATGGGGAATCAGAGGCGGGGAATGAGATATGGGGAATCAGAGGCGGGGAATCAGAGGCGGGGAAACAGAGGCGAGGAATCAGATATGGGGAATCAGAGGTGGCGAATCAAAGGCGGTGAATCAGAGATGGGGAATCAGAGGCGGGGAATCAGAGGCAGGGAATCAAACACGGGGAATCAGAGGCGGGGAATCAGAGCTGGGGAATCAGAGGCGGGGAATCAGAGTTGGGGAATCAGAGGCGGGGAATCAGAGCTGCGGAATCAGAGGTGGGGATCAGAGTCGGGGAATCAGAGGCAGGGAATCAGATGTGCGGAATCAGAGATGGGGAATCAGAGGTGGGGAATCAGAGGCGGGGAATCAGAGTCGGGCAAACAGAGGCGGGGAATTAGATATGGGGAATCAGAGGTGGGTAATCAGAGGTGGTGAATCAGAGATGGGGAATCACAGGCGGGGAATCAGAGGCAGGGAATAGAACGCGGGGAATCAGAGGCAGGGAATCAGAGTTGGGGCATCAGAGGTTGGGAATTAGATATGGGGAAACAGAGGCGGGGAATCAGAGGCGGGGAAACAGAGGCGGGAAATCAGATATGGGGAATCAGAGGTGGGGAATCAGAGGCGGGGAATCAGATGTGCGGAATCAGAGATGGGGAATCAGAGGCAGGGAATCAGAATCAGAAGCGGGGAATCAGAGGCCGGGAAACAGAGGCGGGGAATCAGATATGGGGAATCAGAGGTGGGGAATCAGAGGCAGGGAATAAGATTTGCGGAATCAGAGATGGGGAATCAGAAGCAGGGAATCAGAGGCCGGGAATCAGAGACCGGAATCAGATGCCGGGAATAAGAGGCCGGGAATCAGAGGTGGGGAATCAGAGTCCGGGAATCAGAGATGGGGAATCAGAGGCGGGGAATGAGATATGGGGAATCAGAGGCGGGGAATCAGAGGCGGGGAAACAGAGGCGAGGAATCAGATATGGGGAATCAGAGGTGGCGAATCAAAGGCGATGAATCAGAGATGGGGAATCAGAGGCGTGGAATCAGAGGCAGGGAATCAAACACGGGGAATCAGAGGCGGGGAATCAGAGATGGGGAATCAGAGGCGGGGAATCAGAGTTGGGGAATCAGAGGCGGGGAATCAGAGCTGGGGAATCAGAGGTGGGGATCAGAGTCGGGGAATCAGAGGCAGGGAATCAGATGTGCGGAATCAGAGATGGGGAATCAGAGGTGGGGAATCAGAGGCTGTGAATCAGAGATGTGGAATCAGAGGCGGGGAATCAGAGGCAAGAAATCAGACACGGGGTTTCAGAGGCTGGGAATCAGACGTGGGAATCAAAGGCGGGGAATCAGAGCTGGGGAATCAGAGGCAGGGAATCAGAGTTGGGGATTCAGAGGCGGGGAATCAGATATGGGGAAACAGAGGCGGGGAATCAAAGGCGGGCAAACAGAGGCGGGGAATTAGATATGGGGAATCAGAGGTGGGGAATCAGAGGTGGTGAATCAGAGATGGGGAATCACAGGCGGGGAATCAGAGGCAGGGAATAGAACGCGGGGAATCAGAGGCAGGGAATCAGAGTTGGGGCATCAGAGGTTGGGAATTAGATATGGGGAAACAGAGGCGGGGAATCAGAGGCGGGGAAACAGAGGCGGGAAATCAGATATGGGGAATCAGAGGTGGGGAATCAGAGGCAGGGAATCAGATGTGCGGAATCAGAGATGGGGAATCAGAGGCAGGGAATCAGAATCAGAAGCGGGGAATCAGAGGCCGGGAATCAGATGCTGGGAATAAGAGGCCGGGAATCAGAGGTGGGGAATCAGAGGCGGGGAATGAGATATGGAGAATCAGAGGCGGGGAATCAGAGGCGGGGAAACAAAGGTGGGGAATCAGATATGTGGAATCAGAGGTGGCAAATCAAAGGCGGTGAATCAGAGATGGGGAATCAGAGGCGGGGAATCAGAGGCAGGGAATCAAACACGGGAAATCAGAGGCGGGGAATCAGAGCTGGGGAATCAGAGGCGGGGAATCAGAGTTGGGGAATCAGAGGCAGGGAATCAGATATGGGGAAACAGGGCCAGGGAATCAGAGGCGGGGAAACAGAGGCGGGGAATCAGATATGGGGAATCAGAGGTGTGGAATCAGAGGTTGGGAATCAGAGGCAGGGAATCAGAGGCGGGGAATCAAACACGGGGAATCAGAGCTGGGGAATCAGAGGCGGGGAATTAGAGTTGGGGAATCAGAGGAGGGGAATCAGAGGCGGGGAAACAGAGGCGGGGAATCAGATATGGGGAATCAGAGGTGGGGAATCAGAGGCGGGGAAACAGAGGCGGGGAATCAGATATGGGGTATCAGAGGTGGGGAATCAGAGGTTGTGAATCAGAGATGGGGAATCAGAGGCCGGTAATCAGACGCGGGGAATCAGAGGCGGGGAATCAGAGCTGGGAAATTAGAGGCAGGGAATCAGAGTTGGGGATTCAGAGGCGGGGAATCAGATATGGGGAAACAGAGGCAGGGAATCAGATGCAGGCAAATAGAGGCGGGGATCAGATATGGGGAAACAGAGGCGGGGAATCAGAGGCGGGGAAACAGAGGCGGGGAATCAGATATGGGGAATCAGAGGTGAGGAATCAGAGGATGGGAATCAGAGGCTGGGAATCAGATGCTGGGAATCAGAAGCATGGAATCAGATGCGGGGAATCAGAGGCGGGGAATCAGAGCTGGGGAATCAGAGGTGGGGAATCAAAGTTGGGGAATCAGAGGCGGGGACTTAGATATGGGGAAACAGAGGCGGGGAATCAGAGGCGGGGAAACATAGGCGGGGAATCAGATATGGGGAATCAGAGGTGGGGAATCAGAGGCAGGGAATTAGATTTGCGGAATCAGAGATGGGGAATCAGAAGCAGGGAATCAGAGGCCGGGAATCAGAGGCCGGAATCAGATGCCGGGAATAAGAGGCCGGGAATCAGAGGTGGGGAATCAGAGTCCGGGAATCAGAGATGGGGAATCAGAGGCGGGGAATGAGATATGGGGAATCAGAGGCGGGGAATCAGAGGCGGGGAAACAGAGGCGAGGAATCAGATATGGGGAATCAGAGGTGGCGAATCAAAGGCGGTGAATCAGAGATGGGGAATCAGAGGCGGGGAATCAGAGGCAGGGAATCAAACACGGGGAATCAGAGGCGGGGAATCAGAGCTGGGGAATCAGAGGCAGGGAATCAGAGTTGGGGAATCAGAGGCGGGGAATCAGAGCTGCGGAATCAGAGGTGGGGATCAGAGTCGGGGAATCAGAGGCAGGGAATCAGATGTGCGGAATCAGAGATGGGGAATCAGAGGTGTGGAATCAGAGGCTGTGAATCAGAGATGGGGAATCAGAGGCGGGGAATCAGAGGCAAGAAATCAGACACGGGGTTTCAGAGGCTGGGAATCAGACAGGGGAATCAAAGGCGGGGAATCAGAGCTGGGGAATCAGAGGCAGGGAATTAGAGTTGGGGATTCAGAAGCGGGGAATCAGATATGGGGAAACAGAGGCGGGGAATCAGAGTCGGGCAAACAGAGGCGGGGAATTAGATATGGGGAATCAGAGGTGGGGAATCAGAGGTGGTGAATCAGAGATGGGGAATCACAGGCGGGGAATCAGAGGCAGGGAATAGAACGCGGGGAATCAGAGGCAGGGAATCAGAGTTGGGGCATCAGAGGTTGGGAATTAGATATGGGGAAACAGAGGCGGGGAATCAGAGGCGGGGAAACAGAGGCGGGAAATCAGATATGGGGAATCAGAGGTGGGGAATCAGAGGCAGGGAATCAGATGTGCGGAATCAGAGATGGGGAATCAGAGGCAGGGAATCAGAATCAGAAGCGGGGAATCAGAGGCCGGGAAACAGAGGCGGGGAATCAGATATGGGGAATCAGAGGTGGGGAATCAGAGGCAGGGAATAAGATTTGTGGAATCAGAGATGTGGAATCAGAAGCAGGGAATCAGAGGCCGGGAATCAGAGACCGGAATCAGATGCCGGGAATAAGAGGCCGGGAATCAGAGGTGGGGAATCAGAGTCCGGGAATCAGAGATGGGGAATCAGAGGCGGGGAATGAGATATGGGGAATCAGAGGCGGGGAATCAGAGGCGGGGAAACAGAGGCGAGGAATCAGATATGGGGAATCAGAGGTGGCGAATCAAAGGCGATGAATCAGAGATGGGGAATCAGAGGCGTGGAATCAGAGGCAGGGAATCAAACACGGGGAATCAGAGGCGGGGAATCAGAGATGGGGAATCAGAGGCGGGGAATCAGAGTTGGGGAATCAGAGGCGGGGAATCAGAGCTGGGGAATCAGAGGTGGGGATCAGAGTCGGGGAATCAGAGGCAGGGAATCAGATGTGCGGAATCAGAGATGGGGAATCAGAGGTGGGGAATCAGAGGCTGTGAATCAGAGATGGGGAATCAGAGGCGGGGAATCAGAGGCAAGAAATCAGACACGGGGTTTCAGAGGCTGGGAATCAGACGGGGGAAACAAAGGCGGGGAATCGGAGCTGGGGAATCAGAGGCAGGGAATCAGAGTTGGGGATTCAGAGGCGGGGAATCAGATATGGGGAATCAGAGGCGGGCAAACAGAAGCGGGGAATTAGATATGGGGAATCAGAGGTGGGGAATCAGAGGTGGTGAATCAGAGATGGGGAATCACAGGCGGGGAATCAGAGGCAGGGAATAGAACGCGGGGAATCAGAGCCAGGGAATAAGAGTTGGGGCATCAGAGGTTGGGAATTAGATATGGGTAAACAGAGGCGGGGAATCAGAGGCGGGGAAACAGAGGCGGGAAATCAGATATGGGGAATCAGAGGTGGGGAATCAGAGGCAGGGAATCAGATGTGCGGAATCAGAGATGGGGAATCAGAGGCAGGGAATCAGAATCAGAAGCGGGGAATCAGAGGACGGGAATCAGATGCTGGGAATAAGAGGCCGGGAATCAGAGGTGGGGAATCAGAGGCGGGGAATGAGATATGGAGAATCAGAGGCGGGGAATCAGAGGCGGGGAAACAGAGGTGGGGAATCAGATATGTGGAATCAGAGGTGGCGAATCAAAGGCGGTGTATCAGAGATGGGGAATCAGAGGCGGGGAATCAGAGGCAGGGAATCAAACACGGGAAATCAGAGGCGGGGAATCAGAGCTGGGGAATCAGAGGCGGGGAATCAGAGTTGGGGAATCAGAGGCAGGGAATCAGATATGGGGAAACAGGGGCAGGGAATCAGAGGCGGGGAAACAGAGGCGGGGAATCAGATATGGGGAATCAGAGGTGTGGAATCAGAGGTTGGGAATCAGAGGCAGGGAATCAGAGGCGGGGAATCAAACACGGGGATTCAGAGCTGGGGAATCAGAGGCGGGGAATTAGAGTTGGGGAATCAGAGGAGGGGAATCAGAGGCGGGGAAACAGAGGCGGGGAATCAGATATGGGGAATCAGAGGTGGGGAATCAGAGGTTGGGAATCAGAGGCAGGGAATCAGAGGCGGGGAATCAGAGGCGGGGAATCAGAGGCAGGGAATCAGATGTGCGGAATCGGGGATGGGGAATCAGAGGCAGGGAATCAGAGGCGGGGAATCAGAGGCGGGGAATCAGAGGCCGGGAATCAGATATGGGGAAACAGAGGTGGGGAATCAGAGGCGGGGAACCAGAGGCGGGGATTCAGATATGGGGAATCAGAGGTGGGGAATCAGAGGTTGGGAATCAGAGGCAGGGAATCAGAGTCTTGGAATCAGATGCAGGGAATCAGATGCGGGGAATCAGAGGCGTGGAATCAGAGCTGGGGAATCAGAGGTGGGGAATCAGAGTTGGGGAATCAGAGGCGGGGACTTAGATATTGGGAAACAGAGGCGGGGAATCAGAGGCGGGGAATCAGAGGCAGGGAATCAGATGTGCGGAATCAGAGATGGGGAATCAGAGGCAGGGAATCAGAATCAGAAGCAGGGAATCAGAGGCCGGGAATCAGAGGCCGGAATCAGATGCCGGGAATAAGAGGCCGGGAATCAGAGGTGGGGAATCAGAGTCCGGGAATCAGAGATGGGGATTCAGAGGCAGGGAATGAGATATGGGGAATCAGAGGCGGGGAATCAGAGGCGGGGAAACAGAGGCGGGTAATCAGATATGGGGAATCAGAGGTGGCGAATCAAAGGCGGTGAATCAGAGATGGGGAATCAGAGGCCGGGAATCAGAGGCAGGTAATCAAACACGGGGAATCAGAGGCGGGGAATCAGAGCTGGGGAATCAGAGGCGGGGAATCAGAGTTGGGGAATCAGAGGCGGGGAATCAATATTGGAAATCAGAGGTGGGGAATCAGAGGTTGGGAATCAGAGGAAGGGAATCAGAGGCGAGGAATCATAGCTGGGGAATCAGAGGCGGGGTATCAGAATTGGGGAATCAGAGATGGGGAATCAGAGATGGGGAATCAGAGGCGGGGAATCAGACGCGGGGAATCAGAGGTGGTGAATCAGAGATGTGGAATCAGAGGCGGGGAATCAGAGGCGGGGAAACAGAGGCGGGGAATCAAACACGGGGAATCAGAGGTGGGGAATCAGAGGTTGGGAATCAGAGGCAGGGAATCAGAGGCGGGGAATCAGAGGCGGGGAATGAGAGGCAGGGAATCAGATGTGCGGAATCGGAGATGGGGAATCAGAGGCAGGGAATCAGAGGCGGGGAATCAGAGGCAGGGAATCAGAGGCCGGGAATCAGATATGGGGAAACAGAAGCGGGGAATCAGAGGCGGGGAAACAGAGGCTGGGAATCAGGTATGGGGAATCAGAGGTGGGGAATCAGAGGCGGGGAATCAGAGCTGGGGAATCAGAGGTGGGGAATCAAAGTTGGGGAATCAGAGGCTGGGACTTAGATATGGGGAAACAGAGGCGGGGAATCAGAGACGGGGAAACAGAGGCGGGGATTCAGATATGGGGAATCAGAGGTGGGGAATCAGAGGCAGGGAATTAGATGTGCGGAATCAGAAATGGGGAATCAGAGGCAGGGAATCAGAATCAGAAGCAGGGAATCAGAGGCCGGGAATCAGAGGCCGGAATCAGATGCCGGGAATAAGAGGTCGGGAATCAGAGGTGGGGAATCAGAGTCCGGGAATCAGAGATGGGGAATCAGAGGCGGGGAATGAGATATGGGGAATCAGAGGCGCGGAATCAGAGGCGGGGAAACAGTGGCGAGGAATCAGATATGGGGAATCAGAGGTGGCGAATCAAAGGCGGTGAATCAGAGATGGGGAATCAGAGCTGGGGAATCAGAGGCAGGGGATCAAACACGGGGAATCAGAGGCGGGGAATCAGAGCTGGGGAATCAGAGGCGGGGAATCAGAGTTGTGGAATCAGAGGCGGGGAATCAGAGCTGGGGAATCAAAGGTGGGGAATCAGAGTCGGGGAATCAGAGGCAGGGAATCGGATGTGCGGAATCAGAGATGGGGAATCAGAGGTGGGGAATCAGAGGCGGTGAATCTGAGATGGGGAATCAGAGGCGGGGAATCAGAGGCAGGTTATCAGACACGGGGATTCAGAGGCTGGGAATCAGATGGGGGGAATCAAAGGCGGGGAATGAAGCTGGGGAATCAGAGGCAGGGAATCAGAGTTGGGGATCCAGAGGCGGGGAATCAGATATGGGGAAACAGAGGCGGGGAATCAGAGGTGGGCAAACAGAGGCGGGGAATTAGATATGGGGAATCAGTGGTGGGGAATCAGAGGTGGTGAATCAGAGATGGGGAATCACAGGCGGGGAATCAGAGGCAGGGAATAGAACGCGGGGAATCAGAGGCAGGGAATCAGAGCTGGGGAATAAGAGGCGGGGAATCATAGTTGGGAATCAGAGGCGGGGAATCAGATATGGGGAAACAGAGGTGGGGAATCAGGGGCGGGGAAACAGAGGCGGGGAATTAGATATGGGGAATCAGAGGTGGGGAATCAGAGGTGGTGAATCAGAGATGGGGAATCACAGGCGGGGAATCAGAGGCAGGGAATAGAACGCGGGGAATCAGAGGCAGGGAATCAGAGTTGGGGCATCAGAGGTTGGGAATTAGATATGGGGAAACAGAGGCGGGGAATCAGAGGCGGGGAAACAGAGGCCGGGAATCAGATATGGGGAAACAGAGGTGGGGAATCAGAGGCGGGGAAACAGAGGTGGGGATTCAGATATGGGGAATCAGAGGTGGGGAAACAGAGGTTGGGAATCAGAGGCAGGGAATCAGAGTCTTGGAATCAGATGCAGGGAATCAGATGCGCGGAATCAGAGGCGGGGAATCAGAGCTGGGGAATCAGAGGTGGGGAATCAGAGTTGGGGAATCAGAGGCGGGGACTTAGATATTGGGAAACAGATGCGGGGAATCAGAGGCGGGGAATCAGAGGCAGGGCATCAGATGTGCGGAATCAGAGATGGGGAATCAGAGGCAGGGAATCAGAATCAGAAGCAGGGAATCAGAGGCTGGGAATCAGAGGCCGGAATCAGATGCCGGGAATAAGAGGCCGGGAATCAGAGGTGCGGAATCAGAGTCCGGGAATCAGAGATGGGGATTCAGAGGCGGGGAATGAGATATGGGGAATCAGAGGCGGGGAATCAGAGGCGGGGAAACAGAGGCGGGTAATCAGATATGGGGAATCAGAGGTGGCGAATCAAAGGCGGTGAATCAGAGATGGGGAATCAGAGGCCGGGAATCAGAGGCAGGGAATCAAACACGGGGAATCAGAGGCGGGGAATCAGAGCTTGGGAATCAGAGGCGGGGAATCAGAGTTGGGGAATCAGAGGCGGGGAATCAGACGCAGGGAATCAATATGGGAAGTCAGAGGTGGGGAATCAGAGGTTGGGAATCAGAGGAAGGGAATCAGAGGCGAGGAATCAGAGCAGGGGAATCAGAGGCGGGGAATCAGAATTGGGGAATCAGAGATGGGGAATCAGAGATGGGGAATCAGAGGCGGGGAATCAGACGCGGCGAATCAGAGGTGGTGAATCAGAGATGTGGAATCAGAGGCGGGGAATCAGAGGCGGGGAAACAGAGGCGGGGAATCAAACACGGGGAATCAGAGGTGGGGAATCAGAAGTTGGGAATCAGAGGCAGGGAATCAGAGGCGGGGAATCAGAGGCGGGGAATGAGAGGCAGGGAATCAGATGTGCGAAATCGGAGATGGGGAATCAGAGGCAGGGAATCAGAGGCGGGGAATCAGAGGCAGGGAATCAGAGGCCGGGAATCAGATATGGGGAAACAGAAGCGGGGAATCAGAGGCGGGGAAACAGAGGCTGGGAATCAGGCATGGGGAATCAGAGGTGGGGAATCAGAGGCGGGGAATCAGAGCTGGGGAATCAGAGGTGGGGAATCAAAGTTGGGGAATCAGAGGCTGGGACTTAGATATGGGGAAACAGAGGCGGGGAATCAGAGACGGGGAAACAGAGGCGGGGATTCAGATATGGGGAATCAGAGGTGGGGAATCAGAGGCAGGGAATTAGATGTGCGGAATCAGAAATGGGGAATCAGAGGCAGGGAATCAGAATCAGAAGCAGGGAATCAGAGGCCGGGAATCAGAGGCCGGAATCAGATGCCGGGAATAAGAGGTCGGGAATCAGAGGTGGGGAATCAGAGTCCGGGAATCAGAGATGGGGAATCAGAGGCGGGGAATGAGATATGGGGAATCAGAGGCGCGGAATCAGAGGCGGGGAATCAAACACGGGGAATCAGAGGCGGGGAATCATAGCTGGCGAATCAGAGGTGGGGAATCAGAGGTGGGGAATCAGAGGCGGGGAATCAGATATTGGGAATCAGAGGTGGGGAATCAGAGGCGGGGAAACAGAGGTGGGGAATCAGATATGGGGTATCAGAGGTGGGGAATCAGAGGTTGTGAATCAGAGATGGGGAATCAGAGGCGGGGAATCAGAGGCCGGTAATCAGACGCGGGGAATCAGAGGCGGGGAATCAGAGCTGGGAAATTAGAGGCAGGGAATCAGAGTTGGGGATTCAGAGGCCGGGAATCAGATATGGGGAAACAGAGGCGGGGAATCAGATGCGGGCAAATAGAGGCGGGGATCAGATATGGGGAAACAGAGGCGGGGAATCAGAGGCGGGGAAACAGAGGCGGGGAATCAGATATGGGGAATCAGAGGTGAGGAATCACAGGATGGGAATCAGAGGCTGGGAATCAGACGCTGGGAATCAGATGCATGGAATCAGATGCGGGGAATCAGAGGCGGGGAATCAGAGCTGGCGAATCAGAGGTGGGGAATCAAAGTTGGGGAATCAGAGGCGGGGACTTAGATATGGGGAAACAGAGGCGGGGAATCAGAGGCGGGGAAACAGTGGCGGGGAATCAGATATGGGGAATCAGAGGTGGGGAATCAGAGGCAGGGAATTAGATTTGCGGAATCAGAGATGGGGAATCAGAAGCAGGGAATCAGAGGCCGGGAATCAGAGGCCGGAATCAGATGCCGGGAATAAGAGGCCGGGAATCAGAGGTGGGGAATCAGAGTCCGGGAATCAGAGATGGGGAATCAGAGGCGGGGAATGAGATATGGGGAATCAGAGGCGGGGAATCAGAGGCGGGGAAACAGAGGCGAGGAATCAGATATGGGGAATCAGAGGTGGCGAATCAAAGGCGGTGAATCAGAGATGGGGAATCAGAGGCGGGGAATCAGAGGCAGGGAATCAAACACGGGGAATCAGAGGCGGGGAATCAGAGCTGGGGAATCAGAGGCGGGGAATCAGAGTTGGGGAATCAGAGGCGGGGAATCAGAGCTGCGGAATCAGAGGTGGGGATCAGAGTCGGGGAATCAGAGGCAGGGAATCAGATGTGCGGAATCAGAGATGGGGAATCAGAGGTGGGGAATCAGAGGCTGTGAATCAGAGATGGGGAATCAGAGGCGGGGAATCAGAGGCAAGAAATCAGACACGGGGTTTCAGAGGCTGGGAATCAGACAGGGGAATCAAAGGCGGGGAATCAGAGCTGGGGAATCAGAGGCAGCGAATCAGAGTTGGGGATTCAGAAGCGGGGAATCAGATATGGGGAAACAGAGGCGGGGAATCAGAGTCGGGCAAACAGAGGCGGGGAATTAGATATGGGGAATCAGAGGTGGGGAATCAGAGGTGGTGAATCAGAGATGGGGAATCACAGGCGGGGAATCAGAGGCAGGGAATAGAACGCGGGGAATCAGAGGCAGGGAATCAGAGTTGGGGCATCAGAGGTTGGGAATTAGATATGGGGAAACAGAGGCGGGGAATCAGAGGCGGGGAAACAGAGGCGGGAAATCAGATATGGGGAATCAGAGGTGGGGAATCAGAGGCGGGGAATCAGATGTGCGGAATCAGAGATGGGGAATCAGAGGCAGGGAATCAGAATCAGAAGCGGGGAATCAGAGGCCGGGAAACAGAGGCGGGGAATCAGATATGGGGAATCAGAGGTGGGGAATCAGAGGCAGGGAATAAGATTTGCGGAATCAGAGATGGGGAATCAGAAGCAGGGAATCAGAGGCCGGGAATCAGAGACCGGAATCAGATGCCGGGAATAAGAGGCCGGGAATCAGAGGTGGGGAATCAGAGTCCGGGAATCAGAGATGGGGAATCAGAGGCGGGGAATGAGATATGGGGAATCAGAGGCGGGGAATCAGAGGCGGGGAAACAGAGGCGAGGAATCAGATATGGGGAATCAGAGGTGGCGAATCAAAGGCGATGAATCAGAGATGGGGAATCAGAGGCGTGGAATCAGAGGCAGGGAATCAAACACGGGGAATCAGAGGCGGGGAATCAGAGATGGGGAATCAGAGGCGGGGAATCAGAGTTGGGGAATCAGAGGCGGGGAATCAGAGCTGGGGAATCAGAGGTGGGGATCAGAGTCGGGGAATCAGAGGCAGGGAATCAGATGTGCGGAATCAGAGATGGGGAATCAGAGGTGGGGAATCAGAGGCTGTGAATCAGAGATGGGGAATCAGAGGCGGGGAATCAGAGGCAAGAAATCAGACACGGGGTTTCAGAGGCTGGGAATCAGACGTGGGAATCAAAGGCGGGGAATCAGAGCTGGGGAATCAGAGGCAGGGAATCAGAGTTGGGGATTCAGAGGCGGGGAATCAGATATGGGGAAACAGAGGCGGGGAATCAGAGGCGGGCAAACAGAGGCGGGGAATTAGATATGGGGAATCAGAGGTGGGGAATCAGAGGTGGTGAATCAGAGATGGGGAATCACAGGCGGGGAATCAGAGGCAGGGAATAGAACGCGGGGAATCAGAGGCAGGGAATCAGAGTTGGGGCATCAGAGGTTGGGAATTAGATATGGGGAAACAGAGGCGGGGAATCAGAGGCGGGGAAACAGAGGCGGGAAATCAGATATGGGGAATCAGAGGTGGGGAATCAGAGGCAGGGAATCAGATGTGCGGAATCAGAGATGGGGAATCAGAGGCAGGGAATCAGAATCAGAAGCGGGGAATCAGAGGCCGGGAATCAGATGCTGGGAATAAGAGGCCGGGAATCAGAGGTGGGGAATCAGAGGCGGGGAATGAGATATGGAGAATCAGAGGCGGGGAATCAGAGGCGGGGAAACAGAGGTGTGGAATCAGATATGTGGAATCAGAGGTGGCAAATCAAAGGCGGTGAATCAGAGATGGGGAATCAGAGGCGGGGAATCAGAGGCAGGGAATCAAACACGGGAAATCAGAGGCGGGGAATCAGAGCTGGGGAATCAGAGGCGGGGAATCAGAGTTGGGGAATCAGAGGCAGGGAATCAGATATGGGGAAACAGGGGCAGGGAATCAGAGGCGGGGAAACAGAGGCGGGGAATCAGATATGGGGAATCAGAGGTGTGGAATCAGAGGTTGGGAATCAGAGGCAGGGAATCAGAGGCGGGGAATCAAACACGGGGAATCAGAGCTGGGGAATCAGAGGCGGGGAATTAGAGTTGGGGAATCAGAGGAGGGGAATCAGAGGCGGGGAAACAGAGGCGGGGAATCAGATATGGGGAATCAGAGGTGGGGAATCAGAGGCGGGGAAACAGAGGCGGGGAATCAGATATGGGGTATCAGAGGTGGGGAATCAGAGGTTGTGAATCAGAGATGGGGAATCAGAGGCGGGGAATCAGAGGCCGGTAATCAGACGCGGGGAATCAGAGGCGGGGAATCAGAGCTGGGAAATTAGAGGCAGGGAATCAGAGTTGGGGATTCAGAGGCGGGGAATCAGATATGGGGAAACAGAGGCGGGGAATCAGATGCAGGCAAATAGAGGCGGGGATCAGATATGGGGAAACAGAGGCGGGGAATCAGAGGCGGGGAAACAGAGGCGGGGAATCAGATATGGGGAATCAGAGGTGAGGAATCAGAGGATGGGAAATAGAGGCTGGGAATCAGATGCTGGGAATCAGAAGCATGGAATCAGATGCGGGGAATCAGAGGCGGGGAATCAGAGCTGGGGAATCAGAGGTGGGGAATCAAAGTTGGGGAATCAGAGGCGGGGACTTAGATATGGGGAAACAGAGGCGGGGAATCAGAGGCGGGGAAACAGAGGCGGGGAATCAGATATGGGGAATCAGAGGTGGGGAATCAGAGGCAGGGAATTAGATTTGCGGAATCAGAGATGGGGAATCAGAAGCAGGGAATCAGAGGCCGGGAATCAGAGGCCGGAATCAGATGCCGGGAATAAGAGGCCGGGAATCAGAGGTGGGGAATCAGAGTCCGGGAATCAGAGATGGGGAATCAGAGGCGGGGAATGAGATATGGGGAATCAGAGGCGGGGAATCAGAGGCGGGGAAACAGAGGCGAGGAATCAGATATGGGCAATCAGAGGTGGCGAATCAAAGGCGGTGAATCAGAGATGGGGAATCAGAGGCGGGGAATCAGAGGCAGGGAATCAAACACGGGGAATCAGAGGCGGGGAATCAGAGCTGGGGAATCAGAGGCGGGGAATCAGAGTTGGGGAATCAGAGGCGGGGAATCAGAGCTGCGGAATCAGAGGTGGGGATCAGAGTCGGGGAATCAGAGGCAGGGAATCAGATGTGCGGAATCAGAGATGGGGAATCAGAGGTGTGGAATCAGAGGCTGTGAATCAGAGATGGGGAATCAGAGGCGGGGAATCAGAGGCAAGAAATCAGACACGGGGTTTCAGAGGCTGGGAATCAGACAGGGGAATCAAAGGCGGGGAATCAGAGCTGGGGAATCAGAGGCAGGGAATCAGAGTTGGGGATTCAGAAGCGGGGAATCAGATATGGGGAAACAGAGGCGGGGAATCAGAGTCGGGCAAACAGAGGTGGGGAATTAGATATGGGGAATCAGAGGTGGGGAATCAGAGGTGGTGAATCAGAGATGGGGAATCACAGGCGGGGAATCAGAGGCAGGGAATAGAACGCGGGGAATCAGAGGCAGGGAATCAGAGTTGGGGCATCAGAGGTTGGGAATTAGATATGGGGAAACAGAGGCGGGGAATCAGAGGCGGGGAAACAGAGGCGGGAAATCAGATATGGGGAATCAGAGGTGGGGAATCAGAGGCAGGGAATCAGATGTGCGGAATCAGAGATGGGGAATCAGAGGCAGGGAATCAGAATCAGAAGCGGGGAATCAGAGGCCGGGAAACAGAGGCGGGGAATCAGATATGGGGAATCAGAGGTGGGGAATCAGAGGCAGGGAATAAGATTTGTGGAATCAGAGATGTGGAATCAGAAGCAGGGAATCATAGGCCGGGAATCAGAGACCGGAATCAGATGCCGGGAATAAGAGGCCGGGAATCAGAGGTGGGGAATCAGAGTCCGGGAATCAGAGATGGGGAATCAGAGGCGGGGAATGAGATATGGGGAATCAGAGGCGGGGAATCAGAGGCGGGGAAACAGAGGCGAGGAATCAGATATGGGGAATCAGAGGTGGCGAATCAAAGGCGATGAATCAGAGATGGGGAATCAGAGGCGTGGAATCAGAGGCAGGGAATCAAACACGGGGAATCAGAGGCGGGGAATCAGAGATGGGGAATCAGAGGCGGGGAATCAGAGTTGGGGAATCAGAGGCGGGGAATCAGAGCTGGGGAATCAGAGGTGGGGATCAGAGTCGGGGAATCAGAGGCAGGGAATCAGATGTGCGGAATCAGAGATGGGGAATCAGAGGTGGGGAATCAGAGGCTGTGAATCAGAGATGGGGAATCAGAGGCGGGGAATCAGAGGCAAGAAATCAGACACGGGGTTTCAGAGGCTGGGAATCAGATGGGGGAAACAAAGGCGGGGAATCGGAGCTGGGGAATCAGAGGCAGGGAATCAGAGTTGGGGATTCAGAGGCGGGGAATCAGATATGGGGAATCAGAGGCGGGCAAACAGAGGCGGGGAATTAGATATGGGGAATCAGAGGTGGGGAATCAGAGGTGGTGAATCAGAGATGGGGAATCACAGGCGGGGAATCAGAGGCAGGGAATAGAACGCGGGGAATCAGAGCCAGGGAATAAGAGTTGGGGCATCAGAGGTTGGGAATTAGATATGGGGAAACAGAGGCGGGGAATCAGAGGCGGGGAAACAGAGGTGGGAAATCAGATATGGGGAATCAGAGGTGGGGAATCAGAGGCAGGGAATCGGATGTGCGGAATCAGAGATGGGGAATCAGAGGCAGGGAATCAGAATCAGAAGCGGGGAATCAGAGGACGGGAATCAGATGCTGGGAATAAGAGGCCGGGAATCAGAGGTGGGGAATCAGAGGCGGGGAATGAGATATGGAGAATCAGAGGCGGGGAATCAGAGGCGGGGAAACAGAGGTGGGGAATCAGATATGTGGAATCAGAGGTGGCGAATCAAAGGCGGTGTATCAGAGATGGGGAATCAGAGGCGGGGAATCAGAGGCAGGGAATCAAACACGGGAAATCAGAGGCGGGGAATCAGAGGTGGGGAATCAGAGGCGGGGAATCAGAGTTGGGGAATCAGAGGCAGGGAATCAGATATGGGGAAACAGGGGCAGGGAATCAGAGGCGGGGAAACAGAGGCGGGGAATCAGATATGGGGAATCAGAGGTGTGGAATCAGAGGTTGGGAATCAGAGGCAGGGAATCAGAGGCGGGGAATCAAACACGGGGAATCAGAGGCGGGGAATTAGAGTTGGGGAATCAGAGGAGGGGAATCAGAGGCGGGGAAACAGAGGCGGGGAATCAGATATGGGGAATCAGAGGTGGGGAATCAGAGGTTGGGAATCAGAGGCAGGGAATCAGAGGCGGGGAATCAGAGGCGGGGAATCAGAGGCAGGGAATCAGATGTGCGGAATCGGGGATGGGGAATCAGAGGCAGGGAATCAGAGGCGGGGAATCAGAGGCGGGGAATCAGAGGCCGGGAATCAGATATGGGGAAACAGAGGTGGGGAATCAGAGGCGGGGAACCAGAGGCGGGGATTCAGATATGGGGAATCAGAGGTGGGGAATCAGAGGTTGGGAATCAGAGGCAGGGAATCAGAGTCTTGGAATCAGATGCAGGGAATCAGATGCGGGGAATCAGAGGCGTGGAATCAGAGCTGGGGAATCAGAGGTGGGGAATCAGAGTTGGGGAATCAGAGGCGGGGACTTAGATATTGGGAAACAGAGGCGGGGAATCAGAGGCGGGGAATCAGAGGCAGGGAATCAGATGTGCGGAATCAGAGATGGGGAATCAGAGGCAGGGAATCAGAATCAGAAGCAGGGAATCAGAGGCCGGGAATCAGAGGCCGGAATCAGATGCCGGGAATAAGAGGCCGGGAATCAGAGGTGGGGAATCAGAGTCCGGGAATCAGAGATGGGGATTCAGAGGCAGGGAATGAGATATGGGGAATCAGAGGCGGGGAATCAGAGGCGGGGAAACAGAGGCGGGTAATCAGATATGGGGAATCAGAGGTGGCGAATCAAAGGCGGTGAATCAGAGATGGGGTATCAGAGGCCGGGAATCAGAGGCAGGTAATCAAACACGGGGAATCAGAGGCGGGGAATCAGAGCTGGGGAATCAGAGGCGGGGAATCAGAGTTGGGGAATCAGAGGCGGGGAATCAGACGCAGGGAATCAATATTGGAAATCAGAGGTGGGGAATCAGAGGTTGGGAATCAGAGGAAGGGAATCAGAGGCGAGGAATCAGAGCTGGGGAATCAGAGGCGGGGTATCAGAATTGGGGAATCAGAGATGGGGAATCAGAGATGGGGAATCAGAGGCGGGGAATCGGACGCGGGGAATCAGAGGTGGTGAATCAGAGATGTGGAATCAGAGGCGGGGAATCAGAGGCGGGGAAACAGAGGCGGGGAATCAAACACGGGGAATCAGAGGTGGGGAATCAGAGGTTGGGAATCAGAGGCAGGGAATCAGAGGCGGGGAATCAGAGGCGGGGAATGAGAGGCAGGGAATCAGATGTGCGGAATCGGAGATGGGGAATCAGAGGCAGGGAATCAGAGGCGGGGAATCAGAGGCAGGGAATCAGAGGCCGGGAATCAGATATGGGGAAACAGAAGCGGGGAATCAGAGGCGGGGAAACAGAGGCTGGGAATCAGGTATGGGGAATCAGAGGTGGGGAATCAGAGGCGGGGAATCAGAGCTGGGGAATCAGAGGTGGGGAATCAAAGTTGGGGAATCAGAGGCTGGGACTTAGATATGGGGAAACAGAGGCGGGGAATCAGAGACGGGGAAACAGAGGCGGGGATTCAGATATGGGGAATCAGAGGTGGGGAATCAGAGGCAGGGAATTAGATGTGCGGAATCAGAAATGGGGAATCAGAGGCAGGGAATCAGAATCAGAAGCAGGGAATCAGAGGCCGGGAATCAGAGGCCGGAATCAGATGCCGGGAATAAGAGGTCGGGAATCAGAGGCGTGGAAACAGAGGCGGGGAATCAGATATGGGGAATCAGACGTGGGGAATCAGAGGCAGGTAATCAGACGTGCGGAATCAGAGATGGGGAATCAGAGGCAGGGAATCAGAATCAGAAGCGGGGAGTCAGAGGCCGGGAATCAGAGGCCTGGAATCAGATGCTGGGAATAAGAGGCCGGGAATCAGAGGTGGGGAATCAGAGTCCGGGAATCAGAGATGGGGAGTCAGAGGCGGGGAATGAGATATGGAGAATCAGAGGCGGGGAATCAGAGGCGGGGAAACAGAGGTGGGGAATCAGATATGGGGAATCAGAGGTGGCGAATCAAAGGCGGTGAATCAGAGATGGGGAATCAGAGGCGGGGAATCAGAGGTGGTGAATCAGAGATGGGGAATCACAGGCGGGGAATCAGAGGCAGGGAATAGAACGCGGGGAATCAGAGGCAGGGAATCAGAGTTGGGGCATCAGAGGTTGGGAATTAGATATGGGGAAACAGAGGCGGGGAAACAGAGGCGGGGAAACAGAGGCGGGAAATCAGATATGGGGAATCAGAGGTGGGGAATCAGAGGCAGGGAATCAGATGTGCGGAATCAGAGATGGGGAATCAGAGGCAGGGAATCAGAATCAGAAGCGGGGAATCAGAGGCCGGGAAACAGAGGCGGGGAATCAGATATGGGGAATCAGAGGTGGGGAATCAGAGGCAGGGAATAAGATTTGTGGAATCAGAGATGTGGAATCAGAAGCAGGGAATCAGAGGCCGGGAATCAGAGACCGGAATCAGATGCCGGGAATAAGAGGCCGGGAATCAGAGGTGGGGAATCAGAGTCCGGGAATCAGAGATGGGGAATCAGAGGCGGGGAATGAGATATGGGGAATCAGAGGCGGGGAATCAGAGGCGGGGAAACAGAGGCGAGGAATCAGATATGGGGAATCAGAGGTGGCGAATCAAAGGCGATGAATCAGAGATGGGGAATCAGAGGCGTGGAATCAGAGGCAGGGAATCAAACACGGGGAATCAGAGGCGGGGAATCAGAGATGGGGAATCAGAGGCGGGGAATCAGAGTTGGGGAATCAGAGGCGGGGAATCAGAGCTGGGGAATCAGAGGTGGGGATCAGAGTCGGGGAATCAGAGGCAGGGAATCAGATGTGCGGAATCAGAGATGGGGAATCAGAGGTGTGGAATCAGAGGCTGTGAATCAGAGATGGGGAATCAGAGGCGGGGAATCAGAGGCAAGAAATCAGACACGGGGTTTCAGAGGCTGGGAATCAGACGGGGGAAACAAAGGCGGGGAATCGGAGCTGGGGAATCAGAGGCAGGGAATCAGAGTTGGGGATTCAGAGGCGGGGAATCAGATATGGGGAATCAGAGGCGGGCAAACAGAGGCGGGGAATTAGATATGGGGAATCAGAGGTGGGGAATCAGAGGTGGTGAATCAGAGATGGGGAATCACAGGCGGGGAATCAGAGGCAGGGAATAGAACGCGGGGAATCAGAGCCAGGGAATAAGAGTTGGGGCATCAGAGGTTGGGAATTAGATATGGGGAAACAGAGGCGGGGAATCAGAGGCGGGGAAACAGAGGTGGGAAATCAGATATGGGGAATCAGAGGTGGGGAATCAGAGGCAGGGAATCGGATGTGCGGAATCAGAGATGGGGAATCAGAGGCAGGGAATCAGAATCAGAAGCGGGGAATCAGAGGACGGGAATCAGATGCTGGGAATAAGAGGCCGGGAATCAGAGGTGGGGAATCAGAGGCGGGGAATGAGATATGGAGAATCAGAGGCGGGGAATCAGAGGCGGGGAAACAGAGGTGGGGAATCAGATATGTGGAATCAGAGGTGGCGAATCAAAGGCGGTGTATCAGAGATGGGGAATCAGAGGCGGGGAATCAGAGGCAGGGAATCAAACACGGGAAATCAGAGGCGGGGAATCAGAGCTGGGGAATCAGAGGCGGGGAATCAGAGTTGGGGAATCAGAGGCAGGGAATCAGATATGGGGAAACAGGGGCAGGGAATCAGAGGCGGGGAAACAGAGGCGGGGAATCAGATATGGGGAATCAGAGGTGTGGAATCAGAGGTTGGGAATCAGAGGCAGGGAATCAGAGGCGGGGAATCAAACACGGGGATTCAGAGCTGGGGAATCAGAGGCGGGGAATTAGAGTTGGGGAATCAGAGGAGGGGAATCAGAGGCGGGGAAACAGAGGCGGGGAATCAGATATGGGGAATCAGAGGTGGGGAATCAGAGGTTGGGAATCAGAGGCAGGGAATCAGAGGCGGGGAATCAGAGGCGGGGAATCAGAGGCAGGGAATCAGATGTGCGGAATCGGGGATGGGGAATCAGAGGCAGGGAATCAGAGGCGGGGAATCAGAGGCGGGGAATCAGAGGCCGGGAATCAGATATGGGGAAACAGAGGTGGGGAATCAGAGGCGGGGAACCAGAGGCGGGGATTCAGATATGGGGAATCAGAGGTGGGGAATCAGAGGTTGGGAATCAGAGGCAGGGAATCAGAGTCTTGGAATCAGATGCAGGGAATCAGATGCGGGGAATCAGAGGCGTGGAATCAGAGCTGGGGAATCAGAGGTGGGGAATCAGAGTTGGGGAATCAGAGGCGGGGACTTAGATATTGGGAAACAGAGGCGGGGAATCAGAGGCGGGGAATCAGAGGCAGGGAATCAGATGTGCGGAATCAGAGAAGGGGAATCAGAGGCAGGGAATCAAAATCAGAAGCAGGGAATCAGAGGCCGGGAATCAGAGGCCGGAATCAGATGCCGGGAATAAGAGGCCGGGAATCAGAGGTGGGGAATCAGAGTCCGGGAATCAGAGATGGGGATTCAGAGGCAGGGAATGAGATATGGGGAATCAGAGGCGGGGAATCAGAGGCGGGGAAACAGAGGCGGGTAATCAGATATGGGGAATCAGAGGTGGCGAATCAAAGGCGGTGAATCAGAGATGGGGAATCAGAGGCCGGGAATCAGAGGCAGGTAATCAAACACGGGGAATCAGAGGCGGGGAATCAGAGCTGGGGAATCAGAGGCGGGGAATCAGAGTTGGGGAATCAGAGGCGGGGAATCAGACGCAGGGAATCAATATTGGAAATCAGAGGTGGGGAATCGGAGGTTGGGAATCAGAGGAAGGGAATCAGAGGCGAGGAATCAGAGCTGGGGAATCAGAGGCGGGGTATCAGAATTGGGGAATCAGAGATGGGGAATCAGAGATGGGGAATCAGAGGCGGGGAATCAGACGCGGGGAATCAGAGGTGGTGAATCAGAGATGTGGAATCAGAGGCGGGGAATCAGAGGCGGGGAATCAGAGGCGGGGAATGAGAGGCAGGGAATCAGATGTGCGGAATCGGAGATGGGGAATCAGAGGCAGGGAATCAGTGGCGGGGAATCAGAGGCAGGGAATCAGAGGCCGGGAATCAGATATGGGGAAACAGAAGCGGGGAATCAGAGGCGGGGAAACAGAGGCTGGGAATCAGGTATGGGGAATCAGAGGTGGGGAATCAGAGGCGGGGAATCAGAGCTGGGGAATCAGAGGTGGGGAATCAAAGTTGGGGAATCAGAGGCTGGGACTTAGATATGGGGAAACAGAGGCGGGGAATCAGAGACGGGGAAACAGAGGCGGGGATTCAGATATGGGGAATCAGAGGTGGGGAATCAGAGGCAGGGAATTAGATGTGCGGAATCAGAAATGGGGAATCAGAGGCAGGGAATCAGAATCAGAAGCAGGGAATCAGAGGCCGGGAATCAGAGGCCGGAATCAGATGCCGGGAATAAGAGGTCGGGAATCAGAGGTGGGGAATCAGAGTCCGGGAATCAGAGATGGGGAATCAGAGGCGGGGAATGAGATATGGGGAATCAGAGGCGCGGAATCAGAGGCGGGGAAAAAGTGGCGAGGAATCAGATATGGGGAATCAGAGGTGGCGAATCAAAGGCGGTGAATCAGAGATGGGGAATCAGAGCTGGGGAATCAGAGGCAGGGGATCAAACACGGGGAATCAGAGGCGGGGAATCAGAGCTGGGGAATCAGAGGCGGGGAATCAGAGTTGTGGAATCAGAGGCGGGGAATCAGAGCTGGGGAATCAAAGGTGGGGAATCAGAGTCGGGGAATCAGAGGCAGGGAATCGGATGTGCGGAATCAGAGATGGGGAATCAGAGGTGGGGAATCAGAGGCGGTGAATCTGAGATGGGGAATCAGAGGCGGGGAATCAGAGGCAGGTTATCAGACACGGGGATTCAGAGGCTGGGAATCAGACGGGGGGAATCAAAGGCGGGGAATGAAGCTGGGGAATCAGAGGCAGGGAATCAGAGTTGGGGATCCAGAGGCGGGGAATCAGATATGGGGAAACAGAGGCGGGGAATCAGAGGCGGGCAAACAGAGGCGGGGAATTAGATATGGGGAATCAGTGGTGGGGAATCAGAGGTGGTGAATCAGAGATGGGGAATCACAGGCGGGGAATCAGAGGCAGGGAATAGAACGCGGGGAATCAGAGGCAGGGAATCAGAGCTGGGGAATAAGAGGCGGGGAATCATAGTTGGGAATCAGAGGCGGGGAATCAGATATGGGGAAACAGAGGTGGGGAATCAGGGGCGGGGAAACAGAGGCGGGGAATCAGATATTGGGAATCGGATGTGGAGAATCAGAGGCGGGGAATCAGAGCTGGGGAGTCAGAGGCGGGGAATCAGAGTTGGGGCATCAGAGGTTGGGAATTAGATATGGGGAAACAGAGGCGGGGAATCAGAGGCGGGGAAACAGAGGTGGGAAATCAGATATGGGGAATCAGAGGTGGGGAATCAGAGGCAGGGAATCGGATGTGCGGAATCAGAGATGGGGAATCAGAGGCAGGGAATCAGAATCAGAAGCGGGGAATCAGAGGACGGGAATCAGATGCTGGGAATAAGAGGCCGGGAATCAGAGGTGGGGAATCAGAGGCGGGGAATGAGATATGGAGAATCAGAGGCGGGGAATCAGAGGCGGGGAAACAGAGGTGGGGAATCAGATATGTGGAATCAGAGGTGGCGAATCAAAGGCGGTGTATCAGAGATGGGGAATCAGAGGCGGGGAATCAGAGGCAGGGAATCAAACACGGGAAATCAGAGGCGGGGAATCAGAGCTGGGGAATCAGAGGCGGGGAATCAGAGTTGGGGAATCAGAGGCAGGGAATCAGATATGGGGAAACAGGGGCAGGGAATCAGAGGCGGGGAAACAGAGGCGGGGAATCAGATATGGGGAATCAGAGGTGTGGAATCAGAGGTTGGGAATCAGAGGCAGGGAATCAGAGGCGGGGAATCAAACACGGGGATTCAGAGCTGGGGAATCAGAGGCGGGGAATTAGAGTTGGGGAATCAGAGGAGGGGAATCAGAGGCGGGGAAACAGAGGCGGGGAATCAGATATGGGGAATCAGAGGTGGGGAATCAGAGGTTGGGAATCAGAGGCAGGGAATCAGAGGCGGGGAATCAGAGGCGGGGAATCAGAGGCAGGGAATCAGATGTGCGGAATCGGGGATGGGGAATCAGAGGCAGGGAATCAGAGGCGGGGAATCAGAGGCGGGGAATCAGAGGCCGGGAATCAGATATGGGGAAACAGAGGTGGGGAATCAGAGGCGGGGAACCAGAGGCGGGGATTCAGATATGGGGAATCAGAGGTGGGGAATCAGAGGTTGGGAATCAGAGGCAGGGAATCAGAGTCTTGGAATCAGATGCAGGGAATCAGATGCGGGGAATCAGAGGCGTGGAATCAGAGCTGGGGAATCAGAGGTGGGGAATCAGAGTTGGGGAATCAGAGGCGGGGACTTAGATATTGGGAAACAGAGGCGGGGAATCAGAGGCGGGGAATCAGAGGCAGGGAATCAGATGTGCGGAATCAGAGATGGGGAATCAGAGGCAGGGAATCAGAATCAGAAGCAGGGAATCAGAGGCCGGGAATCAGAGGCCGGAATCAGATGCCGGGAATAAGAGGCCGGGAATCAGAGGTGGGGAATCAGAGTCCGGGAATCAGAGATGGGGATTCAGAGGCAGGGAATGAGATATGGGGAATCAGAGGCGGGGAATCAGAGGCGGGGAAACAGAGGCGGGTAATCAGATATGGGGAATCAGAGGTGGCGAATCAAAGGCGGTGAATCAGAGATGGGGAATCAGAGGCCGGGAATCAGAGGCAGGTAATCAAACACGGGGAATCAGAGGCGGGGAATCAGAGCTGGGGAATCAGAGGCGGGGAATCAGAGTTGGGGAATCAGAGGCGGGGAATCAGACGCAGGGAATCAATATTGGAAATCAGAGGTGGGGAATCAGAGGTTGGGAATCAGAGGAAGGGAATCAGAGGCGAGGAATCAGAGCTGGGGAATCAGAGGCGGGGTATCAGAATTGGGGAATCAGAGATGGGGAATCAGAGATGGGGAATCAGAGGCGGGGAATCAGACGCGGGGAATCAGAGGTGGTGAATCAGAGATGTGGAATCAGAGGCGGGGAATCAGAGGCGGGGAAACAGAGGCGGGGAATCAAACACGGGGAATCAGAGGTGGGGAATCAGAGGTTGGGAATCAGAGGCAGGGAATCAGAGGCGGGGAATCAGAGGCGGGGAATGAGAGGCAGGTAATCAGACGTGCGGAATCAGAGATGGGGAAACAGAGGCGGGGAATCAGAGACGGGGAAACAGAGGCGGGGATTCAGATATGGGGAATCAGAGGTGGGGAATCAGAGGCAGGGAATTAGATGTGCGGAATCAGAAATGGGGAATCAGAGGCAGGGAATCAGAATCAGAAGCAGGGAATCAGAGGCCGGGAATCAGAGGCCGGAATCAGATGCCGGGAATAAGAGGTCGGGAATCAGAGGCGTGGAAACAGAGGCGGGGAATCAGATATGGGGAATCAGACGTGGGGAATCAGAGGCAGGTAATCAGACGTGCGGAATCAGAGATGGGGAATCAGAGGCAGGGAATCAGAATCAGAAGCGGGGAGTCAGAGGCCGGGAATCAGAGGCCTGGAATCAGATGCTGGGAATAAGAGGCCGGGAATCAGAGGTGGGGAATCAGAGTCCGGGAATCAGAGATGGGGAGTCAGAGGCGGGGAATGAGATATGGAGAATCAGAGGCGGGGAATCAGAGGCGGGGAAACAGAGGTGGGGAATCAGATATGGGGAATCAGAGGTGGCGAATCAAAGGCGGTGAATCAGAGATGGGGAATCAGAGGCGGGGAATCAGAGGTGGTGAATCAGAGATGGGGAATCACAGGCGGGGAATCAGAGGCAGGGAATAGAACGCGGGGAATCAGAGGCAGGGAATCAGAGTTGGGGCATCAGAGGTTGGGAATTAGATATGGGGAAACAGAGGCGGGGAATCAGAGGCGGGGAAACAGAGGCGGGAAATCAGATATGGGGAATCAGAGGTGGGGAATCAGAGGCAGGGAATCAGATGTGCGGAATCAGAGATGGGGAATCAGAGGCAGGGAATCAGAATCAGAAGCGGGGAATCAGAGGCCGGGAAACAGAGGCGGGGAATCAGATATGGGGAATCAGAGGTGGGGAATCAGAGGCAGGGAATAAGATTTGTGGAATCAGAGATGTGGAATCAGAAGCAGGGAATCAGAGGCCGGGAATCAGAGACCGGAATCAGATGCCGGGAATAAGAGGCCGGGAATCAGAGGTGGGGAATCAGAGTCCGGGAATCAGAGATGGGGAATCAGAGGCGGGGAATGAGATATGGGGAATCAGAGGCGGGGAATCAGAGGCGGGGAAACAGAGGCGAGGAATCAGATATGGGGAATCAGAGGTGGCGAATCAAAGGCGATGAATCAGAGATGGGGAATCAGAGGCGTGGAATCAGAGGCAGGGAATCAAACACGGGGAATCAGAGGCGGGGAATCAGAGATGGGGAATCAGAGGCGGGGAATCAGAGTTGGGGAATCAGAGGCGGGGAATCAGAGCTGGGGAATCAGAGGTGGGGATCAGAGTCGGGGAATCAGAGGCAGGGAATCAGATGTGCGGAATCAGAGATGGGGAATCAGAGGTGGGGAATCAGAGGCTGTGAATCAGAGATGGGGAATCAGAGGCGGGGAATCAGAGGCAAGAAATCAGACACGGGGTTTCAGAGGCTGGGAATCAGACGGGGGAAACAAAGGCGGGGAATCGGAGCTGGGGAATCAGAGGCAGGGAATCAGAGTTGGGGATTCAGAGGCGGGGAATCAGATATGGGGAATCAGAGGCGGGCAAACAGAGGCGGGGAATTAGATATGGGGAATCAGAGGTGGGGAATCAGAGGTGGTGAATCAGAGATGGGGAATCACAGGCGGGGAATCAGAGGCAGGGAATAGAACGCGGGGAATCAGAGCCAGGGAATAAGAGTTGGGGCATCAGAGGTTGGGAATTAGATATGGGGAAACAGAGGCGGGGAATCAGAGGCGGGGAAACAGAGGTGGGAAATCAGATATGGGGAATCAGAGGTGGGGAATCAGAGGCAGGGAATCGGATGTGCGGAATCAGAGATGGGGAATCAGAGGCAGGGAATCAGAATCAGAAGCGGGGAATCAGAGGACGGGAATCAGATGCTGGGAATAAGAGGCCGGGAATCAGAGGTGGGGAATCAGAGGCGGGGAATGAGATATGGAGAATCAGAGGCGGGGAATCAGAGGCGGGGAAACAGAGGTGGGGAATCAGATATGTGGAATCAGAGGTGGCGAATCAAAGGCGGTGTATCAGAGATGGGGAATCAGAGGCGGGGAATCAGAGGCAGGGAATCAAACACGGGAAATCAGAGGCGGGGAATCAGAGCTGGGGAATCAGAGGCGGGGAATCAGAGTTGGGGAATCAGAGGCAGGGAATCAGATATGGGGAAACAGGGGCAGGGAATCAGAGGCGGGGAAACAGAGGCGGGGAATCAGATATGGGGAATCAGAGGTGTGGAATCAGAGGTTGGGAATCAGAGGCAGGGAATCAGAGGCGGGGAATCAAACACGGGGATTCAGAGCTGGGGAATCAGAGGCGGGGAATTAGAGTTGGGGAATCAGAGGAGGGGAATCAGAGGCGGGGAAACAGAGGCGGGGAATCAGATATGGGGAATCAGAGGTGGGGAATCAGAGGTTGGGAATCAGAGGCAGGGAATCAGAGGCGGGGAATCAGAGGCGGGGAATCAGAGGCAGGGAATCAGATGTGCGGAATCGGGGATGGGGAATCAGAGGCAGGGAATCAGAGGCGGGGAATCAGAGGCGGGGAATCAGAGGCCGGGAATCAGATATGGGGAAACAGAGGTGGGGAATCAGAGGCGGGGAACCAGAGGCGGGGATTCAGATATGGGGAATCAGAGGTGGGGAATCAGAGGTTGGGAATCAGAGGCAGGGAATCAGAGTCTTGGAATCAGATGCAGGGAATCAGATGCGGGGAATCAGAGGCGTGGAATCAGAGCTGGGGAATCAGAGGTGGGGAATCAGAGTTGGGGAATCAGAGGCGGGGACTTAGATATTGGGAAACAGAGGCGGGGAATCAGAGGCGGGGAATCAGAGGCAGGGAATCAGATGTGCGGAATCAGAGATGGGGAATCAGAGGCAGGGAATCAAAATCAGAAGCAGGGAATCAGAGGCCGGGAATCAGAGGCCGGAATCAGATGCCGGGAATAAGAGGCCGGGAATCAGAGGTGGGGAATCAGAGTCCGGGAATCAGAGATGGGGATTCAGAGGCAGGGAATGAGATATGGGGAATCAGAGGCGGGGAATCAGAGGCGGGGAAACAGAGGCGGGGAATCAGATATGGGGAATCAGAGGTGGGGAATCAGAGGCAGGGAATCAGATGTGCGGAATCAGAGATGGGGAATCAGAGGCAGGGAATCAGAATCAGAAGCAGGGAATAAGACGCGGGGAATAAGAGGCGGGGAATCAGAGCTGGGGAATCAGAGGCAGTGATTCAGAGGCGGGGAATCAGAGGCAGGGAATCGGATGTGCCGAATCAGAGATGGGGAATCAGAGGTGGGGAATCAGAGGCGGTGAATCAGACATGGGTAATCAGAGGTGGGGAATCAGAGGCAGGAAATCAGGCACGGGGAATCAGAGGCGGGGAATCAGAGCTGGGAAATTAGAGGCAGGGAATCAGAGTTGGGGATTCAGAGGCGGGGAATCAGATATGGGGAAACAGAGGCGGGGAATCAGAGGCGGGCAAATAGAGGCGGGGATCAGATATGGGGAAACAGAGGAGGGGAATCAGAGGCGGGGAAACAGAGGCGGGGAATCAGATATGGGGAATCAGAGGTGGGGAATCAGAGGTTGGGAATCAGAGGCAGGGAATCAGAGGCTGGGAATCAGATGCATGGAATCAGATGCGGGGAATCAGAGGCGGGGAATCAGAGCTGGGGAATCAGAGGTGGGGAATCAAAGTTGGGGAATCAGAGTCGGGGACTTAGATATGGGGAAACAGAGGCGGGGAATCAGAGGTGGGGAACAGAAGGCGGGGAATCAGATATGGGGAATCAGAGATGGGGAATCAGAGGCAGGGAATTAGATGTGCGGAATCAGAGATGGGGAATCAGAGGTGGGGAATCAGAATCAGAAGCAGGGAATCAGAGGCAGGGAATCAGAGTTGGGGATTCAGAGGCGGGGAATCAGATATGGGGAAACAGAGGTGGGGAATCAGAGGCGGGAAAACAGAGGCGGGGAATTAGATATGGGGAATCAGAGGTGGGGAATCAGAGGTGGTGAATCAGAGATGGGGAATCACAGGCGGGGAATCAGAGGCAGGGAATAGAACGCGGGGAATCAGAGGCAGGGAATCAGAGTTGGGGCATCAGAGGTTGGGAATTAGATATGGGGAAACAGAGGCGGGGAATCAGAGGCGGGGAAACAGAGGCGAGGAATCAGATATGGGGAATCAGAGGTGTGGAATCAGAGGTTGGGAATCAGAGGCAGGGAATCAGAGGCGGGGAAACAGAGGCGGGGAATCAGATATGGGGAATCAGAGGTGGCGAATCAAAGGCGGTGAAACAGAGATGGGGAATCAGGGCAGGGAATCAGAGGCAGGGAATCAAACACGGGGAATCAGAGCTGGGGAATCAGAGGCGGGGAATTAGAGTTGGGGAATCCGAGGAGGGGAATCAGAGGCGGGGAAACAGGCGGGGAATCAGATATGGGGAATCAGAGGTGGGGAATCAGATGTTGGGAATCAGAGGCAGGGAATCAGAGGCGGGTAATCAGAGGCGGGGAATCAGAGGCAGGGAATCAGATGTGCGGAATCGAGGATGGGGAATCAGAGGCAGGGAATCAGAGGCGGGGAATCAGAGTTGGGGATTCAGAAGCGGGGAATCAGATATGGGGAAACAGAGGCGGGGAATCAGAGTCGGGCAAACAGAGGCGGGGAATTAGATATGGGGAATCAGAGGTGGGGAATCAGAGGTGGTGAATCAGAGATGGGGAATCACAGGCGGGGAATCAGAGGCAGGGAATAGAACGCGGGGAATCAGAGGCAGGGAATCAGAGTTGGGGCATCAGAGGTTGGGAATTAGATATGGGGAAACAGAGGCGGGGAATCAGAGGCGGGGAAACAGAGGCGGGAAATCAGATATGGGGAATCAGAGGTGGGGAATCAGAGGCGGGGAATCAGATGTGCGGAATCAGAGATGGGGAATCAGAGGCAGGGAATCAGAATCAGAAGCGGGGAATCAGAGGCCGGGAAACAGAGGCGGGGAATCAGATATGGGGAATCAGAGGTGGGGAATCAGAGGCAGGGAATAAGATTTGCGGAATCAGAGATGGGGAATCAGAAGCAGGGAATCAGAGGCCGGGAATCAGAGACCGGAATCAGATGCCGGGAATAAGAGGCCGGGAATCAGAGGTGGGGAATCAGAGTCCGGGAATCAGAGATGGGGAATCAGAGGCGGGGAATGAGATATGGGGAATCAGAGGCGGGGAATCAGAGGCGGGGAAACAGAGGCGAGGAATCAGATATGGGGAATCAGAGGTGGCGAATCAAAGGCGATGAATCAGAGATGGGGAATCAGAGGCGTGGAATCAGAGGCAGGGAATCAAACACGGGGAATCAGAGGCGGGGAATCAGAGATGGGGAATCAGAGGCGGGGAATCAGAGTTGGGGAATCAGAGGCGGGGAATCAGAGCTGGGGAATCAGAGGTGGGGATCAGAGTCGGGGAATCAGAGGCAGGGAATCAGATGTGCGGAATCAGAGATGGGGAATCAGAGGTGGGGAATCAGAGGCTGTGAATCAGAGATGGGGAATCAGAGGCGGGGAATCAGAGGCAAGAAATCAGACACGGGGTTTCAGAGGCTGGGAATCAGACGTGGGAATCAAAGGCGGGGAATCAGAGCTGGGGAATCAGAGGCAGGGAATCAGAGTTGGGGATTCAGAGGCGGGGAATCAGATATGGGGAAACAGAGGCGGGGAATCAGAGGCGGGCAAACAGAGGCGGGGAATTAGATATGGGGAATCAGAGGTGGGGAATCAGAGGTGGTGAATCAGAGATGGGGAATCACAGGCGGGGAATCAGAGGCAGGGAATAGAACGCGGGGAATCAGAGGCAGGGAATCAGAGTTGGGGCATCAGAGGTTGGGAATTAGATATGGGGAAACAGAGGCGGGGAATCAGAGGCGGGGAAACAGAGGCGGGAAATCAGATATGGGGAATCAGAGGTGGGGAATCAGAGGCAGGGAATCAGATGTGCGGAATCAGAGATGGGGAATCAGAGGCAGGGAATCAGAATCAGAAGCGGGGAATCAGAGGCCGGGAATCAGATGCTGGGAATAAGAGGCCGGGAATCAGAGGTGGGGAATCAGAGGCGGGGAATGAGATATGGAGAATCAGAGGCGGGGAATCAGAGGCGGGGAAACAGAGGCAGGGAATCAGATGTGCGGAATCGGGGATGGGGAATCAGAGGCAGGGAATCAGAGGCGGGGAATCAGAGGCGGGGAATCAGAGGCCGGGAATCAGATATGGGGAAACAGAGGTGGGGAATCAGAGGCGGGGAACCAGAGGCGGGGATTCAGATATGGGGAATCAGAGGTGGGGAATCAGAGGTTGGGAATCAGAGGCAGGGAATCAGAGTCTTGGAATCAGATGCAGGGAATCAGATGCGGGGAATCAGAGGCGTGGAATCAGAGCTGGGGAATCAGAGGTGGGGAATCAGAGTTGGGGAATCAGAGGCGGGGACTTAGATATTGGGAAACAGAGGCGTGGAATCAGAGGCGGGGAATCAGAGGCAGGGAATCAGATGTGCGGAATCAGAGATGGGGAATCAGAGGCAGGGAATCAAAATCAGAAGCAGGGAATCAGAGGCCGGGAATCAGAGGCCGGAATCAGATGCCGGGAATAAGAGGCCGGGAATCAGAGGTGGGGAATCAGAGTCCGGGAATCAGAGATGGGGATTCAGAGGCAGGGAATGAGATATGGGGAATCAGAGGCGGGGAATCAGAGGCGGGGAAACAGAGGCGGGGAATCAGATATGGGGAATCAGAGGTGGGGAATCAGAGGCAGGGAATCAGATGTGCGGAATCAGAGATGGGGAATCAGAGGCAGGGAATCAGAATCAGAAGCAGGGAATAAGACGCGGGGAATAAGAGGCGGGGAATCAGAGCTGGGGAATCAGAGGCAGTGATTCAGAGGCGGGGAATCAGAGGCAGGGAATCGGATGTGCCGAATCAGAGATGGGGAATCAGAGGTGGGGAATCAGAGGCGGTGAATCAGACATGGGTAATCAGAGGTGGGGAATCAGAGGCAGGAAATCAGGCACGGGGAATCAGAGGCGGGGAATCAGAGCTGGGAAATTAGAGGCAGGGAATCAGAGTTGGGGATTCAGAGGCGGGGAATCAGATATGGGGAAACAGAGGCGGGGAATCAGAGGCGGGCAAATAGAGGCGGGGATCAGATATGGGGAAACAGAGGAGGGGAATCAGAGGCGGGGAAACAGAGGCGGGGAATCAGATATGGGGAATCAGAGGTGGGGAATCAGAGGTTGGGAATCAGAGGCAGGGAATCAGAGGCTGGGAATCAGATGCATGGAATCAGATGCGGGGAATCAGAGGCGGGGAATCAGAGCTGGGGAATCAGAGGTGGGGAATCAAAGTTGGGGAATCAGAGTCGGGGACTTAGATATGGGGAAACAGAGGCGGGGAATCAGAGGTGGGGAACAGAAGGCGGGGAATCAGATATGGGGAATCAGAGATGGGGAATCAGAGGCAGGGAATTAGATGTGCGGAATCAGAGATGGGGAATCAGAGGTGGGGAATCAGAATCAGAAGCAGGGAATCAGAGGCAGGGAATCAGAGTTGGGGATTCAGAGGCGGGGAATCAGATATGGGGAAACAGAGGTGGGGAATCAGAGGCGGGAAAACAGAGGCGGGGAATTAGATATGGGGAATCAGAGGTGGGGAATCAGAGGTGGTGAATCAGAGATGGGGAATCACAGGCGGGGAATCAGAGGCAGGGAATAGAACGCGGGGAATCAGAGGCAGGGAATCAGAGTTGGGGCATCAGAGGTTGGGAATTAGATATGGGGAAACAGAGGCGGGGAATCAGAGGCGGGGAAACAGAGGCGAGGAATCAGATATGGGGAATCAGAGGTGTGGAATCAGAGGTTGGGAATCAGAGGCAGGGAATCAGAGGCGGGGAAACAGAGGCGGGGAATCAGATATGGGGAATCAGAGGTGGCGAATCAAAGGCGGTGAAACAGAGATGGGGAATCAGGGCAGGGAATCAGAGGCAGGGAATCAAACACGGGGAATCAGAGCTGGGGAATCAGAGGCGGGGAATTAGAGTTGGGGAATCCGAGGAGGGGAATCAGAGGCGGGGAAACAGGCGGGGAATCAGATATGGGGAATCAGAGGTGGGGAATCAGATGTTGGGAATCAGAGGCAGGGAATCAGAGGCGGGTAATCAGAGGCGGGGAATCAGAGGCAGGGAATCAGATGTGCGGAATCGAGGATGGGGAATCAGAGGCAGGGAATCAGAGGCGGGGAATCAGAGTTGGGGATTCAGAAGCGGGGAATCAGATATGGGGAAACAGAGGCGGGGAATCAGAGTCGGGCAAACAGAGGCGGGGAATTAGATATGGGGAATCAGAGGTGGGGAATCAGAGGTGGTGAATCAGAGATGGGGAATCACAGGCGGGGAATCAGAGGCAGGGAATAGAACGCGGGGAATCAGAGGCAGGGAATCAGAGTTGGGGCATCAGAGGTTGGGAATTAGATATGGGGAAACAGAGGCGGGGAATCAGAGGCGGGGAAACAGAGGCGGGAAATCAGATATGGGGAATCAGAGGTGGGGAATCAGAGGCGGGGAATCAGATGTGCGGAATCAGAGATGGGGAATCAGAGGCAGGGAATCAGAATCAGAAGCGGGGAATCAGAGGCCGGGAAACAGAGGCGGGGAATCAGATATGGGGAATCAGAGGTGGGGAATCAGAGGCAGGGAATAAGATTTGCGGAATCAGAGATGGGGAATCAGAAGCAGGGAATCAGAGGCCGGGAATCAGAGACCGGAATCAGATGCCGGGAATAAGAGGCCGGGAATCAGAGGTGGGGAATCAGAGTCCGGGAATCAGAGATGGGGAATCAGAGGCGGGGAATGAGATATGGGGAATCAGAGGCGGGGAATCAGAGGCGGGGAAACAGAGGCGAGGAATCAGATATGGGGAATCAGAGGTGGCGAATCAAAGGCGATGAATCAGAGATGGGGAATCAGAGGCGTGGAATCAGAGGCAGGGAATCAAACACGGGGAATCAGAGGCGGGGAATCAGAGATGGGGAATCAGAGGCGGGGAATCAGAGTTGGGGAATCAGAGGCGGGGAATCAGAGCTGGGGAATCAGAGGTGGGGATCAGAGTCGGGGAATCAGAGGCAGGGAATCAGATGTGCGGAATCAGAGATGGGGAATCAGAGGTGGGGAATCAGAGGCTGTGAATCAGAGATGGGGAATCAGAGGCGGGGAATCAGAGGCAAGAAATCAGACACGGGGTTTCAGAGGCTGGGAATCAGACGTGGGAATCAAAGGCGGGGAATCAGAGCTGGGGAATCAGAGGCAGGGAATCAGAGTTGGGGATTCAGAGGCGGGGAATCAGATATGGGGAAACAGAGGCGGGGAATCAGAGGCGGGCAAACAGAGGCGGGGAATTAGATATGGGGAATCAGAGGTGGGGAATCAGAGGTGGTGAATCAGAGATGGGGAATCACAGGCGGGGAATCAGAGGCAGGGAATAGAACGCGGGGAATCAGAGGCAGGGAATCAGAGTTGGGGCATCAGAGGTTGGGAATTAGATATGGGGAAACAGAGGCGGGGAATCAGAGGCGGGGAAACAGAGGCGGGAAATCAGATATGGGGAATCAGAGGTGGGGAATCAGAGGCAGGGAATCAGATGTGCGGAATCAGAGATGGGGAATCAGAGGCAGGGAATCAGAATCAGAAGCGGGGAATCAGAGGCCGGGAATCAGATGCTGGGAATAAGAGGCCGGGAATCAGAGGTGGGGAATCAGAGGCGGGGAATGAGATATGGAGAATCAGAGGCGGGGAATCAGAGGCGGGGAAACAGAGGTGTGGAATCAGATATGTGGAATCAGAGGTGGCAAATCAAAGGCGGTGAATCAGAGATGGGGAATCAGAGGCGGGGAATCAGAGGCAGGGAATCAAACACGGGAAATCAGAGGCGGGGAATCAGAGCTGGGGAATCAGAGGCGGGGAATCAGAGTTGGGGAATCAGAGGCAGGGAATCAGATATGGGGAAACAGGGGCAGGGAATCAGAGGCGGGGAAACAGAGGCGGGGAATCAGATATGGGGAATCAGAGGTGTGGAATCAGAGGTTGGGAATCAGAGGCAGGGAATCAGAGGCGGGGAATCAAACACGGGGAATCAGAGCTGGGGAATCAGAGGCGGGGAATTAGAGTTGGGGAATCAGAGGAGGGGAATCAGAGGCGGGGAAACAGAGGCGGGGAATCAGATATGGGGAATCAGAGGTGGGGAATCAGAGGCGGGGAAACAGAGGCGGGGAATCAGATATGGGGTATCAGAGGTGGGGAATCAGAGGTTGTGAATCAGAGATGGGGAATCAGAGGCGGGGAATCAGAGGCCGGTAATCAGACGCGGGGAATCAGAGGCGGGGAATCAGAGCTGGGAAATTAGAGGCAGGGAATCAGAGTTGGGGATTCAGAGGCGGGGAATCAGATATGGGGAAACAGAGGCGGGGAATCAGATGCAGGCAAATAGAGGCGGGGATCAGATATGGGGAAACAGAGGCGGGGAATCAGAGGCGGGGAAACAGAGGCGGGGAATCAGATATGGGGAATCAGAGGTGAGGAATCAGAGGATGGGAAATAGAGGCTGGGAATCAGATGCTGGGAATCAGAAGCATGGAATCAGATGCGGGGAATCAGAGGCGGGGAATCAGAGCTGGGGAATCAGAGGTGGGGAATCAAAGTTGGGGAATCAGAGGCGGGGACTTAGATATGGGGAAACAGAGGCGGGGAATCAGAGGCGGGGAAACAGAGGCGGGGAATCAGATATGGGGAATCAGAGGTGGGGAATCAGAGGCAGGGAATTAGATTTGCGGAATCAGAGATGGGGAATCAGAAGCAGGGAATCAGAGGCCGGGAATCAGAGGCCGGAATCAGATGCCGGGAATAAGAGGCCGGGAATCAGAGGTGGGGAATCAGAGTCCGGGAATCAGAGATGGGGAATCAGAGGCGGGGAATGAGATATGGGGAATCAGAGGCGGGGAATCAGAGGCGGGGAAACAGAGGCGAGGAATCAGATATGGGCAATCAGAGGTGGCGAATCAAAGGCGGTGAATCAGAGATGGGGAATCAGAGGCGGGGAATCAGAGGCAGGGAATCAAACACGGGGAATCAGAGGCGGGGAATCAGAGCTGGGGAATCAGAGGCGGGGAATCAGAGTTGGGGAATCAGAGGCGGGGAATCAGAGCTGCGGAATCAGAGGTGGGGATCAGAGTCGGGGCATCAGAGGCAGGGAATCAGATGTGCGGAATCAGAGATGGGGAATCAGAGGTGTGGAATCAGAGGCTGTGAATCAGAGATGGGGAATCAGAGGCGGGGAATCAGAGGCAAGAAATCAGACACGGGGTTTCAGAGGCTGGGAATCAGACAGGGGAATCAAAGGCGGGGAATCAGAGCTGGGGAATCAGAGGCAGGGAATCAGAGTTGGGGATTCAGAAGCGGGGAATCAGATATGGGGAAACAGAGGCGGGGAATCAGAGTCGGGCAAACAGAGGTGGGGAATTAGATATGGGGAATCAGAGGTGGGGAATCAGAGGTGGTGAATCAGAGATGGGGAATCACAGGCGGGGAATCAGAGGCAGGGAATAGAACGCGGGGAATCAGAGGCAGGGAATCAGAGTTGGGGCATCAGAGGTTGGGAATTAGATATGGGGAAACAGAGGCGGGGAATCAGAGGTGGGGAAACAGAGGCGGGAAATCAGATATGGGGAATCAGATGTGGGGAATCAGAGGCAGGGAATCAGATGTGCGGAATCAGAGATGGGGAATCAGAGGCAGGGAATCAGAATCAGAAGCGGGGAATCAGAGGCCGGGAAACAGAGGCGGGGAATCAGATATGGGGAATCAGAGGTGGGGAATCAGAGGCAGGGAATAAGATTTGTGGAATCAGAGATGTGGAATCAGAAGCAGGGAATCAGAGGCCGGGAATCAGAGACCGGAATCAGATGCCGGGAATAAGAGGCCGGGAATCAGAGGTGGGGAATCAGAGTCCGGGAATCAGAGATGGGGAATCAGAGGCGGGGAATGAGATATGGGGAATCAGAGGCGGGGAATCAGAGGCGGGGAAACAGAGGCGAGGAATCAGATATGGGGAATCAGAGGTGGCGAATCAAAGGCGATGAATCAGAGATGGGGAATCAGAGGCGTGGAATCAGAGGCAGGGAATCAAACACTGGGAATCAGAGGCGGGGAATCAGAGATGGGGAATCAGAGGCGGGGAATCAGAGTTGGGGAATCAGAGGCGGGGAATCAGAGCTGGGGAATCAGAGGTGGGGATCAGAGTCGGGGAATCAGAGGCAGGGAATCAGATGTGCGGAATCAGAGATGGGGAATCAGAGGTGGGGAATCAGAGGCTGTGAATCAGAGATGGGGAATCAGAGGCGGGGAATCAGAGGCAAGAAATCAGACACGGGGTTTCAGAGGCTGGGAATCAGACGGGGGAAACAAAGGCGGGGAATCGGAGCTGGGGAATCAGAGGCAGGGAATCAGAGTTGGGGATTCAGAGGCGGGGAATCAGATATGGGGAATCAGAGGCGGGCAAACAGAGGCGGGGAATTAGATATGGGGAATCAGAGGTGGGGAATCAGAGGTGGTGAATCAGAGATGGGGAATCACAGGCGGGGAATCAGAGGCAGGGAATAGAACGCGGGGAATCAGAGCCAGGGAATAAGAGTTGGGGCATCAGAGGTTGGGAATTAGATATGGGGAAACAGAGGCGGGGAATCAGAGGCGGGGAAACAGAGGTGGGAAATCAGATATGGGGAATCAGAGGTGGGGAATCAGAGGCAGGGAATCGGATGTGCGGAATCAGAGATGGGGAATCAGAGGCAGGGAATCAGAATCAGAAGCGGGGAATCAGAGGACGGGAATCAGATGCTGGGAATAAGAGGCCGGGAATCAGAGGTGGGGAATCAGAGGCGGGGAATGAGATATGGAGAATCAGAGGCGGGGAATCAGAGGCGGGGAAACAGAGGTGGGGAATCAGATATGTGGAATCAGAGGTGGCGAATCAAAGGCGGTGTATCAGAGATGGGGAATCAGAGGCGGGGAATCAGAGGCAGGGAATCAAACACGGGAAATCAGAGGCGGGGAATCAGAGCTGGGGAATCAGAGGCGGGGAATCAGAGTTGGGGAATCAGAGGCAGGGAATCAGATATGGGGAAACAGGGGCAGGGAATCAGAGGCGGGGAAACAGAGGCGGGGAATCAGATATGGGGAATCAGAGGTGTGGAATCAGAGGTTGGGAATCAGAGGCAGGGAATCAGAGGCGGGGAATCAAACACGGGGATTCAGAGCTGGGGAATCAGAGGCGGGGAATTAGAGTTGGGGAATCAGAGGAGGGGAATCAGAGGCGGGGAAACAGAGGCGGGGAATCAGATATGGGGAATCAGAGGTGGGGAATCAGAGGTTGGGAATCAGAGGCAGGGAATCAGAGGCGGGGAATCAGAGGCGGGGAATCAGAGGCAGGGAATCAGATGTGCGGAATCGGGGATGGGGAATCAGAGGCAGGGAATCAGAGGCGGGGAATCAGAGGCGGGGAATCAGAGGCCGGGAATCAGATATGGGGAAACAGAGGTGGGGAATCAGAGGCGGGGAACCAGAGGCGGGGATTCAGATATGGGGAATCAGAGGTGGGGAATCAGAGGTTGGGAATCAGAGGCAGGGAATCAGAGTCTTGGAATCAGATGCAGGGAATCAGATGCGGGGAATCAGAGGCGTGGAATCAGAGCTGGGGAATCAGAGGTGGGGAATCAGAGTTGGGGAATCAGAGGCGGGGACTTAGATATTGGGAAACAGAGGCGGGGAATCAGAGGCGGGGAATCAGAGGCAGGGAATCAGATGTGCGGAATCAGAGATGGGGAATCAGAGGCAGGGAATCAGAATCAGAAGCAGGGAATCAGAGGCCGGGAATCAGAGGCCGGAATCAGATGCCGGGAATAAGAGGCCGGGAATCAGAGGTGGGGAATCAGAGTCCGGGAATCAGAGATGGGGATTCAGAGGCAGGGAATGAGATATGGGGAATCAGAGGCGGGGAATCAGAGGCGGGGAAACAGAGGCGGGTAATCAGATATGGGGAATCAGAGGTGGCGAATCAAAGGCGGTGAATCAGAGATGGGGAATCAGAGGCCGGGAATCAGAGGCAGGTAATCAAACACGGGGAATCAGAGGCGGGGAATCAGAGCTGGGGAATCAGAGGCGGGGAATCAGAGTTGGGGAATCAGAGGCGGGGAATCAGACGCAGGGAATCAATATTGGAAATCAGAGGTGGGGAATCAGAGGTTGGGAATCAGAGGAAGGGAATCAGAGGCGAGGAATCAGAGCTGGGGAATCAGAGGCGGGGTATCAGAATTGGGGAATCAGAGATGGGGAATCAGAGATGGGGAATCAGAGGCGGGGAATCAGACGCGGGGAATCAGAGGTGGTGAATCAGAGATGTGGAATCAGAGGCGGGGAATCAGAGGCGGGGAAACAGAGGCGGGGAATCAAACACGGGGAATCAGAGGTGGGGAATCAGAGGTTGGGAATCAGAGGCAGGGAATCAGAGGCGGGGAATCAGAGGCGGGGAATGAGAGGCAGGGAATCAGATGTGCGGAATCGGAGATGGGGAATCAGAGGCAGGGAATCAGAGGCGGGGAATCAGAGGCAGGGAATCAGAGGCCGGGAATCAGATATGGGGAAACAGAAGCGGGGAATCAGAGGCGGGGAAACAGAGGCTGGGAATCAGGTATGGGGAATCAGAGGTGGGGAATCAGAGGCGGGGAATCAGAGCTGGGGAATCAGAGGTGGGGAATCAAAGTTGGGGAATCAGAGGCTGGGACTTAGATATGGGGAAACAGAGGCGGGGAATCAGAGACGGGGAAACAGAGGCGGGGATTCAGATATGGGGAATCAGAGGTGGGGAATCAGAGGCAGGGAATTAGATGTGCGGAATCAGAAATGGGGAATCAGAGGCAGGGAATCAGAATCAGAAGCAGGGAATCAGAGGCCGGGAATCAGAGGCCGGAATCAGATGCCGGGAATAAGAGGTCGGGAATCAGAGGCGTGGAAACAGAGGCGGGGAATCAGATATGGGGAATCAGACGTGGGGAATCAGAGGCAGGTAATCAGACGTGCGGAATCAGAGATGGGGAATCAGAGGCAGGGAATCAGAATCAGAAGCGGGGAGTCAGAGGCCGGGAATCAGAGGCCTGGAATCAGATGCTGGGAATACGAGGCCGGGAATCAGAGGTGGGGAATCAGAGTCCGGGAATCAGAGATGGGGAGTCAGAGGCGGGGAATGAGATATGGAGAATCAGAGGCGGGGAATCAGAGGCGGGGAAACAGAGGTGGGGAATCAGATATGGGGAATCAGAGGTGGCGAATCAAAGGCGGTGAATCAGAGATGGGGAATCAGAGGCGGGGAATCAGAGGTGGTGAATCAGAGATGGGGAATCACAGGCGGGGAATCAGAGGCAGGGAATAGAACGCGGGGAATCAGAGGCAGGGAATCAGAGTTGGGGCATCAGAGGTTGGGAATTAGATATGGGGAAACAGAGGCGGGGAATCAGAGGCGGGGAAACAGAGGCGGGAAATCAGATATGGGGAATCAGAGGTGGGGAATCAGAGGCAGGGAATCAGATGTGCGGAATCAGAGATGGGGAATCAGAGGCAGGGAATCAGAATCAGAAGCGGGGAATCAGAGGCCGGGAAACAGAGGCGGGGAATCAGATATGGGGAATCAGAGGTGGGGAATCAGAGGCAGGGAATAAGATTTGTGGAATCAGAGATGTGGAATCAGAAGCAGGGAATCAGAGGCCGGGAATCAGAGACCGGAATCAGATGCCGGGAATAAGAGGCCGGGAATCAGAGGTGGGGAATCAGAGTCCGGGAATCAGAGATGGGGAATCAGAGGCGGGGAATGAGATATGGGGAATCAGAGGCGGGGAATCAGAGGCGGGGAAACAGAGGCGAGGAATCAGATATGGGGAATCAGAGGTGGCGAATCAAAGGCGATGAATCAGAGATGGGGAATCAGAGGCGTGGAATCAGAGGCAGGGAATCAAACACGGGGAATCAGAGGCGGGGAATCAGAGATGGGGAATCAGAGGCGGGGAATCAGAGTTGGGGAATCAGAGGCGGGGAATCAGAGCTGGGGAATCAGAGGTGGGGATCAGAGTCGGGGAATCAGAGGCAGGGAATCAGATGTGCGGAATCAGAGATGGGGAATCAGAGGTGGGGAATCAGAGGCTGTGAATCAGAGATGGGGAATCAGAGGCGGGGAATCAGAGGCAAGAAATCAGACACGGGGTTTCAGAGGCTGGGAATCAGACGGGGGAAACAAAGGCGGGGAATCGGAGCTGGGGAATCAGAGGCAGGGAATCAGAGTTGGGGATTCAGAGGCGGGGAATCAGATATGGGGAATCAGAGGCGGGCAAACAGAGGCGGGGAATTAGATATGGGGAATCAGAGGTGGGGAATCAGAGGTGGTGAATCAGAGATGGGGAATCACAGGCGGGGAATCAGAGGCAGGGAATAGAACGCGGGGAATCAGAGCCAGGGAATAAGAGTTGGGGCATCAGAGGTTGGGAATTAGATATGGGGAAACAGAGGCGGGGAATCAGAGGCGGGGAAACAGAGGTGGGAAATCAGATATGGGGAATCAGAGGTGGGGAATCAGAGGCAGGGAATCGGATGTGCGGAATCAGAGATGGGGAATCAGAGGCAGGGAATCAGAATCAGAAGCGGGGAATCAGAGGACGGGAATCAGATGCTGGGAATAAGAGGCCGGGAATCAGAGGTGGGGAATCAGAGGCGGGGAATGAGATATGGAGAATCAGAGGCGGGGAATCAGAGGCGGGGAAACAGAGGTGGGGAATCAGATATGTGGAATCAGAGGTGGCGAATCAAAGGCGGTGTATCAGAGATGGGGAATCAGAGGCGGGGAATCAGAGGCAGGGAATCAAACACGGGAAATCAGAGGCGGGGAATCAGAGCTGGGGAATCAGAGGCGGGGAATCAGAGTTGGGGAATCAGAGGCAGGGAATCAGATATGGGGAAACAGGGGCAGGGAATCAGAGGCGGGGAAACAGAGGCGGGGAATCAGATATGGGGAATCAGAGGTGTGGAATCAGAGGTTGGGAATCAGAGGCAGGGAATCAGAGGCGGGGAATCAAACACGGGGATTCAGAGCTGGGGAATCAGAGGCGGGGAATTAGAGTTGGGGAATCAGAGGAGGGGAATCAGAGGCGGGGAAACAGAGGCGGGGAATCAGATATGGGGAATCAGAGGTGGGGAATCAGAGGTTGGGAATCAGAGGCAGGGAATCAGAGGCGGGGAATCAGAGGCGGGGAATCAGAGGCAGGGAATCAGATGTGCGGAATCGGGGATGGGGAATCAGAGGCAGGGAATCAGAGGCGGGGAATCAGAGGCGGGGAATCAGAGGCCGGGAATCAGATATGGGGAAACAGAGGTGGGGAATCAGAGGCGGGGAACCAGAGGCGGGGATTCAGATATGGGGAATCAGAGGTGGGGAATCAGAGGTTGGGAATCAGAGGCAGGGAATCAGAGTCTTGGAATCAGATGCAGGGAATCAGATGCGGGGAATCAGAGGCGTGGAATCAGAGCTGGGGAATCAGAGGTGGGGAATCAGAGTTGGGGAATCAGAGGCGGGGACTTAGATATTGGGAAACAGAGGCGGGGAATCAGAGGCGGGGAATCAGAGGCAGGGAATCAGATGTGCGGAATCAGAGAAGGGGAATCAGAGGCAGGGAATCAAAATCAGAAGCAGGGAATCAGAGGCCGGGAATCAGAGGCCGGAATCAGATGCCGGGAATAAGAGGCCGGGAATCAGAGGTGGGGAATCAGAGTCCGGGAATCAGAGATGGGGATTCAGAGGCAGGGAATGAGATATGGGGAATCAGAGGCGGGGAATCAGAGGCGGGGAAACAGAGGCGGGTAATCAGATATGGGGAATCAGAGGTGGCGAATCAAAGGCGGTGAATCAGAGATGGGGAATCAGAGGCCGGGAATCAGAGGCAGGTAATCAAACACGGGGAATCAGAGGCGGGGAATCAGAGCTGGGGAATCAGAGGCGGGGAATCAGAGTTGGGGAATCAGAGGCGGGGAATCAGACGCAGGGAATCAATATTGGAAATCAGAGGTGGGGAATCAGAGGTTGGGAATCAGAGGAAGGGAATCAGAGGCGAGGAATCAGAGCTGGGGAATCAGAGGCGGGGTATCAGAATTGGGGAATCAGAGATGGGGAATCAGAGATGGGGAATCAGAGGCGGGGAATCAGACGCGGGGAATCAGAGGTGGTGAATCAGAGATGTGGAATCAGAGGCGGGGAATCAGAGGCGGGGAAACAGAGGCGGGGAATCAAACACGGGGAATCAGAGGTGGGGAATCAGAGGTTGGGAATCAGAGGCAGGGAATCAGAGGCGGGGAATCAGAGGCGGGGAATGAGAGGCAGGGAATCAGATGTGCGGAATCGGAGATGGGGAATCAGAGGCAGGGAATCAGAGGCGGGGAATCAGAGGCAGGGAATCAGAGGCCGGGAATCAGATATGGGGAAACAGAAGCGGGGAATCAGAGGCGGGGAAACAGAGGCTGGGAATCAGGTATGGGGAATCAGAGGTGGGGAATCAGAGGCGGGGAATCAGAGCTGGGGAATCAGAGGTGGGGAATCAAAGTTGGGGAATCAGAGGCTGGGACTTAGATATGGGGAAACAGAGGCGGGGAATCAGAGACGGGGAAACAGAGGCGGGGATTCAGATATGGGGAATCAGAGGTGGGGAATCAGAGGCAGGGAATTAGATGTGCGGAATCAGAAATGGGGAATCAGAGGCAGGGAATCAGAATCAGAAGCAGGGAATCAGAGGCCGGGAATCAGAGGCCGGAATCAGATGCCGGGAATAAGAGGTCGGGAATCAGAGGTGGGGAATCAGAGTCCGGGAATCAGAGATGGGGAATCAGAGGCGGGGAATGAGATATGGGGAATCAGAGGCGCGGAATCAGAGGCGGGGAAAAAGTGGCGAGGAATCAGATATGGGGAATCAGAGGTGGCGAATCAAAGGCGGTGAATCAGAGATGGGGAATCAGAGCTGGGGAATCAGAGGCAGGGGATCAAACACGGGGAATCAGAGGCGGGGAATCAGAGCTGGGGAATCAGAGGCGGGGAATCAGAGTTGTGGAATCAGAGGCGGGGAATCAGAGCTGGGGAATCAAAGGTGGGGAATCAGAGTCGGGGAATCAGAGGCAGGGAATCGGATGTGCGGAATCAGAGATGGGGAATCAGAGGTGGGGAATCAGAGGCGGTGAATCTGAGATGGGGAATCAGAGGCGGGGAATCAGAGGCAGGTTATCAGACACGGGGATTCAGAGGCTGGGAATCAGACGGGGGGAATCAAAGGCGGGGAATGAAGCTGGGGAATCAGAGGCAGGGAATCAGAGTTGGGGATCCAGAGGCGGGGAATCAGATATGGGGAAACAGAGGCGGGGAATCAGAGGCGGGCAAACAGAGGCGGGGAATTAGATATGGGGAATCAGTGGTGGGGAATCAGAGGTGGTGAATCAGAGATGGGGAATCACAGGCGGGGAATCAGAGGCAGGGAATAGAACGCGGGGAATCAGAGGCAGGGAATCAGAGCTGGGGAATAAGAGGCGGGGAATCATAGTTGGGAATCAGAGGCGGGGAATCAGATATGGGGAAACAGAGGTGGGGAATCAGGGGCGGGGAAACAGAGGCGGGGAATCAGATATTGGGAATCGGATGTGGAGAATCAGAGGTGGGGAATCAGAGCTGGGGAGTCAGAGGCGGGGAATCAGAGTTGGGGCATCAGAGGTTGGGAATTAGATATGGGGAAACAGAGGCGGGGAATCAGAGGCGGGGAAACAGAGGTGGGAAATCAGATATGGGGAATCAGAGGTGGGGAATCAGAGGCAGGGAATCGGATGTGCGGAATCAGAGATGGGGAATCAGAGGCAGGGAATCAGAATCAGAAGCGGGGAATCAGAGGACGGGAATCAGATGCTGGGAATAAGAGGCCGGGAATCAGAGGTGGGGAATCAGAGGCGGGGAATGAGATATGGAGAATCAGAGGCGGGGAATCAGAGGCGGGGAAACAGAGGTGGGGAATCAGATATGTGGAATCAGAGGTGGCGAATCAAAGGCGGTGTATCAGAGATGGGGAATCAGAGGCGGGGAATCAGAGGCAGGGAATCAAACACGGGAAATCAGAGGCGGGGAATCAGAGCTGGGGAATCAGAGGCGGGGAATCAGAGTTGGGGAATCAGAGGCAGGGAATCAGATATGGGGAAACAGGGGCAGGGAATCAGAGGCGGGGAAACAGAGGCGGGGAATCAGATATGGGGAATCAGAGGTGTGGAATCAGAGGTTGGGAATCAGAGGCAGGGAATCAGAGGCGGGGAATCAAACACGGGGATTCAGAGCTGGGGAATCAGAGGCGGGGAATTAGAGTTGGGGAATCAGAGGAGGGGAATCAGAGGCGGGGAAACAGAGGCGGGGAATCAGATATGGGGAATCAGAGGTGGGGAATCAGAGGTTGGGAATCAGAGGCAGGGAATCAGAGGCGGGGAATCAGAGGCGGGGAATCAGAGGCAGGGAATCAGATGTGCGGAATCGGGGATGGGGAATCAGAGGCAGGGAATCAGAGGCGGGGAATCAGAGGCGGGGAATCAGAGGCCGGGAATCAGATATGGGGAAACAGAGGTGGGGAATCAGAGGCGGGGAACCAGAGGCGGGGATTCAGATATGGGGAATCAGAGGTGGGGAATCAGAGGTTGGGAATCAGAGGCAGGGAATCAGAGTCTTGGAATCAGATGCAGGGAATCAGATGCGGGGAATCAGAGGCGTGGAATCAGAGCTGGGGAATCAGAGGTGGGGAATCAGAGTTGGGGAATCAGAGGCGGGGACTTAGATATTGGGAAACAGAGGCGGGGAATCAGAGGCGGGGAATCAGAGGCAGGGAATCAGATGTGCGGAATCAGAGATGGGGAATCAGAGGCAGGGAATCAGAATCAGAAGCAGGGAATCAGAGGCCGGGAATCAGAGGCCGGAATCAGATGCCGGGAATAAGAGGCCGGGAATCAGAGGTGGGGAATCAGAGTCCGGGAATCAGAGATGGGGATTCAGAGGCAGGGAATGAGATATGGGGAATCAGAGGCGGGGAATCAGAGGCGGGGAAACAGAGGCGGGTAATCAGATATGGGGAATCAGAGGTGGCGAATCAAAGGCGGTGAATCAGAGATGGGGAATCAGAGGCCGGGAATCAGAGGCAGGTAATCAAACACGGGGAATCAGAGGCGGGGAATCAGAGCTGGGGAATCAGAGGCGGGGAATCAGAGTTGGGGAATCAGAGGCGGGGAATCAGACGCAGGGAATCAATATTGGAAATCAGAGGTGGGGAATCAGAGGTTGGGAATCAGAGGAAGGGAATCAGAGGCGAGGAATCAGAGCTGGGGAATCAGAGGCGGGGTATCAGAATTGGGGAATCAGAGATGGGGAATCAGAGATGGGGAATCAGAGGCGGGGAATCAGACGCGGGGAATCAGAGGTGGTGAATCAGAGATGTGGAATCAGAGGCGGGGAATCAGAGGCGGGGAAACAGAGGCGGGGAATCAAACACGGGGAATCAGAGGTGGGGAATCAGAGGTTGGGAATCAGAGGCAGGGAATCAGAGGCGGGGAATCAGAGGCGGGGAATGAGAGGCAGGGAATCAGATGTGCGGAATCGGAGATGGGGAATCAGAGGCAGGGAATCAGAGGCGGGGAATCAGAGGCAGGGAATCAGAGGCCGGGAATCAGATATGGGGAAACAGAAGCGGGGAATCAGAGGCGGGGAAACAGAGGCTGGGAATCAGGTATGGGGAATCAGAGGTGGGGAATCAGAGGCGGGGAATCAGAGCTGGGGAATCAGAGGTGGGGAATCAAAGTTGGGGACTCAGAGGCTGGGACTTAGATATGGGGAAACAGAGGCGGGGAATCAGAGACGGGGAAACAGAGGCGGGGATTCAGATATGGGGAATCAGAGGTGGGGAATCAGAGGCAGGGAATTAGATGTGCGGAATCAGAAATGGGGAATCAGAGGCAGGGAATCAGAATCAGAAGCAGGGAATCAGAGGCCGGGAATCAGAGGCCGGAATCAGATGCCGGGAATAAGAGGTCGGGAATCAGAGGCGTGGAAACAGAGGCGGGGAATCAGATATGGGGAATCAGACGTGGGGAATCAGAGGCAGGTAATCAGACGTGCGGAATCAGAGATGGGGAATCAGAGGCAGGGAATCAGAATCAGAAGCGGGGAGTCAGAGGCCGGGAATCAGAGGCCTGGAATCAGATGCTGGGAATAAGAGGCCGGGAATCAGAGGTGGGGAATCAGAGTCCGGGAATCAGAGATGGGGAGTCAGAGGCGGGGAATGAGATATGGAGTATCAGAGGCGGGGAATCAGAGGCGGGGAAACAGAGGTGGGGAATCAGATATGGGGAATCAGAGGTGGCGAATCAAAGGCGGTGAATCAGAGATGGGGAATCAGAGGCGGGGAATCAGAGGTGGTGAATCAGAGATGGGGAATCACAGGCGGGGAATCAGAGGCAGGGAATAGAACGCGGGGAATCAGAGGCAGGGAATCAGAGTTGGGGCATCAGAGGTTGGGAATTAGATATGGGGAAACAGAGGCGGGGAATCAGAGGCGGGGAAACAGAGGCGGGAAATCAGATATGGGGAATCAGAGGTGGGGAATCAGAGGCAGGGAATCAGATGTGCGGAATCAGAGATGGGGAATCAGAGGCAGGGAATCAGAATCAGAAGCGGGGAATCAGAGGCCGGGAAACAGAGGCGGGGAATCAGATATGGGGAATCAGAGGTGGGGAATCAGAGGCAGGGAATAAGATTTGTGGAATCAGAGATGTGGAATCAGAAGCAGGGAATCAGAGGCCGGGAATCAGAGACCGGAATCAGATGCCGGGAATAAGAGGCCGGGAATCAGAGGTGGGGAATCAGAGTCCGGGAATCAGAGATGGGGAATCAGAGGCGGGGAATGAGATATGGGGAATCAGAGGCGGGGAATCAGAGGCGGGGAAACAGAGGCGAGGAATCAGATATGGGGAATCAGAGGTGGCGAATCAAAGGCGATGAATCAGAGATGGGGAATCAGAGGCGTGGAATCAGAGGCAGGGAATCAAACACGGGGAATCAGAGGCGGGGAATCAGAGATGGGGAATCAGAGGCGGGGAATCAGAGTTGGGGAATCAGAGGCGGGGAATCAGAGCTGGGGAATCAGAGGTGGGGATCAGAGTCGGGGAATCAGAGGCAGGGAATCAGATGTGCGGAATCAGAGATGGGGAATCAGAGGTGGGGAATCAGAGGCTGTGAATCAGAGATGGGGAATCAGAGGCGGGGAATCAGAGGCAAGAAATCAGACACGGGGTTTCAGAGGCTGGGAATCAGACGGGGGAAACAAAGGCGGGGAATCGGAGCTGGGGAATCAGAGGCAGGGAATCAGAGTTGGGGATTCAGAGGCGGGGAATCAGATATGGGGAATCAGAGGCGGGCAAACAGAGGCGGGGAATTAGATATGGGGAATCAGAGGTGGGGAATCAGAGGTGGTGAATCAGAGATGGGGAATCACAGGCGGGGAATCAGAGGCAGGGAATAGAACGCGGGGAATCAGAGCCAGGGAATAAGAGTTGGGGCAACAGAGGTTGGGAATTAGATATGGGGAAACAGAGGCGGGGAATCAGAGGCGGGGAAACAGAGGTGGGAAATCAGATATGGGGATTCAGAGGTGGGGAATCAGAGGCAGGGAATCGGATGTGCGGAATCAGAGATGGGGAATCAGAGGCAGGGAATCAGAATCAGAAGCGGGGAATCAGAGGACGGGAATCAGATGCTGGGAATAAGAGGCCGGGAATCAGAGGTGGGGAATCAGAGGCGGGGAATGAGATATGGAGAATCAGAGGCGGGGAATCAGAGGCGGGGAAACAGAGGTGGGGAATCAGATATGTGGAATCAGAGGTGGCGAATCAAAGGCGGTGTATCAGAGATGGGGAATCAGAGGCGGGGAATCAGAGGCAGGGAATCAAACACGGGAAATCAGAGGCGGGGAATCAGAGCTGGGGAATCAGAGGCGGGGAATCAGAGTTGGGGAATCAGAGGCAGGGAATCAGATATGGGGAAACAGGGGCAGGGAATCAGAGGCGGGGAAACAGAGGCGGGGAATCAGATATGGGGAATCAGAGGTGTGGAATCAGAGGTTGGGAATCAGAGGCAGGGAATCAGAGGCGGGGAATCAAACACGGGGATTCAGAGCTGGGGAATCAGAGGCGGGGAATTAGAGTTGGGGAATCAGAGGAGGGGAATCAGAGGCGGGGAAACAGAGGCGGGGAATCAGATATGGGGAATCAGAGGTGGGGAATCAGAGGTTGGGAATCAGAGGCAGGGAATCAGAGGCGGGGAATCAGAGGCGGGGAATCAGAGGCAGGGAATCAGATGTGCGGAATCGGGGATGGGGAATCAGAGGCAGGGAATCAGAGGCGGGGAATCAGAGGCGGGGAATCAGAGGCCGGGAATCAGATATGGGGAAACAGAGGTGGGGAATCAGAGGCGGGGAACCAGAGGCGGGGATTCAGATATGGGGAATCAGAGGTGGGGAATCAGAGGTTGGGAATCAGAGGCAGGGAATCAGAGTCTTGGAATCAGATGCAGGGAATCAGATGCGGGGAATCAGAGGCGTGGAATCAGAGCTGGGGAATCAGAGGTGGGGAATCAGAGTTGGGGAATCAGAGGCGGGGACTTAGATATTGGGAAACAGAGGCGGGGAATCAGAGGCGGGGAATCAGAGGCAGGGAATCAGATGTGCGGAATCAGAGATGGGGAATCAGAGGCAGGGAATCAAAATCAGAAGCAGGGAATCAGAGGCCGGGAATCAGAGGCCGGAATCAGATGCCGGGAATAAGAGGCCGGGAATCAGAGGTGGGGAATCAGAGTCCGGGAATCAGAGATGGGGATTCAGAGGCAGGGAATGAGATATGGGGAATCAGAGGCGGGGAATCAGAGGCGGGGAAACAGAGGCGGGTAATCAGATATGGGGAATCAGAGGTGGCGAATCAAAGGCGGTGAATCAGAGATGGGGAATCAGAGGCCGGGAATCAGAGGCAGGTAATCAAACACGGGGAATCAGAGGCGGGGAATCAGAGCTGGGGAATCAGAGGCGGGGAATCAGAGTTGGGGAATCAGAGGCGGGGAATCAGACGCAGGGAATCAATATTGGAAATCAGAGGTGGGGAATCAGAGGTTGGGAATCAGAGGAAGGGAATCAGAGGCGAGGAATCAGAGCTGGGGAATCAGAGGCGGGGTATCAGAATTGGGGAATCAGAGATGGGGAATCAGAGATGGGGAATCAGAGGCGGGGAATCAGACGCGGGGAATCAGAGGTGGTGAATCAGAGTCCGGGAATCAGAGATGGGGAATCAGAGGCGGGGAATGAGATATGGGGAATCAGAGGCGGGGAATCAGAGGCGGGGAAACAGAGGCGAGGAATCAGATATGGGGAATCAGAGGTGGCGAATCAAAGGCGATGAATCAGAGATGGGGAATCAGAGGCGTGGAATCAGAGGCAGGGAATCAAACACTGGGAATCAGAGGCGGGGAATCAGAGATGGGGAATCAGAGGCGGGGAATCAGAGTTGGGGAATCAGAGGCGGGGAATCAGAGCTGGGGAATCAGAGGTGGGGATCAGAGTCGGGGAATCAGAGGCAGGGAATCAGATGTGCGGAATCAGAGATGGGGAATCAGAGGTGGGGAATCAGAGGCTGTGAATCAGAGATGGGGAATCAGAGGCGGGGAATCAGAGGCAAGAAATCAGACACGGGGTTTCAGAGGCTGGGAATCAGACGGGGGAAACAAAGGCGGGGAATCGGAGCTGGGGAATCAGAGGCAGGGAATCAGAGTTGGGGATTCAGAGGCGGGGAATCAGATATGGGGAATCAGAGGCGGGCAAACAGAGGCGGGGAATTAGATATGGGGAATCAGAGGTGGGGAATCAGAGGTGGTGAATCAGAGATGGGGAATCACAGGCGGGGAATCAGAGGCAGGGAATAGAACGCGGGGAATCAGAGCCAGGGAATAAGAGTTGGGGCATCAGAGGTTGGGAATTAGATATGGGGAAACAGAGGCGGGGAATCAGAGGCGGGGAAACAGAGGTGGGAAATCAGATATGGGGAATCAGAGGTGGGGAATCAGAGGCAGGGAATCGGATGTGCGGAATCAGAGATGGGGAATCAGAGGCAGGGAATCAGAATCAGAAGCGGGGAATCAGAGGACGGGAATCAGATGCTGGGAATAAGAGGCCGGGAATCAGAGGTGGGGAATCAGAGGCGGGGAATGAGATATGGAGAATCAGAGGCGGGGAATCAGAGGCGGGGAAACAGAGGTGGGGAATCAGATATGTGGAATCAGAGGTGGCGAATCAAAGGCGGTGTATCAGAGATGGGGAATCAGAGGCGGGGAATCAGAGGCAGGGAATCAAACACGGGAAATCAGAGGCGGGGAATCAGAGCTGGGGAATCAGAGGCGGGGAATCAGAGTTGGGGAATCAGAGGCAGGGAATCAGATATGGGGAAACAGGGGCAGGGAATCAGAGGCGGGGAAACAGAGGCGGGGAATCAGATATGGGGAATCAGAGGTGTGGAATCAGAGGTTGGGAATCAGAGGCAGGGAATCAGAGGCGGGGAATCAAACACGGGGATTCAGAGCTGGGGAATCAGAGGCGGGGAATTAGAGTTGGGGAATCAGAGGAGGGGAATCAGAGGCGGGGAAACAGAGGCGGGGAATCAGATATGGGGAATCAGAGGTGGGGAATCAGAGGTTGGGAATCAGAGGCAGGGAATCAGAGGCGGGGAATCAGAGGCGGGGAATCAGAGGCAGGGAATCAGATGTGCGGAATCGGGGATGGGGAATCAGAGGCAGGGAATCAGAGGCGGGGAATCAGAGGCGGGGAATCAGAGGCCGGGAATCAGATATGGGGAAACAGAGGTGGGGAATCAGAGGCGGGGAACCAGAGGCGGGGATTCAGATATGGGGAATCAGAGGTGGGGAATCAGAGGTTGGGAATCAGAGGCAGGGAATCAGAGTCTTGGAATCAGATGCAGGGAATCAGATGCGGGGAATCAGAGGCGTGGAATCAGAGCTGGGGAATCAGAGGTGGGGAATCAGAGTTGGGGAATCAGAGGCGGGGACTTAGATATTGGGAAACAGAGGCGGGGAATCAGAGGCGGGGAATCAGAGGCAGGGAATCAGATGTGCGGAATCAGAGATGGGGAATCAGAGGCAGGGAATCAGAATCAGAAGCAGGGAATCAGAGGCCGGGAATCAGAGGCCGGAATCAGATGCCGGGAATAAGAGGCCGGGAATCAGAGGTGGGGAATCAGAGTCCGGGAATCAGAGATGGGGATTCAGAGGCAGGGAATGAGATATGGGGAATCAGAGGCGGGGAATCAGAGGCGGGGAAACAGAGGCGGGTAATCAGATATGGGGAATCAGAGGTGGCGAATCAAAGGCGGTGAATCAGAGATGGGGAATCAGAGGCCGGGAATCAGAGGCAGGTAATCAAACACGGGGAATCAGAGGCGGGGAATCAGAGCTGGGGAATCAGAGGCGGGGAATCAGAGTTGGGGAATCAGAGGCGGGGAATCAGACGCAGGGAATCAATATTGGAAATCAGAGGTGGGGAATCAGAGGTTGGGAATCAGAGGAAGGGAATCAGAGGCGAGGAATCAGAGCTGGGGAATCAGAGGCGGGGTATCAGAATTGGGGAATCAGAGATGGGGAATCAGAGATGGGGAATCAGAGGCGGGGAATCAGACGCGGGGAATCAGAGGTGGTGAATCAGAGATGTGGAATCAGAGGCGGGGAATCAGAGGCGGGGAAACAGAGGCGGGGAATCAAACACGGGGAATCAGAGGTGGGGAATCAGAGGTTGGGAATCAGAGGCAGGGAATCAGAGGCGGGGAATCAGAGGCGGGGAATGAGAGGCAGGGAATCAGATGTGCGGAATCGGAGATGGGGAATCAGAGGCAGGGAATCAGAGGCGGGGAATCAGAGGCAGGGAATCAGAGGCCGGGAATCAGATATGGGGAAACAGAAGCGGGGAATCAGAGGCGGGGAAACAGAGGCTGGGAATCAGGTATGGGGAATCAGAGGTGGGGAATCAGAGGCGGGGAATCAGAGCTGGGGAATCAGAGGTGGGGAATCAAAGTTGGGGAATCAGAGGCTGGGACTTAGATATGGGGAAACAGAGGCGGGGAATCAGAGACGGGGAAACAGAGGCGGGGATTCAGATATGGGGAATCAGAGGTGGGGAATCAGAGGCAGGGAATTAGATGTGCGGAATCAGAAATGGGGAATCAGAGGCAGGGAATCAGAATCAGAAGCAGGGAATCAGAGGCCGGGAATCAGAGGCCGGAATCAGATGCCGGGAATAAGAGGTCGGGAATCAGAGGCGTGGAAACAGAGGCGGGGAATCAGATATGGGGAATCAGACGTGGGGAATCAGAGGCAGGTAATCAGACGTGCGGAATCAGAGATGGGGAATCAGAGGCAGGGAATCAGAATCAGAAGCGGGGAGTCAGAGGCCGGGAATCAGAGGCCTGGAATCAGATGCTGGGAATACGAGGCCGGGAATCAGAGGTGGGGAATCAGAGTCCGGGAATCAGAGATGGGGAGTCAGAGGCGGGGAATGAGATATGGAGAATCAGAGGCGGGGAATCAGAGGCGGGGAAACAGAGGTGGGGAATCAGATATGGGGAATCAGAGGTGGCGAATCAAAGGCGGTGAATCAGAGATGGGGAATCAGAGGCGGGGAATCAGAGGTGGTGAATCAGAGATGGGGAATCACAGGCGGGGAATCAGAGGCAGGGAATAGAACGCGGGGAATCAGAGGCAGGGAATCAGAGTTGGGGCATCAGAGGTTGGGAATTAGATATGGGGAAACAGAGGCGGGGAATCAGAGGCGGGGAAACAGAGGCGGGAAATCAGATATGGGGAATCAGAGGTGGGGAATCAGAGGCAGGGAATCAGATGTGCGGAATCAGAGATGGGGAATCAGAGGCAGGGAATCAGAATCAGAAGCGGGGAATCAGAGGCCGGGAAACAGAGGCGGGGAATCAGATATGGGGAATCAGAGGTGGGGAATCAGAGGCAGGGAATAAGATTTGTGGAATCAGAGATGTGGAATCAGAAGCAGGGAATCAGAGGCCGGGAATCAGAGACCGGAATCAGATGCCGGGAATAAGAGGCCGGGAATCAGAGGTGGGGAATCAGAGTCCGGGAATCAGAGATGGGGAATCAGAGGCGGGGAATGAGATATGGGGAATCAGAGGCGGGGAATCAGAGGCGGGGAAACAGAGGCGAGGAATCAGATATGGGGAATCAGAGGTGGCGAATCAAAGGCGATGAATCAGAGATGGGGAATCAGAGGCGTGGAATCAGAGGCAGGGAATCAAACACGGGGAATCAGAGGCGGGGAATCAGAGATGGGGAATCAGAGGCGGGGAATCAGAGTTGGGGAATCAGAGGCGGGGAATCAGAGCTGGGGAATCAGAGGTGGGGATCAGAGTCGGGGAATCAGAGGCAGGGAATCAGATGTGCGGAATCAGAGATGGGGAATCAGAGGTGGGGAATCAGAGGCTGTGAATCAGAGATGGGGAATCAGAGGCGGGGAATCAGAGGCAAGAAATCAGACACGGGGTTTCAGAGGCTGGGAATCAGACGGGGGAAACAAAGGCGGGGAATCGGAGCTGGGGAATCAGAGGCAGGGAATCAGAGTTGGGGATTCAGAGGCGGGGAATCAGATATGGGGAATCAGAGGCGGGCAAACAGAGGCGGGGAATTAGATATGGGGAATCAGAGGTGGGGAATCAGAGGTGGTGAATCAGAGATGGGGAATCACAGGCGGGGAATCAGAGGCAGGGAATAGAACGCGGGGAATCAGAGCCAGGGAATAAGAGTTGGGGCATCAGAGGTTGGGAATTAGATATGGGGAAACAGAGGCGGGGAATCAGAGGCGGGGAAACAGAGGTGGGAAATCAGATATGGGGAATCAGAGGTGGGGAATCAGAGGCAGGGAATCGGATGTGCGGAATCAGAGATGGGGAATCAGAGGCAGGGAATCAGAATCAGAAGCGGGGAATCAGAGGACGGGAATCAGATGCTGGGAATAAGAGGCCGGGAATCAGAGGTGGGGAATCAGAGGCGGGGAATGAGATATGGAGAATCAGAGGCGGGGAATCAGAGGCGGGGAAACAGAGGTGGGGAATCAGATATGTGGAATCAGAGGTGGCGAATCAAAGGCGGTGTATCAGAGATGGGGAATCAGAGGCGGGGAATCAGAGGCAGGGAATCAAACACGGGAAATCAGAGGCGGGGAATCAGAGCTGGGGAATCAGAGGCGGGGAATCAGAGTTGGGGAATCAGAGGCAGGGAATCAGATATGGGGAAACAGGGGCAGGGAATCAGAGGCGGGGAAACAGAGGCGGGGAATCAGATATGGGGAATCAGAGGTGTGGAATCAGAGGTTGGGAATCAGAGGCAGGGAATCAGAGGCGGGGAATCAAACACGGGGATTCAGAGCTGGGGAATCAGAGGCGGGGAATTAGAGTTGGGGAATCAGAGGAGGGGAATCAGAGGCGGGGAAACAGAGGCGGGGAATCAGATATGGGGAATCAGAGGTGGGGAATCAGAGGTTGGGAATCAGAGGCAGGGAATCAGAGGCGGGGAATCAGAGGCGGGGAATCAGAGGCAGGGAATCAGATGTGCGGAATCGGGGATGGGGAATCAGAGGCAGGGAATCAGAGGCGGGGAATCAGAGGCGGGGAATCAGAGGCCGGGAATCAGATATGGGGAAACAGAGGTGGGGAATCAGAGGCGGGGAACCAGAGGCGGGGATTCAGATATGGGGAATCAGAGGTGGGGAATCAGAGGTTGGGAATCAGAGGCAGGGAATCAGAGTCTTGGAATCAGATGCAGGGAATCAGATGCGGGGAATCAGAGGCGTGGAATCAGAGCTGGGGAATCAGAGGTGGGGAATCAGAGTTGGGGAATCAGAGGCGGGGACTTAGATATTGGGAAACAGAGGCGGGGAATCAGAGGCGGGGAATCAGAGGCAGGGAATCAGATGTGCGGAATCAGAGAAGGGGAATCAGAGGCAGGGAATCAAAATCAGAAGCAGGGAATCAGAGGCCGGGAATCAGAGGCCGGAATCAGATGCCGGGAATAAGAGGCCGGGAATCAGAGGTGGGGAATCAGAGTCCGGGAATCAGAGATGGGGATTCAGAGGCAGGGAATGAGATATGGGGAATCAGAGGCGGGGAATCAGAGGCGGGGAAACAGAGGCGGGTAATCAGATATGGGGAATCAGAGGTGGCGAATCAAAGGCGGTGAATCAGAGATGGGGAATCAGAGGCCGGGAATCAGAGGCAGGTAATCAAACACGGGGAATCAGAGGCGGGGAATCAGAGCTGGGGAATCAGAGGCGGGGAATCAGAGTTGGGGAATCAGAGGCGGGGAATCAGACGCAGGGAATCAATATTGGAAATCAGAGGTGGGGAATCAGAGGTTGGGAATCAGAGGAAGGGAATCAGAGGCGAGGAATCAGAGCTGGGGAATCAGAGGCGGGGTATCAGAATTGGGGAATCAGAGATGGGGAATCAGAGATGGGGAATCAGAGGCGGGGAATCAGACGCGGGGAATCAGAGGTGGTGAATCAGAGATGTGGAATCAGAGGCGGGGAATCAGAGGCGGGGAAACAGAGGCGGGGAATCAAACACGGGGAATCAGAGGTGGGGAATCAGAGGTTGGGAATCAGAGGCAGGGAATCAGAGGCGGGGAATCAGAGGCGGGGAATGAGAGGCAGGGAATCAGATGTGCGGAATCGGAGATGGGGAATCAGAGGCAGGGAATCAGAGGCGGGGAATCAGAGGCAGGGAATCAGAGGCCGGGAATCAGATATGGGGAAACAGAAGCGGGGAATCAGAGGCGGGGAAACAGAGGCTGGGAATCAGGTATGGGGAATCAGAGGTGGGGAATCAGAGGCGGGGAATCAGAGCTGGGGAATCAGAGGTGGGGAATCAAAGTTGGGGAATCAGAGGCTGGGACTTAGATATGGGGAAACAGAGGCGGGGAATCAGAGACGGGGAAACAGAGGCGGGGATTCAGATATGGGGAATCAGAGGTGGGGAATCAGAGGCAGGGAATTAGATGTGCGGAATCAGAAATGGGGAATCAGAGGCAGGGAATCAGAATCAGAAGCAGGGAATCAGAGGCCGGGAATCAGAGGCCGGAATCAGATGCCGGGAATAAGAGGTCGGGAATCAGAGGTGGGGAATCAGAGTCCGGGAATCAGAGATGGGGAATCAGAGGCGGGGAATGAGATATGGGGAATCAGAGGCGCGGAATCAGAGGCGGGGAAAAAGTGGCGAGGAATCAGATATGGGGAATCAGAGGTGGCGAATCAAAGGCGGTGAATCAGAGATGGGGAATCAGAGCTGGGGAATCAGAGGCAGGGGATCAAACACGGGGAATCAGAGGCGGGGAATCAGAGCTGGGGAATCAGAGGCGGGGAATCAGAGTTGTGGAATCAGAGGCGGGGAATCAGAGCTGGGGAATCAAAGGTGGGGAATCAGAGTCGGGGAATCAGAGGCAGGGAATCGGATGTGCGGAATCAGAGATGGGGAATCAGAGGTGGGGAATCAGAGGCGGTGAATCTGAGATGGGGAATCAGAGGCGGGGAATCAGAGGCAGGTTATCAGACACGGGGATTCAGAGGCTGGGAATCAGACGGGGGGAATCAAAGGCGGGGAATGAAGCTGGGGAATCAGAGGCAGGGAATCAGAGTTGGGGATCCAGAGGCGGGGAATCAGATATGGGGAAACAGAGGCGGGGAATCAGAGGCGGGCAAACAGAGGCGGGGAATTAGATATGGGGAATCAGTGGTGGGGAATCAGAGGTGGTGAATCAGAGATGGGGAATCACAGGCGGGGAATCAGAGGCAGGGAATAGAACGCGGGGAATCAGAGGCAGGGAATCAGAGCTGGGGAATAAGAGGCGGGGAATCATAGTTGGGAATCAGAGGCGGGGAATCAGATATGGGGAAACAGAGGTGGGGAATCAGGGGCGGGGAAACAGAGGCGGGGAATCAGATATTGGGAATCGGATGTGGAGAATCAGAGGTGGGGAATCAGAGCTGGGGAGTCAGAGGCGGGGAATCAGAGTTGGGGCATCAGAGGTTGGGAATTAGATATGGGGAAACAGAGGCGGGGAATCAGAGGCGGGGAAACAGAGGTGGGAAATCAGATATGGGGAATCAGAGGTGGGGAATCAGAGGCAGGGAATCGGATGTGCGGAATCAGAGATGGGGAATCAGAGGCAGGGAATCAGAATCAGAAGCGGGGAATCAGAGGACGGGAATCAGATGCTGGGAATAAGAGGCCGGGAATCAGAGGTGGGGAATCAGAGGCGGGGAATGAGATATGGAGAATCAGAGGCGGGGAATCAGAGGCGGGGAAACAGAGGTGGGGAATCAGATATGTGGAATCAGAGGTGGCGAATCAAAGGCGGTGTATCAGAGATGGGGAATCAGAGGCGGGGAATCAGAGGCAGGGAATCAAACACGGGAAATCAGAGGCGGGGAATCAGAGCTGGGGAATCAGAGGCGGGGAATCAGAGTTGGGGAATCAGAGGCAGGGAATCAGATATGGGGAAACAGGGGCAGGGAATCAGAGGCGGGGAAACAGAGGCGGGGAATCAGATATGGGGAATCAGAGGTGTGGAATCAGAGGTTGGGAATCAGAGGCAGGGAATCAGAGGCGGGGAATCAAACACGGGGATTCAGAGCTGGGGAATCAGAGGCGGGGAATTAGAGTTGGGGAATCAGAGGAGGGGAATCAGAGGCGGGGAAACAGAGGCGGGGAATCAGATATGGGGAATCAGAGGTGGGGAATCAGAGGTTGGGAATCAGAGGCAGGGAATCAGAGGCGGGGAATCAGAGGCGGGGAATCAGAGGCAGGGAATCAGATGTGCGGAATCGGGGATGGGGAATCAGAGGCAGGGAATCAGAGGCGGGGAATCAGAGGCGGGGAATCAGAGGCCGGGAATCAGATATGGGGAAACAGAGGTGGGGAATCAGAGGCGGGGAACCAGAGGCGGGGATTCAGATATGGGGAATCAGAGGTGGGGAATCAGAGGTTGGGAATCAGAGGCAGGGAATCAGAGTCTTGGAATCAGATGCAGGGAATCAGATGCGGGGAATCAGAGGCGTGGAATCAGAGCTGGGGAATCAGAGGTGGGGAATCAGAGTTGGGGAATCAGAGGCGGGGACTTAGATATTGGGAAACAGAGGCGGGGAATCAGAGGCGGGGAATCAGAGGCAGGGAATCAGATGTGCGGAATCAGAGATGGGGAATCAGAGGCAGGGAATCAGAATCAGAAGCAGGGAATCAGAGGCCGGGAATCAGAGGCCGGAATCAGATGCCGGGAATAAGAGGCCGGGAATCAGAGGTGGGGAATCAGAGTCCGGGAATCAGAGATGGGGATTCAGAGGCAGGGAATGAGATATGGGGAATCAGAGGCGGGGAATCAGAGGCGGGGAAACAGAGGCGGGTAATCAGATATGGGGAATCAGAGGTGGCGAATCAAAGGCGGTGAATCAGAGATGGGGAATCAGAGGCCGGGAATCAGAGGCAGGTAATCAAACACGGGGAATCAGAGGCGGGGAATCAGAGCTGGGGAATCAGAGGCGGGGAATCAGAGTTGGGGAATCAGAGGCGGGGAATCAGACGCAGGGAATCAATATTGGAAATCAGAGGTGGGGAATCAGAGGTTGGGAATCAGAGGAAGGGAATCAGAGGCGAGGAATCAGAGCTGGGGAATCAGAGGCGGGGTATCAGAATTGGGGAATCAGAGATGGGGAATCAGAGATGGGGAATCAGAGGCGGGGAATCAGACGCGGGGAATCAGAGGTGGTGAATCAGAGATGTGGAATCAGAGGCGGGGAATCAGAGGCGGGGAAACAGAGGCGGGGAATCAAACACGGGGAATCAGAGGTGGGGAATCAGAGGTTGGGAATCAGAGGCAGGGAATCAGAGGCGGGGAATCAGAGGCGGGGAATGAGAGGCAGGGAATCAGATGTGCGGAATCGGAGATGGGGAATCAGAGGCAGGGAATCAGAGGCGGGGAATCAGAGGCAGGGAATCAGAGGCCGGGAATCAGATATGGGGAAACAGAAGCGGGGAATCAGAGGCGGGGAAACAGAGGCTGGGAATCAGGTATGGGGAATCAGAGGTGGGGAATCAGAGGCGGGGAATCAGAGCTGGGGAATCAGAGGTGGGGAATCAAAGTTGGGGACTCAGAGGCTGGGACTTAGATATGGGGAAACAGAGGCGGGGAATCAGAGACGGGGAAACAGAGGCGGGGATTCAGATATGGGGAATCAGAGGTGGGGAATCAGAGGCAGGGAATTAGATGTGCGGAATCAGAAATGGGGAATCAGAGGCAGGGAATCAGAATCAGAAGCAGGGAATCAGAGGCCGGGAATCAGAGGCCGGAATCAGATGCCGGGAATAAGAGGTCGGGAATCAGAGGCGTGGAAACAGAGGCGGGGAATCAGATATGGGGAATCAGACGTGGGGAATCAGAGGCAGGTAATCAGACGTGCGGAATCAGAGATGGGGAATCAGAGGCAGGGAATCAGAATCAGAAGCGGGGAGTCAGAGGCCGGGAATCAGAGGCCTGGAATCAGATGCTGGGAATAAGAGGCCGGGAATCAGAGGTGGGGAATCAGAGTCCGGGAATCAGAGATGGGGAGTCAGAGGCGGGGAATGAGATATGGAGTATCAGAGGCGGGGAATCAGAGGCGGGGAAACAGAGGTGGGGAATCAGATATGGGGAATCAGAGGTGGCGAATCAAAGGCGGTGAATCAGAGATGGGGAATCAGAGGCGGGGAATCAGAGGTGGTGAATCAGAGATGGGGAATCACAGGCGGGGAATCAGAGGCAGGGAATAGAACGCGGGGAATCAGAGGCAGGGAATCAGAGTTGGGGCATCAGAGGTTGGGAATTAGATATGGGGAAACAGAGGCGGGGAATCAGAGGCGGGGAAACAGAGGCGGGAAATCAGATATGGGGAATCAGAGGTGGGGAATCAGAGGCAGGGAATCAGATGTGCGGAATCAGAGATGGGGAATCAGAGGCAGGGAATCAGAATCAGAAGCGGGGAATCAGAGGCCGGGAAACAGAGGCGGGGAATCAGATATGGGGAATCAGAGGTGGGGAATCAGAGGCAGGGAATAAGATTTGTGGAATCAGAGATGTGGAATCAGAAGCAGGGAATCAGAGGCCGGGAATCAGAGACCGGAATCAGATGCCGGGAATAAGAGGCCGGGAATCAGAGGTGGGGAATCAGAGTCCGGGAATCAGAGATGGGGAATCAGAGGCGGGGAATGAGATATGGGGAATCAGAGGCGGGGAATCAGAGGCGGGGAAACAGAGGCGAGGAATCAGATATGGGGAATCAGAGGTGGCGAATCAAAGGCGATGAATCAGAGATGGGGAATCAGAGGCGTGGAATCAGAGGCAGGGAATCAAACACGGGGAATCAGAGGCGGGGAATCAGAGATGGGGAATCAGAGGCGGGGAATCAGAGTTGGGGAATCAGAGGCGGGGAATCAGAGCTGGGGAATCAGAGGTGGGGATCAGAGTCGGGGAATCAGAGGCAGGGAATCAGATGTGCGGAATCAGAGATGGGGAATCAGAGGTGGGGAATCAGAGGCTGTGAATCAGAGATGGGGAATCAGAGGCGGGGAATCAGAGGCAAGAAATCAGACACGGGGTTTCAGAGGCTGGGAATCAGACGGGGGAAACAAAGGCGGGGAATCGGAGCTGGGGAATCAGAGGCAGGGAATCAGAGTTGGGGATTCAGAGGCGGGGAATCAGATATGGGGAATCAGAGGCGGGCAAACAGAGGCGGGGAATTAGATATGGGGAATCAGAGGTGGGGAATCAGAGGTGGTGAATCAGAGATGGGGAATCACAGGCGGGGAATCAGAGGCAGGGAATAGAACGCGGGGAATCAGAGCCAGGGAATAAGAGTTGGGGCAACAGAGGTTGGGAATTAGATATGGGGAAACAGAGGCGGGGAATCAGAGGCGGGGAAACAGAGGTGGGAAATCAGATATGGGGATTCAGAGGTGGGGAATCAGAGGCAGGGAATCGGATGTGCGGAATCAGAGATGGGGAATCAGAGGCAGGGAATCAGAATCAGAAGCGGGGAATCAGAGGACGGGAATCAGATGCTGGGAATAAGAGGCCGGGAATCAGAGGTGGGGAATCAGAGGCGGGGAATGAGATATGGAGAATCAGAGGCGGGGAATCAGAGGCGGGGAAACAGAGGTGGGGAATCAGATATGTGGAATCAGAGGTGGCGAATCAAAGGCGGTGTATCAGAGATGGGGAATCAGAGGCGGGGAATCAGAGGCAGGGAATCAAACACGGGAAATCAGAGGCGGGGAATCAGAGCTGGGGAATCAGAGGCGGGGAATCAGAGTTGGGGAATCAGAGGCAGGGAATCAGATATGGGGAAACAGGGGCAGGGAATCAGAGGCGGGGAAACAGAGGCGGGGAATCAGATATGGGGAATCAGAGGTGTGGAATCAGAGGTTGGGAATCAGAGGCAGGGAATCAGAGGCGGGGAATCAAACACGGGGATTCAGAGCTGGGGAATCAGAGGCGGGGAATTAGAGTTGGGGAATCAGAGGAGGGGAATCAGAGGCGGGGAAACAGAGGCGGGGAATCAGATATGGGGAATCAGAGGTGGGGAATCAGAGGTTGGGAATCAGAGGCAGGGAATCAGAGGCGGGGAATCAGAGGCGGGGAATCAGAGGCAGGGAATCAGATGTGCGGAATCGGGGATGGGGAATCAGAGGCAGGGAATCAGAGGCGGGGAATCAGAGGCGGGGAATCAGAGGCCGGGAATCAGATATGGGGAAACAGAGGTGGGGAATCAGAGGCGGGGAACCAGAGGCGGGGATTCAGATATGGGGAATCAGAGGTGGGGAATCAGAGGTTGGGAATCAGAGGCAGGGAATCAGAGTCTTGGAATCAGATGCAGGGAATCAGATGCGGGGAATCAGAGGCGTGGAATCAGAGCTGGGGAATCAGAGGTGGGGAATCAGAGTTGGGGAATCAGAGGCGGGGACTTAGATATTGGGAAACAGAGGCGGGGAATCAGAGGCGGGGAATCAGAGGCAGGGAATCAGATGTGCGGAATCAGAGATGGGGAATCAGAGGCAGGGAATCAAAATCAGAAGCAGGGAATCAGAGGCCGGGAATCAGAGGCCGGAATCAGATGCCGGGAATAAGAGGCCGGGAATCAGAGGTGGGGAATCAGAGTCCGGGAATCAGAGATGGGGATTCAGAGGCAGGGAATGAGATATGGGGAATCAGAGGCGGGGAATCAGAGGCGGGGAAACAGAGGCGGGTAATCAGATATGGGGAATCAGAGGTGGCGAATCAAAGGCGGTGAATCAGAGATGGGGAATCAGAGGCCGGGAATCAGAGGCAGGTAATCAAACACGGGGAATCAGAGGCGGGGAATCAGAGCTGGGGAATCAGAGGCGGGGAATCAGAGTTGGGGAATCAGAGGCGGGGAATCAGACGCAGGGAATCAATATTGGAAATCAGAGGTGGGGAATCAGAGGTTGGGAATCAGAGGAAGGGAATCAGAGGCGAGGAATCAGAGCTGGGGAATCAGAGGCGGGGTATCAGAATTGGGGAATCAGAGATGGGGAATCAGAGATGGGGAATCAGAGGCGGGGAATCAGACGCGGGGAATCAGAGGTGGTGAATCAGAGATGTGGAATCAGAGGCGGGGAATCAGAGGCGGGGAAACAGAGGCGGGGAATCAAACACGGGGAATCAGAGGTGGGGAATCAGAGGTTGGGAATCAGAGGCAGGGAATCAGAGGCGGGGAATCAGAGGCGGGGAATGAGAGGCAGGGAATCAGATGTGCGGAATCGGAGATGGGGAATCAGAGGCAGGGAATCAGAGGCGGGGAATCAGAGGCAGGGAATCAGAGGCCGGGAATCAGATATGGGGAAACAGAAGCGGGGAATCAGAGGCGGGGAAACAGAGGCTGGGAATCAGGTATGGGGAATCAGAGGTGGGGAATCAGAGGCGGGGAATCAGAGCTGGGGAATCAGAGGTGGGGAATCAAAGTTGGGGAATCAGAGGCTGGGACTTAGATATGGGGAAACAGAGGCGGGGAATCAGAGACGGGGAAACAGAGGCGGGGATTCAGATATGGGGAATCAGAGGTGGGGAATCAGAGGCAGGGAATTAGATGTGCGGAATCAGAAATGGGGAATCAGAGGCAGGGAATCAGAATCAGAAGCAGGGAATCAGAGGCCGGGAATCAGAGGCCGGAATCAGATGCCGGGAATAAGAGGTCGGGAATCAGAGGTGGGGAATCAGAGTCCGGGAATCAGAGATGGGGAATCAGAGGCGGGGAATGAGATATGGGGAATCAGAGGCGCGGAATCAGAGGCGGGGAAAAAGTGGCGAGGAATCAGATATGGGGAATCAGAGGTGGCGAATCAAAGGCGGTGAATCAGAGATGGGGAATCAGAGCTGGGGAATCAGAGGCAGGGGATCAAACACGGGGAATCAGAGGCGGGGAATCAGAGCTGGGGAATCAGAGGCGGGGAATCAGAGTTGTGGAATCAGAGGCGGGGAATCAGAGCTGGGGAATCAAAGGTGGGGAATCAGAGTCGGGGAATCAGAGGCAGGGAATCGGATGTGCGGAATCAGAGATGGGGAATCAGAGGTGGGGAATCAGAGGCGGTGAATCTGAGATGGGGAATCAGAGGCGGGGAATCAGAGGCAGGTTATCAGACACGGGGATTCAGAGGCTGGGAATCAGACGGGGGGAATCAAAGGCGGGGAATGAAGCTGGGGAATCAGAGGCAGGGAATCAGAGTTGGGGATCCAGAGGCGGGGAATCAGATATGGGGAAACAGAGGCGGGGAATCAGAGGCGGGCAAACAGAGGCGGGGAATTAGATATGGGGAATCAGTGGTGGGGAATCAGAGGTGGTGAATCAGAGATGGGGAATCACAGGCGGGGAATCAGAGGCAGGGAATAGAACGCGGGGAATCAGAGGCAGGGAATCAGAGCTGGGGAATAAGAGGCGGGGAATCATAGTTGGGAATCAGAGGCGGGGAATCAGATATGGGGAAACAGAGGTGGGGAATCAGGGGCGGGGAAACAGAGGCGGGGAATCAGATATTGGGAATCGGATGTGGAGAATCAGAGGCGGGGAATCAGAGCTGGGGAGTCAGAGGCGGGGAATCAGAGTTGGGGCATCAGAGGTGGGGAATTAGATATGGGGAAACAGAGGCGGGGAATCAGATGTGCGGAATCAGAGGCGGGGAATCAGAGGCAGGGAATCAGAATAAGAAGTGGGGAGTCAGAGGCCGGGAATCAGAGGCCTGGAATCAGATGCTGGGTATAGGAGGCCGGGAATCAGAGGTGGGGAATCAGAGTACGGGAATCAGAAATGGGGAGTCAGAGGCGGGGAATGAGATATGGAGAATCAGAGGCGGGGAATCAGAGGCGGGGAAACAGAGGTGGAGAATCAGATATGGGGAATCAGAGGTGGCGAATCAAATGCGGTGAATCAGAGATGGGGCATCAGAGGCGGGGAATCAGAGGCAGGGAATCAAACACAGGGAATCAGAGGCGGGGAATCAGAGCTGGGGAATCAGAGGCTGGGAATCAAAGTTGGGGAATCAGAGGCAGGGAATCAGAGGTCGGGAATCAGAGGCCGGAATCAGATGCCGGGAATAAGAGGCCGGGAATCAAAGGCGATGAATCAGAGATGGGGAATCAGAGGCGGGGAATCAGAGGCAGGGAATCAAACACGGGGAATCAGAGGCGGGGAATCAGAGCTGGGGAATCAGAGGTGGGGATCAGAGTCGGGGAATCAGAGGCAGGGAATCAGATGTGCGGAATCAGAGGTGGGGAATCAGAGGTTGGGAATCAGAGGCAGGGAATCAGAGGCTTGGAATCAGATGCAGGGAATCAGATGCGGGGAATCAGAGGCGGGGAATCAGAGCTGGGGAATCAGAGGTGGGGAATCAGAGGCAGGGAATCAGATGTGCGGAATCAGAGATGGGGAATCAGAGGCAGGGAATCAGAATCAGAAGCGGGGAATCAGAGGCGGGGAATCAGAGTTGGGGCATCAGAGGTGGGGAATTAGATATGGGGAAACAGAGGCGGGGAATCAGATGTGCGGAATCAGAGGCGGGGAATCAGAGGCAGGGAATCAGAATAAGAAGCGGGGAGTCAGAGGCCGGGAATCAGAGGCCTGGAATCAGATGCTGGGAATAGGAGGCCGGGAATCAGAGGTGGGGAATCAGAGTACGGGAATCAGAAATGGGGAGTCAGAGGCGGGGAATGAGATATGGAGAATCAGAGGCGGGGAATCAGAGGCGGGGAAACAGAGGTGGAGAATCAGATATGGGGAATCAGAGGTGGCGAATCAAATGCGGTGAATCAGAGATGGGGTATCAGAGGCGGGGAATCAGAGGCAGGGAATCAAACACAGGGAATCAGTGGCGGGGAATCAGAGCTGGGGAATCAGAGGCTGGGAATCAAAGTTGGGGAATCAGAGGCAGGGAATCAGAGGTCGGGAATCAGAGGCCGGAATCAGATGCTGGGAATAAGAGGCCGGGAATCAAAGGCGATGAATCAGAGATGGGGAATCAGAGGCGGGGAATCAGAGGCAGGGAATCAAACACGGGGAATCAGAGGCGGGGAATCAGAGCTGGGGAATCAGAGGTGGGCATCAGAGTCGGGGAATAAGAGGCAGGGAATCAGATGTGCGGAATCAGAGGTGGGGAATCAGAGGTTGGGAATCAGAGGCAGGGAATCAGAGGCTTGGAATCAGATGCAGGGAATCAGATGCGGGGAATCAGAGGCGGGGAATCAGAGCTGGGGAATCAGAGGTGGGGAATCAGAGGCAGGGAATCAGATGTGCGGAATCAGAGATGGGGAATCAGAGGCAGGGAATCAGAGGCAGGGAATCAGATGTGCGGAATCAGAGATGGGGAATCAGAGACAGGGAATCAGAATCAGAAGCAGGGAATCAGAGGCCGGGAATCAGAGGCCGGAATCAGATGCCGGGAATAAGAGGCCGGGAATCAGAGGTGGGGAATCAGAGTCCGGGAATCAGAGATGGGGATTCAGAGGCGGGGAATGAGATATGGGGAATCAGAGGTGGGGAATCAGAGGCGGGGAAACAGAGGCGGGGAATCAGATATGGGGAATCAGAGGTGGCGAATCAAAGGCGGTGAATCAGAGATGGGGAATCAGAGGCCGGGAATCAGAGGCAGGGAATCAAACACGGAAAATCAGAGGCGGGGAATCAGAGCTGGGGAATCAGAGGCGGGGAATCAGAGGCGGGGAAACAGAGGCGAGGAATCAGATATGGGGAATCAGAGGTGGCGAATCAAAGGCGGTGAATCAGAGATGGGGAATCAGAGGCGGGGAATCAGAGGCAGGGAATCAAACACGGGGAATCAGAGGCGGGGAATCAGAGCTGGGGAATCAGAGGCGGGGAATCAGAGTTGGGGAATCAGAGGCGGGGAATCAGAGCTTGGGAATCAGAGGTGGGGATCAGAGTCGGGGAATCATAGGCAGGGAATCAGATGTGCGGAATCCGAGATGGGGAATCAGAGGTGGGGAATCAGAGGCTGTGAATCAGAGATGGGGAATCAGAGGCGGGGAATCAGAGGCAGGAAATCAGACACGGGGATTCAGAGGCTGGGAAACAGACGGGGGGAATCAAAGGCGGGGAATCAGAGCTGGCGAATCAGAGGCAGGGAATCAGAGTTGGGGATTCAGAGGCGGGGAATCAGATATGGGGAAACAGAGGCGGGGAATCAGAGGCGGGCAAACAGAGGTGGGGAATTAGATATGGGGAATCAGAGGTGGGGAATCAGAGGTGGTGAATCAGAGATGGGGAATCACAGGCGGGGAATCAGAGGCAGGGAATAGAACGCGGGGAATCAGAGGCAGGGAAACAGAGTTGGGGCATCAGAGGTTGGGAATTAGATATGGAGAAACAGAGGCGGGGAATCAGAGGCGGGGAAACAGAGGCGGGAAATCAGATATGGGGAATCAGAGGTGGGGAATCAGAGGCAGGGAATCAGATGTGCGGAATCAGAGATGGGGAATCAGAGGCAGCGAATCAGAATCAGAAGCGGGGAATCAGAGGCCGGGAATCAGAGGCCGGGAATCAGATGCTGGGAATAAGAGGCCGGGAATCAGAGGTGAGGAATCAGAGTCCGGGAATCAGAGATGGGGATTCAGAGGCGGGGAATGAGATATGGAGAATCAGAGGCGGGGAATCAGAGGCGGGGAAACAGAGGTGGGGAATCAGATATGTGGAATCAGAGGTGGCGAATCAAAGGCGGTGAATCAGAGATGGGGAATCAGAGGCGGGGAATCAGAGGCAGGGAATCAAACACGGGAAATCAGAGGCGGGGAATCAGAGCTGGGGAATCAGAGGCGGGGAATCAGAGTTGGGGAATCAGAGGCAGGGAATCAGATATGGGGAAACAAGGGCAGGGAATCAGAGGCGGGGAAACAGAGGCGGGGAATCAGATATGGGGAATCAGAGGTGTGGAATCAGAGGTTGGGAATCAGAGGCAGGGAATCAGAGGCGGCGAAACAGAGGCGGGGAATCAGATATGGGGAATCAGAGGTGGCGAATCAAAGGCGGTGAAACAGAGATGGGGAATCAGGGCAGGGAATCAGAGGCAGGGAATCAAACACGGGGAATCAGAGCTGGGGAATCAGAGGCGGGGAATTAGAGTTGGGGAATCAGAGGAGGGGAATCAGAGGCGGGGAAACAGAGGCGGGGAATCAGATATGGGGAATCAGAGGTGGGGAATCAGAGGCAGGGAATCAGATGTGCGGAATCAGAGATGGGGAATCAGAGGCAGTGAATCAGAATCAGAAGCGGGGAATCAGAGGCCGGGAATCAGAGGCCGGGAATCAGATGCTGGGAATAAGAGGCCGGGAATCAGAGGTGAGGAATCAGAGTCCGGGAATCAGAGATGGGGATTCAGAGGCGGGGAATGAGATATGGAGAATCAGAGGCGGGGAATCAGAGGCGGGGAAACAGAGGTGGGGAATCAGATATGGGGAATCAGAGGTGGCGAATCAAAGGCGGTGAATCAGAGATGGGGAATCAGAGGTGGGGAATCAGAGGCAGGGAATCAAACACGGGGAATCAGAGGCGGGGAATCAGAGCTGGGGAATCAGAGGCGGGGAATCAGAGTTGGGGAATCAGAGGCGGGGAATCAGAGCTGCGGATTCAGAGGTGGGGATCAGAGTCGGGGAATCAGAGGCAGGGAATCAGATGTGCGGAATCAGAGATGGGGAATCAGAGGTGGGGAATCAGAGGCTGTGAATCAGAGATAGGGAATCAGAGGCGGGGAATCAGAGGCAAGAAATCAGACACGGGGTTTCAGAGGTTGGGAATCAGACAGGGGAATCAAAGGCGGGGAATCAGAGCTGGGGAATCAGAGGCAGGGAATCAGAGTTGGGGATTCAGAAGCGGGGAATCAGATATGGGGAAACAGAGGCGGGGAATCAGAGTCGGGCAAACAGAGGCGGGGAATTAGATATGGGGAATCAGAAGTGGGGAATCAGAGGTGGTGAATCAGAGATGGGGAATCACAGGCGGGGAATCAGAGGCAGGGAATAGAACGCGGGGAATCAGAGGCAGGGAATCAGAGTTGGGGCATCAGAGGTTGGGAATTAGATATGGGGAAACAGAGGCGGGGAATCAGAGGCGGGGAAACAGAGGCGGGAAATCAGATATGGGGAATCAGAGGTGGGGAATCAGAGGCAGGGAATCAGATGTGCGGAATCAGAGATGGGGAATCAGAGGCAGGGAATCAGAATCAGAAGCGGGGAATCAGAGGCCGGGAAACAGAGGCGGGGAATCAGATATGGGGAATCAGAGGTGGGGAATCAGAGGCAGGGAATAAGATTTGCGGAATCAGAGATGGGGAATCAGAAGCAGGGAATCAGAGGCCGGGAATCAGAGACCGGAATCAGATGCCGGGAATAAGAGGCCGGGAATCAGAGGTGGGGAATCAGAGTCCGGGAATCAGAGATGGGGAATCAGAGGCGGGGAATGAGATATGGGGAATCAGAGGCGGGGAATCAGAGGCGGGGAAACAGAGGCGAGGAATCAGATATGGGGAATCAGAGGTGGCGAATCAAAGGCGATGAATCAGAGATGGGGAATCAGAGGCGTGGAATCAGAGGCAGGGAATCAAACACGGGGAATCAGAGGCGGGGAATCAGAGCTGGGGAATCAGAGGCGGGGAATCAGAGTTGGGGAATCAGAGGCGGGGAATCAGAGCTGGGGAATCAGAGGTGGGGATCAGAGTCGGGGAATCAGAGGCAGGGAATCAGATGTGCGGAATCAGAGATGGGGAATCAGAGGTGGGGAATCAGAGGCTGTGAATCAGAGATGGGGAATCAGAGGCGGGGAATCAGAGGCAAGAAATCAGACACGGGGTTTCAGAGGCTGGGAATCAGACGGGGGAATCAAAGGCGGGGAATCAGAGCTGGGGAATCAGAATTGGGGAATCAGAGATGGGGAATCAGAGACCGGAATCAGAGGCGGGGAATCATAGTTGGGAAAAAGTGGCGGGGAATCAGATATGGGGAAACAGAGGCGGGGAATCAGGGGCGGGGGAAACAGAGGCGGGGAATCAGATATTGGGAATCAGATGTGGAGAATCAGAGGCGGGGAATCAGAGCTGGGGAATCAGAGGCGGGGAATCAGAGTTGGGGCATCAGAGGTGGGGAATTAGATATGGGGAAACAGAGGCGGGGAATCAGATGTGCGGAATCAGAGGCGGGGAATCAGAGGCAGGGAATCAGAATCAGAAGCGGGGAGTCAGAGGGCGGGAATCAGAGGCGTGGAATCAGATGCTGGGAATAAGAGGCCGGGAATCAGAGGTGGGGAATCAGAGTACGGGAATCAGAGATGGGGAGTCAGAGGCGGGGAATGAGATATGGAGAATCAGAGGCGGGGAATCAGAGGCGGGGAAACAGAGGTGGGGATTCAGATATGGGGAATCAGAGGTGGCGAATCAAAGGCGGTGAATCAGAGATGGGGAATCAGAGGCGGGGAATCAGAGGCAGGGAATCAAACACGGGGAATCAGAGGCGGGGAATCAGAGCTGGGGAATCAGAGGCTGGGATTCAAAGTTGGGGAATCAGAGGCAGGGAATCAGATATGGGGAAACAGGGGCGGGGAATCAGAGGCGGGGAAACATAGGCAGGGAATCAGATATGGGGAATCAGAGGCGGGGAATTAGAGTTGGGGAATCAGAGGCGGGGAATCAGAGGCGGGGAAACAGAGGCGGGGAATCAAACACGGGGAATCAGAGGTGGGGAATCAGAGGTTGGGAATCAGAGGCAGGGAATCAGAGGCGGGGAATCAGAGGCGGGGAATCAGAGGCAGGGAATCAGATGTGCGGAATCGGAGATGAGGAATCAGAGGCAGGGAATCAGAGGCGGGGAATCAGATGCGGGGAATCAGAGGCTGGGAATCAGATATGGGGAAACAGAGGCGGGGAATCAGAGGCGGGGAAACAGAGGCTGGGAATCAGATATGGGGTATCAGAGGTGGGGAATCAGAGGTTGGGAATCAGAGGCAGGGAATCAGAGGCTTGGAATCAGATGCAGGGAATCAGATGCGGATTATCAGAGGCGGGGAATCAGAGCTGGGGAATCAGAGGCTGGGAATCAAAGTTGGGGAATCAGAGGCAGGGAATCAGATATGGGGAAACAGGGGCGGGGAATCAGAGGCGGGGAAACAGAGGCGGGGAATCAGATATGGGGAATCAGAGGCGGGGAATTAGAGTTGGGGAATCAGAGGCGGGGAATCAGAGGCGGGGATACAGAGGCGGGGAATCAAACACGGGGAATCAGAGGTGGGGAATCAGAGGTTGGGAATCAGAGGCAGGGAATCAGAGGCGGGGAATCAGAGGCGGGGAATCAGAGGCAGGGAATCAGATGTGCAGAATCGGAGATGGGGAATCAGAGGCAGGGAATCAGAGGCTGGGAATCAGAGGCGGGGAACCAGAGGCCGGGAATCAGATATGGGGAAACAGAGGCGGGGAATCAGAGGTGGGGTAACAGATGCTGTGAATCAGATATGGGGAATCAGAGGTGGGGACTCAGAGGTTGGGAATCAGAGGCAGGGAATCAGAGGCTTGGAATCAGATGCAGGGAATCAGATGCAGGGAATCAGAGGCGGGGAATTAGAGTTGGGGAATCAGAGGAGGGGAATCAGAGGCGGGGAAACAGAGGCGGGGAATCAGATATGGGGAATCAGAGGTGGGGAATCAGAGGCGGGGAAACAGAGGCGGGGAATCAGATATGGGGTATCAGAGGTGGGGAATCAGAGGTTGTGAATCAGAGATGGGGAATCAGAGGCGGGGAATCAGAGGCCGGTAATCAGACGCGGGGAATCAGAGGCGGGGAATCAGAGCTGGGAAATTAGAGGCAGGGAATCAGAGTTGGGGATTCAGAGGCGGGGAATCAGATATGGGGAAACAGAGGCGGGGAATCAGATGCAGGCAAATAGAGGCGGGGATCAGATATGGGGAAACAGAGGCGGGGAATCAGAGGCGGGGAAACAGAGGCGGGGAATCAGATATGGGGAATCAGAGGTGAGGAATCAGAGGATGGGAATCAGAGGCTGGGACTTAGATATGGGGAAACAGAGGCGGGGAATCAGAGGCGGGGAAACAGAGGCGGGGAATCAGATATGGGGAATCAGAGGTGGGGAATCAGAGGCAGGGAATTAGATTTGCGGAATCAGAGATGGGGAATCAGAAGCAGGGAATCAGAGGCCGGGAATCAGAGGCCGGAATCAGATGCCGGGAATAAGAGGCCGGGAATCAGAGGTGGGGAATCAGAGTCCGGGAATCAGAGATGGGGAATCAGAGGCGGGGAATGAGATATGGGGAATCAGAGGCGGGGAATCAGAGGCGGGGAAACAGAGGCGAGGAATCAGATATGGGGAATCAGAGGTGGCGAATCAAAGGCGGTGAATCAGAGATGGGGAATCAGAGGCGGGGAATCAGAGGCAGGGAATCAAACACGGGGAATCAGAGGCGGGGAATCAGAGCTGGGGAATCAGAGGCGGGGAATCAGAGTATGGGAATCAGAGGCGGGGAATCAGAGCTGCGGAATCAGAGGTGGGGATCAGAGTCGGGGAATCAGAGGCAGGGAATCAGATGTGCGGAATCAGAGATGGGGAATCAGAGGTGTGGAATCAGAGGCTGTGAATCAGAGATGGGGAATCAGAGGCGGGGAATCAGAGGCAAGAAATCAGACACGGGGTTTCAGAGGCTGGGAATCAGACAGGGGAATCAAAGGCGGGGAATCAGAGCTGGGGAATCAGAGGCAGGGAATCAGAGTTGGGGATTCAGAAGCGGGGAATCAGATATGGGGAAACAGAGGCGGGGAATCAGAGTCGGGCAAACAGAGGCGGGGAATTAGATATGGGGAATCAGAGGTGGGGAATCAGAGGTGGTGAATCAGAGATGGGGAATCACAGGCGGGGAATCAGAGGCAGGGAATAGAACGCGGGGAATCAGAGGCAGGGAATCAGAGTTGGGGCATCAGAGGTTGGGAATTAGATATGGGGAAACAGAGGCGGGGAATCAGAGGCGGGGAAACAGAGGCGGGAAATCAGATATGGGGAATCAGAGGTGGGGAATCAGAGGCAGGGAATCAGATGTGCGGAATCAGAGATGGGGAATCAGAGGCAGGGAATCAGAATCAGAAGCGGGGAATCAGAGGCCGGGAAACAGAGGCGGGGAATCAGATATGGGGAATCAGAGGTGGGGAATCAGAGGCAGGGAATAAGATTTGTGGAATCAGAGATGTGGAATCAGAAGCAGGGAATCAGAGGCCGGGAATCAGAGACCGGAATCAGATGCCGGGAATAAGAGGCCGGGAATCAGAGGTGGGGAATCAGAGTCCGGGAATCAGAGATGGGGAATCAGAGGCGGGGAATGAGATATGGGGAATCAGAGGCGGGGAATCAGAGGCGGGGAAACAGAGGCGAGGAATCAGATATGGGGAATCAGAGGTGGCGAATCAAAGGCGATGAATCAGAGATGGGGAATCAGAGGCGTGGAATCAGAGGCAGGGAATCAAACACGGGGAATCAGAGGCGGGGAATCAGAGATGGGGAATCAGAGGAGGGGAATCAGAGTTGGGGAATCAGAGGCGGGGAATCAGAGCTGGGGAATCAGAGGTGGGGATCAGAGTCGGGGAATCAGAGGCAGGGAATCAGATGTGCGGAATCAGAGATGGGGAATCAGAGGTGGGGAATCAGAGGCTGTGAATCAGAGATGGGGAATCAGAGGCGGGGAATCAGAGGCAAGAAATCAGACACGGGGTTTCAGAGGCTGGGAATCAGACGGGGGAAACAAAGGCGGGGAATCGGAGCTGGGGAATCAGAGGCAGGGAATCAGAGTTGGGGATTCAGAGGCGGGGAATCAGATATGGGGAATCAGAGGCGGGCAAACAGAGGCGGGGAATTAGATATGGGGAATCAGAGGTGGGGAATCAGAGGTGGTGAATCAGAGATGGGGAATCACAGGCGGGGAATCAGAGGCAGGGAATAGAACGCGGGGAATCAGAGCCAGGGAATAAGAGTTGGGGCATCAGAGGTTGGGAATTAGATATGGGGAAACAGAGGCGGGGAATCAGAGGCGGGGAAACAGAGGCGGGAAATCAGATATGGGGAATCAGAGGTGGGGAATCAGAGGCAGGGAATCAGATGTGCGGAATCAGAGATGGGGAATCAGAGGCAGGGAATCAGAATCAGAAGCGGGGAATCAGAGGACGGGAATCAGATGCTGGGAATAAGAGGCCGGGAATCAGAGGTGGGGAATCAGAGGCGGGGAATGAGATATGGAGAATCAGAGGCGGGGAATCAGAGGCGAGGAAACAGAGGTGGGGAATCAGATATGTGGAATCAGAGGTGGCGAATCAAAGGCGGTGTATCAGAGATGGGGAATCAGAGGCGGGGAATCAGAGGCAGGGAATCAAACACGGGAAATCAGAGGCGGGGAATCAGAGCTGGCGAATCAGAGGCAGGGAATCAGAGTTGGGGATTCAGAGGCGGGGAATCAGATATGGGGAAACAGAGGCGGGGAATCAGAGGCGGGCAAACAGAGGTGGGGAATTAGATATGGGGAATCAGAGGTGGGGAATCAGAGGTGGTGAATCAGAGATGGGGAATCACAGGCGGGGAATCAGAGGCAGGGAATAGAACGCGGGGAATCAGAGGCAGGGAAACAGAGTTGGGGCATCAGAGGTTGGGAATTAGATATGGGGAAACAGAGGCGGGGAATCAGAGGCGGGGAAACAGAGGCGGGAAATCAGATATGGGGAATCAGAGGTGGGGAATCAGAGGCAGGGAATCAGATGTGCGGAATCAGAGATGGGGAATCAGAGGCAGCGAATCAGAATCAGAAGCGGGGAATCAGAGGCCGGGAATCAGAGGCCGGGAATCAGATGCTGGGAATAAGAGGCCGGGAATCAGAGGTGAGGAATCAGAGTCCGGGAATCAGAGATGGGGATTCAGAGGCGGGGAATGAGATATGGAGAATCAGAGGCGGGGAATCAGAGGCGGGGAAACAGAGGTGGGGAATCAGATATGTGGAATTAGAGGTGGCGAATCAAAGGCGGTGAATCAGAGATGGGGAATCAGAGGCGGGGAATCAGAGGCAGGGAATCAAACACGGGAAATCAGAGGCGGGGAATCAGAGCTGGGGAATCAGAGGCGGGGAATCAGAGTTGGGGAATCAGAGGCAGGGAATCAGATATGGGGAAACAAGGGCAGGGAATCAGAGGCGGGGAAACAGAGGCGGGGAATCAGATATGGGGAATCAGAGGTGTGGAATCAGAGGTTGGGAATCAGAGGCAGGGAATCAGAGGCGGCGAAACAGAGGCGGGGAATCAGATATGGGGAATCAGAGGTGGCGAATCAAAGGCGGTGAAACAGAGATGGGGAATCAGGGCAGGGAATCAGAGGCAGGGAATCAAACACGGGGAATCAGAGCTGGGGAATCAGAGGCGGGGAATTAGAGTTGGGGAATCAGAGGAGGGGAATCAGAGGCGGGGAAACAGAGGCGGGGAATCAGATATGGGGAATCAGAGGTGTGGAATCAGAGGTTGGGAATCAGAGGCAGGGAATCAGAGGCGGGGAATCAAACACGGGGATTCAGAGCTGGGGAATCAGAGGCGGGGAATTAGAGTTGGGGAATCAGAGGAGGGGAATCAGAGGCGGGGAAACAGAGGCGGGGAATCAGATATGGGGAATCAGAGGTGGGGAATCAGAGGTTGGGAATCAGAGGCAGGGAATCAGAGGCGGGGAATCAGAGGCGGGGAATCAGAGGCAGGGAATCAGATGTGCGGAATCGGGGATGGGGAATCAGAGGCAGGGAATCAGAGGCGGGGAATCAGAGGCGGGGAATCAGAGGCCGGGAATCAGATATGGGGAAACAGAGGTGGGGAATCAGAGGCGGGGAACCAGAGGCGGGGATTCAGATATGGGGAATCAGAGGTGGGGAATCAGAGGTTGGGAATCAGAGGCAGGGAATCAGAGTCTTGGAATCAGATGCAGGGAATCAGATGCGGGGAATCAGAGGCGTGGAATCAGAGCTGGGGAATCAGAGGTGGGGAATCAGAGTTGGGGAATCAGAGGCGGGGACTTAGATATTGGGAAACAGAGGCGGGGAATCAGAGGCGGGGAATCAGAGGCAGGGAATCAGATGTGCGGAATCAGAGATGGGGAATCAGAGGCAGGGAATCAGAATCAGAAGCAGGGAATCAGAGGCCGGGAATCAGAGGCCGGAATCAGATGCCGGGAATAAGAGGCCGGGAATCAGAGGTGGGGAATCAGAGTCCGGGAATCAGAGATGGGGATTCAGAGGCAGGGAATGAGATATGGGGAATCAGAGGCGGGGAATCAGAGGCGGGGAAACAGAGGCGGGTAATCAGATATGGGGAATCAGAGGTGGCGAATCAAAGGCGGTGAATCAGAGATGGGGAATCAGAGGCCGGGAATCAGAGGCAGGTAATCAAACACGGGGAATCAGAGGCGGGGAATCAGAGCTGGGGAATCAGAGGCGGGGAATCAGAGTTGGGGAATCAGAGGCGGGGAATCAGACGCAGGGAATCAATATTGGAAATCAGAGGTGGGGAATCAGAGGTTGGGAATCAGAGGAAGGGAATCAGAGGCGAGGAATCAGAGCTGGGGAATCAGAGGCGGGGTATCAGAATTGGGGAATCAGAGATGGGGAATCAGAGATGGGGAATCAGAGGCGGGGAATCAGACGCGGGGAATCAGAGGTGGTGAATCAGAGATGTGGAATCAGAGGCGGGGAATCAGAGGCGGGGAAACAGAGGCGGGGAATCAAACACGGGGAATCAGAGGTGGGGAATCAGAGGTTGGGAATCAGAGGCAGGGAATCAGAGGCGGGGAATCAGAGGCGGGGAATGAGAGGCAGGGAATCAGATGTGCGGAATCGGAGATGGGGAATCAGAGGCAGGGAATCAGAGGCGGGGAATCAGAGGCAGGGAATCAGAGGCCGGGAATCAGATATGGGGAAACAGAAGCGGGGAATCAGAGGCGGGGAAACAGAGGCTGGGAATCAGGTATGGGGAATCAGAGGTGGGGAATCAGAGGCGGGGAATCAGAGCTATGGAATCAGAGGTGGGGAATCAAAGTTGGGGAATCAGAGGCTGGGACTTAGATATGGGGAAACAGAGGCGGGGAATCAGAGACGGGGAAACAGAGGCGGGGATTCAGATATGGGGAATCAGAGGTGGCGAATCAGAGGCAGGGAATTAGATGTGCGGAATCAGAAATGGGGAATCAGAGGCAGGGAATCAGAATCAGAAGCAGGGAATCAGAGGCCGGGAATCAGAGGCCGGAATCAGATGCCGGGAATAAGAGGTCGGGAATCAGAGGTGGGGAATCAGAGTCCGGGAATCAGAGATGGGGAATCAGAGGCGGGGAATGAGATATGGGGAATCAGAGGCGCGGAATCAGAGGCGGGGAAACAGTGGCGAGGAATCAGATATGGGGAATCAGAGGTGGCGAATCAAAGGCGGTGAATCAGAGATGGGGAATCAGAGCTGGGGAATCAGAGGCAGGGGATCAAACACGGGGAATCAGAGGCGGGGAATCAGAGCTGGGGAATCAGAGGCGGGGAATCAGAGTTGTGGAATCAGAGGCGGGGAATCAGAGCTGGGGAATCAAAGGTGGGGAATCAGAGTCGGGGAATCAGAGGCAGGGAATCGGATGTGCGGAATCAGAGATGGGGAATCAGAGGTGGGGAATCAGAGGCGGTGAATCTGAGATGGGGAATCAGAGGCGGGGAATCAGAGGCAGGTTATCAGACACGGGGATTCAGAGGCTGGGAATCAGACGGGGGGAATCAAAGGCGGGGAATGAAGCTGGGGAATCAGAGGCAGGGAATCAGAGTTGGGGATCCAGAGGCGGGGAATCAGATATGGGGAAACAGAGGCGGGGAATCAGAGGCGGGCAAACAGAGGCGGGGAATTAGATATGGGGAATCAGTGGTGGGGAATCAGAGGTGGTGAATCAGAGATGGGGAATCACAGGCGGGGAATCAGAGGCAGGGAATAGAACGCGGGGAATCAGAGGCAGGGAATCAGAGCTGGGGAATAAGAGGCGGGGAATCATAGTTGGGAATCAGAGGCGGGGAATCAGATATGGGGAAACAGAGGTGGGGAATCAGGGGCGGGGAAACAGAGGCGGGGAATCAGATATTGGGAATCGGATGTGGAGAATCAGAGGCGGGGAATCAGAGCTGGGGAGTCAGAGGCGGGGAATCAGAGTTGGGGCATCAGAGGTGGGGAATTAGATATGGGGAAACAGAGGCGGGGAATCAGATGTGCGGAATCAGAGGCGGGGAATCAGAGGCAGGGAATCAGAATAAGAAGCGGGGAGTCAGAGGCCGGGAATCAGAGGCCTGGAATCAGATGCTGGGAATAGGAGGCCGGGAATCAGAGGTGGGGAATCAGAGTACGGGAATCAGAAATGGGGAGTCAGAGGCGGGGAATGAGATATGGAGAATCAGAGGCGGGGAATCAGAGGCGGGGAAACAGAGGTGGAGAATCAGATATGGGGAATCAGAGGTGGCAAATCAAATGCGGTGAATCAGAGATGGGGTATCAGAGGCGGGGAATCAGAGGCAGGGAATCAAACACAGGGAATCAGAGGCGGGGAATCAGAGCTGGGGAATCAGAGGCTGGGAATCAAAGTTGGGGAATCAGAGGCAGGGAATCAGAGGTCGGGAATCAGAGGCCGGAATCAGATGCCTGGAATAAGAGGCCGGGAATCAAAGGCGATGAATCAGAGATGGGGAATCAGAGGCGGGGAATCAGAGGCAGGGAATCAAACACGGGGAATCAGAGGCGGGGAATCAGAGCTGGGGAATCAGAGGTGGGGATCAGAGTCGGGGAATCAGAGGCAGGGAATCAGATGTGCGGAATCAGAGGTGGGGAATCAGAGGTTGGGAATCAGAGGCAGGGAATCAGAGGCTTGGGATCAGATGCAGGGAATCAGATGCGGGGAATCAGAGGCGGGGAATCAGAGCTGGGGAATCAGAGGTGGGGAATCAGAGGCAGGGAATCAGATGTGCGGAATCAGAGATGGGGAATCAGAGGCAGGGAATCAGAATCAGAAGCGGGGAATCAGAGGCGGGGAATCAGAGTTGGGGCATCAGAGGTGGGGAATTAGATATGGGGAAACAGAGGCGGGGAATCAGATGTGCGGAATCAGAGGCGGGGAATCAGAGGCAGGGAATCAGAATAAGAAGCGGGGAGTCAGAGGCCGGGAATCAGAGGCCTGGAATCAGATGCTGGGAATAGGAGGCCGGGAATCAGAGGTGGGGAATCAGAGTACGGGAATCAGAAATGGGGAGTCAGAGGCGGGGAATGAGATATGGAGAATCAGAGGCGGGGAATCAGAGGCGGGGAAACAGAGGTGGAGAATCAGATATGGGGAATCAGAGGTGGCGAATCAAATGCGGTGAATCAGAGATGGGGTATCAGAGGCGGGGAATCAGAGGCAGGGAATCAAACACAGGGAATCAGTGCGGGGAATCAGAGCTGGGGAATCAGAGGCTGGGAATCAAAGTTGGGGAATCAGAGGCAGGGAATCAGAGGTCGGGAATCAGAGGCCGGAATCAGATGCCGGGAATCAGAGGCGGGGAATCAGAGGCAGGGAATCAAACACGGGGAATCAGAGGCGGGGAATCAGAGCTGGGGAATCAGAGGTGGGGATCAGAGTCGGGGAATAAGAGGCAGGGAATCAGATGTGCGGAATCAGAGGTGGGGAATCAGAGGTTGGGAATCAGAGGCAGGGAATCAGAGGCTTGGAATCAGATGCAGGGAATCAGATGCGGGGAATCAGAGGCGGGGAATCAGAGCTGGGGAATCAGAGGTGGGGAATCAGAGGCAGGGAATCAGATGTGCGGAATCAGAGATGGGGAATCAGAGGCAGGGAATCAGAGGCAGGGAATCAGATGTGCGGAATCAGAGATGGGGAATCAGAGGCAGGGAATCAGAATCAGAAGCAGGGAATCAGAGGCCGGGAATCAGAGGCCGGAATCAGATGCCGGGAATAAGAGGCCGGGAATCAGAGGTGGGGAATCAGAGTCCGGGAATCAGAGATGGGGATTCAGAGGCGGGGAATGAGATATGGGGAATCAGAGGTGGGGAATCAGAGGCGGGGAAACAGAGGCGGGGAATCAGATATGGGGAATCAGAGGTGGCGAATCAAAGGCGGTGAATCAGAGATGGGGAATCAGAGGCCGGGAATCAGAGGCAGGGAATCAAACACGGAAAATCAGAGGCGGGGAATCAGAGCTGGGGAATCAGAGGCGGGGAATCAGAGGCGGGGAAACAGAGGCGAGGAATCAGATATGGGGAATCAGAGGTGGCGAATCAAAGGCGGTGAATCAGAGATGGGGAATCAGAGGCGGGGAATCAGAGGCAGGGAATCAAACACGGGGAATCAGAGGCGGGGAATCAGAGCTGGGGAATCAGAGGCGGGGAATCAGAGTTGGGGAATCAGAGGCGGGGAATCAGAGCTTGGGAATCAGAGGTGGGGATCAGAGTCGGGGAATCATAGGCAGGGAATCAGATGTGCGGAATCCGAGATGGGGAATCAGAGGTGGGGAATCAGAGGCTGTGAATCAGAGATGGGGAATCAGAGGCGGGGAATCAGAGGCAGGAAATCAGACACGGGGATTCAGAGGCTGGGAAACAGACGGGGGGAATCAAAGGCGGGGAATCAGAGCTGGCGAATCAGAGGCAGGGAATCAGAGTTGGGGATTCAGAGGTGGGGAATCAGATATGGGGAAACAGAGGCGGGGAATCAGAGGCGGGCAAACAGAGGTGGGGAATTAGATATGGGGAATCAGAGGTGGGGAATCAGAGGTGGTGAATCAGAGATGGGGAATCACAGGCGGGGAATCAGAGGCAGGGAATAGAACGCGGGGAATCAGAGGCAGGGAAACAGAGTTGGGGCATCAGAGGTTGGGAATTAGATATGGGGAAACAGAGGCGGGGAATCAGAGGCGGGGAAACAGAGGCGGGAAATCAGATATGGGGAATCAGATGTGGGGAATCAGAGGCAGGGAATCAGATGTGCGGAATCAGAGATGGGGAATCAGAGGCAGCGAATCAGAATCAGAAGCGGGGAATCAGAGGCCGGGAATCAGAGGCCGGGAATCAGATGCTGGGAATAAGAGGCCGGGAATCAGAGGTGAGGAATCAGAGTCCGGGAATCAGAGATGGGGATTCAGAGGCGGGGAATGAGATATGGAGAATCAGAGGCGGGGAATCAGAGGCGGGGAAACAGAGGTGGGGAATCAGATATGTGGAATCAGAGGTGGCGAATCAAAGGCGGTGAATCAGAGATGGGGAATCAGAGGCGGGGAATCAGAGGCAGGGAATCAAACACGGGAAATCAGAGGCGGGGAATCAGAGCTGGGGAATCAGAGGCGGGGAATCAGAGTTGGGGAATCAGAGGCAGGGAATCAGATATGGGGAAACAAGGGCAGGGAATCAGAGGCGGGGAAACAGAGGCGGGGAATCAGATATGGGGAATCAGAGGTGTGGAATCAGAGGTTGGGAATCAGAGGCAGGGAATCAGAGGCGGCGAAACAGAGGCGGGGAATCAGATATGGGGAATCAGAGGTGGCGAATCAAAGGCGGTGAAACAGAGATGGGGAATCAGGGCAGGGAATCAGAGGCAGGGAATCAAACACGGGGAATCAGAGCTGGGGAATCAGAGGCGGGGAATTAGAGTTGGGGAATCAGAGGAGGGGAATCAGAGGCGGGGAAACAGAGGCGGGGAATCAGATATGGGGAATCAGAGGTGGGGAATCAGAGGCAGGGAATCAGATGTGCGGAATCAGAGATGGGGAATCAGAGGCAGCGAATCAGAATCAGAAGCGGGGAATCAGAGGCCGGGAATCAGAGGCCGGGAATCAGATGCTGGGAATAAGAGGCCGGGAATCAGAGGTGAGGAATCAGAGTCCGGGAATCAGAGATGGGGATTCAGAGGCGGGGAATGAGATATGGAGAATCAGAGGCGGGGAATCAGAGGCGGGGAAACAGAGGTGGGGAATCAGATATGGGGAATCAGAGGTGGCGAATCAAAGGCGGTGAATCAGAGATGGGGAATCAGAGGTGGGGAATCAGAGGCAGGGAATCAAACACGGGGAATCAGAGGCGGGGAATCAGAGCTGGGGAATCAGAGGCGGGGAATCAGAGTTGGGGAATCAGAGGCGGGGAATCAGAGCTGCGGAATCAGAGGTGGGGATCAGAGTCGGGGAATCAGAGGCAGGGAATCAGATGTGCGGAATCAGAGATGGGGAATCAGAGGTGGGGAATCAGAGGCTGTGAATCAGAGATAGGGAATCAGAGGCGGGGAATCAGAGGCAAGAAATCAGACACGGGGTTTCAGAGGCTGGGAATCAGACAGGGGAATCAAAGGCGGGGAATCAGAGCTGGGGAATCAGAGGCAGGGAATCAGAGTTGGGGATTCAGAAGCGGGGAATCAGATATGGGGAAACAGAGGCGGGGAATCAGAGTCGGGCAAACAGAGGCGGGGAATTAGATATGGGGAATCAGAGGTGGGGAATCAGAGGTGGTGAATCAGAGATGGGGAATCACAGGCGGGGAATCAGAGGCAGGGAATAGAACGCGGGGAATCAGAGGCAGGGAATCAGAGTTGGGGCATCAGAGGTTGGGAATTAGATATGGGGAAACAGAGGCGGGGAATCAGAGGCGGGGAAACAGAGGCAGGAAATCAGATATGGGGAATCAGAGGTGGGGAATCAGAGGCAGGGAATCAGATGTGCGGAATCAGAGATGGGGAATCAGAGGCAGGGAATCAGAATCAGAAGCGGGGAATCAGAGGCCGGGAAACAGAGGCGGGGAATCAGATATGGGGAATCAGAGGTGGGGAATCAGAGGCAGGGAATAAGATTTGCGGAATCAGAGATGGGGAATCAGAAGCAGGGAATCAGAGGCCGGGAATCAGAGACCGGAATCAGATGCCGGGAATAAGAGGCCGGGAATCAGAGGTGGGGAATCAGAGTCCGGGAACCAGAGATGGGGAATCAGAGGCGGGGAATGAGATATGGGGAATCAGAGGCGGGGAATCAGAGGCGGGGAAACAGAGGCGAGGAATCAGATATGGGGAATCAGAGGTGGCGAATCAAAGGCGATGAATCAGAGATGGGGAATCAGAGGCGTGGAATCAGAGGCAGGGAATCAAACACGGGGAATCAGAGGCGGGGAATCAGAGCTGGGGAATCAGAGGCGGGGAATCAGAGTTGGGGAATCAGAGGCGGGGAATCAGAGCTGGGGAATCAGAGGTGGGGATCAGAGTCGGGGAATCAGAGGCAGGGAATCAGATGTGCGGAATCAGAGATGGGGAATCAGAGGTGGGGAATCAGAGGCTGTGAATCAGAGATGGGGAATCAGAGGCGGGGAATCAGAGGCAAGAAATCAGACACCGGGTTTCAGAGGCTGGGAATCAGACGGGGGAATCAAAGGCGGGGAATCAGAGCTGGGGAATCAGAATTGGGGAATCAGAGATGGGGAATCAGAGACCGGAATCAGAGGCGGGGAATCATAGTTGGGAAAAAGTGGCGGGGAATCAGATATGGGGAAACAGAGGCGGGGAATCAGGGGCGGGGGAAACAGAGGCGGGGAATCAGATATTGGGAATCGGATGTGGAGAATCAGAGGCGGGGAATCAGAGCTGGGGAATCAGAGGCGGGGAATCAGAGTTGGGGCATCAGAGGTGGGGAATTAGATATGGGGAAACAGAGGCGGGGAATCAGATGTGCGGAATCAGAGGCGGGGAATCAGAGGCAGGGAATCAGAATCAGAAGCGGGGAGTCAGAGGCCGGGAATCAGAGGCGTGGAATCAGATGCTGGGAATAAGAGGCCGGGAATCAGAGGTGGGGAATCAGAGTACGGGAATCAGAGATGGGGAGTCAGAGGCGGGGAATGAGATATGGAGAATCAGAGGCGGGGAATCAGAGGCGGGGAAACAGAGGTGGGGATTCAGATATGGGGAATCAGAGGTGGCGAATCAAAGGCGGTGAATCAGAGATGGGGAATCAGAGGCGGGGAATCAGAGGCAGGGAATCAAACACGGGGAATCAGAGGCGGGGAATCAGAGCTGGGGAATCAGAGGCTGGGATTCAAAGTTGGGGAATCAGAGGCAGGGAATCAGATATGGGGAAACAGGGGCGGGGAATCAGAGGCGGGGAAACATAGGCAGGGAATCAGATATGGGGAATCAGAGGCGGGGAATTAGAGTTGGGGAATCAGAGGCGGGGAATCAGAGGCGGGGAAACAGAGGCGGGGAATCAAACACGGGGAATCAGAGGTGGGGAATCAGAGGTTGGGAATCAGAGGCAGGGAATCAGAGGCGGGGAATCAGAGGCGGGGAATCAGAGGCAGGGAATCAGATGTGCGGAATCGGAGATGAGGAATCAGAGGCAGGGAATCAGAGGCGGGGAATCAGATGCGGGGAATCAGAGGCTGGGAATCAGATATGGGGAAACAGAGGCGGGGAATCAGAGGCGGGGAAACAGAGGCTGGGAATCAGATATGGGGTATCAGAGGTGGGGAATCAGAGGTTGGGAATCAGAGGCAGGGAATCAGAGGCTTGGAATCAGATGCAGGGAATCAGATGCGGATTATCAGAGGCGGGGAATCAGAGCTGGGGAATCAGAGGCTGGGAATCAAAGTTGGGGAATCAGAGGCAGGGAATCAGATATGGGGAAACAGGGGCGGGGAATCAGAGGCGGGGAAACAGAGGCGGGGAATCAGATATGGGGAATCAGAGGCGGGGAATTAGAGTTGGGGAATCAGAGGCGGGGAATCAGAGGCGGGGATACAGAGGCGGGGAATCAAACACGGGGAATCAGAGGTGGGGAATCAGAGGTTGGGAATCAGAGGCAGGGAATCAGAGTCGGGGAATCAGAGGCGGGGAATCAGAGGCAGGGAATCAGATGTGCAGAATCGGAGATGGGGAATCAGAGGCAGGGAATCAGAGGCTGGGAATCAGAGGCGGGGAACCAGAGGCCGGGAATCAGATATGGGGAAACAGAGGCGGGGAATCAGAGGTGGGGTAACAGATGCTGTGAATCAGATATGGGGAATCAGAGGTGGGGACTCAGAGGTTGGGAATCAGAGGCAGGGAATCAGAGGCTTGGAATCAGATGCAGGGAATCAGATGCAGGGAATCAGAGGCGGGGAATCAGAGCTGGGGAATCAGAGGTGGGGAATTAGAGTTGGGGAATCAGAGGCGGGGACTTAGATATTGGGAAACAGAGGCGGGGAATCAGAGGCGGGGAAACATAGGCGGGGAATCAAACACGGGGAATCAGAGGTGGGGAATCAGAGGTTGGAAATCAGAGGCAGGGAATCAGAGGCGGGGAATCAGAGGCGGGGAATCAGAGGCAGGGAATCAGATGTGCGGAATCGGAGATGGGGAATCAGAGGCAGGGAATCAGAGGCGGGGAATCAGAGGCGGGGAATCAGAGGCCGGGAATCAGATATGGGGAAACAGAGGCGGGGAATCAGAGGCGGGGAAAAAGAGGCTGGGAATCAGATGTGGGGAATCAGAGGTGGGGAATCAGAGGTTGGGAATCAGAGGCAGGGAATCAGAGGCTTGGAATCAGATGCAGGGAATCAGATGCGGGGAATCAGAGGCGGGGAATCAGAGCTGGGGAATCAGAGGCTGGGAATCAAAGTTGGGGAATCAGAGGCAGGGAATCAGATATGGGGAAACAGGGGCGGGGAATCAGAGGCGGGGAAACAGAGGCGGGGAATCAGATATGGGGAATCAGAGGCGGGGAATTAGAGTTGGGGAATAAGAGGCGGGGAATCAGAGGCGGGGAAACAGAGGCGGGAAATCAGATATGGGGAATCAGAGGTGGGGAATCAGAGGCAGGGAATCAGATGTGCGGAATCAGAGATGGGGAATCAGAGGCAGGGAATCAGAATCAGAAGCGGGGAATCAGAGGCCGGGAAACAGAGGCGGGGAATCAGATATGGGGAATCAGAGGTGGGGAATCAGAGGCAGGGAATAAGATTTGCGGAATCAGAGATGGGGAATCAGAAGCAGGGAATCAGAGGCCGGGAATCAGAGACCGGAATCAGATGCCGGGAATAAGAGGCCGGGAATCAGAGGTGGGGAATCAGAGTCCGGGAATCAGAGATGGGGAATCAGAGGCGGGGAATGAGATATGGGGAATCAGAGGCGGGGAATCAGAGGCGGGGAAACAGAGGCGAGGAATCAGATATGGGGAATCAGAGGTGGCGAATCAAAGGCGATGAATCAGAGATGGGGAATCAGAGGCGTGGAATCAGAGGCAGGGAATCAAACACGGGGAATCAGAGGCGGGGAATCAGAGCTGGGGAATCAGAGGCGGGGAATCAGAGTTGGGGAATCAGAGGCGGGGAATCAGAGCTGGGGAATCAGAGGTGGGGATCAGAGTCGGGGAATCAGAGGCAGGGAATCAGATGTGCGGAATCAGAGATGGGGAATCAGAGGTGGGGAATCAGAGGCTGTGAATCAGAGATGGGGAATCAGAGGCGGGGAATCAGAGGCAAGAAATCAGACACGGGGTTTCAGAGGCTGGGAATCAGACGGGGGAATCAAAGGCGGGGAATCAGAGCTGGGGAATCAGAATTGGGGAATCAGAGATGGGGAATCAGAGACCGGAATCAGAGGCGGGGAATCATAGTTGGGAAAAAGTGGCGGGGAATCAGATATGGGGAAACAGAGGCGGGGAATCAGGGGCGGGGGAAACAGAGGCGGGGAATCAGATATTGGGAATCGGATGTGGAGAATCAGAGGCGGGGAATCAGAGCTGGGGAATCAGAGGCGGGGAATCAGAGTTGGGGCATCAGAGGTGGGGAATTAGATATGGGGAAACAGAGGCGGGGAATCAGATGTGCGGAATCAGAGGCGGGGAATCAGAGGCAGGGAATCAGAATCAGAAGCGGGGAGTCAGAGGCCGGGAATCAGAGGCGTGGAATCAGATGCTGGGAATAAGAGGCCGGGAATCAGAGGTGGGGAATCAGAGTACGGGAATCAGAGATGGGGAGTCAGAGGCGGGGAATGAGATATGGAGAATCAGAGGCGGGGAATCAGAGGCGGGGAAACAGAGGTGGGGATTCAGATATGGGGAATCAGAGGTGGCGAATCAAAGGCGGTGAATCAGAGATGGGGAATCAGAGGCGGGGAATCAGAGGCAGGGAATCAAACACGGGGAATCAGAGGCGGGGAATCAGAGCTGGGGAATCAGAGGCTGGGATTCAAAGTTGGGGAATCAGAGGCAGGGAATCAGATATGGGGAAACAGGGGCGGGGAATCAGAGGCGGGGAAACATAGGCAGGGAATCAGATATGGGGAATCAGAGGCGGGGAATTAGAGTTGGGGAATCAGAGGCGGGGAATCAGAGGCGGGGAAACAGAGGCGGGGAATCAAACACGGGGAATCAGAGGTGGGGAATCAGAGGTTGGGAATCAGAGGCAGGGAATCAGAGGCGGGGAATCAGAGGCGGGGAATCAGAGGCAGGGAATCAGATGTGCGGAATCGGAGATGAGGAATCAGAGGCAGGGAATCAGAGGCGGGGAATCAGATGCGGGGAATCAGAGGCTGGGAATCAGATATGGGGAAACAGAGGCGGGGAATCAGAGGCGGGGAAACAGAGGCTGGGAATCAGATATGGGGTATCAGAGGTGGGGAATCAGAGGTTGGGAATCAGAGGCAGGGAATCAGAGGCTTGGAATCAGATGCAGGGAATCAGATGCGGATTATCAGAGGCGGAGAATCAGAGCTGGGGAATCAGAGGCTGGGAATCAAAGTTGGGGAATCAGAGGCAGGGAATCAGATATGGGGAAACAGGGGCGGGGAATCAGAGGCGGGGAAACAGAGGCGGGGAATCAGATATGGGGAATCAGAGGCGGGGAATTAGAGTTGGGGAATCAGAGGCGGGGAATCAGAGGCGGGGATACAGAGGCGGGGAATCAAACACGGGGAATCAGAGGTGGGGAATCAGAGGTTGGGAATCAGAGGCAGGGAATCAGAGTCGGGGAATCAGAGGCGGGGAATCAGAGGCAGGGAATCAGATGTGCAGAATCGGAGATGGGGAATCAGAGGCAGGGAATCAGAGGCTGGGAATCAGAGGCGGGGAACCAGAGGCCGGGAATCAGATATGGGGAAACAGAGGCGGGGAATCAGAGGTGGGGTAACAGATGCTGTGAATCAGATATGGGGAATCAGAGGTGGGGACTCAGAGGTTGGGAATCAGAGGCAGGGAATCAGAGGCTTGGAATCAGATGCAGGGAATCAGATGCAGGGAATCAGAGGCGGGGAATCAGAGCTGGGGAATCAGAGGTGGGGAATTAGAGTTGGGGAATCAGAGGCGGGGACTTAGATATTGGGAAACAGAGGCGGGGAATCAGAGGCGGGGAAACATAGGCGGGGAATCAAACACGGGGAATCAGAGGTGGGGAATCAGAGGTTGGAAATCAGAGGCAGGGAATCAGAGGCGGGGAATCAGAGGCGGGGAATCAGAGGCAGGGAATCAGATGTGCGGAATCGGAGATGGGGAATCAGAGGCAGGGAATCAGAGGCGGGGAATCAGAGGCGGGGAATCAGAGGCCGGGAATCAGATATGGGGAAACAGAGGCGGGGAATCAGAGGCGGGGAAAAAGAGGCTGGGAATCAGATGTGGGGAATCAGAGGTGGGGAATCAGAGGTTGGGAATCAGAGGCAGGGAATCAGAGGCTTGGAATCAGATGCAGGGAATCAGATGCGGGGAATCAGAGGCGGGGAATCAGAGCTGGGGAATCAGAGGCTGGGAATCAAAGTTGGGGAATCAGAGGCAGGGAATCAGATATGGGGAAACAGGGGCGGGGAATCAGAGGCGGGGAAACAGAGGCGGGGAATCAGATATGGGGAATCAGAGGCGGGGAATTAGAGTTGGGGAATAAGAGGCGGGGAATCAGAGGCGGGGAAACAGAGGCGGGGAATCAAACACTGGGAATCAGAGGTGGGGAATCAGAGGTTGGGAATCAGAGGCAGGGAATCAGAGGCGGGGAATCAGAGGCGGGGAATGAGAGGCAGGGAATCAGATGTGCGGAATCGGAGATGGGGAATCAGAGGCAGGGAATCAGAGGTGGGGAATCAGAGGCGGGGAATCAGAGGCCGGGAATCAGATATGGGGAAACAGAGGCGGGGAATCAGAGGCGGGGAACAAGAGGCTGGGAATCAGATATGGGGAATCAGAGGTGGGGAATCAGAGGCGGGGAATCAGAGCTGGGGAATCAGAGGTGGGGAATCAAAGTTGGGGAATCAGAGGCGGGGACTTAGATATGGGGAAACAGAGGCGGGGAATCAGAGCTGGGGAATCAGAGGTGGGGATCAGAGTCGGGGAATCAGAGGCAGGGAATCAGATGTGCGGAATCAGAGATGGGGAATCAGAGGTGGGGAATCAGAGGCTGTGAATCAGAGATGGGGAATCAGAGGCGGGGAATCAGAGGCAAGAAATCAGACACGGGGTTTCAGAGGCTGGGAATCAGACGGGGGAATCAAAGGCGGGGAATCAGAGCTGGGGAATCAGAATTGGGGAATCAGAGATGGGGAATCAGAGACCGGAATCAGAGGCGGGGAATCATAGTTGGGAAAAAGTGGCGGGGAATCAGATATGGGGAAACAGAGGCGGGGAATCAGGGGCGGGGGAAACAGAGGCGGGGAATCAGATATTGGGAATCGGATGTGGAGAATCAGAGGCGGGGAATCAGAGCTGGGGAATCAGAGGCGGGGAATCAGAGTTGGGGCATCAGAGGTGGGGAATTAGATATGGGGAAACAGAGGCGGGGAATCAGATGTGCGGAATCAGAGGCGGGGAATCAGAGGCAGGGAATCAGAATCAGAAGCGGGGAGTCAGAGGCCGGGAATCAGAGGCGTGGAATCAGATGCTGGGAATAAGAGGCCGGGAATCAGAGGTGGGGAATCAGAGTACGGGAATCAGAGATGGGGAGTCAGAGGCGGGGAATGAGATATGGAGAATCAGAGGCGGGGAATCAGAGGCGGGGAAACAGAGGTGGGGATTCAGATATGGGGAATCAGAGGTGGCGAATCAAAGGCGGTGAATCAGAGATGGGGAATCAGAGGCGGGGAATCAGAGGCAGGGAATCAAACACGGGGAATCAGAGGCGGGGAATCAGAGCTGGGGAATCAGAGGCTGGGATTCAAAGTTGGGGAATCAGAGGCAGGGAATCAGATATGGGGAAACAGGGGCGGGGAATCAGAGGCGGGGAAACATAGGCAGGGAATCAGATATGGGGAATCAGAGGCGGGGAATTAGAGTTGGGGAATCAGAGGCGGGGAATCAGAGGCGGGGAAACAGAGGCGGGGAATCAAACACGGGGAATCAGAGGTGGGGAATCAGAGGTTGGGAATCAGAGGCAGGGAATCAGAGGCGGGGAATCAGAGGCGGGGAATCAGAGGCAGGGAATCAGATGTGCGGAATCGGAGATGAGGAATCAGAGGCAGGGAATCAGAGGCGGGGAATCAGATGCGGGGAATCAGAGGCTGGGAATCAGATATGGGGAAACAGAGGCGGGGAATCAGAGGCGGGGAAACAGAGGCTGGGAATCAGATATGGGGTATCAGAGGTGGGGAATCAGAGGTTGGGAATCAGAGGCAGGGAATCAGAGGCTTGGAATCAGATGCAGGGAATCAGATGCGGATTATCAGAGGCGGAGAATCAGAGCTGGGGAATCAGAGGCTGGGAATCAAAGTTGGGGAATCAGAGGCAGGGAATCAGATATGGGGAAACAGGGGCGGGGAATCAGAGGCGGGGAAACAGAGGCGGGGAATCAGATATGGGGAATCAGAGGCGGGGAATTAGAGTTGGGGAATCAGAGGCGGGGAATCAGAGGCGGGGATACAGAGGCGGGGAATCAAACACGGGGAATCAGAGGTGGGGAATCAGAGGTTGGGAATCAGAGGCAGGGAATCAGAGTCGGGGAATCAGAGGCGGGGAATCAGAGGCAGGGAATCAGATGTGCAGAATCGGAGATGGGGAATCAGAGGCAGGGAATCAGAGGCTGGGAATCAGAGGCGGGGAACCAGAGGCCGGGAATCAGATATGGGGAAACAGAGGCGGGGAATCAGAGGTGGGGTAACAGATGCTGTGAATCAGATATGGGGAATCAGAGGTGGGGACTCAGAGGTTGGGAATCAGAGGCAGGGAATCAGAGGCTTGGAATCAGATGCAGGGAATCAGATGCAGGGAATCAGAGGCGGGGAATCAGAGCTGGGGAATCAGAGGTGGGGAATTAGAGTTGGGGAATCAGAGGCGGGGACTTAGATATTGGGAAACAGAGGCGGGGAATCAGAGGCGGGGAAACATAGGCGGGGAATCAAACACGGGGAATCAGAGGTGGGGAATCAGAGGTTGGAAATCAGAGGCAGGGAATCAGAGGCGGGGAATCAGAGGCGGGGAATCAGAGGCAGGGAATCAGATGTGCGGAATCGGAGATGGGGAATCAGAGGCAGGGAATCAGAGGCGGGGAATCAGAGGCGGGGAATCAGAGGCCGGGAATCAGATATGGGGAAACAGAGGCGGGGAATCAGAGGCGGGGAAAAAGAGGCTGGGAATCAGATGTGGGGAATCAGAGGTGGGGAATCAGAGGTTGGGAATCAGAGGCAGGGAATCAGAGGCTTGGAATCAGATGCAGGGAATCAGATGCGGGGAATCAGAGGCGGGGAATCAGAGCTGGGGAATCAGAGGCTGGGAATCAAAGTTGGGGAATCAGAGGCAGGGAATCAGATATGGGGAAACAGGGGCGGGGAATCAGAGGCGGGGAAACAGAGGCGGGGAATCAGATATGGGGAATCAGAGGCGGGGAATTAGAGTTGGGGAATAAGAGGCGGGGAATCAGAGGCGGGGAAACAGAGGCGGGGAATCAAACACTGGGAATCAGAGGTGGGGAATCAGAGGTTGGGAATCAGAGGCAGGGAATCAGAGGCGGGGAATCAGAGGCGGGGAATGAGAGGCAGGGAATCAGATGTGCGGAATCGGAGATGGGGAATCAGAGGCAGGGAATCAGAGGTGGGGAATCAGAGGCGGGGAATCAGAGGCCGGGAATCAGATATGGGGAAACAGAGGCGGGGAATCAGAGGCGGGGAACAAGAGGCTGGGAATCAGATATGGGGAATCAGAGGTGGGGAATCAGAGGCGGGGAATCAGAGCTGGGGAATCAGAGGTGGGGAATCAAAGTTGGGGAATCAGAGGCGGGGACTTAGATATGGGGAAACAGAGGCGGGGAATCAGAGACGGGGAAACAGAGGCGGAGATTCAGATATGGGGAATCAGAGGTGGGGAATCAGAGGCAGGGAATTAGATGTGCGGAATCAGAAATTGGGAATCATAGGCAGGGAATCAGAATCAGAAGCAGGGAATCAGAGGCCGGGAATCAGAGGCCGGAATCAGATGCCGGGAATAAGTCAGGAATCAGTGGTGGGGAATCAGAGTCCGGGAATCAGAGATGGGGAATCAGAGGCGGGAAATGAGATATGGGGAATCAGAGGTGGCGAATCAAAGGCGGTGAATCAGAGATGGGGAATCAGAGCTGGGGAATCAGAGGCAGGGGATCAAACACGGGGAATCAGAGGCGGGGAATCAGAGCTGGGGAATCAGAGGCGGGGAATCAGAGTTGGGGAATCAGAGGCGGGGAATCAGAGCTGGGGAATCGGATGTGCGGAATCAGAGATGGGGAATCAGAGGTGGGGAATCAGTGGCGGTGAATCTTAGATGGGGAATCAGAGGCGGGGAATCAGAGGCAGGTTATCAGACACGGGGATTCAGAGGCTGGGAATCAGACGGGGGGAATCAAAGGCGGGGAATGAAGCTGTGGAATCAGAGGCAGGGAATCAGAGTTGGGGATTCAGAGGCGGGGAATCAGATATGGGGAAACAGAGGCGGGGAATCAGAGGCGGGCAAACAGAGGCGGGGAATTAGATATGGGGAATCAGTGGTGGGGAATCAGAGGTGGTGAATCAGAGATGGGGAATCACAGGTGGGGAATCAGAGGCAGGGAATAGAACGCGGGGAATCAGAGGCAGGGAATCAGAGCTGGGGAATAAGAGGCGGGGAATCATAGTTGGGAATCAGAGGTGGGGAATCAGATATGGGGAAACAGAGGCGGGGAATCAGGGGCGGGGAAACAGAGGCGGGGAATCAGATATGGGGAATCGGAAGTGGGGAATCAGAGGCGGGGAAGCAGAGCTGTGGAATCAGAGGCGGGGCATCAGAGTTGGGGCATCAGAGGTGGGGAATTAGATATGGGGAAACAGAGGCGGGGAATCAGAGGCGTGGAAACAGAGGCGGGGAATCAGATATGGGGAATCAGAGGTGGGGAATCAGAGGCAGGTAATCAGATGTGCGGAATCAGAGATGGGGAATCAGAGGCAGGGAATCAGAATCAGAAGCGGGGAGTGAGAGGCCGGGAATCAGAGGCCTGGAATCAGATGCTGGGAATAAGAGGCCGGGAATCAGAGGTGGGGAATCAGAGTCCGGGAATCAGAGATGGGGAGTCAGAGGCGGGGAATGAGATATGGAGAATCAGAGGCGGGGAATCAGAGGCGGGGAAACAGAGGTGGGGAATCAGATATGGGGAATCAGAGGTGGCGAATCAAAGGCGGTGAATCAGAGATGGGGAATCAGAGGTGGGGAATCAGAGGCAGGGAATCAAACACGTGGAATCAGAGGTGGGGAATCAGAGCTGGGGAATCAGAGGCTGGGAATCAAAGTTGGGGAATCAGAGGCAGGGAATCAGATATGGGGAAACAGGGGCGGGGTATCAGAGGCGGGGAAACAGAGGCTGGGAATCAGATATGGTGAATCAGAGGTGGGGAATCAGAGGCGGGGAATCAGAGCCGGGGAATCAGAGGTGGGGAATCAAAGTTGGGGAATCAGAGGCGGGGACTTAGATATGGGGAAACAGAGGCGGGGAATCAGAGACGGGGAAACAGAGGCGGGGATTCAGATATGGGGAATCAGAGGTGGGGAATCAGAGGCAGGGAATTAGATGTGCGGAATCAGAAATGGGGAATCAGAGGCAGGGAATCAGAATCAGAAGCAGTGAATCAGAGGCCGGGAATCAGAGGCCGGAATCAGATGCCGGGAATAAGAGGTCGGGAATCAGAGGTGGGGAATCAGAGTCCGGGAATCAGAGATGGGGAATCAGAGGCGGGGAATGAGATATGGGGAATCAGAGGCGGGGAATCAGAGGCGGGGAAACAGTGGCGAGGAATCAGATATTGGGAATCAGAGGTGGCGAATCAAAGGCGGTGAATCAGAGGTGGGGAATCAGAGCTGGGGAATCAGAGGCAGGGGATCAAACACGGGGAATCAGAGGCGGGGAATCAGAGCTGGGGAATCAGAGGCGGGGAATCAGAGTTGGGGAATCAGAGGCGGGGAATCAGAGCTGGGGAATCAGAGGTGGGGAATCAGAGTCGGGGAATCAGAGGCAGGGAATTGGATGTGCGGAATCAGAGATGGGGAATCAGAGGTGGGGAATCAGAGGCGGTGAATCTGAGATGAGGAATCAGAGGCGGGGAATCAGAGGCAGGTTATCAGACACGGTGATTCAGAGGCTGGGAATCAGACGGGGGGAATCAAAAGCGGGGAATGAAGCTGGGGAATCAGAGGCAGGGAATCAGAGTTGGGGATTCAGAGGCGGGGAATCAGATATGGGGAAACAGAGGCGGGGAATCAGACGCGGGCAAACAGAGGCGGGGAATTAGATATGGGGAATCAGTGGTGGGGAATCAGAGGTGGTGAATCAGAGATGGGGAATAAGAGGCGGGGAATCATAGTTGGGAATCAGAGGCGGGGAATCAGATATGGGGAAACAGAGGCGGGGAATCAGGGGCGGGGAAACAGAGGCGGGGAATCAGATATGGGGAATCGGATGTGGGGAATCAGAGGCGGGGAATCAGAGCTGTGGAATCAGAGGCGGGGAATCAGAGTTGGGGCATCAGAGGTGGGGAATTAGATATGGGGAAACAGAGGCGGGGAATCAGAGGCGTGGAAACAGAGGTGGGGAATCAGATATGGGGAATCAGAGGTGGGGAATCAGAGGCAGGTAATCAGATGTGCGGAATCAGAGATGGGGAATCAGAGGCAGGGAATAAGAATCAGAAGCGGGGAGTCAGAGGACGGGAATCAGAGGCCTGGAATCAGATGCTGGGAATAAGAGGCCGGGAATCAGAGGTGGGGAATCAGAGTCCGGGAATCAGAGATGGGGAAACAGTGGCGAGGAATCAGATATTGGGAATCAGAGGTGGCGAATCAAAGGCGGTTAATCAGAGATGGGGAATCAGAGCTGGGGAATCAGAGGCAGGGGATCAAACACGGGGAATCAGAGGCGGGGAATCAGAGCTGGGAATCAGAGGCGGGGAATCAGAGTTGGGGAATCAGAGGCGGGGAATCAGAGCTGGGGAATCAGAGGTGGGGAATCAGAGTCGGGGAATCAGAGGCAGGGAATTGGATGTGCGGAATCAGAGATGGGGAATCAGAGGTGGGGAATCAGAGGCGGTGAATCTGAGATGGGGAATCAGAGGCGGGGAATCAGAGGCAGGTTATCAGACACGGGGATTCAGAGGCTGGGAATCAGATGGGGGGAATCAAAGGCGGGGAATGAAGCTGGGGAATCAGAGGCAGGGAATCAGAGTTGGGGATTCAGAGGCGGGGAATCAGATATGGGGAAACAGAGGCGGGGAATCAGAGGCTGGCAAACAGAGGCGGGGAATTAGATATGGGGAATCAGTGGTGGGGAATCAGAGGTGGTGAATCAGAGATGGGGAATAAGAGGCGGGGAATCATAGTTGGGAATCAGAGGCGGGGAATCAGATATGGGGAAACAGAGGCGGGGAATCAGGGGCGGGGAAACACAGGCGGGGAATCAGATATGGGGAATCGGATGTGGGGAATCAGAGGCGGGGAATCAGAGATGTGGAATCAGAGGCGGGGAATCAGAGTTGGGGCATCAGAGGTGGGGAATTAGATATGGGGAAACAGAGGCGGGGAATCAGAGGCGTGGAAACAGAGGCGGGGAATCAGATATGTGGAATCAGAGGTGGGGAATCAGAGGCAGGTAATCAGATGTGCGGAATCAGAGATGGGGAATCAGAGGCAGGGAATCAGAATCAGAAGCGGGGAGTCAGAGGACGGGAATCAGAGGCCTGGAATCAGATGCTGGGAATAAGAGGCCGGGAATCAGAGGTGGGGAATCAGAGTCCGGGAATCAGAGATGGGGAGTCAGAGGCGGGGAATGAGATATGGAGAATCAGAGGCGGGGAATCAGAGGCGGGGAAACAGAGGTGGGGAATCAGATATGGGGAAGCAGAGGTGGCGAATCAAAGGCGGTGAATCAGAGAAGGGGAATCAGAGGCGGGGAATCAGAGGCAGGGAATCAAACACGGGGAATCAGAGGCGGGGAATCAGAGCTGGGGAATCAGAGGCTGGGAATCAAAGTTGGGGAATCAGAGGCAGGGAATCAGATATGGGGAAACAGGGGCGGGGAATCAGAGGCGGGGAAACAGAGGCAGGGAATCAGATATGGGGAATCAGAGGCGGGGAATTAGAGTTGGGGAATCAGAGGCGGGGAATCAGAGGCGGGGAAACAGAGGCGGGGAATCAAACACGGGGAATCAGAGGTGGGGAATCAGAGGTTGGGAATCAGATGCAGGGAATCAGAGGCGGGGAATCAGAGGCGGGGAATCAGAGGCAGGGAATCAGATGTGCGGAATCGGAGATGGGGAATCAGAGGCAGGGAATCAGAGGCGGGGAATCAGAGGCGGGGAATCAGAGGCCGGGAATCAGATATGGGGAATCAGAGGCGGGGAAACAGAGGCTGGGGATCAGATATGGGGAATCAGAGGTGGGGAATCAGAGGTTGGGAATCAGAGGCAGGGAATCAGAGGCTTGGAATCAGATGCAGGGAATCAGATGCGGGGAATCAGAGGCGGGGAATCAGAGCTGGGGAATCAGATGCTGGGAATCAAAGTTGGGGAATCAGAGGCAGGGAATCAGATATGGGGAAACAGGGGTGGGGAATCAGAGGCGGGGAAACAGAGGCGGGGAATCAGATATGGGGAATCAGAGGCGGGGTATTAGAGTTGGGGAATCAGAGGCGGGGAATCAGAGGCGGGGAAACAGAGGCGGGGAATCAAACACGGGGAATCAGAGGTGGGGAATCAGAGGTTGGGAATCAGAGGCAGGGAATCAGAGGCGGGGAATCAGAGGCGGGGAATCAGAGGCAGGGAATCAGATGTGCGGAATCGGAGATGGGGAATCAGAGGCAGGGAATCAGAGGCGGGGAATCAGAGGCGGGGAACCAGAGGCCGGGAATCAGATATGGGGAAACAGAGGTGGGGAATCAGAGGCGGGGAAACAGAGGCTGGGAATCAGATATGGGGAATCAGAGGTGGGGAATCAGAGGTTGGGAATCAGAGGCAGCGAATAAGAGGCTTGGAATCAGATGCAGGGAATCAGATGCGGGGAATCAGAGGCGGGGAATCAGAGCTGGGGAATCAGAGGTGGGGAATTAGAGTTGGGGAATCAGAGGCGGGGACTTAGATATTGGGAAACAGAGGCGGGGAAACAGAAGCGGGGAATCAGATATGGGGAATCAGAGATGGGGAATCAGAGGCAGGGAATCAGATGTGCGGAATCAGAGATGGGGAATCAAAGGCAGGGAATCAGAATCAGTAGCAGGGAATCAGAGGTGGGGAATCAGAGTCCGGGAATCAGAGATGGGGATTCAGAGGCGGGGAATGAGATATGGGGAATCAGAGGCGGGGAATCAGAGGCGGGGAAACAGAGGCGGGGAATCAGATATGGGGAATCAGAGGTGGCGAATCAAAGGTGGTGAATCAGAGATGGGGAATCAGAGGCCGGGAATCAGAGGCAGGGAATCAAACACGGGGAATCAGAGGCGGGGAATCATAGCTGGCGAATCATAGGCGGGGAATCAGAGGTGGGGAATCAGAGGCGGGGAATCAGATATTGGGAATCAGAGGTGGGGAATCAGAGGCGGGGAAACAGAGGCGGGGAATCAGATATGGGGTATCAGAGGTGGGGAATCAGAGGTTGTGAATCAGAGAAGGGGAATCAGAGGCGGGGAATCAGAATCCGGTAATCAGACGCGGGGAATCAGAGGCGGGGAATCAGAGCTGGGAAATTAGAGGCAGGGAATCAAAGTTGGGGATTCAGAGGCGGGGAATCAGATATGGGGAAACAGAGGCGGGGAATCAGATGCGGGCAAATAGAGGCGGGGATCAGATATGGGGAAACAGAGGCGGGGAATCAGAGGCAGGGAAACAGAGGCGGGGAATCAGATATGGGGAATCAGAGGTGAGGAATCAGAGGATGGGAATCAGAGGCTGGGAATCAGACGCTGGGAATCAGATGCATGGAATCAGATGCGGGGAATCAGAGGCAGGGAATCAGAGCTGGGGAATCAGAGGTGGGGAATCAAAGTTGGGGAATCAGAGGCGGGGACTTAGATATGGGGAAACAGAGGCGGGGAATCAGAGGCGGGGAAACAGAGGCGGGGAATCATATATGTGGAATCAGAGGTGGGGAATCAGAGGCAGGGAGTTAGATTTGCGGAATCAGAGATGGGGAATCAGAAGCAGGGAATCAGAGGCCGGGAATCAGAGGCCGGAATCAGATGCCGGGAATAAGAGGCCGGGAATCAGAGGTGGGGAATCAGAGTCCGGGAATCAGAGATGGGGAATCAGAGGCGGGGAATGAGATATGGGGAATCAGAGGCGGGGAATCAGAGGCGGGGAAACAGAGGCGAGGAATCAGATATGGGGAATCAGAGGTGGCGAATCAAAGGCGGTGAATCAGAGATGGGGAATCAGAGGCGGGGAATCAGAGGCAGGGAATCAAACACGGGGAATCAGAGGCGGGGAATCAGAGCTGGGGAATCAGAGGCGGGGAATCAGAGTTGGGGAATCAGAGGCGGGGAATCAGAGCTGCGGAATCAGAGGTGGGGATCAGAGTCGGGGAATCAGAGGCAGGGAATCAGATGTGCGGAATCAGAGATGGGGAATCAGAGGTGGGGAATCAGAGGCTGTGAATCAGAGATGGGGAATCAGAGGCGGGGAATCAGAGGCAAGAAATCAGACACGGGGTTTCAGAGGCTGGGAATCAGACAGGGGAATCAAAGGCGGGGAATCAGAGCTCGGGAATCAGAGGCAGGGAATCAGAGTTGGGGATTCAGAAGCGGGGAATCAGATATGGGGAAACAGAGGCGGGGAATCAGAGTCGGGCAAACAGAGGCGGGGAATTAGATATGGGGAATCAGAGTTGGGGAATCAGAGGTGGTGAATCAGAGATGGGGAATCACAGGCGGGGAATCAGAGGCAGGGAATAGAACCCGGGGAATCAGAGGCAGGGAATCAGAGTTGGGGCATCAGAGGTTGGGAATTAGATATGGGGAAACAGAAGCGGGGAATCAGAGGCGGGGAAACAGAGGCGGGAAATCAGATATGGGGAATCAGAGGTGGGGAATCAGAGGCAGGGAATCAGATGTGCGGAATCAGAGATGGGGACTCAGAGGCAGGGAATCAGAATCAGAAGCGGGGAATCAGAGGCCGGGAAACAGAGGCGGGGAATCAGATATGGGGAATCAGAGGTGGGGAATCAGAGGCAGGGAATAAGATTTGCGGAATCAGAGATGGGGAATCAGAAGCAGGGAATCAGAGGCCGGGAATCAGAGGCCGGAATCAGATGCCGGGAATAAGAGGCCGGGAATCAGAGGTGGGGAATCAGAGTCCGGGAATCAGAGATGGGGAATCAGAGGCGGGGAATGAGATATGGGGAATCAGAGGCGGGGAATCAGAGGCGGGGAAACAGAGGCGAGGAATCAGATATGGGGAATCAGAGGTGGCGAATCAAAGGCGATGAATCAGAGATGGGGAATCAGAGGCGTGGAATCAGAGGCAGGGAATCAAACACGGGGAATCAGAGGCGGGGAATCAGAGCTGGGGAATCAGAGGCGGGGAATCAGAGTTGGGGAATCAGAGGCGGGGAATCAGAGCTGGGGAATCAGAGGTGGGGATCAGAGTCGGGGAATCAGAGGCAGGGAATCAGATGTGCGGAATCAGAGATGGGGAATCAGAGGTGGGGAATCAGAGGCTGTGAATCAGAGATGGGGAATCAGAGGCGGGGAATCAGAGGCAAGAAATCAGACACGGGGTTTCAGAGGCTGGGAATCAGACGGGGGAATCAAAGGCGGGGAATCAGAGCTGGGGAATCAGAGGCAGGGAATCAGAGTTGGGGATTCAGAGGCGGGGAATCAGATATGGGGAAACAGAGGCGGGGAATCAGAGGCGGGCAAACAGAGGCGGGGAATTAGATATGGGGAATCAGAGGTGGGGAATCAGAGGTGGTGAATCAGAGATGGGGAATCACAGGCGGGGAATCAGAGGCAGGGAATAGAACGCGGGGAATCAGAGGCAGGGAATCAGAGTTGGGGCATCAGAGGTTGGGAATTAGATATGGGGAAACAGAGGCGGGGAATCAGAGGCGGGGAAACAGAGGCGGGAAATCAGATATGGGGAATCAGAGGTGGGGAATCAGAGGCAGGGAATCAGATGTGCGGAATCAGAGATGGGGAATCAGAGGCAGGGAATCAGAATCAGAAGCGGGGAATCAGAGGCCGGGAATCAGATGCTGGGAATAAGAGGCCGGGAATCAGAGGTGGGGAATCAGAGGCGGGGAATGAGATATGGAGAATCAGAGGCGGGGAATCAGAGGCGGGGAAACAGAGGTGGGGAATCAGATATGTGGAATCAGAGGTGGCGAATCAAAGGCGGTGAATCAGAGATGGGGAATCAGAGGCGGGGAATCAGAGGCAGGGAATCAAACATGGGAAATCAGAGGCGGGGAATCAGAGCTGGGGAATCAGAGGCGGGGAATCAGAGTTGGGGAATCAGAGGCAGGGAATCAGATATGGGGAAACAGGGGCAGGGAATCAGAGGTGGGGAAACAGAGGCGGGGAATCAGATATGGGGAATCAGAGGTGTGGAATCAGAGGTTGGGAATCAGAGGCAGGGAATCAGAGGCGGGGAATCAAACACGGGGAATCAGAGCTGGGGAATCAGAGGCGGGGAATTAGAGTATGGGAATCAGAGGAGGGGAATCAGAGGCGGGGAAACAGAGGCGGGGAATCAGATATGGGGAATCAGAGGTGGGGAATCAGAGGTTGGGAATCAGAGGCAGGGAATCAGAGGCGGGGAATCAGAGGCGGGGAATCAGAGGCAGGGAATCAGATGTGCGGAATCGGGGATGGGGAATCAGAGGCAGGGAATCAGAGGCGGGGAATCAGAGGCGGGGAATCAGAGGCCGGGAATCAGATATGGGGAAACAGAGGTGGGGAATCAGAGGCGGGGAAACAGAGGCGGGGATTCAGATATGGGGAATCAGAGGTGGGGAATCAGAGGTTGGGAATCAGAGGCAGGGAATCAGAGTCTTGGAATCAGATGCAGGGAATCAGATGCGGGGAATCAGAGGCGGGGAATCAGAGCTGGGGAATCAGAGGTGTGGAATCAGAGTTGGGGAATCAGAGGCGGGGACTTAGATATTGGGAAACAGATGCGGGGAATCAGAGGCGGGGAATCAGAGGCAGGGAATCAGATGTGCGGAATCAGAGATGGGGAATCAGAGGCAGGGAATCAGAATCAGAAGCAGGGAATCAGAGGCCGGGAATCAGAGGCCGGAATCAGATGCCGGGAATAAGAGGCCGGGAATCAGAGGTGGGGAATCAGAGTCCGGGAATCAGAGATGGGGATTCAGAGGCGGGGAATGAGATATGGGGAATCAGAGGCGGGGAATCAGAGGCGGGGAAACAGAGGCGGGTAATCAGATATGGGGAATCAGAGGTGGCGAATCAAAGGCGGTGAATCAGAGATGGGGAATCAGAGGCCGGGAATCAGAGGCAGGGAATCAAACACGGGGAATCAGAGGCGGGGAATCAGAGCTGGGGAATCAGAGGCGGGGAATCAGAGTTGGGGAATCAGAGGCGGGGAATCAGAGGCGGGCAAACAGAGGCGGGGAATTAGATATGGGGAATCAGTGGTGGGGAATCAGAGGTGGTGAATCAGAGATGGGGAATAAGAGGCGGGGAATCATAGTTGGGAATCAGAGGCGGGGAATCAGATATGGGGAAACAGAGGCGGGGAATCAGGGGCGGGGAAACAGAGGCGGGGAATCAGATATGGGGAATCGGATGTGGGGAATCAGAGGCGGGGAATCAGAGCTGTGGAATCAGAGGCGGGGAATCAGAGTTGGGGCATCAGAGGTGGGGAATTAGATATGGGGAAACAGAGGCGGGGAATCAGAGGCGTGGAAACAGAGGCGGGGAATCAGATATGGGGAATCAGAGGTGGGGAATCAGAGGCAGGTAATCAGATGTGCGGAATCAGAGATGGGGAATCAGAGGCAGGGAATAAGAATCAGAAGCGGGGAGTCAGAGGACGGGAATCAGAGGCCTGGAATCAGATGCTGGGAATAAGAGGCCGGGAATCAGAGGTGGGGAATCAGAGTCCGGGAATCAGAGATGGGGAAACAGTGGCGAGGAATCAGATATTGGGAATCAGAGGTGGCGAATCAAAGGCGGTGAATCAGAGATGGGGAATCAGAGATGGGGAATCAGAGGCAGGGGATCAAACACGGGGAATCAGAGGCGGGGAATCAGAGCTGGGGAATCAGAGGCGGGGAATCAGAGTTGGGGAATCAGAGGCGGGGAATCAGAGCTGGGGAATCAGAGGTGGGGAATCAGAGTCGGGGAATCAGAGGCAGGGAATTGGATGTGCGGAATCAGAGATGGGGAATCAGAGGTGGGGAATCAGAGGCGGTGAATCTGAGATGGGGAATCAGAGGCGGGGAATCAGAGGCAGGTTATCAGACACGGGGATTCAGAGGCTGGGAATCAGACGGGGGGAATCAAAGGCGGGGAATGAAGCTGGGGAATCAGAGGCAGGGAATCAGAGTTGGGGATTCAGAGGCGGGGAATCAGATATGGGGAAACAGAGGCGGGGAATCAGAGGCGGGCAAACAGAGGCGGGGAATTAGATATGGGGAATCAGTGGTGGGGAATCATAGTTGGGAATCAGAGGCGGGGAATCAGATATGGGGAAACAGAGGCGGGGAATCAGGGGCGGGGAAACAGAGGCGGGGAATCAGATATGGGGAATCGGATGTGGGGAATCAGATGCGGGGAATCAGAGCTGTGGAATCAGAGGCGGGGAATCAGAGTGGGGGCATCAGAGGTGGGGAATTAGATATGGGGAAACAGAGGCGGGGAATCAGAGGCGTGGAAACAGAGGCGGGGAATCAGATATGGGGAATCAGAGGTGGGGAATCAGAGGCAGGTAATCAGATGTGCGGAATCAGAGATGGGGAATCAGAGGCAGGGAATCAGAATCAGAAGCGGGGAGTCAGAGGACGGGAATCAGAGGCCTGGAATCAGATGCTGGGAATAAGAGGCCGGGAATCAGAGGTGGGGAATCAGAGTCCGGGAATCAGAGATGGGGAGTCAGAGGCGGGGAATGAGATATGGAGAATCAGAGGCGGGGCATCAGAGGCGGGGAAACAGAGGTGGGGAATCAGATATGGGGAAGCAGAGGTGGCGAATCAAAGGCGGTGAATCAGAGATGGGGAATCAGAGGCGGGGAATCAGAGGCAGGGAATCAAACACGGGGAATCAGAGGCGGGGAATCAGAGCTGGGGAATCAGAGGCTGGGAATCAAAGTTGGGGAATCAGAGGCAGGGAATCAGATATGGGGAAACAGGGGCGGGGAATCAGAGGCGGGGAAACAGAGGCAGGGAATCAGATATGGGGAATCAGAGGCGGGGAATTAGAGTTGGGGAATCAGAGGCGGGGAATCAGAGGCGGGGAAACTGAGGCGGGGAATCAAACACGGGGAATCAGAGGTGGGGAATCAGAGGTTGGGTATCAGATGCAGGGAATCAGAGGCGGGGAATCAGAGGCGGGGAATCAGAGGCAGGGAATCAGATGTGCGGAATCGGAGATGGGGAATCAGAGGCAGGGAATCAGAGGCGGGGAATCAGAGGCGGGGAATCAGAGGCCGGGAATCAGATATGGGGAATCAGAGGCGGGGAAACAGAGGTTGGGGATCAGATATGGGGAATCAGAGGTGGGGAATCAGAGGTTGGGAATCAGAGGCAGGGAATCAGAGGCTTGGAATCAGATGCAGGGAATCAGATGCGGGGAATCAGAGGCGGGGAATCAGAGCTGGGGAATCAGATGCTGGGAATCAAAGTTGGGGAATCAGAGGCAGGGAATCAGATATGGGGAAACAGGGGTGGGGAATCAGAGGCGGGGAAACAGAGGCGGGGAATCAGATATGGGGAATCAGAGGCGGGGTATTAGAGTTGGGGAATCAGAGGCGGGGAATCAGAGGCGGGGAAACAGAGGCGGGGAATCAAACACGGGGAATCAGAGGTGGGGAATCAGAGGTTGGGAATCAGAGGCAGGGAATCAGAGGCGGGGAATCAGAGGCGGGGAATCAGAGGCAGGGAATCAGATGTGCGGAATCGGAGATGGGGAATCAGAGGCAGGGAATCAGAGGCGGGGAATCAGAGGCGGGGAACCAGAGGCCGGGAATCAGATATGGGGAAACAGAGGCGGGGAATCAGAGGCGGGGAAACAGAGGCTGGGAATCAGATATGGGGAATCAGAGGTGGGGAATCAGAGGTTGGGAATCAGAGGCAGCGAATAAGAGGCTTGGAATCAGATGCAGGGAATCAGATGCGGGGAATCAGAGGCGGGGAATCAGAGCTGGGGAATCAGAGGTGGGGAATTAGAGTTGGGGAATCAGAGGCGGGGACTTAGATATTGGGAAACAGAGGCGGGGAATCAGAGGCGGGGAAACAGAAGCGGGGAATCAGATATGGGGAATCAGAGATGGGGAATCAGAGGCAGGGAATCAGATGTGCGGAATCAGAGATGGGGAATCAAAGGCAGGGAATCAGAATCAGTAGCAGGGAATCAGAGGTGGGGAATCAGAGTCCGGGAATCAGAGATGGGGATTCAGAGGCGGGGAATGAGATATGGGGAATCAGAGGCGGGGAATCAGAGGCGGGGAAACAGAGGCGGGGAATCAGATATGGGGAATCAGAGGTGGCGAATCAAAGGTGGTGAATCAGAGATGGGGAATCAGAGGCCGGGAATCAGAGGCAGGGAATCAAACACGGGGAATCAGAGGCGGGGAATCATAGCTGGCGAATCAGAGGCGGGGAATCAGAGGTGGGGAATCAGAGGCGGGGAATCAGATATTGGGAATCAGAGGTGGGGAATCAGAGGCGGGGAAACAGAGGCGGGGAATCAGATATGGGGTATCAGAGGTGGGGAATCAGAGGTTGTGAATCAGAGATGGGGAATCAGAGGCGGGGAATCAGAGGCCGGTAATCAGACGCGGGGAATCAGAGGCGGGGAATCAGAGCTGGGAAATTAGAGGCAGGGAATCAGAGTTGGGGATTCAGAGGCGGGGAATCAGATATGGGGAAACAGAGGCGGGGAATCAGATGCGGGCAAATAGAGGCGGGGATCAGATATGGGGAAACAGAGGCGGGGAATCAGAGGCAGGGAAACAGAGGCGGGGAATCAGATATGGGGAATCAGAGGTGAGGAATCAGAGGATGGGAATCAGAGGCTGGGAATCAGACGCTGGGAATCAGATGCATGGAATCAGATGCGGGGAATCAGAGGCAGGGAATCAGAGCTGGGGAATCAGAGGTGGGGAATCAAAGTTGGGGAATCAGAGGCGGGGACTTAGATATGGGGAAACAGAGGCGGGGAATCAGAGGCGGGGAAACAGCGGCGGGGAATCAGATATGTGGAATCAGAGGTGGGGAATCAGAGGCAGGGAGTTAGATTTGCGGAATCAGAGATGGGGAATCAGAAGCAGGGAATCAGAGGCCGGGAATCAGAGGCCGGAATCAGATGCCGGGAATAAGAGGCCGGGAATCAGAGGTGGGGAATCAGAGTCCGGGAATCAGAGATGGGGAATCAGAGGCGGGGAATGAGATATGGGGAATCAGAGGCGGGGAATCAGAGGCGGGGAAACAGAGGCGAGGAATCAGATATGGGGAATCAGAGGTGGCGAATCAAAGGCGGTGAATCAGAGATGGGGAATCAGAGGCGGGGAATCAGAGGCAGGGAATCAAACACGGGGAATCAGAGGCGGGGAATCAGAGCTGGGGAATCAGAGGCGGGGAATCAGAGTTGGGGAATCAGAGGCGGGGAATCAGAGCTGCGGAATCAGAGGTGGGGATCAGAGTCGGGGAATCAGAGGCAGGGAATCAGATGTGCGGAATCAGAGATGGGGAATCAGAGGTGGGGAATCAGAGGCTGTGAATCAGAGATGGGGAATCAGAGGCGGGGAATCAGAGGCAAGAAATCAGACACGGGGTTTCAGAGGCTGGGAATCAGACAGGGGAATCAAAGGCGGGGAATCAGAGCTCGGGAATCAGAGGCAGGGAATCAGAGTTGGGGATTCAGAAGCGGGGAATCAGATATGGGGAATCAGAGGCAGGGAATCAGAGGCTTGGAATCAGATGCAGGGAATCAGATGCGGGGAATCAGAGGCGGGGAATCAGAGCTGGGGAATCAGTGGTGGGGAATCAGAGGCAGGGAATCAGATGTGCGGAATCAGAGATGGGGAATCAGAGGCAGGGAATCAGAATCAGAAGCGGGGAATCAGAGGCGGGGAATCAGAGTTGGGGCATCAGAGGTGGGGAATTAGATATGGGGAAACAGAGGCGGGGAATCAGATGTGCGGAATCAGAGGCGGGGAATCAGAGGCAGGGAATCAGAATAAGAAGCGGGGAGTCAGAGGCCGGGAATCAGAGGCCTGGAATCAGATGCTGGGAATAGGAGGCCGGGAATCAGAGGTGGGGAATCAGAGTACGGGAATCAGAAATGGGGAGTCAGAGGCGGGGAATGAGATATGGAGAATCAGAGGCGGGGAATCAGAGGCGGGGAAACAGAGGTGGAGAATCAGATATGGGGAATCAGAGGTGGCGAATCAAATGCGGTGAATCAGAGATGGGGTATCAGAGGCGGGGAATCAGAGGCAGGGAATCAAACACAGGGAATCAGAGGCGGGGAATCAGAGCTGGGGAATCAGAGCCTGGGAATCAAAGTTGGGGAATCAGAGGCAGGGAATCAGAGGTCGGGAATCAGAGGCCGGAATCAGATGACGGGAATAAGAGGCCGGGAATCAAAGGCGATGAATCAGAGATGGGGAATCAGAGGCGGGGAATCAGAGGCAGGGAATCAAACACGGGGAATCAGAGGCGGGGAATCAGAGCTGGGGAATCAGAGGTGGGGATCAGAGTCGGGGAATCAGAGGCAGGGAATCAGATGTGCGGAATCAGAGGTGGGGAATCAGAGGTTGGGAATCAGAGGCAGGGAATCAGAGGCTTGGAATCAGATGCAGGGAATCAGATGCGGGGAATCAGAGGCGGGGAATCAGAGCTGGGGAATCAGAGGTGGGGAATCAGAGGCAGGGAATCAGATGTGCGGAATCACAGATGGGGAATCAGAGGCAGGGAATCAAAGGCAGGGAATCAGATGTGCGGAATCAGAGATGGGGAATCAGAGGCAGGGAATCAGAATCAGAAGCAGGGAATCAGAGGCCGGGAATCAGAGGCCGGAATCAGATGCCGGGAATAAGAGGCCGGGAATCAGAGGTGGGGAATCAGAGTCCGGGAATCAGAGATGGGGATTCAGAGGCGGGGAATGAGATATGGGGAATCAGAGGTGGCGAATCAAAGGCGGTGAACCAGAGATGGGGAATCAGAGCTGGGGAATCAGAGGCAGGGGATCAAACACGGGGAATCAGAGGCGGGGAATCAGAGCTGGGGAATCAGAGGCGGGGAATCAGAGTTGTGGAATCAGAGGCGGGGAATCAGAGCTGGGGAATCAGAGGTGGGGAATCAGAGTCGGGGAATCAGAGGCAGGGAATCGGATGTGCGGAATCAGAGATGGGGAATCAGAGGTGGGGAATCAGAGGCGGTGAATCTGAGATGGGGAATCAGAGGCGGGGAATCAGAGGCAGGTTATCAGACACGGGGATTCAGAGGCTGGGAATGAGACGGGGGGAATCAAAGGCGGGGAATGAAGCTGGGGAATCAGAGGCAGGGAATCAGAGTTGGGGATTCAGAGGCGGGGAATCATATATGGGGAAACAGAGGCGGGGAATCAGAGGCGGGCAAACAGAGGCGGGGAATTAGATATGGGGAATCAGTGGTGGGGAATCAGAGGTGGTGAATCAGAGATGGGGAATCACAGGCGGGGAATCAGAGGCAGGGAATAGAACGCGGGGAATCAGAGGCAGGGAATCAGAGCTGGGGAATAAGAGGCGGGGAATCATAGTTGGGAATCAGAGGCGGGGAATCAGATATGGGGAAACAGAGGTGGGGAATCAGGGGCGGGGAAACAGAGGCGGGGAATCAGATATTGGGAATCGGATGTGGAGAATCAGAGGCGGGGAATCAGAGCTGGGGAATCAGAGGCGGGGAATCAGAGTTGGGGCATCAGAGGTGGGGAATTAGATATGGGGAAACAGAGGCGGGGAATCAGATGTGCGGAATCAGAGGCGGGGAATCAGAGGCAGGGAATCAGAATAAGAAGCGGGGAGTCAGAGGCCGGGAATCAGAGGCCTGGAATCAGATGCTGGGAATAGGAGGCCGGGAATCAGAGGTGGGGAATCAGAGTACGGGAATCAGAAATGGGGAGTCAGAGGCGGGGAATGAGATATGGAGAATCAGAGGCGGGGAATCAGAGGCGGGGAAACAGAGGTGGAGAATCAGATATGGGGAATCAGAGGTGGCGAATCAAATGCGGTGAATCAGAGATGGGGTATCAGAGGCGGGGAATCAGAGGCAGGGAATCAAACACAGGGAATCAGAGGCGGGGAATCAGAGCTGGGGAATCAGAGGCTGGGAATCAAAGTTGGGGAATCAGAGGCAGGGAATCAGAGGTCGGGAATCAGAGGCCGGAATCAGATGCCGGGAATAAGAGGCCGGGAATCAAAGGCGATGAATCAGAGATGGGGAATCAGAGGCGGGGAATCAGAGGCAGGGAATCAAACACGGGGAATCAGAGGCGGGGAATCAGAGCTGGGGAATCAGAGGTGGGGATCAGAGTCGGGGAATCAGAGGCAGGGAATCAGATGTGCGGAATCAGAGGTGGGGAATCAGAGGTTGGGAATCAGAGGCAGGGAATCAGAGGCTTGGAATCAGATGCAGGGAATCAGATGCGGGGAATCAGAGGCGGGGAATCAGAGCTGGGGAATCAGTGGTGGGGAATCAGAGGCAGGGAATCAGATGTGCGGAATCAGAGATGGGGAATCAGAGGCTGTGAATCAGAGATGGGGAATCAGAGGCGGGGAATCAGAGGCAAGAAATCAGACACGGGGTTTCAGAGGCTGGGAATCAGACAGGGGAATCAAAGGCGGGGAATCAGAGCTGGGGAATCAGAGGCAGGGAATCAGAGTTGGGGATTCAGAAGCGGGGAATCAGATATGGGGAAACAGAGGCGGGGAATCAGAGTCGGGCAAACAGAGGCGGGGAATTAGATATGGGGAATCAGAGGTGGGGAATCAGAGGTGGTGAATCAGAGATGGGGAATCACAGGCGGGGAATCAGAGGCAGGGTATAGAACGCGGGGAATCAGAGGCAGGGAATCAGAGTTGGGGCATCAGAGGTTGGGAATTAGATATGGGGAAACAGAGGCGGGGAATCAGAGGCGGGGAAACAGAGGCGGGAAATCAGATATGGGGAATCAGAGGTGGGGAATCAGAGGCAGGGAATCAGATGTGCAGAATCAGAGATGGGGAATCAGAGGCAGGGAATCAGAATCAGAAGCGGGGAATCAGAGGCCGGGAAACAGAGGCGGGGAATCAGATATGGGGAATCAGAGGTGGGGAATCAGAGGCAGGGAATAAGATTTGTGGAATCAGAAGCAGGGAATCAGAGGCCGGGAATCAGAGACCGGAATCAGATGCCGGGAATAAGAGGCCGGGAATCAGAGGTGGGGAATCAGAGTCCGGGAATCAGAGATGGGGAATCAGAGGCGGGGAATGAGATATGGGGAATCAGAGGCGGGGAATCAGAGGCGGGAAAACAGAGGCGAGGAATCAGATATGGGGAATCAGAGGTGGCGAATCAAAGGCGATGAATCAGAGATGGGGAATCAGAGGCGTGGAATCAGAGGCAGGGAATCAAACACGGGGAATCAGAGGCGGGGAATCAGAGATGGGGATTAAAGGCGGGGAATCAGAGTTGGGGAATCAGAGGCGGGGAATCAGAGCTGGGGAATCAGAGGTGGGGATCAGAGTCGGGGAATCAGAGGCAGGGAATCAGATGTGCGGAATCAGAGATGGGGAATCAGAGGTGGGGAATCAGAGGCTGTGAATCAGAGATGGGGAATCAGAGGCGGGGAATCAGAGGCAAGAAATCAGACACGGGGTTTCAGAGACTGGGAATCAGACGGGGGAATCAAAGGCTGGGAATCAGAGCTGGGGAATCAGAGGCAGGGAATCAGAGTTGGGGATTCAGAGGCGGGGAATCAGATATGGGGAAACAGAGGCGGGGAATCAGAGGCGGGCAAACAGAGGCGGGGAATTAGATATGGGGAATCAGAGGTGGGGAATCAGAGGTGGTGAATCAAAGATGGGGAATCACAGGCGGGGAATCAGAGGCAGGGAATAGAACGCGGGGAATCAGAGGCAGGGAATAAGAGTTGGGGCATCAGAGGTTGGGAATTAGATATGGGGAAACAGAGGCGGGGAATCAGAGGCGGGGAAACAGAGGCGGGAAATCAGATATGGGGAATCAGAGGTGGGGAATCAGAGGCAGGGAATCAGATGTGCGGAATCAGAGATGGGGAATCAGAGGCAGGGAATCAGAGGCCGGGAATCAGATATGGGGAAACAGAAGCGGGGAATCAGAGGCGGGGAAACAGAGGCTGGGAATCAGGTATGGGGAATCAGAGGTGGGGAATCAGAGGCGGGGAATCAGAGCTGGGGAATCAGAGGTGGGGAATCAAAGTTGGGGAATCAGAGGCTGGGACTTAGATATGGGGAAACAGAGGCGGGGAATCAGAGACGGGGAAACAGAGGCGGGGATTCAGATATGGGGAATCAGAGGTGGGGAATCAGAGGCAGGGAATTAGATGTGCGGAATCAGAAATGGGGAATCAGAGGCAGGGAATCAGAATCAGAAGCAGGGAATCAGAGGCCGGGAATCAGAGGCCAGAATCAGATGCCGGGAATAAGAGGTCGGGAATCAGAGGTGGGGAATCAGAGTCCGGGAATCAGAGATGGGGAATCAGAGGCGGGGAATGAGATATGGGGAATCAGAGGCGCGGAATCAGAGGCGGGGAAACAGTGGCGAGGAATCAGATATGGGGAATCAGAGGTGGCGAATCAAAGGCGGTGAACCAGAGATGGGGAATCAGAGCTGGGGAATCAGAGGCAGGGGATCAAACACGGGGAATCAGAGGCGGGGAATCAGAGCTGGGGAATCAGAGGCGGGGAATCAGAGTTGTGGAATCAGAGGCGGGGAATCAGAGCTGGGGAATCAGAGGTGGGGAATCAGAGTCGGGGAATCAGAGGCAGGGAATCGGATGTGCGGAATCAGAGATGGGGAATCAGAGGTGGGGAATCAGAGGCGGTGAATCTGAGATGGGGAATCAGAGGCGGGGAATCAGAGGCAGGTTATCAGACACGGGGATTCAGAGGCTGGGAATCAGACGGGGGGAATCAAAGGCGGGGAATGAAGCTGGGGAATCAGAGGCAGGGAATCAGAGTTGGGGATTCAGAGGCGGGGAATCAGATATGGGGAAACAGAGGCGGGGAATCAGAGGCGGGCAAACAGAGGCGGGGAATTAGATATGGGGAATCAGTGGTGGGGAATCAGAGGTGGTGAATCAGAGATGGGGTATCACAGGCGGGGAATCAGAGGCAGGGAATTGAACGCGGGGAATCAGAGGCAGGGAATCAGAGCTGGGGAATAAGAGGCGGGGAATCATAGTTGGGAATCAGAGGCGGGGAATCAGATATGGGGAAACAGAGGTGGGGAATCAGGGGCGGGGAAACAGAGGCGGGGAATCAGATATTGGGAATCGGATGTGGAGAATCAGAGGCGGGGAATCAGAGCTGGGGAATCAGAGGCGGGGAATCAGAGTTGGGGCATCAGAGGTGGGGAATTAGATATGGGGAAACAGAGGCGGGGAATCAGATGTGCGGAATCAGAGATGGGGAATCAGAGGTGGGGAATCAGAGGCTGTGAATCAGAGATGGGGTATCAGAGGCGGGGAATCAGAGGCAAGAAATCAGACACGGGGTTTCAGAGGCTGGGAATCAGACAGGGGAATCAAAGGCGGGGAATCAGAGCTGGGGAATCAGAGGCAGGGAATCAGAGTTGGGGATTCAGAAGCGGGGAATCAGATATGGGGAAACAGAGGCGGGGAATCAGAGTCGGGCAAACAGAGGCGGGGAATTAGATATGGGGAATCAGAGGTGGGGAATCAGAGGTGGTGAATCAGAGATGGGGAATCACAGGCGGGGAATCAGAGGCAGGGTATAGAACGCGGGGAATCAGAGGCAGGGAATCAGAGTTGGGGCATCAGAGGTTGGGAATTAGATATGGGGAAACAGAGGCGGGGAATCAGAGGCGGGGAAACAGAGGCGGGAAATCAGATATGGGGAATCAGAGGTGGGGAATCAGAGGCAGGGAATCAGATGTGCGGAATCAGAGATGGGGAATCAGAGGCAGGGAATCAGCATCAGAAGCGGGGAATCAGAGGCCGGGAAACAGAGGCGGGGAATCAGATATGGGGAATCAGAGGTGGGGAATCAGAGGCAGGGAATAAGATTTGTGGAATCAGAGATGTGGAATCAGAAGCAGGGAATCAGAGGCCGGGAATCAGAGACCGGAATCAGATGCCGGGAATAAGAGGCCGGGAATCAGAGGTGGGGAATCAGAGTCCGGGAATCAGAGATGGGGAATCAGAGGCGGGGAATGAGATATGGGGAATCAGAGGCGGGGAATCAGAGGCGGGGAAACAGAGGCGAGGAATCAGATATGGGGAATCAGAGGTGGCGAATCAAAGGCGATGAATCAGAGATGGGGAATCAGAGGCGTGGAATCAGAGGCAGGGAATCAAACACGGGGAATCAGAGGCGGGGAATCAGAGATGGGGATTAAAGGCGGGGAATCAGAGTTGGGGAATCAGAGGCGGGGAATCAGAGCTGGGGAATCAGAGGTGGGGATCAGAGTCGGGGAATCAGAGGCAGGGAATCAGATGTGCGGAATCAGAGATGGGGAATCAGAGGTGGGGAATCAGAGGCTGTGAATCAGAGATGGGGAATCAGAGGCGGGGAATCAGAGGCAAGAAATCAGACACGGGGTTTCAGAGGCTGGGAATCAGACGGGGGAATCAAAGGCTGGGAATCAGAGCTGGGGAATCAGAGGCAGGGAATCAGAGTTGGGGATTCAGAGGCGGGGAATCAGATATGGGGAAACAGAGGCGGGGAATCAGAGGCGGGCAAACAGAGGCGGGGAATTAGATATGGGGAATCAGAGGTGGGGAATCAGAGGTGGTGAATCAGAGATGGGGAATCACAGGCGGGGAATCAGAGGCAGGGAATAGAACGCGGGGAATCAGAGGCAGTGAATAAGAGTTGGGGCATCAGAGGTTGGGAATTAGATATGGGGAAACAGATGCGGGGAATCAGAGGCGGGGAAACAGATGCGGGAAATCAGATATGGGGAATCAGAGGTGGGGAATCAGAGGCAGGGAATCAGATGTGCGGAATCAGAGATGGGGAATCAGAGGCAGGGAATCAGAATCAGAAGCGGGGAATCAGAGGCCGGGAATCAGATGCTGGGAATAAGAGGCCGGGAATCAGAGGTGGGGAATCAGAGGCGGGGAATGAGATATGGAGAATCAGAGGCGGGGAATCAGAGGCGCGGAAACAGAGGTGGGGAATCAGATATGTGGAATCAGAGGTGACGAATCAAAGGCGGTGTATCAGAGATGGGGAATCAGAGGCGGGTAATCAGAGGCAGGGAATCAAACACGGGAAATCAGAGGCGGGGAATCAGAGCTGGGGAATCAGAGGCGGGAAATCAGAGTTGGGGAATCAGAGGCAGGGAATCAGATATGGGGAAACAGGGGCAGGGAATCAGAGGCGGGGAAACAGAGGCGGGGAATCAGATATGGGGAATCAGAGTTGTGGAATCAGAGGTTGGGAATCAGAGGCAGGGAATCAGAGGCGGGGAATCAAACACGGGGAATCAGAGCTGGGGAATCAGAGGCGGTGAATTAGAGTTGGGGAATCAGAGGAGGGGAATCAGAGGCGGGGAAACAGAGGCGGGGAATCAGATATGGGGAATCAGAGGTGGGGAATCAGAGGTTGGGAATCAGAGGCAGGGAATCAGAGGCGGGGAATCAGAGGCGGGGAATCAGAGGCAGGGAATCAGATGTGCGGAATCGGGGATGGGGAATCAGAGGCAGGGAATCAGAGGCGGGGAATCAGAGGCGGGGAATCAGAGGCCGGGAATCAGATATGGGGAAACAGAGGTGGGGAATCAGAGGCGGGGAAGCAGAGGCGGGGATTCAGATATGGGGAATCAGAGGTGGGGAATCAGAGGTTGGGAATCAGAGGCAGGGAATCAGAGTCTTGGAATCAGATGCAGGGAATCAGATGCGGGGAATCAGAGGCGGGGAATCAGAGCTGGGGAATCAGAGGTGGGGAATCAGAGTTGGGGAATCAGAGGCGGGGACTTAGATATTGGGAAACAGAGGCGGGGAATCAGAGGCGGGGAATCAGAGGCAGGGAATCAGATGTGCGGAATCAGAGATGGGGAATCAGAGGCAGGGAATCAGAATCAGAAGCAGGGAATCAGAGGCCGGGAATCAGAGGCCGGAATCAGATGCCGGGAATAAGAGGCCGGGAATCAGAGGTGGGGAATCAGAGTCCGGGAATCAGAGATGGGGATTCAGAGGCGGGGAATGAGATATGGGGAATCAGAGGCGGGGAATCAGAGGCGGGGAAACAGAGGCGGGTAATCAGATATGGGGAATCAGAGGTGGCGAATCAAAGGCGGTGAATCAGAGATGGGGAATCAGAGGCCGGGAATCAGAGGCAGGGAATCAAACACGGGGAATCAGAGGCGGGGAATCAGAGCTGGGGAATCAGAGGCGGGGAATCAGAGTTGGGGAATCAGAGGCGGGGAATCAGACGCAGGGAATCAATATGGGAAATCAGAGGTGGGGAATCAGAGGTTGGGAATCAGAGGAAGGGAATCAGAGGCGAGGAATCAGAGCTGGGGAATCAGAGGCGGGGAATCAGAATTGGGGAATCAGAGATGGGGAATCAGAGATGGGGAATCAGAGGCGGGGAATCAGACGCGGGGAATCAGAGGTGGTGAATCAGAGATGTGGAATCAGAGGCGGGGAATCAGAGGCGGGGAAACAGAGGCAGGGAATCAAACACGGGGAATCAGAGGTGGGGAATCAGAGGTTGGGAATCAGAGGCAGGGAATCAGAGGCGGGGAATCAGAGGCGGGGAATGAGAGGCAGGGAATCAGATGTGCGGAATCGGAGATGGGGAATCAGAGGCAGGGAATCAGAGGCGGGGAATCAGAGGCAGGGAATCAGAGGCCGGGAATCAGATATGGGGAAACAGAAGCGGGGAATCAGAGGCGGGGAAACAGAGGCTGGGAATCAGGTATGGGGAATCAGAGGTGGGGAATCAGAGGCGGGGAATCAGAGCTGGGGAATCAGAGGTGGGGAATCAAAGTTGGGGAATCAGAGGCTGGGACTTAGATATGGGGAAACAGAGGCGGGGAATCAGAGACGGGGAAACAGAGGCGGGGATTCAGATATGGGGAATCAGAGGTGGGGAATCAGAGGCAGGGAATTAGATGTGCGGAATCAGAAATGGGGAATCAGAGGCAGGGAATCAGAATCAGAAGCAGGGAATCAGAGGCCGGGAATCAGAGGCCAGAATCAGATGCCGGGAATAAGAGGTCGGGAATCAGAGGTGGGGAATCAGAGTCCGGGAATCAGAGATGGGGAATCAGAGGCGGGGAATGAGATATGGGGAATCAGAGGCGCGGAATCAGAGGCGGGGAAACAGTGGCGAGGAATCAGATATGGGGAATCAGAGGTGGCGAATCAAAGGCGGTGAACCAGAGATGGGGAATCAGAGCTGGGGAATCAGAGGCAGGGGATCAAACACGGGGAATCAGAGGCGGGGAATCAGAGCTGGGGAATCAGAGGCGGGGAATCAGAGTTGTGGAATCAGAGGCGGGGAATCAGAGCTGGGGAATCAGAGGTGGGGAATCAGAGTCGGGGAATCAGAGGCAGGGAATCGGATGTGCGGAATCAGAGATGGGGAATCAGAGGTGGGGAATCAGAGGCGGTGAATCTGAGATGGGGAATCAGAGGCGGGGAATCAGAGGCAGGTTATCAGACACGGGGATTCAGAGGCTGGGAATGAGACGGGGGGAATCAAAGGCGGGGAATGAAGCTGGGGAATCAGAGGCAGGGAATCAGAGTTGGGGATTCAGAGGCGGGGAATCATATATGGGGAAACAGAGGCGGGGAATCAGAGGCGGGCAAACAGAGGCGGGGAATTAGATATGGGGAATCAGTGGTGGGGAATCAGAGGTGGTGAATCAGAGATGGGGAATCACAGGCGGGGAATCAGAGGCAGGGAATAGAACGCGGGGAATCAGAGGCAGGGAATCAGAGCTGGGGAATAAGAGGCGGGGAATCATAGTTGGGAATCAGAGGCGGGGAATCAGATATGGGGAAACAGAGGTGGGGAATCAGGGGCGGGGAAACAGAGGCGGGGAATCAGATATTGGGAATCGGATGTGGAGAATCAGAGGCGGGGAATCAGAGCTGGGGAATCAGAGGCGGGGAATCAGAGTTGGGGCATCAGAGGTGGGGAATTAGATATGGGGAAACAGAGGCGGGGAATCAGATGTGCGGAATCAGAGGCGGGGAATCAGAGGCAGGGAATCAGAATAAGAAGCGGGGAGTCAGAGGCCGGGAATCAGAGGCCTGGAATCAGATGCTGGGAATAGGAGGCCGGGAATCAGAGGTGGGGAATCAGAGTACGGGAATCAGAAATGGGGAGTCAGAGGCGGGGAATGAGATATGGAGAATCAGAGGCGGGGAATCAGAGGCGGGGAAACAGAGGTGGAGAATCAGATATGGGGAATCAGAGGTGGCGAATCAAATGCGGTGAATCAGAGATGGGGTATCAGAGGCGGGGAATCAGAGGCAGGGAATCAAACACAGGGAATCAGAGGCGGGGAATCAGAGCTGGGGAATCAGAGGCTGGGAATCAAAGTTGGGGAATCAGAGGCAGGGAATCAGAGGTCGGGAATCAGAGGCCGGAATCAGATGCCGGGAATAAGAGGCCGGGAATCAAAGGCGATGAATCAGAGATGGGGAATCAGAGGCGGGGAATCAGAGGCAGGGAATCAAACACGGGGAATCAGAGGCGGGGAATCAGAGCTGGGGAATCAGAGGTGGGGATCAGAGTCGGGGAATCAGAGGCAGGGAATCAGATGTGCGGAATCAGAGGTGGGGAATCAGAGGTTGGGAATCAGAGGCAGGGAATCAGAGGCTTGGAATCAGATGCAGGGAATCAGATGCGGGGAATCAGAGGCGGGGAATCAGAGCTGGGGAATCAGTGGTGGGGAATCAGAGGCAGGGAATCAGATGTGCGGAATCAGAGATGGGGAATCAGAGGCAGGGAATCAGAATCAGAAGCGGGGAATCAGAGGCGGGGAATCAGAGTTGGGGCATCAGAGGTGGGGAATTAGATATGGGGAAACAGAGGCGGGGAATCAGATGTGCGGAATCAGAGGCGGGGAATCAGAGGCAGGGAATCAGAATAAGAAGCGGGGAGTCAGAGGCCGGGAATCAGAGGCCTGGAATCAGATGCTGGGAATAGGAGGCCGGGAATCAGAGGTGGGGAATCAGAGTACGGGAATCAGAAATGGGGAGTCAGAGGCGGGGAATGAGATATGGAGAATCAGAGGCGGGGAATCAGAGGCGGGGAAACAGAGGTGGAGAATCAGATATGGGGAATCAGAGGTGGCGAATCAAATGCGGTGAATCAGAGATGGGGTATCAGAGGCGGGGAATCAGAGGCAGGGAATCAAACACAGGGAATCAGAGGCGGGGAATCAGAGCTGGGGAATCAGAGCCTGGGAATCAAAGTTGGGGAATCAGAGGCAGGGAATCAGAGGTCGGGAATCAGAGGCCGGAATCAGATGACGGGAATAAGAGGCCGGGAATCAAAGGCGATGAATCAGAGATGGGGAATCAGAGGCGGGGAATCAGAGGCAGGGAATCAAACACGGGGAATCAGAGGCGGGGAATCAGAGCTGGGGAATCAGAGGTGGGGATCAGAGTCGGGGAATCAGAGGCAGGGAATCAGATGTGCGGAATCAGAGGTGGGGAATCAGAGGTTGGGAATCAGAGGCAGGGAATCAGAGGCTTGGAATCAGATGCAGGGAATCAGATGCGGGGAATCAGAGGCGGGGAATCAGAGCTGGGGAATCAGAGGTGGGGAATCAGAGGCAGGGAATCAGATGTGCGGAATCACAGATGGGGAATCAGAGGCAGGGAATCAAAGGCAGGGAATCAGATGTGCGGAATCAGAGATGGGGAATCAGAGGCAGGGAATCAGAATCAGAAGCAGGGAATCAGAGGCCGGGAATCAGAGGCCGGAATCAGATGCCGGGAATAAGAGGCCGGGAATCAGAGGTGGGGAATCAGAGTCCGGGAATCAGAGATGGGGATTCAGAGGCGGGGAATGAGATATGGGGAATCAGAGGTGGCGAATCAAAGGCGGTGAACCAGAGATGGGGAATCAGAGCTGGGGAATCAGAGGCAGGGGATCAAACACGGGGAATCAGAGGCGGGGAATCAGAGCTGGGGAATCAGAGGCGGGGAATCAGAGTTGTGGAATCAGAGGCGGGGAATCAGAGCTGGGGAATCAGAGGTGGGGAATCAGAGTCGGGGAATCAGAGGCAGGGAATCGGATGTGCGGAATCAGAGATGGGGAATCAGAGGTGGGGAATCAGAGGCGGTGAATCTGAGATGGGGAATCAGAGGCGGGGAATCAGAGGCAGGTTATCAGACACGGGGATTCAGAGGCTGGGAATGAGACGGGGGGAATCAAAGGCGGGGAATGAAGCTGGGGAATCAGAGGCAGGGAATCAGAGTTGGGGATTCAGAGGCGGGGAATCATATATGGGGAAACAGAGGCGGGGAATCAGAGGCGGGCAAACAGAGGCGGGGAATTAGATATGGGGAATCAGTGGTGGGGAATCAGAGGTGGTGAATCAGAGATGGGGAATCACAGGCGGGGAATCAGAGGCAGGGAATAGAACGCGGGGAATCAGAGGCAGGGAATCAGAGCTGGGGAATAAGAGGCGGGGAATCATAGTTGGGAATCAGAGGCGGGGAATCAGATATGGGGAAACAGAGGTGGGGAATCAGGGGCGGGGAAACAGAGGCGGGGAATCAGATATTGGGAATCGGATGTGGAGAATCAGAGGCGGGGAATCAGAGCTGGGGAATCAGAGGCGGGGAATCAGAGTTGGGGCATCAGAGGTGGGGAATTAGATATGGGGAAACAGAGGCGGGGAATCAGATGTGCGGAATCAGAGGCGGGGAATCAGAGGCAGGGAATCAGAATAAGAAGCGGGGAGTCAGAGGCCGGGAATCAGAGGCCTGGAATCAGATGCTGGGAATAGGAGGCCGGGAATCAGAGGTGGGGAATCAGAGTACGGGAATCAGAAATGGGGAGTCAGAGGCGGGGAATGAGATATGGAGAATCAGAGGCGGGGAATCAGAGGCGGGGAAACAGAGGTGGAGAATCAGATATGGGGAATCAGAGGTGGCGAATCAAATGCGGTGAATCAGAGATGGGGTATCAGAGGCGGGGAATCAGAGGCAGGGAATCAAACACAGGGAATCCGAGGCGGGGAATCAGAGCTGGGGAATCAGAGGCTGGGAATCAAAGTTGGGGAATCAGAGGCAGGGAATCAGAGGTCGGGAATCAGAGGCCGGAATCAGATGCCGGGAATAAGAGGCCGGGAATCAAAGGCGATGAATCAGAGATGGGGAATCAGAGGCGGGGAATCAGAGGCAGGGAATCAAACACGGGGAATCAGAGGCGGGGAATCAGAGCTGGGGAATCAGAGGTGGGGATCAGAGTCGGGGAATCAGAGGCAGGGAATCAGATGTGCGGAATCAGAGGTGGGGAATCAGAGGTTGGGAATCAGAGGCAGGGAATCAGAGGCTTGGAATCAGATGCAGGGAATCAGATGCGGGGAATCAGAGGCGGGGAATCAGAGCTGGGGAATCAGTGGTGGGGAATCAGAGGCAGGGAATCAGATGTGCGGAATCAGAGATGGGGAATCAGAGGCAGGGAATCAGAATCAGAAGCGGGGAATCAGAGGCGGGGAATCAGAGTTGGGGCATCAGAGGTGGGGAATTAGATATGGGGAAACAGAGGCGGGGAATCAGATGTGCGGAATCAGAGGCGGGGAATCAGAGGCAGGGAATCAGAATAAGAAGCGGGGAGTCAGAGGCCGGGAATCAGAGGCCTGGAATCAGATGCTGGGAATAGGAGGCCGGGAATCAGAGGTGGGGAATCAGAGTACGGGAATCAGAAATGGGGAGTCAGAGGCGGGGAATGAGATATGGAGAATCAGAGGCGGGGAATCAGAGGCGGGGAAACAGAGGTGGAGAATCAGATATGGGGAATCAGAGGTGGCGAATCAAATGCGGTGAATCAGAGATGGGGTATCAGAGGCGGGGAATCAGAGGCAGGGAATCAAACACAGGGAATCAGAGGCGGGGAATCAGAGCTGGGGAATCAGAGGCTGGGAATCAAAGTTGGGGAATCAGAGGCAGGGAATCAGAGGTCGGGAATCAGAGGCCGGAATCAGATGACGGGAATAAGAGGCCGGGAATCAAAGGCGATGAATCAGAGATGGGGAATCAGAGGCGGGGAATCAGAGGCAGGGAATCAAACACGGGGAATCAGAGGCGGGGAATCAGAGCTGGGGAATCAGAGGTGGGGATCAGAGTCGGGGAATCAGAGGCAGGGAATCAGATGTGCGGAATCAGAGGTGGGGAATCAGAGGTTGGGAATCAGAGGCAGGGAATCAGAGGCTTGGAATCAGATGCAGGGAATCAGATGCGGGGAATCAGAGGCGGGGAATCAGAGCTGGGGAATCAGAGGTGGGGAATCAGAGGCAGGGAATCAGATGTGCGGAATCACAGATGGGGAATCAGAGGCAGGGAATCAAAGGCAGGGAATCAGATGTGCGGAATCAGAGATGGGGAATCAGAGGCAGGGAATCAGAATCAGAAGCAGGGAATCAGAGGCCGGGAATCAGAGGCCGGAATCAGATGCCGGGAATAAGAGGCCGGGAATCAGAGGTGGGGAATCAGAGTCCGGGAATCAGAGATGGGGATTCAGAGGCGGGGAATGAGATATGGGGAATCAGAGGTGGGGAATCAGAGGCGGGGAAACAGAGGCGGGGAATCAGATATGGGGAATCAGAGGTGGCGAATCAAAGGCGGTGAATCAGAGATGGGGAATCAGAGGCCGGGAATCAGAGGCAGGGAATCAAACACGGAAAATCAGAGGCGGGGAATCAGAGCTGGGGAATCAGAGGCGGGGAATCAGAGGCGGGGAAACAGAGGCGAGGAATCAGATATGGGGAATCAGAGGTGGCCAATCAAAGGCGATGAATCAGAGATGGGGAATCAGAGGCGGGGAATCAGAGGCAGGGAATCAAACACGGGGAATCAGAGACGGGGAATCAGAGCTGGGGAATCAGAGGCGGGGAATCAGAGTTGGGGAATCAGAGGCGGGGAATCAGAGCTTGGGAATCAGAGGTGGGGATCAGAGTCGGGGAATCATAGGCAGGGAATCAGATGTGCGGAATCCGAGATGGGGAATCAGAGGTGGGGAATCAGAGGCTGTGAATCAGAGATGGGGAATCAGAGGCGGGGAATCAGAGGCAGGAAATCAGACACGGGGATTCAGAGGCTGGGAATCAGACGGGGGGAATCAAAGGCGGGGAATCAGAGCTGGCGAATCAGAGGCAGGGAATCAGAGTTGGGGATTCAGAGGCGGGGAATCAGATATGGGGAAACAGAGGTGGGGAATCAGAGGCGGGCAAACAGAGGTGGGGAATTAGATATGGGGAATCAGAGGTGGGGAATCAGAGGTGGTGAATCAGAGATGGGGAATCACAGGCGGGGAATCAGAGGCGGGGAAACAGAGGCGGGAAATCAGATATGGGGAATCAGAGGTGGGGAATCAGAGGCAGGGAATCAGATGTGCGGAATCAGAGATGGGGAATCAGAGGCAGCGAATCAGAATCAGAAGCGGGGAATCAGAGGCCGGGAATCAGAGGCCGGGAATCAGATGCTGGGAATAAGAGGCCGGGAATCAGAGGTGAGGAATCAGAGTCCGGGAATCAGAGATGGGGATTCAGAGGCGGGGAATGAGATATGGAGAATCAGAGGCGGGGAATCAGAGGCGGGGAAACAGAGGTGGGGAATCAGATATGTGGAATCAGAGGTGGCGAATCAAAGGCGGTGAATCAGAGATGGGGAATCAGAGGCGGGGAATCAGAGGCAGGGAATCAAACACGGGAAATCAGAGGCGGGGAATCAGAGCTGGGGAATCAGAGGCGGGGAATCAGAGTTGGGGAATCAGAGGCAGGGAATCAGATATGGGGAAACAAGGGCAGGGAATCAGAGGCGGGGAAACAGAGGCGGGGAATCAGATATGGGGAATCAGAGGTGTGGAATCAGAGGTTGGGAATCAGAGGCAGGGAATCAGAGGCGGCGAAACAGAGGCGGGGAATCAGATATGGGGAATCAGAGGTGGCGAATCAAAGGCGGTGAAACAGAGATGGGGAATCAGGGCAGGGAATCAGAGGCAGGGAATCAAACACGGGGAATCAGAGCTGGGGAATCAGAGGCGGGGAATTAGAGTTGGGGAATCAGAGGAGGGGAATCAGAGGCGGGGAAACAGAGGCGGGGAATCAGATATGGGGAATCAGAGGTGGGGAATCAGAGGCAGCGAATCAGAATCAGAAGCGGGGAATCAGAGGCCGGGAATCAGAGGCCGGGAATCAGATGCTGGGAATAAGAGGCCGGGAATCAGAGGTGAGGAATCAGAGTCCGGGAATCAGAGATGGGGATTCAGAGGCGGGGAATGAGATATGGAGAATCAGAGGCGGGGAATCAGAGGCGGGGAAACAGAGGTGGGGAATCAGATATGGGGAATCAGAGGTGGCGAATCAAAGGCGGTGAATCAGAGATGGGGAATCAGAGGTGGGGAATCAGAGGCAGGGAATCAATCACGGGGAATCAGAGGCGGGGAATCAGAGCTGGGGAATCAGAGGCGGGGAATCAGAGTTGGGGAATCAGAGGCGGGGAATCAGAGCTGCGGAATCAGAGGTGGGGATCAGAGTCGGGGAATCAGAGGCAGGGAATCAGATGTGCGGAATCAGAGATGGGGAATCAGAGGTGGGGAATCAGAGGCTGTGAATCAGAGATAGGGAATCAGAGGCGGGGAATCAGAGGCAAGAAATTAGACACGAGGTTTCAGAGGCTGGGAATCAGACAGGGGAATCAAATGCGGGGAATCAGAGCTGGGGAATCAGAGGCAGGGAATCAGAGTTGGGGATTCAGAAGCGGGGAATCAGATATGGGGAAACAGAGGCGAGGAATCAGAGTCGGGCAAACAGAGGCGGGGAATTAGATATGGGGAATCAGAGGTGGGGAATCAGAGGTGGTGAATCAGAGATGGGGAATCACAGGCGGGGAATCAGAGGCAGGGTATAGAACGCGGGGAATCAGAGGCAGGGAATCAGAGTTGGGGCATCAGAGGTTGGGAATTAGATATGGGGAAACAGAGGCGGGGAATCAGAGGCGGGGAAACAGAGGCGGGAAATCAGATATGGGGAATCAGAGGTGGGGAATCAGAGGCAGGGAATCAGATGTGCGGAATCAGAGATGGGGAATCAGAGGCAGGGAATCAGAATCAGAAGCGGGGAATCAGAGGCCGGGAAACAGATGCGGGGAATCAGATATGGGGAATCAGAGGTGGGGAATCAGAGGCAGGGAATAAGATTTGCGGAATCAGAGATGGGGAATCAGAAGCAGGGAATCAGAGGCCGGGAATCAGAGACCGGAATCAGATGCCGGGAATAAGAGGCCGGGAATCAGAGGTGGGGAATCAGAGTCCGGGAATCAGAGATGGGGAATCAGAGGCGGGGAATGAGATATGGGGAATCAGAGGCGGGGAATCAGAGGCGGGGAAACAGAGGCGAGGAATCAGATATGGGGAATTAGAGGTGGCGAATCAAAGGCGATGAATCAGAGATGGGGAATCAGAGGCGTGGAATCAGAGGCAGGGAATCAAACACGGGGAATCAGAGGCGGGGAATCAGAGCTGGGGAATCAGAGGCGGGGAATCAGAGTTGGGGAATCAGAGGCGGGGAATCAGAGCTGGGGAATCAGAGGTGGGGATCAGAGTCGGGGAATCAGAGGCAGGGAATCTGATGTGCGGAATCAGAGATGGGGAATCAGAGGTGGGGAATCAGAGGCTGTGAATCAGAGATGGGGAATCAGAGGCGGGGAATCAGAGGCAAGAAATCAGACACGGGGTTTCAGAGGCTGGGAATCAGACGGGGGAATCAAAGGCGGGGAATCAGAGCTGGGGAATCAGAGGCAGGGAATCAGAGTTGGGGATTCAGAGGCGGGGAATCAGATATGGGGAAACAGAGGCGGGGAATCAGAGGCGGGCAAACAGAGGCGGGGAATTAGATATGGGGAATCAGAGGTGGGGAATCAGAGGTGGTGAATCAGAGATGGGGAATCACAGGCGGGGAATCAGAGGCAGGGAATAGAACACGGGGAATCAGAGGCAGGGAATCAGAGTTGGGGCATCAGAGGTTGGGAATTAGATATGGGGAAACAGAGGCAGGGAATCAGAGGCGGTGAAACAGAGGCGGGAAATCAGATATGGGGAATCAGAGGTGGGGAATCAGAGGCAGGGAATCAGATGTGCGGAATCAGAGATGGGGAATCAGAGGCAGGGAATCAGAATCAGAAGCGGGGAATCAGAGGCCGGGAATCAGATGCTGGGAATAAGAGGCCGGGAATCAGAGGTGGGGAATCAGAGGCGGGGAATGAGATATGGAGAATCAGAGGCGGGGAATCAGAGGCGGGGAAACAGAGGTGGGGAATCAGATATGTGGAATCAGAGGTGGCGAATCAAAGGCGGTGAATCAGAGATGAGGAATCAGAGGTGGGGAATCAGAGGCTGTGAATCAGAGATGGGGAATCAGAGGCGGGGAATCAGAGGCAAGAAATCAGACACGGGGTTTCAGAGGCTGGGAATCAGACAGGGGAATCAAAGGCGGGGAAGCAGAGCTGGGGAATCAGAGGCAGGGAATCAGAGTTGGGGATTCAGAAGCGGGGAATCAGATATGGGGAAACAGAGGCGGGGAATCAGAGTCGGGCAAACAGAGGCGGGGAATTAGATATGGGGAATCAGAGGTGGGGAATCAGAGGTGGTGAATCAGAGATGGGGAATCACAGGCGGGGAATCAGAGGCAGGGTATAGAACGCGGGGAATCAGAGGCAGGGAATCAGAGTTAGGGCATCAGAGGTTGGGAATTAGATATGGGGAAACAGAGGCGGGGAATCAGAGGCGGGGAAACAGAGGCGGGAAATCAGATATGGGGAATCAGAGGTGGGGAATCAGAGGCAGGGAATCAGATGTGCGGAATCAGAGATGGGGAATCAGAGGCAGGGAATCAGCATCAGAAGCGGGGAATCAGAGGCCGGGAAACAGAGGCGGGGAATGAGATATGGGGAATCAGAGGTGGGGAATCAGAGGCAGGGAATAAGATTTGTGGAATCAGAGATGTGGAATCAGAAGCAGGGAATCAGAGGCCGGGAATCAGAGACCGGAATCAGATGCCGGGAATAAGAGGCCGGGAATCAGAGGTGGGGAATCAGAGTCCGGGAATCAGAGATGGGGAATCAGAGGCGGGGAATGAGATATGGGGAATCAGAGGCGGGGAATCAGAGGCGGGGAAACAGAGGCGAGGAATCAGATATGGGGAATCAGAGGTGGCGAATCAAAGGCGATGAATCAGAGATGGGGAATCAGAGGCGTGGAATCAGAGGCAGGGAATCAAACACGGGGAATCAGAGGCGGGGAATCAGAGATGGGGATTAAAGGCGGGGAATCAGAGTTGGGGAATCAGAGGCGGGGAATCAGAGCTGGGGAATCAGAGGTGGGGATCAGAGTCGGGGAATCAGAGGCAGGGAATCAGATGTGCGGAATCAGAGATGGGGAATCAGAGGTGGGGAATCAGAGGCTGTGAATCAGAGATGGGGAATCAGAGGCGGGGAATCAGAGGCAAGAAATCAGACACTGGGTTTCAGAGGCTGGGAATCAGACGGGGGAATCAAAGGCTGGGAATCAGAGCTGGGGAATCAGAGGCAGGGAATCAGAGTTGGGGATTCAGAGGCGGGGAATCAGATATGGGGAAACAGAGGCGGGGAATCAGAGGCGGGCAAACAGAGGCGGGGAATTAGATATGGGGAATCAGAGGTGGGGAATCAGAGGTGGTGAATCAGAGATGGGGAATCACAGGCGGGGAATCAGAGGCAGGGAATAGAACGCGGGGAATCAGAGGCAGTGAATAAGAGTTGGGGCATCAGAGGTTGGGAATTAGATATGGGGAAACAGAGGCGGGGAATCAGAGGCGGTGAAACAGAGGCGGGAAATCAGATATGGGGAATCAGAGGTGGGGAATCAGAGGCAGGGAATCAGATGTGCGGAATCAGAGATGGGGAATCAGAGGCAGGGAATCAGAATCAGAAGCGGGGAATCAGAGGCCGGGAATCAGATGCTGGGAATAAGAGGCCGGGAATCAGAGGTAGGGAATCAGAGGCGGGGAATGAGATATGGAGAATCAGAGGCGGGGAATCAGAGGCGGGGAAACAGAGGTGGGGAATCAGATATGTGGAATCAGAGGTGGCGAATCAAAGGCGGTGTATCAGAGATGGGGAATCAGAGGCGGGGAATCAGAGGCAGGGAATCAAACACGGGAAATCAGAGGCGGGGAATCAGAGCTGAGGAATCAGAGGCGGGGAATCAGAGTTGGGGAATCAGAGGCAGGGAATCAGATATGGGGAAACAGGGGCAGGGAATCAGAGGCGGGGAAACAGAGGCGGGGAATCAGATATGGGGAATCAGGGATGTGGAATCAGAGGTTGGGAATCAGAGGCAGGGAATCAGAGGCGGGGAATCAAACACGGGGAATCAGAGCTGGGGAATCAGAGGCGGGGAATTAGAGTTGGGGAATCAGAGGAGGGGAATCAGAGGCGGGGAAACAGAGGCGGGGAATCAGATATGGGGAATCAGAGGTGGGGAATCAGAGGTTGGGAATCAGAGGCAGGGAATCAGAGGCGGGGAATCAGAGGCGGGGAATCAGAGGCAGGGAATCAGATGTGCGGAATCGGGGATGGGGAATCAGAGGCAGGGAATCAGAGGCGGGGAATCAGAGGCGGGGAATCAGAGGCCGGGAATCAGATATGGGGAAACAGAGGTGGGGAATCAGAGGCGGGGAAGCAGAGGCGGGGATTCAGATATGGGGAATCAGAGGTGGGGAATCAGAGGTTGGGAATCAGAGGCAGGGAATCAGAGTCTTGGAATCAGATGCAGGGAATCAGATGCGGGGAATCAGAGGCGGGGAATCAGAGCTGGGGAATCAGAGGTGGGGAATCAGAGTTGGGGAATCAGAGGTGGGGACTTAGATATTGGGAAACAGAGGCGGGGAATAAGAGGCGGGGAATCAGAGGCAAGGAATCAGATGTGCGGAATCAGAGATGGGGAATCAGAGGCAGGGAATCAGAATCAGAAGCAGGGAATCAGAGGCCGGGAATCAGAGGCCGGAATCAGATGCCGGGAATAAGAGGCCGGGAATCAGAGGTGGGGAATCAGAGTCCGGGAATCAGAGATGGGGATTCAGAGGCGGGGAATGAGATATGGGGAATCAGAGGCGGGGAATCAGAAACGGGAAAACAGAGGCGGGTAATCAGATATGGGGAATCAGAGGTGGCGAATCAAAGGCGGTGAATCAGAGATGGGGAATCAGAGGCCGGGAATCAGAGGCAGGGAATCAAACACGGGGAATCAGAGGCGGGGAATCAGAGCTGGGGAATCAGAGGCGGGGAATCAGAGTTGGGGAATCAGAGGCGGGGAATCAGACGCAGGGAATCAATATGGGAAATCAGAGGTGGGGAATCAGAGGTTGGGAATCAGAGGAAGGGAATCAGAGGCGAGGAATCAGAGCTGGGGAATCAGAGGCGGGGAATCAGAATTGGGGAATCAGAGATGGGGAATCAGAGATGGGGAATCAGAGGCGGGGAATCAGACGCGGGGAATCAGAGGTGGTGAATCAGAGATGTGGAATCAGAGGCGGGGAATCAGAGGCGGGGAAACAGAGGCGGGGAATCAAACACGGGGAATCAGAGGTGGGGAATCAGAGGTTGGGAATCAGAGGCAGGGAATCAGAGGCGTGGAATCAGAGGCGGGGAATGAGAGGCAGGGAATCAGATGTGCGGAATCGGAGATGGGGAATCAGAGGCAGGGAATCAGAGGCGGGGAATCAGAGGCAGGGAATCAGAGGCCGGGAATCAGATATGGGGAAACAGAAGCGGGGAATCAGAGGCGGGGAAACAGAGGCTGGGAATCAGGTATGGGGAATCAGAGGTGGGGAATCAGAGGCGGGGAATCAGAGCTGGGGAATCAGAGGTGGGGAATCAAAGTTAGGGAATCAGAGGCTGGGACTTAGATATGGGGAAACAGAGGCGGGGAATCAGAGACGGGGAAACAGAGGCGGGGATTCAGATATGGGGAATCAGAGGTGGGGAATCAGAGGCAGGGAATTAGATGTGCGGAATCAGAAATGGGGAATCAGAGGCAGGGAATCAGAATCAGAAGCAGGGAATCAGAGGCCGGGAATCAGAGGCCAGAATCAGATGCCGGGAATAAGAGGTCGGGAATCAGAGGTGGGGAATCAGAGTCCGGGAATCAGAGATGGGGAATCAGAGGCGGGGAATGAGATATGGGGAATCAGAGGCGCGGAATCAGAGGCGGGGAAACAGTGGCGAGGAATCAGATAAGGGGAATCAGAGGTGGCGAATCAAAGGCGGTGAACCAGAGATGGGGAATCAGAGCTGGGGAATCAGAGGCAGGGGATCAAACATGGGGAATCAGAGGCGGGGAATCAGAGCTGGGGAATCAGAGGCGGGGAATCAGAGTTGTGGAATCAGAGGCGGGGAATCAGAGCTGGGGAATCAGAGGTGGGGAATCAGAGTCGGGGAATCAGAGGCAGGGAATCGGATGTGCGGAATCAGAGATGGGGAATCAGAGGTGGGGAATCAGAGGCGGTGAATCTGAGATGGGGAATCAGAGGCGGGGAATCAGAGGCAGGTTATCAGACACGGGGATTCAGAGGCTGGGAATCAGACGGGGGAATCAAAGGCGGGGAATGAAGCTGGGGAATCAGAGGCAGGGAATCAGAGTTGGGGATTCAGAGGCGGGGAATCAGATATGGGGAAACAGAGGCGTGGAATCAGAGGCGGGCAAACAGAGGCGGGGAATTAGATATGGGGAATCAGTGGTGGGGAATCAGAGGTGGTGAATCAGAGATGGGGAATGACAGGCGGGGAATCAGAGGCAGGGAATAGAACGCGGGGAATCAGAGGCAGGGAATCAGAGCTGGGGAATAAGAGGCGGGGAATCATAGTTGGGAATCAGAGGCGGGGAATCAGATATGGGGAAACAGAGGTGGGGAATCAGGGGCGGGGAAACAGAGGCGGGGAATCAGATATTGGGAATCGGATGTGGAGAATCAGAGGCGGGGAATCAGAGCTGGGGAATCAGAGGCGGGGAATCAGAGTTGGGGCATCAGAGGTGGGGAATTAGATATGGGGAAACAGAGGCGGGGAATCAGATGTGCGGAATCAGAGGCGGGGAATCAGAGGCAGGGAATCAGAATAAGAAGCGGGGAGTCAGAGGCCGGGAATCAGAGGCCTGGAATCAGATGCTGGGAATAGGAGGCCGGGAATCAGAGGTGGGGAATCAGAGTACGGGAATCAGAAATGGGGAGTCAGAGGCGGGGAATGAGATATGGAGAAACAGAGGCGGGGAATCAGAGGCGGGGAAACAGAGGTGGAGAATCAGATATGGGGAATCAGAGGTGGCGAATCAAATGCGGTGAATCAGAGATGGGGTATCAGAGGCGGGGTATCAGAGGCAGGGAATCAAACACAGGGAATCAGAGGCGGGGAATCAGAGCTGGGGAATCAGAGGCTGGGAATCAAAGTTGGGGAATCAGAGGCAGGGAATCAGAGGTCGGGAATCAGAGTCCGGAATCAGATGCCGGGAATAAGAGGCCGGGAATCAAAGGCGATGAATCAGAGGTGGGGATCAGAGTCGGGGAATCAGAGGCAGGGAATCAGATGTGCGGAATCAGAGGTGGGGAATCAGAGGTTGGGAATCAGAGGCAGGGAATCAGAGGCTTGGAATCAGATGCAGGGAATCAGATGTGGGGAATCAGAGGCGGGGAATCAGAGCTGGGGAATCAGAGGTGGGGAATCAGAGGCAGGGAATCAGAGGTGGGGAATCAGAGTCCGGGAATCAGAGATGGGGAATCAGAGGCGGGGAATGAGATATGGGGAATCAGAGGCGGGGAATCAGAGGCGGGGAAACAGAGGCGAGGAATCAGATATGGGGAATCAGAGGTGGCGAATCAAAGGCGATGAATCAGAGATGGGGAATCAGAGGCGTGGAATCAGAGGCAGGGAATCAAACACGGGGAATCAGAGGCGGGGAATCAGAGCTGGGGAATCAGAGGCGGGGAATCAGAGTTGGGGAATCAGAGGCGGGGAATCAGAGCTGGGGAATCAGAGGTGGGGATCAGAGTCGGGGAATCAGAGGCAGGGAATCTGATGTGCGGAATCAGAGATGGGGAATCAGAGGTGGGGAATCAGAGGCTGTGAATCAGAGATGGGGAATCAGAGGCGGGGAATCAGAGGCAAGAAATCAGACACGGGGTTTCAGAGGCTGGGAATCAGACGGGGGAATCAAAGGCGGGGAATCAGAGCTGGGGAATCAGAGGCAGGGAATCAGAGTTGGGGATTCAGAGGCGGGGAATCAGATATGGGGAAACAGAGGCGGGGAATCAGAGGCGGGCAAACAGAGGCGGGGAATTAGATATGGGGAATCAGAGGTGGGGAATCAGAGGTGGTGAATCAGAGATGGGGAATCACAGGCGGGGAATCAGTGGCAGGGAATAGAACGCGGGGAATCAGAGGCAGGGAATCAGAGTTGGGGCATCAGAGGTTGGGAATTAGATATGGGGAAACAGAGGCAGGGAATCAGAGGCGGTGAAACAGAGGCGGGAAATCAGATATGGGGAATCAGAGGTGGGGAATCAGAGGCAGGGAATCAGATGTGCGGAATCAGAGATGGGGAATCAGAGGCAGGGAATCAGAATCAGAAGCGGGGAATCAGAGGCCGGGAATCAGATGCTGGGAATAAGAGGCCGGGAATCAGAGGTGGGGAATCAGAGGCGGGGAATGAGATATGGAGAATCAGAGGCGGGGAATCAGAGGCGGGGAAACAGAGGTGGGGAATCAGATATGTGGAATCAGAGGTGGCGAATCAAAGGCGGTGAATCAGAGATGGGGAATCAGAGGCGGGGAATCAGAGGCAGGGAATCAAACTCTGGAAATCAGAGGCGGCGAATCAGAGCTGGGGAATCAGAGGCGGGGAATCAGAGTTGGGGAATCAGAGGCAGGGAATCAGATATGGGGAAACAGGGGCAGGGAATCAGAGGCGGGGAAACAGAGGCGGGGAATCAGATATGGGGAATCAGAGGTGTGGAATCAGAGGTTGGGAATCAGAGGCAGGGAATCAGAGGTGGGGAATCAAACACGGGGAATCAGAGCTGGGGAATCAGAGGCGGGGAATAAGAGTTGGGGAATCAGAGGAAGGGAATCAGAGGCGGGGAAACAGAGGCGGGGAATCAGATATGGGGAATCAGAGGTGGGGAGTCAGAGGTTGGGAATCAGAGGCAGGGAATCAGACGCGGGGAATCAGAGGCGGGGAATCAGAGGCAGGGAATCAGATGTGCGGAATCGGGGATGGGGAATCAGAGGCAGGGAATCAGAGGCGGGGAATCAGAGGCGGGGAATCAGAGGCCGGGAATCAGATATGGGGAAACAGAGGTGGGGAATCAGAGGCGGGGAAACAGAGGCGGGGATTCAGATATGGGGAATCAGAGGTGGGGAATCAGAGGTTGGGAATCAGAGGCAGGGAATCAGAGTCTTGGAATCAGATGCAGGGAATCAGATGCGGGGAATCAGAGGCGGGGAATCAGAGGTGGGGAATCAGAGGTGGGGAATCAGAGTTGGGGAATCAGAGGCGGGGACTTAGATATTGGGAAACAGAGGCGGGGAATCAGAGGCGGGGAATCAGAGGCAGGGAATCAGATGTGCGGAATCAGAGATGGGGAATCAGAGGCAGGGAATCAGAATCAGAAGCAGGGAATCAGAGGCCGGGAATCAGAGGCCGGAATCAGATGCCGGGAATAAGAGGCCGGGAATCAGAGGTGGGGAATCAGAGTCCGGGAATCAGCGATGGGGATTCAGAGGCGGGGAATGAGATATGGGGAATCAGAGGCGGGGAATCAGAGGCGGGGAAACAGAGGCGGGTAATCAGATATGGGGAATCAGAGGTGGCGAATCAAAGGCGGTGAATCAGAGATGGGGAATCAGAGGCCGGGAATCAGAGGCAGGGAATCAAACACGGGGAATCAGAGGCGGGGAATCAGAGCTGGGGAATCAGAGGCGGGGAATCAGAGTTGGGGAATCAGAGGCGGGGAATCAGACGCAGGGAATCAATATGGGAAATCAGAGGTGGGGAATCAGAGGTTGGGAATCAGAGGAAGCGAATCAGAGGCGAGGAATCAGAGCTGGGGAATCAGAGGCGGGGAATCAGAATTGGGGAATCAGAGATGGGGAATCAGAGATGGGGAATCAGAGGCGGGGAATCAGACGCGGGGAATCAGAGGTGGTGAATCAGAGATGTGGAATCAGAGGCGGGGAATCAGAGGCGGGGAAACAGAGGCGGGGAATCAAACACGGGGAATCAGAGGTGGGGAATCAGAGGTTGGGAATCAGAGGCAGGGAATCAGAGGCGGGGAATCAGAGGCGGGGAATGAGAGGCAGGGAATCAGATGTGCGGAATCGGAGATGGGGAATCAGAGGCAGGGAATCAGAAGCGGGGAATCAGAGGCAGGGAATCAGAGGCCGGGAATCAGATATGGGGAAACAGAAGCGGGGAATCAGAGGCGGGGAAACAGAGGCTGGGAATCAGGTATGGGGAATCAGAGGTGGGGAATCAGAGGCGGGGAATCAGAGCTGGGGAATCAGAGGTGGGGAATCAAAGTTGGGGAATCAGAGGCTGGGACTTAGATATGGGGAAACAGAGGCGGGGAATCAGAGACGGGGAAACAGAGGCGGGGATTCAGATATGGGGAATCAGAGGTGGGGAATCAGAGGCAGGGAATTAGATGTGCGGAATCAGAAATGGGGAATCAGAGGCAGGGAATCAGAATCAGAAGCAGGGAATCAGAGGCCGGGAATCAGAGGCCGGGAATATGAGGTCGGGAATCAGAGGTGGGGAATCAGAGTCCGGGAATCAGAGATGGGGAATGAGAGGCGGGGAATGAGATATGGGGAATCAGAGGCGCGGAATCAGAGGCGGGGAAACAGTGGCAAGGAATCAGATATGGGGAATCAGAGGTGGCGAATCAAAGGCGGTGAATCAGAGATGGGGAATCAGAGCTGGGGAATCAGAGGCAGGGGATCAAACACGGGGAAACAGAGGCGGGGAATCAGAGCTGGGGAATCAGAGGCGGGGAATCAGAGTTGGGAAATCAGAGGCGGGGAATCAGAGCTGGGGAATCAGAGGTGGGGAATCAGAGTCGGGGAATCAGAGGCAGGGAATCGGATGTGCGGAATCAGAGATGGGGAATCAGAGGTGGGGAATCAGAGGCGGTGAATCTGAGATGGGGAATCAGAGGCGGGGAATCAGAGGCAGGTTATCAGACACGGGGATTCAGAGGCTGGGAATCAGACGGGGGGAATCAAAGGCGGGGAATGAAGCTGGGGAATCAGAGGCAGGGAATCAGAGTTGGGGATTCAGAGGCGGGGAATCAGATATGGGGAAACAGAGGCGGGGAATCAGAGGCGGGCAAACAGAGGCGGGGAATTAGATATGGGGAATCAGTGGTGGGGAATCAGAGGTGGTGAATCAGAGATGGGGAATCACAGGCGGGGAATCAGAGGCAGGGAATAGAACGCGGGGAATCAGAGGCAGGGAATCAGAGCTGGGGAATAAGTGGCGGGGAATCATAGTTGGGAATCAGAGGCGGGGAATCAGATATGGGGAAACAGAGGCGGGGAATCAGGGGCGGGGAAACAGAGGCGGGGAATCAGATATTGGGAATCGGATGTGGAGAATCAGAGGCGTGGAATCAGAGCTGGGGAATCAGAGGCGGGGAATCAGAGTTGGGGCATCAGAGGTGGGGAATTAGATATGGGGAAACAGAGGCGGGGAATCAGATGTGCGGAATCAGAGGCGGGGAATCAGAGGCAGGGAATCAGAATCAGAAGCGGGGAGTCAGAGGCCGGGAATCAGAGGCCTGGAATCAGATGCTGGGAATAAGAGGCCGGGAATCAGAGGTGGGGAATCAGAGTACGGGAATCAGAAATGGGGAGTCAGAGGCGGGGAATGAGATATGGAGAATCAGAGGCGGGGAATCAGAGGCGGGGAAACAGAGGTGGGGAATCAGATATGGGGAATCAGAGGTGGCGAATCAAATGCGGTGAATCAGAGATGGGGTATCAGAGGCGGGGAATCAGAGGCAGGGAATCAAACATGGGGAATCAGAGGCGGGGAATCAGAGGCAGGGAATCAAACACGGGGAATCAGAGGCGGGGAATCAGAGCTGGGGAATCAGAGGCTGGGAATCAAAGTTGGGGAATCAGAGGCAGGGAATCAGAGGTCGGGAATCAGAGGCCGGAATCAGATGCCGGGAATAAGAGGCCGGGAATCAAAGGCGATGAATCAGAGATGGGGAATCAGAGGCGGGGAATCAGAGGCAGGGAATCAAACACGGGGAATGAAAGGCGGGGAATCAGAGCTGGGGAATCAGAGGTGGGGATCAGAGTCGGGGAATCAGAGGCAGGGAATCAGATGTGCGGAATCAGAGGTGGGGAATCAGAGGTTGGGAATTAGAGGCAGGGAATCAGAGGCTTGGAATCAGATGCAGGGAATCAGATGCGGGGAATCAGAGGCGGGGAATCAGAGCTGGGGAATCAGAGGTGGGGAATCAGAGTTGGGGAATCAGAGGCGGGGACTTAGATATTGGGAAACAGAGGCGGGGAATCAGAGGCGGGGAATCAGAGGCAGGGAATCAGATGTGCGGAATCAGAGATGGGGAATCAGAGGCAGGGAATCAGAATCAGAAGCAGGGAATCAGAGGCCGGGAATCAGAGGCCGGAATCAGATGCCGGGAATAAGAGGCCGGGAATCAGAGGTGGGGAATCAGAGTCCGGGAATCAGAGATGGGGATTCAGAGGCGGGGAATGAGATATGGGGAATCAGAGGTGGGGAATCAGAGGCGTGGAAACAGAGGCGGGGAATCAGATATGGGGAATCAGAGGTGGCGAATCAAAGGCGGTGAATCAGAGATGGGGAATCAGAGGCCGGGAATCAGAGGCAGGGAATCAAACACGGAAAATCAGAGGCGGGGAATCAGAGCTGGGGAATCAGAGGCGGGAAATCAGAGGCGGGGAAACAGAGGCGAGGAATCAGATATGGGGAATCAGAGGTGGCGAATCAAAGGCGGTGAATCAGAGATGGGGAATCAGAGGCGGGGAATCAGAGGCAGGGAATCAAACACGGGGAATCAGAGGCGGGGAATCAGAGCTGGGGAATCAGAGGCGGGGAATCAGAGTTGGGGAATCATAGGCGGGGAATCAGAGCTGGGGAATCAGATGTGGGGATCAGAGTCGGGGAATCAGAGGCAGGGAATCAGATGTGCGGAATCCGAGATGGGGAATCAGAGGTGGGGAATCAGAGGCTGTGAATCAGAGATGGGGAGTCAGAGCCGGGGAATCAGAGGCAGGAAATCAGACACGGGGATTCAGAGGCTGGGAATCAGACGGGGGGAATCAAAGGCGGGGAATCAGAGCTGGGGAATCAGAGGCAGGGAATCAGAGTTGGGGATTCAGAGGCGGGGAATCAGATATGGGGAAACAGAGGCGGGGAATCAGAGGCGGGCAAACAGAGGTGGGGAATTAGATATGGGGAATCAGAGGTGGGGAATCAGAGGTGGTGAATCAGAGATGGGGAATCACAGGCGGGGAATCAGAGGCAGGGAATAGAACGCGGGGAATCAGAGGCAGGGAATCAGAGTTGGGGCATCAGAGGTTGGGAATTAGATATGGGGAAACAGAGGCGGGGAATCAGAGGCGGGGAAACAGAGGCGGGAAATCAGATATGGGGAATCAGAGGTGGGGAATCAGAGGCAGGGAATCAGATGTGCGGAATCAGAGATGGGGAATCAGAGGCAGCGAATCAGAATCAGAAGCGGGGAATCAGAGGCCGGGAATCAGAGGCCGGGAATCAGATGCTGGGAATAAGAGGCCGGGAATCAGAGGTGAGGAATCAGAGTCCGGGAATCAGAGATGGGGATTCAGAGGCGGGGAATGAGATATGGAGAATCAGAGGCGGGGAATCAGAGGCGGGGAAACAGAGGTGGGGAATCAGATATGTGGAATCAGAGGTGGCGAATCAAAGGCGGTGAATCAGAGATGGGGAATCAGAGGCGGGGAATCAGAGGCAGGGAATCAAACACGGGAAATCAGAGGCGGGGAATCAGAGCTGGGGAATCAGAGGCGGGGAATCAGAGTTGGGGAATCAGAGGCAGGGAATCAGATATGGGGAAACAAGGGCAGGGAATCAGAGGCGGGGAAACAGAGGCGGGGAATCAGATATGGGGAATCAGAGGTGTGGAATCAGAGGTTGGGAATCAGAGGCAGGGAATCAGAGGCGGCGAAACAGAGGCGGGGAATCAGATATGGGGAATCAGAGGTGGCGAATCAAAGGCGGTGAAACAGAGATGGGGAATCAGGGCAGGGAATCAGAGGCAGGGAATCAAACACGGGGAATCAGAGCTGGGGAATCAGAGGCGGGGAATTAGAGTTGGGGAATCAGAGGAGGGGATTCAGAGGCGGGGAAACAGAGGCGGGGAATCAGATATGGGGAATCAGAGGTGGGGAATCAGAGGTTGGGAATCAGAGGCAGGGAATCAGAGGCGGGGAATAAGAGGCAGGGAATCAGATGTGTGGAATCGGAGATGGGTAATCAGAGGTAGGGAATCAGAGGTGGGCAATCAGAGGCGGGGAAGAAGAGGCCGGGAATCAGATATGGGGAAACAGAGGTGGGGAATCAGAGGCGGGGAAACAGAGGCGGGGAATCAGATATGGGGAATCAGAGGTGTGGAATCAGAGGTTGGGAATCAGAGGCAGGGAATCAGATGCGGGGAATCAGAGGCGGGGAATCAGAGCTGGGGAATCAGAGGTGGGGAATCAGAGTTGGGGAATCAGAGGTGGGGACTTAGATATTGGGAAACAAAGGCGGGGAATCAGAGGCGGGGAAACAGAGGCGGGGAGTCAGATATGGGGAATCAGAGGTGGGGAATCAGAGGCAGGGAATCAGATGTGCGGAATCAGAGATGGGGAATCAGAGGCAGGGAATCAGAATCAGAAGCAGGGAATCAGAGGCCGGGAATCAGAGGCCGGAATCAGATGCCGGGAATAAGAGGCCGGGAATCAGAGGTGGGGAATCAGAGTCCGGGAATCAGAGATGGGGATTCAGAGGCGGGGAATGAGATATGGGGAATCAGAGGCGGGGAATCAGAGGCGGGGAAACAGATGCGGGGAATCAGATATGGGGAATCAGAGGTGGCGAATCAAAGGCGGTGAATCAGAGATGGGGAATCAGAGGCCGGGAATCAGAGGCAGGGAATCAAACACGGGGAATCAGAGGCGGGGAATCAGAGCTGGGGAATCAGAGGCGGGGAATCAGAGTTGGGGAATCAGAGGCGGGGAAGCAGAGGCAGGGAATCAGACGCGGGGATTCAGAGGCGGGGAATCATACTTGGGAATCAGAGGCGGATAATCAGATATGGGGAAACAGAGGCGGGGAATCAGGGGCGGGGAAAGAGAGGCGGGGAATCAGATATGGGGAATCGGATGCAGGGAATCAGAGGCGGGGAATCAGAGCTGGGGAATCAGAGGTGGGGAATCAGAGTTGGGGCATCAGAGGTGGGGAATTAGATATGGGGAAACAGAGGCGGGGAATCAGAGGCGTGGAAACAGAGGCGGGGTATCAGATATGGGGAATCAGAGGTGGGGAATCAGAGGCAGGTAATCAGATGTGCGGAATCAGAGATGGGGAATCAGAGGCAGGGAATCAGAATCAGAAGCGGGGAGTCAGAGGCCGGGAATCAGAGGCCTGGAATCAGATGCTGGGAATAAGAGGCCGGGAATCAGAGGTGGGGAATCAGAGTCCGGGAATCAGAGATGGGGAGTCAGAAGCGGGGAATGAGATATGGAGAATCAGAGGCGGGGAATCAGAGGCGGGGAAACAGAGGTGGGGAATCAGATTTGGGGAATCAGAGGTGGCGAATGAAAGGCGGTGAATCAGAGATGGGGAATCAGAGGCGGGGAATCAGAGGCAGGGAATCAAACACGGGGAATCAGAGGCGGGGAATCAGAGCTGGGGAATCAGAGGCTGGGAATCAAAGTTCGGGAATCAGAGTCAGGGAATCAGATATGGGGAAACAGGGGCGGGGAATTAGAGGCGGGGAAACAGAGGCGGGGAATCAGATATGGGGAATCAGAGGCGGGGAATTAGAGTTGGGGAATCAGAGGCGGGGAATCAGTGGCGGGGAAACAGAGGCGGGGAATCAAACACGGGGAATCAGAGGTGGGGAATCAGAGGTTGGAAATCAGAGGCAGGGAATCAGCGACGGGGAATCAGAGGCGGGGAATCAGAGGTAGGGAATCAGATGTGCGGAATCGGAGATGGGGAATCAGAGGCAGGGAATCAGAGGCGGAGAATCAGAGGCGGGGAATCAGAGCTGGGGAATCAGAGGCGGGGAATCAGAGTTGGGGAATCAGAGGCAGGGAATCAGATATGGGGAAACAAGGGCAGGGAATCAGAGGCGGGGAAACAGAGGCGGGGAATCAGATATGGGGAATCAGAGGTGTGGAATCAGAGGTTGGGAATCAGAGGCAGGGAATCAGAGGCGGCGAAACAGATGCGGGGAATCAGATATGGGGAATCAGAGGTGGCGAATCAAAGGCGGTGAAACAGAGATGGGGAATCAGGGCAGGGAATTTGAGGCAGGGAATCAAACACGGGGAATCAGAGCTGGGGAATCAGAGGCGGGGAATTAGAGTTGGGGAATCAGAGGAGAGGAATCAGAGGCGGGGAAACAGAGGCGGGGAATCAGATATGGGGAATCAGAGGTGGGGAATCAGAGGTTGGGAATCAGAGGCAGGGAATCAGAGGCGGGGAATAAGAGGCAGGGAATCAGATGTGCGGAATCGGAGATGGGTAATCAGAGGTAGGGAATCAGAGGTGGGGAATCAGAGGCGGGGAAGAAGAGGCCGGGAATCAGATATGGGGAAACAGAGGTGGGGAATCAGAGGCGGGGAAACAGAGGCGGGGAATCAGATATGGGGAATCAGAGGTGGGGAATCAGAGGTTGGGAATCAGAGGCATGGAATCAGAGGCTTGGAATCAGATGCAGGGAATCAGATGCGGGGAATCAGAGGCGGGGAATCAGAGCTGGGGAATCAGAGGAGGGGAATCAGAGTTGGGGAATCAGAGTTGGGGAATCAGAGGTGGGGACTTAGATATTGGGAAACAAAGGCGGGGAATCAGAGGCGGGGAAACAGAGGCGGGGAGTCAGATATGGGGAATCAGAGGTGGGGAATCAGAGGCAGGGAATCAATGTGCGGAATCAGAGATGGGGAATCAGAGGCAGGGAATCAGAATCAGAAGCAGGGAATCAGAGGCCGGGAATCAGAGGCCGGAATCAGATGCCGGGAATAAGAGGCCGGGAATCAGAGGTGGGGAATCAGAGTCCGGGAATCAGAGATGGGGATTCAGAGGCGGGGAATGAGATATGGGGAATCAGAGGCGGGGAATCAGAGGCGGGGAAACAGATGCGGGGAATCAGATATGGGGAATCAGAGGTGGCGAATCAAAGGCGGTGAATCAGAGATGGGGAATCAGAGGCCGGGAATCAGAGGCAGGGAATCAAACACGGGGAATCAGAGGCGGGGAATCAGAGCTGGGGAATCAGAGGCGGGGAATCAGAGTTGGGGAATCAGAGGCGGGGAAGCAGAGGCAGGGAATCAGACGCGGGGATTCAGAGGCGGGGAATCATACTTGGGAATCAGAGGCGGATAATCAGATATGGGGAAACAGAGGCGGGGAATCAGGGGCGGGGAAAGAGAGGCGGGGAATCAGATATGGGGAATCGGATGCAGGGAATCAGAGGCGGGGAATCAGAGCTGGGGAATCAGAGGCGGGGAATCAGAGTTGGGGCATCAGAGGTGGGGAATTAGATATGGGGAAACAGAGGCGGGGAATCAGAGGCGTGGAAACAGAGGCGGGGAATCAGATATGGGGAATCAGAGGTGGGGAATCAGAGGCAGGTAATCAGATGTGCGGAATCAGAGATGGGGAATCAGAGGCAGGGAATCAGAATCAGAAGCGGGGAGTCAGAGGCCGGGAATCAGAGGCCTGGAATCAGATGCTGGGAATAAGAGGCCGGGAATCAGAGGTGGGGAATCAGAGTCCGGGAATCAGAGATGGGGAGTCAGAGGCGGGGAATGAGATATGGAGAATCAGAGGCGGGGAATCAGAGGCGGGGAAACAGAGGTGGGGAATCAGATATGGGGATCAAACACGGTGAATCAGAGGCGGGGAATCAGAGCTGGGGAATCAGAGGCGGGGAAACAGAGGCGGGGAATCAAACACGGGGAATCAGAGGTGGTGAATCAGAGGTTGGGAATCAGAGGCAGGGAATCAGAGGCGGGGAATCAGAGGCGGGGAATGAGAGGCAGGGAATCAGATGTGCGGAATCGGAGATGGGGAATCAGAGGCAGGGAATCAGAAGCGGGGAATCAGAGGCAGGGAATCAGAGGCCGGGAATCAGATATGGGGAAACAGAAGCGGGGAATCAGAGGCGGGGAAACAGAGGCTGGGAATCAGGTATGGGGAATCAGAGGTGGGGAATCAGAGGCGGGGAATCAGAGCTGGGGAATCAGAGGTGGGGAATCAAAGTTGGGGAATCAGAGGCTGGGACTTAGATATGGGGAAACAGAGGCGGGGAATCAGAGACGGGGAAACAGAGGCGGGGATTCAGATATGGGGAATCAGAGGTGGGGAATCAGAGGCAGGGAATTAGATGTGCGGAATCAGAAATGGGGAATCAGAGGCAGGGAATCAGAATCAGAAGCAGGGAATCAGAGGCCGGGAATCAGAGGCCGGGAATATGAGGTCGGGAATCAGAGGTGGGGAATCAGAGTCCGGGAATCAGAGATGGGGAATGAGAGGCGGGGAATGAGATATGGGGAATCAGAGGCGCGGAATCAGAGGCGGGGAAACAGTGGCGAGGAATCAGATATGGGGAATCAGAGGTGGCGAATCAAAGGCGGTGAATCAGAGATGGGGAATCAGAGCTAGGGAATCAGAGGCAGGGGATCAAACACGGGGAAACAGAGGCGGGGAATCAGAGCTGGGGAATCAGAGGCGGGGAATCAGAGTTGGGAAATCAGAGGCGGGGAATCAGAGCTGGGGAATCAGAGGTGGGGAATCAGAGTCGGGGAATCAGAGGCAGGGAATCGGATGTGCGGAATCAGAGATGGGGAATCAGAGGTGGGGAATCAGAGGTGGTGAATCTGAGATGGGGAATCAGAGGCGGGGAATCAGAGGCAGGTTATCAGACACGGGGATTCAGAGGCTGGGAATCAGACGGGGGGAATCAAAGGCGGGGAATGAAGCTGGGGAATCAGAGGCAGGGAATCAGAGTTGGGGATTCAGAGGCGGGGAATCAGATATGGGGAAACAGAGGCGGGGAATCAGAGGCGGGCAAACAGAGGCGGGGAATTAGATATGGGGAATCAGTGGTGGGGAAGCAGAGGTGGTGAATCAGAGATGGGGAATCACAGGCGGGGAATCAGAGGCAGGGAATAGAACGCGGGGAATCAGAGGCAGGGAATCAGAGCTGGGGAATAAGAGGCGGGGAATCATAGTTGGGAATCAGAGGCGGGGAATCAGATATGGGGAAACAGAGGCGGGGAATCAGGGGCGGGGAAACAGAGGCGGGGAATCAGATATTGGGAATCGGATGTGGAGAATCAGAGGCGTGGAATCAGAGCTGGGGAATCAGAGGCGGGGAATCAGAGTTGGGGCATCAGAGGTGGGGAATTAGATATGGGGAAACAGAGGCGGGGAATCAGATGTGCGGAATCAGAGGCGGGGAATCAGAGGCAGGGAATCAGAATCAGAAGCGGGGAGTCAGAGGCCGGGAATCAGAGGCCTGGAATCAGATGCTGGGAATAAGAGGCCGGGAATCAGAGGTGGGGAATCAGAGTACGGGAATCAGGAATGGGGAGTCAGAGGCGGGGAATGAGATATGGAGAATCAGAGGCGGGGAATCAGAGGCGGGGAAACAGAGGTGGGGAATCAGATATGGGGAATCAGAGGTGGCGAATCAAATGCGGTGAATCAGAGATGGGGTATCAGAGGCGGGGAATCAGAGGCAGGGAATCAAACACGGGGAATCAGAGGCGGGGAATCAGAGCTGGGGAATCAGAGGCTGGGAATCAAAGTTGGGGAATCAGAGGCAGGGAATCAGAGGTCGGGAATCAGAGGCCGGAATCAGATGCCGGGAATAAGAGGCCGGGAATCAAAGGCGATGAATCAGAGATGGGGAATCAGAGGCGGGGAATCAGAGGCAGGGAATCAAACACGGGGAATCAGAGGCGGGGAATCAGAGCTGGGGAATCAGAGGTGGGGATCAGAGTCGGGGAATCAGAGGCAGGGAATCAGATGTGCGGAATCAGAGGTGGGGAATCAGAGGTTGGGAATTAGAGGCAGGGAATCAGAGGCTTGGAATCAGATGCAGGGAATCAGATGCGGGGAATCAGAGGCGGGGAATCAGAGCTGGGGAATCAGAGGTGGGGAATCAGAGTTGGGGAATCAGAGGCGGGGACTTAGATATTGGGAAACAGAGGCGGGGAATCAGAGGCGGGGAATCAGAGGCAGGGAATCAGATGTGCGGAATCAGAGATGGGGAATCAGAGGCAGGGAATCAGAATCAGAAGCAGGGAATCAGAGGCCGGGAATCAGAGGCCGGAATCAGATGCCGGGAATAAGAGGCCGGGAATCAGAGGTGGGGAATCAGAGTCCGGGAATCAGAGATGGGGATTCAGAGGCGGGGAATGAGATATGGGGAATCAGAGGTGGGGAATCAGAGGCGGGGAAACAGAGGCGGGGAATCAGATATGGGGAATCAGAGGTGGCGAATCAAAGGCGGTGAATCAGAGATGGGGAATCAGAGGCCGGGAATCAGAGGCTGGGAATCAAACACGGAAAATCAGAGGCGGGGAATCAGAGCTGGGGAATCAGAGGCGGGGAATCAGAGGCGGGGAAACAGAGGCGAGGAATCAGATATGGGGAATCAGAGGTGGCGAATCAAAGGCGGTGAATCAGAGATGGAGAATCAGAGGCGGGGAATCAGAGGCAGGGAATCAAACACGGGGAATCAGTGGCGGGGAATCAGAGCTGGGGAATCAGAGGCGGGGAATCAGAGTTGGGGAATCAGAGGCGGGGAATCAGAGCTGGGGAATCAGAGGTGGGGATCAGAGTCGGGGAATCAGAGGCAGGGAATCAGATGTGCGGAATCCGAGATGGGGAATCAGAGGTGGGGAATCAGAGGCTGTGAATCAGAGATGGGGAGTCAGAGCCGGGGAATCAGAGGCAGGAAATCAGACACGGGGATTCAGAGGCTGGGAATCAGACGGGGGGAATCAAAGGCGGGGAATCAGAGCTGGGGAATCAGAGGCAGGGAATCAGAGTTGGGGATTCAGAGGCGGGGAATCAGATATGGGGAAACAGAGGCGGGGAATCAGAGGCGGGCAAACAGAGGTGGGGAATTAGATATGGGGAATCAGAGGTGGGGAATCAGAGGTGGTGAATCAGAGATGGGGAATCACAGGCGGGGAATCAGAGGCAGGGAATAGAACGCGGGGAATCAGAGGCAGGGAATCAGAGTTGGGGCATCAGAGGTTGGGAAATAGATATGGGGAAACAGAGGCGGGGAATCAGAGGCGGGGAAACAGAGGCGGGAAATCAGATATGGGGAATCAGAGGTGGGGAATCAGAGGCAGGGAATCAGATGTGCGGAATCAGAGATGGGGAATCAGAGGCAGCGAATCAGAATCAGAAGCGGGGAATCAGAGGCCGGGAATCAGAGGCCGGGAATCAGATGCTGGGAATAAGAGGCCGGGAATCAGAGGTGAGGAATCAGAGTCCGGGAATCAGAGATGGGGATTCAGAGGCGGGGAATGAGATATGGAGAATCAGAGGCGGGGAATCAGAGGCGGGGAAACAGAGGTGGGGAATCAGATATGTGGAATCAGAGGTGGCGAATCAAAGGCGGTGAATCAGAGATGGGGAATCAGAGGCGGGGAATCAGAGGCAGGGAATCAAACACGGGAAATCAGAGGCGGGGAATCAGAGCTGGGGAATCAGAGGCGGGGAATTAGAGTTGGGGAATCAGAGGCAGGGAATCAGATATGGGGAAACAAGGGCAGGGAATCAGAGGCGGGGAAACAGAGGCGGGGAATCAGATATGGGGAATCAGAGGTGTGGAATCAGAGGTTGGGAATCAGAGGCAGGGAATCAGAGGCGGAGAAACAGAGGCGGGGAATCAGATATGGGGAATCAGAGGTGGCGAATCAAAGGCGGTGAAACAGAGATGGGGAATCAGGGCAGGGAATCAGAGGCAGGGAATCAAACACGGGGAATCAGAGCTGGGGAATCAGAGGCGGGGAATTAGAGTTGGGGAATCAGAGGAGGGGAATCAGAGGCGGGGAAACAGAGGCGGGGAATCAGATATGGGGAATCAGAGGTGGGGAATCAGAGGTTGGGAATCAGAGGCAGGGAATCAGAGGCGGGGAATAAGAGGCAGGGAATCAGATGTGTGGAATCGGAGATGGGTAATCAGAGGTAGGGAATCAGAGGTGGGCAATCAGAGGCGGGGAAGAAGAGGCCGGGAATCAGATATGGGGAAACAGAGGTGGGGAATCAGAGGCGGGGAAACAGAGGCGGGGAATCAGATATGGGGAATCAGAGGTGTGGAATCAGAGGTTGGGAATCAGAGGCAGGGAATCAGATGCGGGGAATCAGAGGCGGGGAATCAGAGCTGGGGAATCAAAGGTGGGGAATCAGAGTTGGGGAATCAGAGGTGGGGACTTAGATATTGGGAAACAAAGGCGGGGAATCAGAGGCGGGGAAACAGAGGCGGGGAGTCAGATATGGGGAATCAGAGGTGGGGAATCAGAGGCAGGGAATCAGATGTGCGGAATCAGAGATGGGGAATCAGAGGCAGGGAATCAGAATCAGAAGCAGGGAATCAGAGGCCTGGAATCAGAGGCCGGAATCAGATGCCGGGAATAAGAGGCCGGGAATCAGAGGTGGGGAATCAGAGTCCGGGAATCAGAGATGGGGATTCAGAGGCGGGGAATGAGATATGGGGAATCAGAGGCGGGGAATCAGAGGCGGGGAAACAGATGCGGGGAATCAGATATGGGGAATCAGAGGTGGCGAATCAAAGGCGGTGAATCAGAGATGGGGAATCAGAGGCCGGGAATCAGAGGCAGGGAATCAAACATGGGGAATCAGAGGCGGGGAATCAGAGCTGGGGAATCAGAGGCGGGGAATCAGAGTTGGGGAATCAGAGGCGGGGAAGCAGAGGCAGGGAATCAGACGCGGGGATTCAGAGGCGGGGAATCATACTTGGGAATCAGAGGCGGATAATCAGATATGGGGAAACAGAGGCGGGGAATCAGGGGCGGGGAAAGAGAGGCGGGGAATCAGATATGGGGAATCGGATGCAGGGAATCAGAGGCGGGGAATCAGAGCTGGGGAATCAGAGGTGGGGAATCAGAGTTGGGGCATCAGAGGTGGGGAATTAGATATGGGGAAACAGAGGCGGGGAATCAGAGGCGTGGAAACAGAGGCGGGGTATCAGATATGGGGAATCAGAGGTGGGGAATCAGAGGCAGGTAATCAGATGTGCGGAATCAGAGATGGGGAATCAGAGGCAGGGAATCAGAATCAGAAGCGGGGAGTCAGAGGCCGGGAATCAGAGGCCTGGAATCAGATGCTGGGAATAAGAGGCCGGGAATCAGAGGTGGGGAATCAGAGTCCGGGAATCAGAGATGGGGAGTCAGAAGCGGGGAATGAGATATGGAGAATCAGAGGCGGGGAATCAGAGGCGGGGAAACAGAGGTGGGGAATCAGATTTGGGGAATCAGAGGTGGCGAATGAAAGGCGGTGAATCAGAGATGGGGAATCAGAGGCGGGGAATCAGAGGCAGGGAATCAAACACGGGGAATCAGAGGCGGGGAATCAGAGCTGGGGAATCAGAGGCTGGGAATCAAAGTTGGGGAATCAGAGTCAGGGAATCAGATATGGGGAAACAGGGGCGGGGAATTAGAGGCGGGGAAACAGAGGCGGGGAATCAGATATGGGGAATCAGAGGCGGGGAATTAGAGTTGGGGAATCAGAGGCGGGGAATCAGTGGCGGGGAAACAGAGGCGGGGAATCAAACACGGGGAATCAGAGGTGGGGAATCAGAGGTTGGAAATCAGAGGCAGGGAATCAGCGGCGGGGAATCAGAGGCGGGGAATCAGAGGCAGGGAATCAGATGTGCGGAATCGGAGATGGGGAATCAGAGGCAGTGAATCAGAGGCGGAGAATCAGAGGCGGGGAATCAGAGCTGGGGAATCAGAGGCGGGGAATCAGAGTTGGGGAATCAGAGGCAGGGAATCAGATATGGGGAAACAAGGGCAGGGAATCAGAGGCGGGGAAACAGAGGCGGGGAATCAGATATGGGGAATCAGAGGTTTGGAATCAGAGGTTGGGAATCAGAGGCAGGGAATCAGAGGCGGCGAAACAGATGCGGGGAATCAGATATGGGGAATCAGAGGTGGCGAATCAAAGGCGGTGAAACAGAGATGGGGAATCAGGGCAGGGAATTTGAGGCAGGGAATCAAACACGGGGAATCAGAGCTGGGGAATCAGAGGCGGGGAATTAGAGTTGGGGAATCAGAGGAGAGGAATCAGAGGCGGGGAAACAGAGGCGGGGAATCAGATATGGGGAATCAGAGGTGGGGAATCAGAGGTTGGGAATCAGAGGCAGGGAATCAGAGGCGGGGAATAAGAGGCAGGGAATCAGATGTGCGGAATCGGAGATGGGTAATCAGAGGTAGGGAATCAGAGGTGGGGAATCAGAGGCGGGGAAGAAGAGGCCGGGAATCAGATATGGGGAAACAGAGGTGGGGAATCAGAGGCGGGGAAACAGAGGCGGGGAATCAGATATGGGGAATCAGAGGTGGGGAATCAGAGGTTGGGAATCAGAGGCATGGAATCAGAGGCTTGGAATCAGATGCAGGGAATCAGATGCGGGGAATCAGAGGCGGGGAATCAGAGCTGGGGAATCAGAGGTGGGGAATCAGAGTTGGGGAATCAGAGGTGGGGACTTAGATATTGGGAAACAAAGGCGGGGAATCAGAGGCGGGGAAACAGAGGCGGGGAGTCAGATACGGGGAATCAGAGGTGGGGAATCAGAGGCAGGGAATCAATGTGCGGAATCAGAGATGGGGAATCAGAGGCAGGGAATCAGAATCAGAAGCAGGGAATCAGAGGCCGGGAATCAGAGGCCGGAATCAGATGCCGGGAATAAGAGGCCGGGAATCAGAGGTGGGGAATCAGAGTCCGGGAATCAGAGATGGGGATTCAGAGGCGGGGAATGAGATATGGGGAATCAGAGGCGGGGAATCAGAGGCGGGGAAACAGATGCGGGGAGTCAGATATGGGGAATCAGAGGTGGCGAATCAAAGGCGGTGAATCAGAGATGGGGAATCAGAGGCCGGGAATCAGAGGCAGGGAATCAAACACGGGGAATCAGAGGCGGGGAATCAGAGCTGGGGAATCAGAGGCGGGGAATCAGAGTTGGGGAATCAGAGGCGGGGAAGCAGAGGCAGGGAATCAGACGCGGGGATTCAGAGGCGGGGAATCATACTTGGGTATCAGAGGCGGATAATCAGATATGGGGAAACAGAGGCGGGGAATCAGGGGCGGGGAAAGAGAGGCGGGGAATCAGATATGGGGAATCGGATGCAGGGAATCAGAGGCGGGGAATCAGAGCTGGGGAATCAGAGGCGGGGAATCAGAGTTGGGGCATCAGAGGTGGGGAATTAGATATGGGGAAACAGAGGCGGGGAATCAGAGGCGTGGAAACAGAGGCGGGGAATCAGATATGGGGAATCAGAGGTGGGGAATCAGAGGCAGGTAATCAGATGTGCGGAATCAGAGATGGGGAATCAGAGGCAGGGAATCAGAATCAGAAGCGGGGAGTCAGAGGCCGGGAATCAGAGGCCTGGAATCAGATGCTGGGAATAAGAGGCCGGGAATCAGAGGTGGGGAATCAGAGTCCGGGAATCAGAGATGGGGAGTCAGAGGCGGGGAATGAGATATGGAGAATCAGAGGCGGGGAATCAGAGGCGGGGAAACAGAGGTGGGGAATCAGATATGGGGATCAAACACGGGGAATCAGTGGCGGGGAATCAGAGCTGGGGAATCAGAGGCGGGGAATCAGAGGCGGGGAAACAGAGGCGGGGAATCAAACACGGGGAATCAGAGGTGGGGAATCAGAGGTTGGGAATCAGAGGCAGGGAATCAGAGGCGGGGAATCAGAGGCGGGGAATGAGAGGCAGGGAATCAGATGTGCGGAATCGGAGATGGGGAATCAGAGGCAGGGAATCAGAGGCGCGGTATCAGAGGCAGGGAATCAGAGGCCGGGAATCAGATATGGGGAAACAGAAGCGGGGAATCAGAGGCGGGGAAACAGAGGCTGGGAATCAGGTATGGGTAATCAGAGGTGGGGAATCAGAGGCGGGGAATCAGAGCTGGGGAATCAGAGGTGGGGAATCAAAGTTGGGGAATCAGAGGCGGGGACTTAGATATGGGGAAACAGAGGCGGGGAATCAGAGACGGGGAAACAGAGGCGGGGATTCAGATATGGGGAATCAGAGGTGGGGAATCAGAGGCAGGGAATTAGATGTGCGGAATCAGAAATGGGGAATCAGAGGCAGGGAATCAGAATCAGAAGCAGGGAATCAGAGGCCGGGAATCAGAGGCCGGAATCAGATGCCGGGAATAAGAGGTTGGGAATCAGAGGTGGGGAATCAGAGTCCGGGAATCAGAGATGGGGAATCAGAGGCGGGGAATGAGATATGGGGAATCAGAGGCGCGGAATCAGAGGCGGGGAAACAGTGGCGAGGAATCAGATATGGGGAATCAGAGGTGGCGAATCAAAGGCGGTGAATCAGAGATGGGGAATCAGAGCTGGGGAATCAGAGGCAGGGGATCAAACACGGGGAATCAGAGGCGGGGAATCAGAGCTGGGGAATCAGAGGCGGGGAATCAGAGTTGGGGAATCAGAGGCGGGGAATCAGAGCTGGGGAATCAGAGGTGGGGAATCAGAGTCGGGGAATCAGAGGCAGCGAATCGGATGTGCGGAATCAGAGATGGGGAATCAGAGGTGGGGAATCAGAGGCGGTGAATCTGAGATGGGGAATCAGAGGCGGGGAATCAGAGGCAGGTTATCAGACACGGGGATTCAGAGGCTGGGAATCAGACGGGGGGAATCAAAGGCGGGGAATGAAGCTGGGGAATCAGAGACAGGGAATCAGAGTTGGGGATTCAGAGGCGGGGAATCAGATATGGGGAATCAGAGGCGGGGAATCAGAGGCGGGCAAACAGAGGCGGGGAATTAGATATTGGGAATCAGTGGTGGGGAATCAGAGGTGGTGAATCAGAGATGGGGAATCACAGGCGGGGAATCAGAGGCAGGGAATAGAACGCGGGGAATCAGAGGCAGGGAATCAGAGCTGGGGAATAAGAGGCGGGGAATCATAGTTGGGAATCAGAGGCGGGGAATCTGATATGGGGAAACAGAGGCGGGGAATCAGGGGCGGGGAAACAGAGGCAGGGAATCAGATATTGGGAATCGGATGTGGAGAATCAGAGGCGGGGAATCAGAGCTTGGGAATCAGAGGCGGGGAATCAGAGTTGGGGCATCAGAGGTGGGGAATTAGATATGGGGAAACAGAGGCGGGGAATCAGATGTGCGGAATCATAGGCGGGGAATCAGAGGCAGGGAATCAGAATCAGAAGCGGGGAGTCAGAGGCCAGGAATCAGAGGCCTGGAATCAGATGCTGGGAATAAGAGGCCGGGAATCAGAGGTGGGGAATCAGAGTACGGGAATCAGAGATGGGGAGTCAGAGGCGGGGAATGAGATATGGAGAATCAGAGGCGGGGAATCAGAGGCGGGGAAAAAAAGGTGGGGAATCAGATATGGGGAATCAGAGGTGGAGAATCAAATGCGGTGAATCAGAGATGGGGAATCTGAGGCGGGGAATCATAGGCAGGGAATCAAACACGGGGAATCAGAGGTTGGGAATCAGAGGAAGCGAATCAGAGGCGAGGAATCAGAGCTGGGGAATCAGAGGCGGGGAATCAGAATTGGGGAATCAGAGATGGGGAATCAGAGATGGGGAATCAGAGGCGGGGAATCAGACGCGGGGAATCAGAGGTGGTGAATCAGAGATGTGGAATCAGAGGCGGGGAATCAGAGGCGTGGAAACAGAGGCGGGGAATCAAACACGGGGAATCAGAGGTGGGGAATCAGAGGTTGGGAATCAGAGGCAGGGAATCAGAGGCGGGGAATCAGAGGCGGGGAATGAGAGGCAGGGAATCAGATGTGCGGAATCGGAGATGGGGAATCAGAGGCAGGGAATCAGAAGCGGGGAATCAGAGGCAGGGAATCAGAGGCCGGGAATCAGATATGGGGAAACAGAAGCGGGGAATCAGAGGCGGGGAAACAGAGGCTGGGAATCAGGTATGGGGAATCAGAGTTGGGGAATCAGAGGCGGGGAATCAGAGCTGGGGAATCAGAGGTGGGGAATCAAAGTTGGGGAATCAGAGGCTGGGACTTAGATATGGGGAAACAGAGGCGGGGAATCAGAGACGGGGAAACAGAGGCGGGGATTCAGATATGGGGAATCAGAGGTGGGGAATCAGAGGCAGGGAATTAGATGTGCGGAATCAGAAATGGGGAATCAGAGGCAGGGAATCAGAATCAGAAGCAGGGAATCAGAGGCCGGGAATCAGAGGCCGGGAATATGAGGTCGGGAATCAGAGGTGGGGAATCAGAGTCCGGGAATCAGAGATGGGGAATGAGAGGCGGGGAATGAGATATGGGGAATCAGAGGCGCGGAATCAGAGGCGGGGAAACAGTGGCGAGGAATCAGATATGGGGAATCAGAGGTGGCGAATCAAAGGCGGTGAATCAGAGATGGGGAATCAGAGCTGGGGAATCAGAGGCAGGGGATCAAACACGGGGAAACAGAGGCGGGGAATCAGAGCTGGGGAATCAGAGGCGGGGAATCAGAGTTGGGAAATCAGAGGCGGGGAATCAGAGCTGGGGAATCAGAGGTGGGGAATCAGAGTCGGGGAATCAGAGGCAGGGAATCGGATGTGCGGAATCAGAGATGGGGAATCAGAGGTGGGGAATCAGAGGCGGTGAATCTGAGATGGGGAATCAGAGGCGGGGAATCAGAGGCAGGTTATCAGACACGGGGATTCGGAGGCTGGGAATCAGACGGGGGGAATCAAAGGCGGGGAATGAAGCTGGGGAATCAGAGGCAGGGAATCAGAGTTGGGGATTCAGAGGCGGGGAATCAGATATGGGGAAACAGAGGCGGGGAATCAGAGGCGGGCAAACAGAGGCGGGGAATTAGATATGGGGAATCAGTGGTGGGGAATCAGAGGTGGTGAATCAGAGATGGGGAATCACAGGCGGGGAATCAGAGGCAGGGAATAGAACGCGGGGAATCAGAGGCAGGGAATCAGAGCTGGGGAATAAGAGGCGGGGAATCATAGTTGGGAATCAGAGGCGGGGAATCAGATATGGGGAAACAGAGGCGGGGAATCAGGGGCGGGGAAACAGAGGCGGGGAATCAGATATTGGGAATCGGATGTGGAGAATCAGAGGCGTGGAATCAGAGCTGGGGAATCAGAGGCGGGGAATCAGAGTTGGGGCATCAGAGGTGGGGAATTAGATATGGGGAAACAGAGGCGGGGAATCAGATGTGCGGAATCAGAGGCGGGGAATCAGAGGCAGGGAATCAGAATCAGAAGCGGGGAGTCAGAGGCCGGGAATCAGAGGCCTGGAATCAGATGCTGGGAATAAGAGGCCGGGAATCAGAGGTGGGGAATCAGAGTACGGGAATCAGAAATGGGGAGTCAGAGGCGGGGAATGAGATATGGAGAATCAGAGGCGGGGAATCAGAGGCGGGGAAACAGAGGTGGGGAATCAGATATGGGGAATCAGAGGTGGCGAATCAAATGCGGTGAATCAGAGATGGGGTATCAGAGGCGGGGAATCAGAGGCAGGGAATCAAACACGGGGAATCAGAGGCGGGGAATCAGAGCTGGGGAATCAGAGGCTGGGAATCAAAGTTGGGGAATCAGAGGCAGGGAATCAGAGGTCGGGAATCAGAGGCCGGAATCAGATGCCGGGAATAAGAGGCCGGGAATCAAAGGCGATGAATCAGAGATGGGGAATCAGAGGCGGGGAATCAGAGGCAGGGAATCAAACACGGGGAATCAGAGGCGGGGAATCAGAGCTGGGGAATCAGAGGTGGGGATCAGAGTCGGGGAATCAGAGGCAGGGAATCAGATGTGCGGAATCAGAGGTGGGGAATCAGAGGTTGGGAATTAGAGGCAGGGAATCAGAGGCTTGGAATCAGATGCAGGGAATCAGATGCGGGGAATCAGAGGCGGGGAATCAGAGCTGGGGAATCAGAGGTGGGGAATCAGAGTTGGGGAATCAGAGGCGGGGACTTAGATATTGGGAAACAGAGGCGGGGAATCAGAGGCGGGGAATCAGAGGCAGGGAATCAGATGTGTGGAATCAGAGATGGGGAATCAGAGGCAGGGAATCAGAATCAGAAGCAGGGAATCAGAGGCCGGGAATCAGAGGCCGGAATCAGATGCCGGGAATAAGAGGCCGGGAATCAGAGGTGGGGAATCAGAGTCCGGGAATCAGAGATGGGGATTCAGAGGCGGGGAATGAGATATGGGGAATCAGAGGTGGGGAATCAGAGGCGGGGAAACAGAGGCGGGGAATCAGATATGGGGAATCAGAGGTGGCGAATCAAAGGCGGTGAATCAGAGATGGGGAATCAGAGGCCGGGAATCAGAGGCAGGGAATCAAACACGGAAAATCAGAGGCGGGGAATCAGAGCTGGGGAATCAGAGGCGGGGAATCAGAGGCGGGGAAACAGAGGCGAGGAATCAGATATGGGGAATCAGAGGTGGCGAATCAAAGGCGGTGAATCAGAGATGGGGAATCAGAGGCGGGGAATCAGAGGCAGGGAATCAAACACGGGGAATCAGAGGCGGGGAATCAGAGCTGGGGAATCAGAGGCGGGGAATCAGAGTTGGGGAATCAGAGGCGGGGAATCAGAGCTGGGGAATCAGAGGTGGGGATCAGAGTCGGGGAATCAGAGGCAGGGAATCAGATGTGCGGAATCCGAGATTGGGAATCAGAGGTGGGGAATCAGAGGCTGTGAATCAGAGATGGGGAGTCAGAGCCGGGGAATCAGAGGCAGGAAATCAGACACGGGGATTCAGAGGCTGGGAATCAGACGGGGGGAATCAAAGGCGGGGAATCAGAGCTGGGGAATCAGAGGCAGGGAATCAGAGTTGGGGATTCAGAGGCGGGGAATCAGATATGGGGAAACAGAGGCGGGGAATCAGAGGCGGGCAAACAGAGGTGGGGAATTAGATATGGGGAATCAGAGGTGGGGAATCAGAGGTGGTGAATCAGAGATGGGAAATCACAGGCGGGGAATCAGAGGCAGGGAATAGAACGCGGGGAATCAGAGGCAGGGAATCAGAGTTGGGGCATCAGAGGTTGGGAATTAGATATGGGGAAACAGAGGCGGGGAATCAGAGGCGGGGAAACAGAGGCGGGAAATCAGATATGGGGAATCAGAGGTGGGGAATCAGAGGCAGGGAATCAGATGTGCGGAATCAGAGATGGGGAATCAGAGGCAGCGAATCAGAATCAGAAGCGGGGAATCAGAGGCCGGGAATCAGAGGCCGGGAATCAGATGCTGGGAATAAGAGGCCGGGAATCAGAGGTGAGGAATCAGAGTCCGGGAATCAGAGATGGGGATTCAGAGGCGGGGAATGAGATATGGAGAATCAGAGGCGGGGAATCAGAGGCGGGGAAACAGAGGTGGGGAATCAGATATGTGGAATCAGAGGTGGCGAATCAAAGGCGGTGAATCAGAGATGGGGAATCAGAGGCGGGGAATCAGAGGCAGGGAATCAAACACGGGAAATCAGAGGCGGGGAATCAGAGCTGGGGAATCAGAGGCGGGGAATCAGAGTTGGGGAATCAGAGGCAGGGAATCAGATATGGGGAAACAAGGGCAGGGAATCAGAGGCGGGGAATCAGAGCTGGGGAATCAGAGGTGTGGAATCAGAGGTTGGGAATCAGAGGCAGGGAATCAGAGGCGGCGAAACAGAGGCGGGGAATCAGATATGGGGAATCAGAGGTGGCGAATCAAAGGCGGTGAAACAGAGATGGGGAATCAGGGCAGGGAATCAGAGGCAGGGAATCAAACACGGGGAATCAGAGCTGGGGAATCAGAGGCGGGGAATTAGAGTTGGGGAATCAGAGGAGGGGAATCAGAGGCGGGGAAACAGAGGCGGGGAATCAGATATGGGGAATCAGAGGTGGGGAATCAGAGGTTGGGAATCAGAGGCAGGGAATCAGAGGCGGGGAATAAGAGGCAGGGAATCAGATGTGTGGAATCGGAGATGGGTAATCAGAGGTAGGGAATCAGAGGTGGGGAATCAGAGGCGGGGAAGAAGAGGCCGGGAATCAGATATGGGGAAACAGAGGTGGGGAATCAGAGGCGGGGAAACAGAGGCGGGGAATCAGATATGGGGAATCAGAGGTGTGGAATCAGAGGTTGGGAATCAGAGGCAGGGAATCAGATGCGGGGAATCAGAGGCGGGGAATCAGAGCTGGGGAATCAGAGGTGGGGAATCAGAGTTGGGGAATCAGAGGTGGGGACTTAGATATTGGGAAACAAAGGCGGGGAATCAGAAGCGGGGAAACAGAGGCGGGGAGTCAGATATGGGGAATCAGAGGTGGGGAATCAGAGGCAGGGAATCAGATGTGCGGAATCAGAGATGGGGAATCAGAGGCAGGGAATCAGAATCAGAAGTTGGGAATCAGAGGCCAGGAATCAGAGGCCGGAATCAGATGCCGGGAATAAGAGGCCGGGAATCAGAGGTGGGGAATCAGAGTCCGGGAATCAGAGATGGGGATTCAGAGGCGGGGAATGAGATATGGGGAATCAGAGGCGGGGAATCAGAGGCGGGGAAACAGATGCGGGGAATCAGATATGGGGAATCAGAGGTGGCGAATCAAAGGCGGTGAATCAGAGATGGGGAATCAGAGGCCGGGAATCAGAGGCAGGGAATCAAACACGGGGAATCAGAGGCGGGGAATCAGAGCTGGGGAATCAGAGGCGGGGAATCAGAGTTGGGGAATCAGAGGCGGGGAAGCAGAGGCAGGGAATCAAACGCGGGGATTCAGAGGCGGGGAATCATACTTGGGAATCAGAGGCGGATAATCAGATATGGGGAAACAGAGGCGGGGAATCAGGGGCGGGGAAAGAGAGGCGGGGAATCAGATATGGGAAATCAGATGCAGGGAATCAGAGGCGGGGAATCAGAGCTGGGGAATCAGAGGTGGGGAATCAGAGTTGGGGCATCAGAGGTGGGGAATTAGATATGGGGAAACAGAGGCGGGGAATCAGAGGCGTGGAAACAGAGGCGGGGTATCAGATATGGGGAATCAAAGGTGGGGAATCAGAGGCAGGTAATCAGATGTGCGGAATCAGAGATGGGGAATCAGAGGCAGGGAATCAGAATCAGAAGCGGGGAGTCAGAGGCCGGGAATCAGAGGCCTGGAATCAGATGCTGGGAATAAGAGGCCGGGAATCAGAGGTGGGGAATCAGAGTCCGGGAATCAGAGATGGGGAGTCAGAAGCGGGGAATGAGATATGGAGAATCAGAGGCGGGGAATCAGAGGCGGGGAAACAGAGGTGGGGAATCAGATTTGGGGAATCAGAGGTGGCGAATGAAAGGCGGTGAATCAGAGATGGGGAATCAGAGGCGGGGAATCAGAGGCAGGGAATCAAACACGGGGAATCAGAGGCGGGGAATCAGAGCTGGGGAATCAAAGGCTGGGAATCAAAGTTGGGGAATCAGAGTCAGGGAATCAGATATGGGGAAACAGGGGCGGGGAATTAGAGGCGGGGAAACAGAGGCGGGGAATCAGATATGGGGAATCAGAGGCGGGGAATTAGAGTTGGGGAATCAGAGGCGGGGAATCAGTGGCGGGGAAACAGAGGCGGGGAATCAAACACGGGGAATCAGAGGTGGGGAATCAGAGGTTGGAAATCAGAGGCAGGGAATCAGCGGCGGGGAATCAGAGGCGGGGAATCAGAGGCAGGGAATCAGATGTGCGGAATCGGAGATGGGGAATCAGAGGCAGGGAATCAGAGGCGGAGAATCAGAGGCGGGGAATCAGAGCTGGGGAATCAGAGGCGGGGAATCAGAGTTGGGGAATCAGAGGCAGGGAATCAGATATGGGGAAACAAGGGCAGGGAATCAGAGGCGGGGAAACAGAGGCGGGGAATCAGATATGGGGAATCAGAGGTGTGGAATCAGAGGTTGGGAATGAGAGGCAGGGAATCAGAGGCGGCGAAACAGAGGCGGGGAATCAGATATGGGGAATCAGAGGTGGCGAATCAAAGGCGGTGAAACAGAGATGGGGAATCAGGGCAGGGAATTTGAGGCAGGGAATCAAACACGGGGAATCAGAGCTGGGGAATCAGAGGCGGGGAATTAGAGTTGGGGAATCAGAGGAGAGGAATCAGAGGCGGGGAAACAGAGGCGGGGAATCAGATATGGGGAATCAGAGGTGGGGAATCAGAGGTTGGGAATCAGAGGCAGGGAATCAGAGGCGGGGAATAAGAGGCATGGAATCAGATGTGCGGAATCGGAGATGGGTAATCAGAGGTAGGGAATCAGAGGTGGGGAATCAGAGGCGGGGAAGAAGAGGCCGGGAATCAGATATCGGGAAACAGAGGTGGGGAATCAGAGGCGGGGAAACAGAGGCGGGGAATCAGATATGGGGAATCAGAGGTGGGGAATCAGAGGTTGGGAATCAGAGGCATGGAATCAGAGGCTTGGAATCAGATGCAGGGAATCAGATGCGGGGAATCAGAGGCGGGGAATCAGAGCTGGGGAATCAGAGGTGGGGAATCAGAGTTGGGGAATCAGAGGTGGGGACTTAGATATTGGGAAACAAAGGCGGGGAATCAGAGGCGGGGAAACAGAGGCGGGGAGTCAGATATGGGGAATCAGAGGTGGGGAATCAGAGGCAGGGAATCAATGTGCGGAATCAGAGATGGGGAATCAGAGGCAGGGAATCAGAATCAGAAGCAGGGAATCAGAGGCCGGGAATCAGAGGCCGGAATCAGATGCCGGGAATAAGAGGCCGGGAATCAGAGGTGGGGAATCAGAGTCCGGGAATCAGAGATGGGGATTCAGAGGCGGGGAATGAGATATGGGGAATCAGAGGCGGGGAATCAGAGGCGGGGAAACAGATGCGGGGAATCAGATATGGGGAATCAGAGGTGGCGAATCAAAGGCGGTGAATCAGAGATGGGGAATCAGAGGCCGGGAATCAGAGGCAGGGAATCAAACACGGGGAATCAGAGGCGGGGAATCAGAGCTGGGGAATCAGAGGCGGGGAATCAGAGTTGGGGAATCAGAGGCGGGGAAGCAGAGGCAGGGAATCAGACGCTGGGATTCAGAGGCGGGGAATCATACTTGGGAATCAGAGGCGGATAATCAGATATGGGGAAACAGAGGCGGGGAATCAGGGGCGGGGAAAGAGAGGCGGGGAATCAGATATGGGGAATCGGATGCAGGGAATCAGAGGCGGGGAATCAGAGCTGGGGAATCAGAGGCGGGGAATCAGAGTTGGGGCATCAGAGGTGGGGAATTAGATGTGGGGAAACAGAGGCGGGGAATCAGAGGCGTGGAAACAGAGGCGGGGAATCAGATATGGGGAATCAGAGGTGGGGAATCAGAGGCAGGTAATCAGATGTGCGGAATCAGAGATGGGGAATCAGAGGCAGGGAATCAGAATCAGAAGCGGGGAGTCAGAGGCCGGGAATCAGAGGCCTGGAATCAGATGCTGGGAATAAGAGGCCGGGAATCAGAGGTGGGGAATCAGAGTCCGGGAATCAGAGATGGGGAGTCAGAGGCGGGGAATGAGATATGGAGAATCAGAGGCGGGGAATCAGAGGCGGGGAAACAGAGGTGGGGAATCAGATATGGGGAATCAGAGGTGGCGAATCAAAGGCGGTGAATCAGAGATGGGGAATCAGAGGCGGGGAATCAGAGGTAGGGAATCAAACACGGGGAATCAGAGGCGGGGAATCAGAGCTGGGGAATCAGAGGCTGGGAATCAAAGTTGGGGAATCAGAGTCAGGGAATCAGATATGGGGAAACAGGGGAGGGGAATCAGAGGCGGGGAAACAGAGGCGGGGAATCAGATATGGGTAATCAGAGGCGGGGAATTAGAGTTGGGGAATCAGAGGCGGGGAATCAGTGGCGGGGAAACAGAGGCGGGGAATCAAACACGGGGAATCAGAGGTGGGTAATCAGAGGTTGGAAATCAGAGGCAGGGAATCAGCGGCGGGGAATCAGAGGCGGGGAATCAGAGGCAGGGAATCAGATGTGCGGAATCGGAGATGGGGAATCAGAGGCAGGGAATCAGAGGCGGAGAATCAGAGGCGGGGAATCAGAGGCCGGGAATCAGATATGGGGAAACAGAGGCGGGGAATCAGAGGCGGGGAAACAGAGGCTGGGAATCAGATATGGGGAATCAGAGGCGGGGAATTAGAGTTGGGGAATCAGAGGCGGGGAATCAGAGGCGGGGAAACAGAGGCGGGGAATCAAACACGGGGAATCAGAGGTGGAAAATCAGAGGTTCGGAATCAGAGGCAGGGAATCAGAGGCGGGGAATCAGAGGCGGGGAAACAGAGGCTGGGAATCAGGTATGGGGAATCAGAGGTGGGGAATCAGAGGCGGGGAATCAGAGCTGGGGAATCAGAGGTGGGGAATCAAAGTTGGGGAATCAGAGGCGGGGACTTAGATATGGGGAAACAGAGGCGGGGAATCAGAGACGGGGAAACAGAGGCAGGGATTCAGATATGGGGAATCAGAGGTGGGGAATCAGAGGCAGGGAATTAGATGTGTGGAATCAGAAATGGGGAATCAGATGCCGGGAATCAGAGGCCGAAATCAGATGCCGGGAATAAGAGGTCGGGAATCCGAGGTGGGGAATCAGAGTCGGGGAATCAGGGATGGGGAATCAGAGGCGGGGAATGAGATATGGGGAATCAGAGGCGCGGAATCAGAGGCGGGGAAACAGTGGCGAGGAATCAGATATGGGGAATCAGAGGTGGCGAATCAAAGGCGGTGAATCAGAGATGGGGAATCAGAGCTGGGGAATCAGAGGCAGGGGATCAAACACGGGGAATCAGAGGCGGGGAATCAGAGCTGGGGAATCAGAGGCGGGGAATCAGAGGCGGGGAAACAGAGGCGGGGAATCAAACACGGGGAATCAGAGGTGGGGAATCAGAGGTTGGGAATCAGAGGCAGGGAATCAGAGGCGGGGAATCAGAGGCGGGGAATGAGAGGCAGGGAATCAGATGTGCGGAATCGGAGATGGGGAATCAGAGGCAGGGAATCAGAGGCGGGGTATCAGAGGCAGGGAATCAGAGGCCGGGAATCAGATATGGGGAAACAGAAGCGGGGAATCAGAGGCGGGGAAACAGAGGCTGGGAATCAGGTATGGGTAATCAGAGGTGGGGAATCAGAGGCGGGGAATCAGAGCTGGGGAATCAGAGGTGGGGAATCAAAGTTGGGGAATCAGAGGCGGGGACTTAGATATGGGGAAACAGAGGCGGGGAATCAGAGACGGGGAAACAGAGGCGGGGATTCAGATATGGGGAATCAGAGGTGGGGAATCAGAGGCAGGGAATTAGATGTGCGGAATCAGAAATGGGGAATCAGAGGCAGGGAATCAGAATCAGAAGCAGGGAATCAGAGGCCGGGAATCAGAGGCCGGAATCAGATGCCGGGAATAAGAGGTTGGGAATCAGAGGTGGGGAATCAGAGTCCGGGAATCAGAGATGGGGAATCAGAGGCGGGGAATGAGATATGGGGAATCAGAGGCGCGGAATCAGAGGCGGGGAAACAGTGGCGAGGAATCAGATATGGGGAATCAGAGGTGGCGAATCAAAGGCGGTGAATCAGAGATGGGGAATCAGAGCTGGGGAGTCAGAGGCAGGGGATCAAACACGGGGAATCAGAGGCGGGGAATCAGAGCTGGGGAATCAGAGGCGGGGAATCAGAGTTGGGGAATCAGAGGCGGGGAATCAGAGCTGGGGAATCAGAGGTGGGGAATCAGAGTCGGGGAATCAGAGGCAGCGAATCGGATGTGCGGAATCAGAGATGGGGAATCAGAGGTGGGGAATCAGAGGCGGTGAATCTGAGATGGGGAATCAGAGGCGGGGAATCAGAGGCAGGTTATCAGACACGGGGATTCAGAGGCTGGGAATCAGACGGGGGGAATCAAAGGCGGGGAATGAAGCTGGGGAATCAGAGGCAGGGAATCAGAGTTGGGGATTCAGAGGCGGGGAATCAGATATGGGGAATCAGAGGCGGGGAATCAGAGGCGGGCAAACAGAGGCGGGGAATTAGATATTGGGAATCAGTGGTGGGGAATCAGAGGTGGTGAATCAGAGATGGGGAATCACAGGCGGGGAATCAGAGGCAGGGAATAGAACGCGGGGAATCAGAGGCAGGGAATCAGAGCTGGGGAATAAGAGGCGGGGAATCATAGTTGGGAATCAGAGGCGGGGAATCTGATATGGGGAAACAGAGGCGGGGAATCAGGGGCGGGGAAACAGAGGCAGGGAATCAAACACGGGGAATCAGAGGTGGGGAATCAGAGGTTGGAAATCAGAGGCAGGGAATCAGCGGCGGGGAATCAGAGGCGGGGAATCAGAGGCAGGGAATCAGATGTGCGGAATCGGAGATGGGGAATCAGAGGCAGGGAATCAGAGGCGGAGAATCAGAGGCGGGGAATCAGAGCTGGGGAATCAGAGGCGGGGAATCAGAGTTGGGGAATCAGAGGCAGGGAATCAGATATGGGGAAACAAGGGCAGGGAATCAGAGGCGGGGAAACAGAGGCGGGGAATCAGATATGGGGAATCAGAGGTGTGGAATCAGAGGTTGGGAATCAGAGGCAGGGAATCAGAGGCGGCGAAACAGAGGCGGGGAATCAGATATGGGGATTCAGAGGTGGCGAATCAAAGGCGGTGAAACAGAGATGGGGAATCAGGGCAGGGAATTTGAGGCAGGGAATCAAACACGGGGAATCAGAGCTGGGGAATCAGAGGCGGGGAATTAGAGTTGGGGAATCAGAGGAGAGGAATCAGAGGCGGGGAAACAGAGGCGGGGAATCAGATATGGGGAATCAGAGGTGGGGAATCAGAGGTTGGGAATCAGAGGCAGGGAATCAGAGGCGGGGAATAAGAGGCATGGAATCAGATGTGCGGAATCGGAGATGGGTAATCAGAGGTAGGGAATCAGAGGTGGGGAATCAGAGGCGGGGAAGAAGAGGCCGGGAATCAGATATGGGGAAACAGAGGTGGGGAATCAGAGGCGGGGAAACAGAGGCGGGGAATCAGATATGGGGAATCAGAGGTGGGGAATCAGAGGTTGGGAATCAGAGGCATGGAATCAGAGGCTTGGAATCAGATGCAGGGAATCAGATGCGGGGAATCGAGGCGGGGAATCAGAGCTGGGGAATCAGAGGTGGGGAATCAGAGTTGGGGAATCAGAGGTGGGGACTTAGATATTGGGAAACAAAGGCGGGGAATCAGAGGCGGGGAAACAGAGGCGGGGAGTCAGATATGGGGAATCAGAGGTGGGGAATCAGAGGCAGGGAATCAATGTGCGGAATCAGAGATGGGGAATCAGAGGCAGGGAATCAGAATCAGAAGCAGGGAATCAGAGGCCGGGAATCAGAGGCCGGAATCAGATGCCGGGAATAAGAGGCCGGGAATCAGAGGTGGGGAATCAGAGTCCGGGAATCAGAGATGGGGATTCAGAGGCGGGGAATGAGATATGGGGAATCAGAGGCGGGGAATCAGAGGCGGGGAAACAGATGCGGGGAATCAGATATGGGGAATCAGAGGTGGCGAATCAAAGGCGGTGAATCAGAGATGGGGAATCAGAGGCCGGGAATCAGAGGCAGGGAATCAAACACGGGGAATCAGAGGCGGGGAATCAGAGCTGGGGAATCAGAGGCGGGGAATCAGAGTTGGGGAATCAGAGGCGGGGAAGCAGAGGCAGGGAATCAGACGCTGGGATTCAGAGGCGGGGAATCATACTTGGGAATCAGAGGCGGATAATCAGATATGGGGAAACAGAGGCGGGGAATCAGGGGCGGGGAAAGAGAGGCGGGGAATCAGATATGGGGAATCGGATGCAGGGAATCAGAGGCGGGGAATCAGAGCTGGGGAATCAGAGGCGGGGAATCAGAGTTGGGGCATCAGAGGTGGGGAATTAGATATGGGGAAACAGAGGCGGGGAATCAGAGGCGTGGAAACAGAGGCGGGGAATCAGATATGGGGAATCAGAGGTGGGGAATCAGAGGCAGGTAATCAGATGTGCGGAATCAGAGATGGGGAATCAGAGGCAGGGAATCAGAATCAGAAGCGGGGAGTCAGAGGCCGGGAATCAGAGGCCTGGAATCAGATGCTGGGAATAAGAGGCCGGGAATCAGAGGTGGGGAATCAGAGTCCGGGAATCAGAGATGGGGAGTCAGAGGCGGGGAATGAGATATGGAGAATCAGAGGCGGGGAATCAGAGGCGGGGAAACAGAGGTGGGGAATCAGATATGGGGAATCAGAGGTGGCGAATCAAAGGCGGTGAATCAGAGATGGGGAATCAGAGGCGGGGAATCAGAGGCAGGGAATCAAACACGGGGAATCAGAGGCGGGGAATCAGAGCTGGGGAATCAGAGGCTGGGAATCAAAGTTGGGGAATCAGAGTCAGGGAATCAGATATGGGGAAACAGGGGCGGGGAATCAGAGGCGGGGAAACAGAGGCGGGGAATCAGATATGGGGAATCAGAGGCGGGGAATTAGAGTTGGGGAATCAGAGGCGGGGAATCAGTGGCGGGGAAACAGAGGCGGGGTATCAAACACGGGGAATCAGAGGTGGGGAATCAGAGGTTGGAAATCAGAGGCAGGGAATCAGCGGCGGGGAATCAGAGGCGGGGAATCAGAGGCAGGGAATCAGATGTGCGGAATCGGAGATGGGGAATCAGAGGCAGGGAATCAGAGGCGGAGAATCAGAGGCGGGGAATCAGAGGCCGGGAATCAGATATGGGGAAACAGAGGCGGGGAATCAGAGGCGGGGAAACAGAGGCTGGGAATCAGATATGGGGAATCAGAGGCGGGGAATTAGAGTTGGGGAATCAGAGGCGGGGAATCAGAGGCGGGGAAACAGAGGCGGGGAATCAAACACGGGGAATCAGAGGTGGAAAATCAGAGGTTCGGAATCAGAGGCAGGGAATCAGAGGCGGGGAATCAGAGGCGGGGAAACAGAGGCTGGGAATCAGGTATGGGGAATCAGAGGTGGGGAATCAGAGGCGGGGAATCAGAGCTGGGGAATCAGAGGTGGGGAATCAAAGTTGGGGAATCAGAGGCGGGGACTTAGATATGGGGAAACAGAGGCGGGGAATCAGAGACGGGGAAACAGAGGCAGGGATTCAGATATGGGGAATCAGAGGTGGGGAATCAGAGGCAGGGAATTAGATGTGCGGAATCAGAAATGGGGAATCAGAGGCAGGGAATCAGAATCAGAAGCAGGGAATCAGAGGCCGGGAATCAGAGGCCGGAATCAGATGCCGGGAATAAGAGGTCGGGAATCCGAGGTGGGGAATCAGAGTCGGGGAATCAGGGATGGGGAATCAGAGGCGGGGAATGAGATATGGGGAATCAGAGGCGCGGAATCAGAGGCGGGGAAACAGTGGCGAGGAATCAGATATGGGGAATCAGAGGTGGCGAATCAAAGGCGGTGAATCAGAGATGGGGAATCAGAGCTGGGGAATCAGAGGCAGGGGATCAAACACGGGGAATCAGAGGCGGGGAATCAGAGCTGGGGAATCAGAGGCGGGGAATCAGAGGCGGGGAAACAGAGGCGGGGAATCAAACACGGGGAATCAGAGGTGGGGAATCAGAGGTTGGGAATCAGAGGCAGGGAATCAGAGGCGGGGAATCAGAGGCGGGGAATGAGAGGCAGGGAATCAGATGTGCGGAATCGGAGATGGGGAATCAGAGGCAGGGAATCAGAGGCGGGGTATCAGAGGCAGGGAATCAGAGGCCGGGAATCAGATATGGGGAAACAGAAGCGGGGAATCAGAGGCGGGGAAACAGAGGCTGGGAATCAGGTATGGGTAATCAGAGGTGGGGAATCAGAGGCGGGGAATCAGAGCTGGGGAATCAAAGGTGGGGAATCAAAGTTGGGGAATCAGAGGCGGGGACTTAGATATGGGGAAACAGAGGCGGGGAATCAGAGACGGGGAAACAGAGGCGGGGATTCAGATATGGGGAATCAGAGGTGGGGAATCAGAGGCAGGGAATTAGATGTGCGGAATCAGAAATGGGGAATCAGAGGCAGGGAATCAGAATCAGAAGCAGGGAATCAGAGGCCGGGAATCAGAGGCCGGAATCAGAAGCCGGGAATAAGAGGTTGGGAATCAGAGGTGGGGAATCAGAGTCCGGGAATCAGAGATGGGGAATCAGAGGCGGGGAATGAGATATGGGGAATCAGAGGCGCGGAATCAGAGGCGGGGAAACAGTGGCGAGGAATCAGATATGGGGAATCAGAGGTGGCGAATCAAAGGCGGTGAATCAGAGATGGGGAATCAGAGCTGGGGAATCAGAGGCAGGGGATCAAACACGGGGAATCAGAGGCGGGGAATCAGAGCTGGGGAATCAGAGGCGGGGAATCAGAGTTGGGGAATCAGAGGCGGGGAATCAGAGCTGGGGAATCAGAGGTGGGGAATCAGAGTCGGGGAATCAGAGGCAGCGAATCGGATGTGCGGAATCAGAGATGGGGAATCAGAGGTGGGGAATCAGAGGCGGTGAATCTGAGATGGGGAATCAGAGGCGGGGAATCAGAGGCAGGTTATCAGACACGGGGATTCAGAGGCTGGGAATCAGACGGGGGGAATCAAAGGCGGGGAATGAAGTTGGGGAATCAGAGGCAGGGAATCAGTGTTGGGGATTCAGAGGCGGGGAATCAGATATGGGGAATCAGAGGCGGGGAATCAGAGGCGGGCAAACAGAGGCGGGGAATTAGATATTGGGAATCAGTGGTGGGGAATCAGAGGTGGTGAATCAGAGATGGGGAATCACAGGCGGGGAATCAGAGGCAGGGAATAGAACGCGGGGAATCAGAGGCAGGGAATCAGAGCTGGGGAATAAGAGGCGGGGAATCATAGTTGGGAATCAGAGGCGGGGAATCTGATATGGGGAAACAGAGGCGGGGAATCAGGGGCGGGGAAACAGAGGCAGGGAATCAGATATTGGGAATCGGATTTGGAGAATCAGAGGCGGGGAATCAGAGCTTGGGAATCAGAGGCGGGGAATCAGAGTTGGGGCATCAGAGGTGGGGAATTAGATATGGGGAAACAGAGGCGGGGAATCAGATGTGCGGAATCATAGGCGGGGAATCAGAGGCAGGGAATCAGAATCAGAAGCGGGGAGTCAGAGGCCAGGAATCAGAGGCCTGGAATCAGATGCTGGGAATAAGAGGCCGGGAATCAGAGGTGGGGAATCAGAGTACGGGAATCAGAGATGGGGAGTCAGAGGCGGGGAATGAGATATGGAGAATCAGAGGCGGGGAATCAGAGGCGGGGAAAAAGAGGTGGGGAATCAGATATGGGGAATCAGAGGTGGAGAATCAAATGCGGTGAATCAGAGATGGGGAATCTGAGGCGGGGAATCATAGGCAGGGAATCAAACACGGGGAATCAGAGGCGGGGAATCAGAGCTGGGGAATCAGAGGCTGGGAATCAAAGTTGGGGAATCAGAGGCAGGGAATCAGATATGGGGAAACAGGGGCGGGGAATCAGAGGCGGGGAAACATAGGCAGGGAATCAGATATGGGGAATCAGAGGCGGGGAATTAGAGTTGGGGAATCAGATGCGGGGAATCAGAGGCGGGGAAACAGAGGCGGGGAATCAAACACGGGGAATCAGAGGTGGGGAATCAGAGGTTGGGAATCAGAGGCAGGGAATCAGAGGCGGGGAATCAGAGGCGGGGAATCAGAGGCAGGGAATCAGATGTGCGGAATCGGAAATGAGGAATCAGAGGCAGGGAATCAGAGGCGGGGAATCAGATGCGGGGAATCAGAGTCCGGGAATCAGATATGGGGAAACAGAGGCGGGGAATCAGAGGCGGGGAAACAGAGGCTGGGAATCAGATATGGGGAATCAGAGGTGGGGAATCAGAGGTTGGGAATCAGAGGCAGGGAATCAGAGGCTTGGAATCAGATGCAGGGAATCAGATGCGGGGAATCAGAGTCGGGGAATCAGAGCTGGGGAATCAGAGGCTGGGAATCAAAGTTGGGGAATCTGAGGCAGGGAATCAGATATGGGGAAACAGGGGCGGGGAATCAGAGGCGGGGAAACAGAGGCGGGGAATCAGATATGGGGAATCAGAGGCGGGGAATTAGAGTTGGGGAATCAGAGGCGGGGAATCAGAGGCGGGGAAACAGAGGCGGGGAATCAAACACGGGGAATCAGAGGTGGGGAATCAGAGGTTGGGAATCAGATGCAGGGAATCAGAGGCGGGGAATCAGAGGCGGGGAATCAGAGGCAGGGAATCAGATGTGCGGAATCGGAGATGGGGAATCAGAGGCAGGGAATCAGAGGCGGGGAATCAGAGGCGGGGAATCAGAGGCCGGGAATCAGATATGGGGAAACAGAGGCGGGGAAACAGAGGCTGGGGATCAGATATGGGGAATCAGAGGTGTGGAATCAGAGGTTGGGAATCAGAGGCAGGGAATCAGAGGCTTGGAATCAGATGCAGGGAATCAGATGCGGGGAATCAGAGGCGGGGAATCAGAGCTGGGGAATCAGATGCTGGGAATCAAAGTTGGGGAATCAGAGGCAGGGAATCAGATATGGGGAAACAGGGGTGGGGAATCAGAGGCGGGGAAACAGAGGCGGGGAATATGATATGGGGAATCAGAGGTGGGGACTCAGAGGTTGGGAATCAGAGGCAGGGAATCAGAGGCTTGGAATCAGATGCAGGGAATCAGATGCAGGGAATCAGAGGCGGGGAATCAGAGCTGGGGAATCAGAGGTGGGGAATTAGAGTTGGGGAATCAGAGGCGGGGACTTAGATATTGGGAAACAGAGGCGGGGAATCAGAGGCGGGGAAACATAGGCGGGGAATCAAACACGGGGAATCAGAGGTGGGGAATCAGAGGTTGGAAATCAGAGGCAGGGAATCAGAGGCGGGGAATCAGAGGCGGGGAATCAGAGGCAGGGAATCAGATGTGCGGAATCGGAGATGGGGAATCAGAGGCAGGGAATCAGAGGCGGGGAATCAGAGGCGGGGAATCAGAGGCCGGGAATCAGATATGGGGAAACAGAGGCGGGGAATCAGAGGCGGGGAAACAGAGGCTGGGAATCAGATATGGGGAATCAGAGGTGGAGAATCAGAGGTTGGGAATCAGAGGCAGGGAATCAGAGGCTTGGAATCAGATGCAGGGAATCAGATGCGGGGAATCAGAGGCGGGGAATCAGAGCTGGGGAATCAGAGGCTGGGAATCAAAGTTGGGGAATCAGAGGCAGGGAATCAGATATGGGGAAACAGGGGCGGGGAATCAGAGGCGGGGAAACAGAGGCGGGGAATCAGATATGGGGAATCAGAGGCGGGGAATTAGAGTTGGGGAATCAGAGGCGGGGAATCAGAGGCGGGGAAACAGAGGCGGGGAATCAAACACTGGGAATCAGAGGTGGGGAATCAGAGGTTGGGAATCAGAGGCAGGGAATCAGAGGCGGGGAATCAGAGGCGGGGAATGAGGGGCAGGGAATCAGATGTGCGGAATCGGAGATGGGGAATCAGAGGCAGGGAATCAGAGGCGGGGAATCAGAGGCGGGGAATCAGAGGCCGTGAATCAGATATGGGGAAACAGAGGCGGGGAATCAGAGGCCTGGAATCAGATGCTGGGAATAAGAGGCCGGGAATCAGAGGTGGGGAATCAGAGTCCGGGAATCAGAGATGGGGAGTCAGAAGCGGGGAATGAGATATGGAGAATCAGAGGCGGGGAATCAGAGGCGGGGAAACAGAGGTGGGGAATCAGATTTGGGGAATCAGAGGTGGCGAATGAAAGGCGGTGAATCAGAGATGGGGAATCAGAGGCGGGGAATCAGAGGCAGGGAATCAAACACGGGGAATCAGAGGCGGGGAATCAGAGCTGGGGAATCAAAGGCTGGGAATCAAAGTTGGGGAATCAGAGTCAGGGAATCAGATATGGGGAAACAGGGGCGGGGAATTAGAGGCGGGGAAACAGAGGCGGGGAATCAGATATGGGGAATCAGAGGCGGGGAATTAGAGTTGGGGAATCAGAGGCGGGGAATCAGTGGCGGGGAAACAGAGGCGGGGAATCAAACACGGGGAATCAGAGGTGGGGAATCAGAGGTTGGAAATCAGAGGCAGGGAATCAGCGGCGGGGAATCAGAGGCGGGGAATCAGAGGCAGGGAATCAGATGTGCGGAATCGGAGATGGGGAATCAGAGGCAGGGAATCAGAGGCGGAGAATCAGAGGCGGGGAATCAGAGCTGGGGAATCAGAGGCGGGGAATCAGAGTTTGGGAATCAGAGGCAGGGAATCAGATATGGGGAAACAAGGGCAGGGAATCAGAGGCGGGGAAACAGAGGCGGGGAATCAGATATGGGGAATCAGAGGTGTGGAATCAGAGGTTGGGAATGAGAGGCAGGGAATCAGAGGCGGCGAAACAGAGGCGGGGAATCAGATATGGGGAATCAGAGGTGGCGAATCAAAGGCGGTGAAACAGAGATGGGGAATCAGGGCAGGGAATTTGAGGCAGGGAATCAAACACGGGGAATCAGAGCTGGGGAATCAGAGGCGGGGAATTAGAGTTGGGGAATCAGAGGAGAGGAATCAGAGGCGGGGAAACAGAGGCGGGGAATCAGATATGGGGAATCAGAGGTGGGGAATCAGAGGTTGGGAATCAGAGGCAGGGAATCAGAGGCGGGGAATAAGAGGCATGGAATCAGATGTGCGGAATCGGAGATGGGTAATCAGAGGTAGGGAATCAGAGGTGGGGAATCAGAGGCGGGGAAGAAGAGGCCGGGAATCAGATATCGGGAAACAGAGGTGGGGAATCAGAGGCGGGGAAACAGAGGCGGGGAATCAGATATGGAAAATCAGAGGTGGGGAATCAGAGGTTGGGAATCAGAGGCATGGAATCAGAGGCTTGGAATCAGATGCAGGGAATCAGATGCGGGGAATCAGAGGCGGGGAATCAGAGCTGGGGAATCAGAGGTGGGGAATCAGAGTTGGGGAATCAGAGGTGGGGACTTAGATATTGGGAAACAAAGGCGGGGAATCAGAGGCGGGGAAACAGAGGCGGGGAGTCAGATATGGGGAATCAGAGGTGGGGAATCAGAGGCAGGGAATCAATGTGCGGAATCAGAGATGGGGAATCAGAGGCAGGGAATCAGAATCAGAAGCAGGGAATCAGAGGCCGGGAATCAGAGGCCGGAATCAGATGCCGGGAATAAGAGGCCGGGAATCAGAGGTGGGGAATCAGAGTCCGGGAATCAGAGATGGGGATTCAGAGGCGGGGAATGAGATATGGGGAATCAGAGGCGGGGAATCAGAGGCGGGGAAACAGATGCGGGGAATCAGATATGGGGAATCAGAGGTGGCGAATCAAAGGCGGTGAATCAGAGATGGGGAATCAGAGGCCGGGAATCAGAGGCAGGGAATCAAACACGGGGAATCAGAGGCGGGGAATCAGAGCTGGGGAATCAGAGGCGGGGAATCAGAGTTGGGGAATCAGAGGCGGGGAAGCAGAGGCAGGGAATCAGACGCTGGGATTCAGAGGCGGGGAATCATACTTGGGAATCAGAGGCGGATAATCAGAAATGGGGAAACAGAGGCGGGGAATCAGGGGCGGGGAAAGAGAGGCGGGGAATCAGATATGGGGAATCGGATGCAGGGAATCAGAGGCGGGGAATCAGAGCTGGGGAATCAGAGGCGGGGAATCAGAGTTGGGGCATCAGAGGTGGGGAATTAGATGTGGGGAAACAGAGGCGGGGAATCAGAGGCGTGGAAACAGAGGCGGGGAATCAGATATGGGGAATCAGAGGTGGGGAATCAGAGGCAGGTAATCAGATGTGCGGAATCAGAGATGGGGAATCAGAGGCAGGGAATCAGAATCAGAAGCGGGGAGTCAGAGGCCGGGAATCAGAGGCCTGGAATCAGATGCTGGGAATAAGAGGCCGGGAATCAGAGGTGGGGAATCAGAGTCCGGGAATCAGAGATGGGGAGTCAGAGGCGGGGAATGAGATATGGAGAATCAGAGGCGGGGAATCAGAGGCGGGGAAACAGAGGTGGGGAATCAGATATGGGGAATCAGAGGTGGCGAATCAAAGGCGGTGAATCAGAGATGGGGAATCAGAGGCGGGGAATCAGAGGCAGGGAATCAAACACGGGGAATCAGAGGCGGGGAATCAGAGCTGGGGAATCAGAGGCTGGGAATCAAAGTTGGGAATCAGAGTCAGGGAATCAGATATGGGGAAACAGGGGAGGGGAATCAGAGGCGGGGAAACAGAGGCGGGGAATCAGATATGGGTAATCAGAGGCGGGGAATTAGAGTTGGGGAATCAGAGGCGGGGAATCAGTGGCGGGGAAACAGAGGCGGGGAATCAAACACGGGGAATCAGAGGTGGGTAATCAGAGGTTGGAAATCAGAGGCAGGGAATCAGCGGCGGGGAATCAGAGGCGGGGAATCAGAGGCAGGGAATCAGATGTGCGGAATCGGAGATGGGGAATCAGAGGCAGGGAATCAGAGGCGGAGAATCAGAGGCGGGGAATCAGAGGCCGGGAATCAGATATGGGGAAACAGAGGCGGGGAATCAGAGGCGGGGAAACAGAGGCTGGGAATCAGATATGGGGAATCAGAGGCGGGGAATTAGAGTTGGGGAATCAGAGGCGGGGAATCAGGGGCGGGGAAACAGAGGCAGGGAATCAGATATTGGGAATCGGATTTGGAGAATCAGAGGCGGGGAATCAGAGCTTGGGAATCAGAGGCGGGGAATCAGAGTTGGGGCATCAGAGGTGGGGAGTTAGATATGGGGAAACAGAGGCGGGGAATCAGATGTGCGGAATCATAGGCGGGGAATCAGAGGCAGGGAATCAGAATCAGAAGCGGGGAGTCAGAGGCCAGGAATCAGAGGCCTGGAATCAGATGCTGGGAATAAGAGGCCGGGAATCAGAGGTGGGGAATCAGAGTACGGGAATCAGAGATGGGGAGTCAGAGGCGGGGAATGAGATATGGAGAATCAGAGGCGGGGAATCAGAGGCGGGGAAAAAGAGGTGGGGAATCAGATATGGGGAATCAGAGGTGGAGAATCAAATGCGGTGAATCAGAGATGGGGAATCTGAGGCGGGGAATCATAGGCAGGGAATCAAACACGGGGATTCAGAGGCGGGGAATCAGAGCTGGGGAATCAGAGGCTGGGAATCAAAGTTGGGGAATCAGAGGCAGGGAATCAGATATGGGGAAACAGGGGCGGGGAATCAGAGGCGGGGAAACATAGGCAGGGAATCAGATATGGGGAATCAGAGGCGGGGAATTAGAGTTGGGGAATCAGATGCGGGGAATCAGAGGCGGGGAAACAGAGGCGGGGAATCAAACACGGGGAATCAGAGGTGGGGAATCAGAGGTTGGGAATCAGAGGCAGGGAATCAGAGGCGGGGAATCAGAGGCGGGGAATCAGAGGCAGGGAATCAGATGTGCGGAATCGGAAATGAGGAATCAGAGGCAGGGAATCAGAGGCGGGGAATCAGATGCGGGGAATCAGAGTCCGGGAATCAGATATGGGGAAACAGAGGCGGGGAATCAGAGGCGGGGAAACAGAGGCTGGGAATCAGATATGGGGAATCAGAGGTGGGGAATCAGAGGTTGGGAATCAGAGGCAGGGAATCAGAGGCTTGGAATCAGATGCAGGGAATCAGATGCGGGGAATCAGAGGCGGGGAATCAGAGCTGGGGAATCAGAGGCTGGGAATCAAAGTTGGGGAATCTGAGGCAGGGAATCAGATATGGGGAAACAGGGGCGGGGAATCAGAGGCGGGGAAACAGAGGCGGGGAATCAGATATGGGGAATCAGAGGCGGGGAATTAGAGTTGGGGAATCAGAGGCGGGGAATCAGAGGCGGGGAAACAGAGGCGGGGAATCAAACACGGGGAATCAGAGGTGGGGAATCAGAGGTTGGGAATCAGATGCAGGGAATCAGAGGCGGGGAATCAGAGGCGGGGAATCAGAGGCAGGGAATCAGATGTGCGGAATCGGAGATGGGGAATCAGAGGCAGGGAATCAGAGGCGGGGAATCAGAGGCGGGGAATCAGAGGCCGGGAATCAGATATGGGGAAACAGAGGCGGGGAAACAGAGGCTGGGGATCAGATATGGGGAATCAGAGGTGTGGAATCAGAGGTTGGGAATCAGAGGCAGGGAATCAGAGGCTTGGAATCAGATGCAGGGAATCAGATGCGGGGAATCAGAGGCGGGGAATCAGAGCTGGGGAATCAGATGCTGGGAATCAAAGTTGGGGAATCAGAGGCAGGGAATCAGATATGGGGAAACAGGGGTGGGGAATCAGAGGCGGGGAAACAGAGGCGGGGAATCAGATATGGGGAATCAGAGGTGGGGACTCAGAGGTTGGGAATCAGAGGCAGGGAATCAGAGGCTTGGAATCAGATGCAGGGAATCAGATGCAGGGAATCAGAGGCGGGGAATCAGAGCTGGGGAATCAGAGGTGGGGAATTAGAGTTGGGGAATCAGAGGCGGGGACTTAGATATTGGGAAACAGAGGCGGGGAATCAGAGGCGGGGAAACATAGGCGGGGAATCAAACACGGGGAATCAGAGGTGGGGAATCAGAGGTTGGAAATCAGAGGCAGGGAATCAGAGGCGGGGAATCAGAGGCGGGGAATCAGAGGCAGGGAATCAGATGTGCGGAATCGGAGATGGGGAATCAGAGGCAGGGAATCAGAGGCGGGGAATCAGAGGCGGGGAATCAGAGGCCGGGAATCAGATATGGGGAAACAGAGGCGGGGAATCAGAGGCGGGGAAACAGAGGCTGGGAATCAGATATGGGGAATCAGAGGTGGGGAATCAGAGGTTGGGAATCAGAGGCAGGGAATCAGAGGCTTGGAATCAGATGCAGGGAATCAGATGCGGGGAATCAGAGGCGGGGAATCAGAGCTGGGGAATCAGAGGCTGGGAATCAAAGTTGGGGAATCAGAGGCAGGGAATCAGATATGGGGAAACAGGGGCGGGGAATCAGAGGCGGGGAAACAGAGGCGGGGAATCAGATATGGGGAATCAGAGGCGGGGAATTAGAGTTGGGGAATCAGAGGCGGGGAATCAGAGGCGGGGAAACAGAGGCGGGGAATCAAACACTGGGAATCAGAGGTGGGGAATCAGAGGTTGGGAATCAGAGGCAGGGAATCAGAGGCGGGGAATCAGAGGCGGGGAATGAGGGGCAGGGAATCAGATGTGCGGAATCGGAGATGGGGAATCAGAGGCAGGGAATCAGAGGCGGGGAATCAGAGGCGGGGAATCAGAGGCCGTGAATCAGATATGGGGAAACAGAGGCGGGGAATCAGAGGCCTGGAATCAGATGCTGGGAATAAGAGGCCGGGAATCAGAGGTGGGGAATCAGAGTCCGGGAATCAGAGATGGGGAGTCAGAAGCGGGGAATGAGATATGGAGAATCAGAGGCGGGGAATCAGAGGCGGGGAAACAGAGGTGGGGAATCAGATTTGGGGAATCAGAGGTGGCGAATGAAAGGCGGTGAATCAGAGATGGGGAATCAGAGGCGGGGAATCAGAGGCAGGGAATCAAACACGGGGAATCAGAGGCGGGGAATCAGAGCTGGGGAATCAAAGGCTGGGAATCAAAGTTGGGGAATCAGAGTCAGGGAATCAGATATGGGGAAACAGGGGCGGGGAATTAGAGGCGGGGAAACAGAGGCGGGGAATCAGATATGGGGAATCAGAGGCGGGGAATTAGAGTTGGGGAATCAGAGGCGGGGAATCAGTGGCGGGGAAACAGAGGCGGGGAATCAAACACGGGGAATCAGAGGTGGGGAATCAGAGGTTGGAAATCAGAGGCAGGGAATCAGCGGCGGGGAATCAGAGGCGGGGAATCAGAGGCAGGGAATCAGATGTGCGGAATCGGAGATGGGGAATCAGAGGCAGGGAATCAGAGGCGGAGAATCAGAGGCGGGGAATCAGAGCTGGGGAATCAGAGGCGGGGAATCAGAGTTGGGGAATCAGAGGCAGGGAATCAGATATGGGGAAACAAGGGCAGGGAATCAGAGGCGGGGAAACAGAGGCGGGGAATCAGATATGGGGAATCAGAGGTGTGGAATCAGAGGTTGGGAATGAGAGGCAGGGAATCAGAGGCGGCGAAACAGAGGCGGGGAATCAGATATGGGGAATCAGAGGTGGCGAATCAAAGGCGGTGAAACAGAGATGGGGAATCAGGGCAGGGAATTTGAGGCAGGGAATCAAACACGGGGAATCAGAGCTGGGGAATCAGAGGCGGGGAATTAGAGTTGGGGAATCAGAGGAGAGGAATCAGAGGCGGGGAAACAGAGGCGGGGAATCAGATATGGGGAATCAGAGGTGGGGAATCAGAGGTTGGGAATCAGAGGCAGGGAATCAGAGGCGGGGAATAAGAGGCATGGAATCAGATGTGCGGAATCGGAGATGGGTAATCAGAGGTAGGGAATCAGAGGTGGGGAATCAGAGGCGGGGAAGAAGAGGCCGGGAATCAGATATCGGGAAACAGAGGTGGGGAATCAGAGGCGGGGAAACAGAGGCGGGGAATCAGATATGGGGAATCAGAGGTGGGGAATCAGAGGTTGGGAATCAGAGGCATGGAATCAGAGGCTTGGAATCAGATGCAGGGAATCAGATGCGGGGAATCAGAGGCGGGGAATCAGAGCTGGGGAATCAGAGGTGGGGAATCAGAGTTGGGGAATCAGAGGTGGGGACTTAGATATTGGGAAACAAAGGCGGGGAATCAGAGGCGGGGAAACAGAGGCGGGGAGTCAGATATGGGGAATCAGAGGTGGGGAATCAGAGGCAGGGAATCAATGTGCGGAATCAGAGATGGGGAATCAGAGGCAGGGAATCAGAATCAGAAGCAGGGAATCAGAGGCCGGGAATCAGAGGCCGGAATCAGATGCCGGGAATAAGAGGCCGGGAATCAGAGGTGGGGAATCAGAGTCCGGGAATCAGAGATGGGGATTCAGAGGCGGGGAATGAGATATGGGGAATCAGAGGCGGGGAATCAGAGGCGGGGAAACAGATGCGGGGAATCAGATATGGGGAATCAGAGGTGGCGAATCAAAGGCGGTGAATCAGAGATGGGGAATCAGAGGCCGGGAATCAGAGGCAGGGAATCAAACACGGGGAATCAGAGGCGGGGAATCAGAGCTGGGGAATCAGAGGCGGGGAATCAGAGTTGGGGAATCAGAGGCGGGGAAGCAGAGGCAGGGAATCAGACGCTGGGATTCAGAGGCGGGGAATCATACTTGGGAATCAGAGGCGGATAATCAGATATGGGGAAACAGAGGCGGGGAATCAGGGGCGGGGAAAGAGAGGCGGGGAATCAGATATGGGGAATCGGATGCAGGGAATCAGAGGCGGGGAATCAGAGCTGGGGAATCAGAGGCGGGGAATCAGAGTTGGGGCATCAGAGGTGGGGAATTAGATGTGGGGAAACAGAGGCGGGGAATCAGAGGCGTGGAAACAGAGGCGGGGAATCAGATATGGGGAATCAGAGGTGGGGAATCAGAGGCAGGTAATCAGATGTGCGGAATCAGAGATGGGGAATCAGAGGCAGGGAATCAGAATCAGAAGCGGGGAGTCAGAGGCCGGGAATCAGAGGCCTGGAATCAGATGCTGGGAATAAGAGGCCGGGAATCAGAGGTGGGGAATCAGAGTCCGGGAATCAGAGATGGGGAGTCAGAGGCGGGGAATGAGATATGGAGAATCAGAGGCGGGGAATCAGAGGCGGGGAAACAGAGGTGGGGAATCAGATATGGGGAATCAGAGGTGGCGAATCAAAGGCGGTGAATCAGAGATGGGGAATCAGAGGCGGGGAATCAGAGGCAGGGAATCAAACACGGGGAATCAGAGGCGGGGAATCAGAGCTGGGGAATCAGAGGCTGGGAATCAAAGTTGGGGAATCAGAGTCAGGGAATCAGATATGGGGAAACAGGGGAGGGGAATCAGAGGCGGGGAATCAGAGGCGGGGAATCAGATATGGGTAATCAGAGGCGGGGAATTAGAGTTGGGGAATCAGAGGCGGGGAATCAGTGGCGGGGAAACAGAGGCGGGGAATCAAACACGGGGAATCAGAGGTGGGTAATCAGAGGTTGGAAATCAGAGGCAGGGAATCAGCGGCGGGGAATCAGAGGCGGGGAATCAGAGGCAGGGAATCAGATGTGCGGAATCGGAGATGGGGAATCAGAGGCAGGGAATCAGAGGCGGAGAATCAGAGGCGGGGAATCAGAGGCCGGGAATCAGATATGGGGAAACAGAGGCGGGGAATCAGAGGCGGGGAAACAGAGGCTGGGAATCAGATATGGGGAATCAGAGGCGGGGAATTAGAGTTGGGGAATCAGAGGCGGGGAATCAGAGGCGGGGAAACAGAGGCGGGGAATCAAACACGGGGAATCAGAGGTGGAAAATCAGAGGTTCGGAATCAGAGGCAGGGAATCAGAGGCGGGGAATCAGAGGCGGGGAAACAGAGGCTGGGAATCAGGTATGGGGAATCAGAGGTGGGGAATCAGAGGCGGGGAATCAGAGCTGGGGAATCAGAGGTGGGGAATCAAAGTTGGGGAATCAGAGGCGGGGACTTAGATATGGGGAAACAGAGGCGGGGAATCAGAGACGGGGAAACAGAGGCAGGGATTCAGATATGGGGAATCAGAGGTGGGGAATCAGAGGCAGGGAATTAGATGTGTGGAATCAGAAATGGGGAATCAGAGGCCGGGAATCAGAGGCCGGAATCAGATGCCGGGAATAAGAGGTCGGGAATCCGAGGTGGGGAATCAGAGTCGGGGAATCAGGGATGGGGAATCAGAGGCGGGGAATGAGATATGGGGAATCAGAGGCGCGGAATCAGAGGCGGGGAAACAGTGGCGAGGAATCAGATATGGGGAATCAGAGGTGGCGAATCAAAGGCGGTGAATCAGAGATGGGGAATCAGAGCTGGGGAATCAGAGGCAGGGGATCAAACACGGGGAATCAGAGGCGGGGAATCAGAGCTGGGGAATCAGAGGCGGGGAATCAGAGGCGGGGAAACAGAGGCGGGGAATCAAACACGGGGAATCAGAGGTGGGGAATCAGAGGTTGGGAATCAGAGGCAGGGAATCAGAGGCGGGGAATCAGAGGCGGGGAATGAGAGGCAGGGAATCAGATGTGCGGAATCGGAGATGGGGAATCAGAGGCAGGGAATCAGAGGCGGGGTATCAGAGGCAGGGAATCAGAGGCCGGGAATCAGATATGGGGAAATAGAAGCGGGGAATCAGAGGCGGGGAAACAGAGGCTGGGAATCAGGTATGGGTAATCAGAGGTGGGGAATCAGAGGCGGGGAATCAGAGCTGGGGAATCAGAGGTGGGGAATCAAAGTTGGGGAATCAGAGGCGGGGACTTAGATATGGGGAAACAGAGGCGGGGAATCAGAGACGGGGAAACAGAGGCGGGGATTCAGATATGGGGAATCAGAGGTGGGGAATCAGAGGCAGGGAATTAGATGTGCGGAATCAGAAATGGGGAATCAGAGGCAGGGAATCAGAATCAGAAGCAGGGAATCAGAGGCCGGGAATCAGAGGCCGGAATCAGATGCCGGGAATAAGAGGTTGGGAATCAGAGGTGGGGAATCAGAGTCCGGGAATCAGAGATGGGGAATCAGAGGCGGGGAATGAGATATGGGGAATCAGAGGCGCGGAATCAGAGGCGGGGAAACAGTGGCGAGGAATCAGATATGGGGAATCAGAGGTGGCGAATCAAAGGCGGTGAATCAGAGATGGGGAATCAGAGCTGGGGAATCAGAGGCAGGGGATCAAACACGGGGAATCAGAGGCGGGGAATCAGAGCTGGGGAATCAGAGGCGGGGAATCAGAGTTGGGGAATCAGAGGCGGGGAATCAGAGCTGGGGAATCAGAGGTGGGGAATCAGAGTCGGGGAATCAGAGGCAGCGAATCGGATGTGCGGAATCAGAGATGGGGAATCAGAGGTGGGGAATCAGAGGCGGTGAATCTGAGATGGGGAATCAGAGGCGGGGAATCAGAGGCAGGTTATCAGACACGGGGATTCAGAGGCTGGGAATCAGACGGGGGGAATCAAAGGCGGGGAATGAAGCTGGGGAATCAGAGGCAGGGAATCAGAGTTGGGGATTCAGAGGCGGGGAATCAGATATGGGGAATCAGAGGCGGGGAATCAGAGGCGGGCAAACAGAGGCGGGGAATTAGATATTGGGAATCAGTGGTGGGGAATCAGAGGTGGTGAATCAGAGATGGGGAATCACAGGCGGGGAATCAGAGGCAGGGAATAGAACGCGGGGAATCAGAGGCAGGGAATCAGAGCTGGGGAATAAGAGGCGGGGAATCATAGTTGGGAATCAGAGGCGGGGAATCTGATATGGGGAAACAGAGGCGGGGAATCAGGGGCGGGGAAACAGAGGCAGGGAATCAAACACGGGGAATCAGAGGTGGGGAATCAGAGGTTGGAAATCAGAGGCAGGGAATCAGCGGCGGGGAATCAGAGGCGGGGAATCAGAGGCAGGGAATCAGATGTGCGGAATCGGAGATGGGGAATCAGAGGCAGGGAATCAGAGGCGGAGAATCAGAGGCGGGGAATCAGAGCTGGGGAATCAGAGGCGGGGAATCAGAGTTGGGGAATCAGAGGCAGGGAATCAGATATGGGGAAACAAGGGCAGGGAATCAGAGGCGGGGAAACAGAGGCGGGGAATCAGATATGGGGAATCAGAGGTGTGGAATCAGAGGTTGGGAATCAGAGGCAGGGAATCAGAGGCGGCGAAACAGAGGCGGGGAATCAGATATGGGGATTCAGAGGTGGCGAATCAAAGGCGGTGAAACAGAGATGGGGAATCAGGGCAGGGAATTTGAGGCAGGGAATCAAACACGGGGAATCAGAGCTGGGGAATCAGAGGCGGGGAATTAGAGTTGGGGAATCAGAGGAGAGGAATCAGAGGCGGGGAAACAGAGGCGGGGAATCAGATATGGGGAATCAGAGGTGGGGAATCAGAGGTTGGGAATCAGAGGCAGGGAATCAGAGGCGGGGAATAAGAGGCATGGAATCAGATGTGCGGAATCGGAGATGGGTAATCAGAGGTAGGGAATCAGAGGTGGGGAATCAGAGGCGGGGAAGAAGAGGCCGGGAATCAGATATGGGGAAACAGAGGTGGGGAATCAGAGGCGGGGAAACAGAGGCGGGGAATCAGATATGGGGAATCAGAGGTGGGGAATCAGAGGTTGGGAATCAGAGGCATGGAATCAGAGGCTTGGAATCAGATGCAGGGAATCAGATGCGGGGAATCGAGGCGGGGAATCAGAGCTGGGGAATCAGAGGTGGGGAATCAGAGTTGGGGAATCAGAGGTGGGGACTTAGATATTGGGAAACAAAGGCGGGGAATCAGAGGCGGGGAAACAGAGGCGGGTGTCAGATATGGGGAATCAGAGGTGGGGAATCAGAGGCAGGGAATCAATGTGCGGAATCAGAGATGGGGAATCAGAGGCAGGGAATCAGAATCAGAAGCAGGGAATCAGAGGCCGGGAATCAGAGGCCGGAATCAGATGCCGGGAATAAGAGGCCGGGAATCAGAGGTGGGGAATCAGAGTCCGGGAATCAGAGATGGGGATTCAGAGGCGGGGAATGAGATATGGGGAATCAGAGGCGGGGAATCAGAGGCGGGGAAACAGATGCGGGGAATCAGATATGGGGAATCAGAGGTGGCGAATCAAAGGCGGTGAATCAGAGATGGGGAATCAGAGGCCGGGAATCAGAGGCAGGGAATCAAACACGGGGAATCAGAGGCGGGGAATCAGAGCTGGGGAATCAGAGGCGGGGAATCAGAGTTGGGGAATCAGAGGCGGGGAAGCAGAGGCAGGGAATCAGACGCTGGGATTCAGAGGCGGGGAATCATACTTGGGAATCAGAGGCGGATAATCAGATATGGGGAAACAGAGGCGGGGAATCAGGGGCGGGGAAAGAGAGGCGGGGAATCAGATATGGGGAATCGGATGCAGGGAATCAGAGGCGGGGAATCAGAGCTGGGGAATCAGAGGCGGGGAATCAGAGTTGGGGCATCAGAGGTGGGGAATTAGATATGGGGAAACAGAGGCGGGGAATCAGAGGCGTGGAAACAGAGGCGGGGAATCAGATATGGGGAATCAGAGGTGGGGAATCAGAGGCAGGTAATCAGATGTGCGGAATCAGAGATGGGGAATCAGAGGCAGGGAATCAGAATCAGAAGCGGGGAGTCAGAGGCCGGGAATCAGAGGCCTGGAATCAGATGCTGGGAATAAGAGGCCGGGAATCAGAGGTGGGGAATCAGAGTCCGGGAATCAGAGATGGGGAGTCAGAGGCGGGGAATGAGATATGGAGAATCAGAGGCGGGGAATCAGAGGCGGGGAAACAGAGGTGGGGAATCAGATATGGGGAATCAGAGGTGGCGAATCAAAGGCGGTGAATCAGAGATGGGGAATCAGAGGCGGGGAATCAGAGGCAGGGAATCAAACACGGGGAATCAGAGGCGGGGAATCAGAGCTGGGGAATCAGAGGCTGGGAATCAAAGTTGGGGAATCAGAGTCAGGGAATCAGATATGGGGAAACAGGGGCGGGGAATCAGAGGCGGGGAAACAGAGGCGGGGAATCAGATATGGGGAATCAGAGGCGGGGAATTAGAGTTGGGGAATCAGAGGCGGGGAATCAGTGGCGGGGAAACAGAGGCGGGGTATCAAACACGGGGAATCAGAGGTGGGGAATCAGAGGTTGGAAATCAGAGGCAGGGAATCAGCGGCGGGGAATCAGAGGCGGGGAATCAGAGGCAGGGAATCAGATGTGTGGAATCGGAGATGGGGAATCAGAGGCAGGGAATCAGAGGCGGAGAATCAGAGGCGGGGAATCAGAGGCCGGGAATCAGATATGGGGAAACAGAGGCGGGGAATCAGAGGCGGGGAAACAGAGGCTGGGAATCAGATATGGGGAATCAGAGGCGGGGAATTAGAGTTGGGGAATCAGAGGCGGGGAATCAGAGGCGGGGAAACAGAGGCGGGGAATCAAACACGGGGAATCAGAGGTGGAAAATCAGAGGTTCGGAATCAGAGGCAGGGAATCAGAGGCGAGGAATCAGAGGCGGGGAAACAGAGGCTGGGAATCAGGTATGGGGAATCAGAGGTGGGGAATCAGAGGCGGGGAATCAGAGCTGGGGAATCAGAGGTGGGGAATCAAAGTTGGGGAATCAGAGGCGGGGACTTAGATATGGGGAAACAGAGGCGGGGAATCAGAGACAGGGAAACAGAGGCAGGGATTCAGATATGGGGAATCAGAGGTGGGGAATCAGAGGCAGGGAATTAGATGTGCGGAATCAGAAATGGGGAATCAGAGGCAGGGAATCAGAATCAGAAGCAGGGAATCAGAGGCCGGGAATCAGAGGCCGGAATCAGATGCCGGGAATAAGAGGTCGGGAATCCGAGGTGGGGAATCAGAGTCGGGGAATCAGGGATGGGGAATCAGAGGCGGGGAATGAGATATGGGGAATCATAGGCGCGGAATCAGAGGCGGGGAAACAGTGGCGAGGAATCAGATATGGGGAATCAGAGGTGGCGAATCAAAGGCGGTGAATCAGAGATGGGGAATCAGAGCTGGGGAATCAGAGGCAGGGGATCAAACACGGGGAATCAGAGGCGGGGAATCAGAGCTGGGGAATCAGAGGCGGGGAATCAGAGGCGGGGAAACAGAGGCGGGGAATCAAACACGGGGAATCAGAGGTGGGGAATCAGAGGTTGGGAATCAGAGGCAGGGAATCAGAGGCGGGGAATCAGAGGCGGGGAATGAGAGGCAGGGAATCAGATGTGCGGAATCGGAGATGGGGAATCAGAGGCAGGGAATCAGAGGCGGGGTATCAGAGGCAGGGAATCAGAGGCCGGGAATCAGATATGGGGAAACAGAAGCGGGGAATCAGAGGCGGGGAAACAGAGGCTGGGAATCAGGTATGGGTAATCAGAGGTGGGGAATCAGAGGCGGGGAATCAGAGCTGGGGAATCAAAGGTGGGGAATCAAAGTTGGGGAATCAGAGGCGGGGACTTAGATATGGGGAAACAGAGGCGGGGAATCAGAGACGGGGAAACAGAGGCGGGGATTCAGATATGGGGAATCAGAGGTGGGGAATCAGAGGCAGGGAATTAGATGTGCGGAATCAGAAATGGGGAATCAGAGGCAGGGAATCAGAATCAGAAGCAGGGAATCAGAGGCCGGGAATCAGAGGCCGGAATCAGAAGCCGGGAATAAGAGGTTGGGAATCAGAGGTGGGGAATCAGAGTCCGGGAATCAGAGATGGGGAATCAGAGGCGGGGAATGAGATATGGGGAATCAGAGGCGCGGAATCAGAGGCGGGGAAACAGTGGCGAGGAATCAGATATGGGGAATCAGAGGTGGCGAATCAAAGGCGGTGAATCAGAGATGGGGAATCAGAGCTGGGGAATCAGAGGCAGGGGATCAAACACGGGGAATCAGAGGCGGGGAATCAGAGCTGGGGAATCAGAGGCGGGGAATCAGAGTTGGGGAATCAGAGGCGGGGAATCAGAGCTGGGGAATCAGAGGTGGGGAATCAGAGTCGGGGAATCAGAGGCAGCGAATCGGATGTGCGGAATCAGAGATGGGGAATCAGAGGTGGGGAATCAGAGGCGGTGAATCTGAGATGGGGAATCAGAGGCGGGGAATCAGAGGCAGGTTATCAGACACGGGGATTCAGAGGCTGGGAATCAGACGGGGGGAATCAAAGGCGGGGAATGAAGTTGGGGAATCAGAGGCAGGGAATCAGAGTTGGGGATTCAGAGGCGGGGAATCAGATATGGGGAATCAGAGGCGGGGAATCAGAGGCGGGCAAACAGAGGCGGGGAATTAGATATTGGGAATCAGTGGTGGGGAATCAGAGGTGGTGAATCAGAGATGGGGAATCACAGGCGGGGAATCAGAGGCAGGGAATAGAACGCGGGGAATCAGAGGCAGGAAATCAGAGCTGGGGAATAAGAGGCGGGGAATCATAGTTGGGAATCAGAGGCGGGGAATCTGATATGGGGAAACAGAGGCGGGGAATCAGGGGCGGGGAAACAGAGGCAGGGAATCAGATATTGGGAATCGGATTTGGAGAATCAGAGGCGGGGAATCAGAGCTTGGGAATCAGAGGCGGGGAATCAGAGTTGGGGCATCAGAGGTGGGGAATTAGATATGGGGAAACAGAGGCGGGGAATCAGATGTGCGGAATCATAGGCGGGGAATCAGAGGCAGGGAATCAGAATCAGAAGCGGGGAGTCAGAGGCCAGGAATCAGAGGCCTGGAATCAGATGCTGGGAATAAGAGGCCGGGAATCAGAGGTGGGGAATCAGAGTACGGGAATCAGAGATGGGGAGTCAGAGGCGGGGAATGAGATATGGAGAATCAGAGGCGGGGAATCAGAGGCGGGGAAAAAGAGGTGGGGAATCAGATATGGGGAATCAGAGGTGGAGAATCAAATGCGGTGAATCAGAGATGGGGAATCTGAGGCGGGGAATCATAGGCAGGGAATCAAACACGGGGAATCAGAGGCGGGGAATCAGAGCTGGGGAATCAGAGGCTGGGAATCAAAGTTGGGGAATCAGAGGCAGGGAATCAGATATGGGGAAACAGGGGCGGGGAATCAGAGGCGGGGAAACATAGGCGGGGAATCAAACACGGGGAATCAGAGGCGGGGAAACAGAGGCGGGGAATCAAACACGGGGAATCAGAGGTGGGGAATCAGAGGTTGGGAATCAGAGGCAGGGAATCAGAGGCGGGGAATCAGAGGCGGGGAATCAGAGGCAGGGAATCAGATGTGCGGAATCGGAAATGAGGAATCAGAGGCAGGGAATCAGAGGCGGGGAATCAGATGCGGGGAATCAGAGTCCGGGAATCAGATATGGGGAAACAGAGGCGGGGAATCAGAGGCGGGGAAACAGAGGCTGGGAATCAGATATGGGGAATCAGAGGTGGGGAATCAGAGGTTGGGAATCAGAGGCAGGGAATCAGAGGCTTGGAATCAGATGCAGGGAATCAGATGCGGGGAATCAGAGGCGGGGAATCAGAGCTGGGGAATCAGAGGCTGGGAATCAAAGTTGGGGAATCTGAGGCAGGGAATCAGATATGGGGAAACAGGGGCGGGGAATCAGAGGCGGGGAAACAGAGGCGGGGAATCAGATATGGGGAATCAGAGGCGGGGAATTAGAGTTGGGGAATCAGAGGCGGGGAATCAGAGGCGGGGAAACAGAGGCGGGGAATCAAACACGGGGAATCAGAGGTGGGGAATCAGAGGTTGGGAATCAGATGCAGGGAATCAGAGGCGGGGAATCAGAGGCGGGGAATCAGAGGCAGGGAATCAGATGTGCGGAATCGGAGATGGGGAATCAGAGGCAGGGAATCAGAGGCGGGGAATCAGAGGCGGGGAATCAGAGGCCGGGAATCAGATATGGGGAAACAGAGGCGGGGAAACAGAGGCTGGGGATCAGATATGGGGAATCAGAGGTGTGGAATCAGAGGTTGGGAATCAGAGGCAGGGAATCAGAGGCTTGGAATCAGATGCAGGGAATCAGATGCGGGGAATCAGAGGCGGGGAATCAGAGCTGGGGAATCAGATGCTGGGAATCAAAGTTGGGGAATCAGAGGCAGGGAATCAGATATGGGGAAACAGGGGTGGGGAATCAGAGGCGGGGAAACAGAGGCGGGGAATCAGATATGGGGAATCAGAGGTGGGGACTCAGAGGTTGGGAATCAGAGGCAGGGAATCAGAGGCTTGGAATCAGATGCAGGGAATCAGATGCAGGGAATCAGAGGCGGGGAATCAGAGCTGGGGAATCAGAGGTGGGGAATTAGAGTTGGGGAATCAGAGGCGGGGACTTAGATATTGGGAAACAGAGGCGGGGAATCAGAGGCGGGGAAACATAGGCGGGGAATCAAACACGGGGAATCAGAGGTGGGGAATCAGAGGTTGGAAATCAGAGGCAGGGAATCAGAGGCGGGGAATCAGAGGCGGGGAATCAGAGGCAGGGAATCAGATGTGCGGAATCGGAGATGGGGAATCAGAGGCAGGGAATCAGAGGCGGGGAATCAGAGGCGGGGAATCAGAGGCCGGGAATCAGATATGGGGAAACAGAGGCGGGGAATCAGAGGCGGGGAAACAGAGGCTGGGAATCAGATATGGGGAATCAGAGGTGGGGAATCAGAGGTTGGGAATCAGAGGCAGGGAATCAGAGGCTTGGAATCAGATGCAGGGAATCAGATGCGGGGAATCAGAGGCGGGGAATCAGAGCTGGGGAATCAGAGGCTGGGAATCAAAGTTGGGGAATCAGAGGCAGGGAATCAGATATGGGGAAACAGGGGCGGGGAATCAGAGGCGGGGAATTACAGTTGGGGAATCAGAGGCGGGGAATCAGAGGCGGGGAAACAGAGGCGGGGAATCAAACACTGGGAATCAGAGGTGGGGAATCAGAGGTTGGGAATCAGAGGCAGGGAATCAGAGGCGGGGAATCAGAGGCGGGGAATGAGGGGCAGGGAATCAGATGTGCGGAATCGGAGATGGGGAATCAGAGGCAGGGAATCAGAGGCGGGGAATCAGAGGCGGGGAATCAGAGGCCGTGAATCAGATATGGGGAAACAGAGGCGGGGAATCAGAGGCGGGGAAACAGAGGCTGGGAATCAGATATGGGGAATCAGAGGTGGGGAATCAGAGGCGGGGAATCAGAGCTGGGGAATCAGAGGTGGGGAATCAAAGTTGGGGAATCAGAGGCGGGGACTTAGATATGGGGAAACAGAGGCGGGGAATCAGAGACGGGGAAACAGAGGCGGGGTTTCAGATATGGGGAATCAGAGGTGGGGAATCAGAGGCAGGGAATTAGATGTGCGGAATCAGAAATGGGGAATCAGAGGCAGGGAATCAGAATCAGAAGCAGGGAATCAGAGGCCGGGAATCAGAGGCCGGAATCAGATGCCGGGAATAAGAGGTCGGGAATCAGAGGTGGGGAATCAGAGTCCGGGAATCATAGATGGGGAATCAGAGGCGGGGAATGAGATATGGGGAATCAGAGGCGGGGAATGAGATATGGGGAATCAGAGGCGGGGAATCAGAGGCGGGGAAACAGTGGCGAGGAATCAGATATGGGGAATCAGAGGTGGCGAATCAAAGGCGGTGAATCAGAGATGGGGAATCAGAGCTGGGGAATCAGAGGCAGGGGATCAAACACGGGGAATCAGAGGCGGGGAATCAGAGCTGTGGAATCAGAGGCGGGGAATCAGAGTTGGGGAATCAGAGGCGGGGAATCAGAGCTGGGGAATCAGAGGTGGGGAATCAGAGTCGGGGAATCAGAGGCAGGGAATCGGATGTGCGGAATCAGAGATGGGGAATCAGAGGTGGGGAATCAGAGGCGGTGAATCTGAGATGGGGAATCAGAGGCGGGGAATCAGAGGCAGGTTATCAGACACGGGGATTCAGAGGCTGGGAATCAGACGGGGGGAATCAAAGGCGGGGAATGAAGCTGGGGAATCAGAGGCAGGGAATCAGAGTTGGGGATTCAGAGGCAGGGAATCAGATATGGGGAAACAGAGGCGGGGAATCAGAGGCGGGCAAACAGAGGCGGGGAATTAGATATGGGGAATCAGTGGTGGGGAATCAGAGGTGGTGAATCAGAGATGGGGAATCACAGGCGGGGAATCAGAGGCAGGGAATAGAACGCGGGGAATCAGAGGCAGGGAATCAGAGCTGGGGAATAAGAGGCGGGGAATCATAGTTGGGAATCAGAGGCGGGGAATCAGATATGGGGAAACAGAGGCGGGGAATCAGGGGCGGGGAAACAGAGGCGGGGAATCAGATATGGGGAATCGGATGTGGGGAATCAGAGGCGGGGAATCAGAGCTGTGGAATCAGAGGCGGGGAATCAGAGTTGGGGCATCAGAGGTGGGGAATTAGATATGGGGAAACAGAGGCGGGGAATCAGAGGCGTGGAAACAGAGGCGGGGAATCAGATATGGGGAATCAGAGGTGGGGAATCAGAGGCAGGTAATCAGATGTGCGGAATCTGAGATGGGGAATCAGAGGCAGGGAATCAGAATCAGAAGCCGGGAGTCAGAGGCCGGGAATCAGAGGCCTGGAATCAGATGCTGGGAATAAGAGGCCGGGAATCAGAGGTGGGGAATCAGAGTCCGGGAATCAGAGATGGGGAGTCAGAGGCGGGGAATGAGATATGGAGAATCAGAGGCGGGGAATCAGAGGCGGGGAAACAGAGGTGGGGAATCAGATATGGGGAATCAGAGGTGGCGAATCAAAGGCGGTGAATCAGAGATGGGGAATCAGAGGCGGGGAATCAGAGGCAGGGAATCAAACACGGGAAATCAGAGGCGGGGAATCAGAGCTGGGGAATCAGAGGCTGGGAATCAAAGTTGTGGAATCAGAGGCAGGGAATCAGATATGGGGAAACAGGGGCGGGGAATCAGAGGCGGGGAAACAGAGGCTGGGAATCAGATATGGGGAATCAGAGGTGGGGAATCAGAGGCGGGGAATCGGAGCTGGGGAATCAGAGGTGGGGAATCAAAGTTGGGGAATCAGAGGCGGGGACTTAGAATGGGGAAACAGAGGCGGGGAATCAGAGACGGGGAAACAGAGGCGGGGATTCAGATATGGGGAAACAGAGGCGGGGAATCAGAGGCGGGGAAACAGAGGCAGGGAATCAGATATGGGGAATCAGAGGCGGGGAATTAGAGTTGGGGAATCAGAGGCGGGGAATCAGAGGCGGGGAAACAGAGGCGGGGAATCAAACACGGGGAATCAGAGGTGGGGAATCAGAGGTTGGAAATCAGATGCAGGGAATCAGAAGCGGGGAATCAGAGGCGGGGAATCAGAGGCAGGGAATCAGATGTGCGGAATCTGAGATGGGGAATCAGAGGCAGGGAATCAGAGGCGGGGAATCAGAGGCGGGGAATCAGAGGCCGGGAATCAGATATGGGGAAACAGAGGCGGGGAAACAGAGGCTGGGGATCAGATATGGGGAATCAGAGGTGTGGAATCAGAGGTTGGGAATCAGAGGCAGGGAATCAGAGGCTTGGAATCAGATGCAGGGAATCAGATGCGGGGAATCAGAGGCGGGGAATCAGAGCTGGGGAATCAGATGCTGGGAATCAAAGTTGGGGAATCAGAGGCAGGGAATCAGATATGGGGAAACAGGGGTGGGGAATCAGAGGCGGGGAAACAGAGGCGGGGAATCAGATATGGGGAATCAGAGGCGGGGAATTAGAGTTGGGGAATCAGAGGCGGGGAATCAGAGGCGGGGAATCATAGCTGGCGAATCAGAGGCGGGGAATCAGAGGTGGGGAATCAGAGGCGGGGAATCAGATATTGGGAATCAGAGGTGGGGAATCAGAGGCGGGGAAACAGAGGCGGGGAATCAGATATGGGGTATCAGAGGTGGGGAATCAGAGGTTGTGAATCAGAGATGGGGAATCAGATGCGGGGAATCAGAGGCCGGTAATCAGACGCGGGGAATCAGAGGCGGGGAATCAGAGCTGGGAAATTAGAGGAAGGAAATCAGAGTTGCGGATTCAGAGGCGGGGAATCAGATATGGGGAATCAGAGGCGGGGAATCAGAGGCGGGCAAACAGAGGCGGGGAATTAGATATTGGGAATCAGTGGTGGGGAATCAGAGGTGGTGAATCAGAGATGGGGAATCACAGGCGGGGAATCAGAGGCAGGGAATAGAACGCGGGGAATCAGAGGCAGGGAATCAGAGCTGGGGAATAAGAGGCGGGGAATCATAGTTGGGAATCAGAGGCGGGGAATCTGATATGGGGAAACAGAGGCGGGGAATCAGGGGCGGGGAAACAGAGGTGGGGAATCAGATATTGGGAATCGGATGTGGAGAATCAGAGGCGGGGAATCAGAGCTGGGGAATCAGAGGCGGGGAATCAGAGTTGGGGCATCAGAGGTGGGGAGTTAGATATGGGGAAACAGAGGCGGGGAATCAGATGTGCGGAAACAGAGGCGGGGAATCAGAGGCAGGGAATCAGAATCAGAAGCGGGGAGTCAGAGGCCAGGAATCAGAGGCCTGGAATCAGATGCTGGGAATAAGAGGCCGGGAATCAGAGGTGGGGAATCAGAGTACGGGAATCAGAGATGGGGAGTCAGAGGCGGGGAATGAGATATGGAGAATCAGAGGCGGGGAATCAGAGGCGGGGAAAAAGAGGTGGGGAATCAGATATGGGGAATCAGAGGTGGCGAATCAAATGCGGTGAATCAGAGATGGGGAATCTGAGGCGGGGAATCAGAGGCAGGGAATCAAACACGGGGAATCAGAGTTGGGGAATCAGAGGCGGGGAATCAGAGCTGGGGAATCAGAGGTGGGGAATCAGAGTCGGGGAATCAGAGGCAGGGAATCGGATGTGCGGAATCAGAGATGGGGAATCAGAGCTGGGGAATCAGAGGCTGGGAATCAAAGTTGGGGAATCAGAGGCAGGGAATCAGATATGGGGAAACAGGGGCGGGGAATCAGAGGCGGGGAAACAGAGGCGGAAAATCAGATATGGGGAATCAGAGGCGGGGAATTAGAGTTGGGGAATCAGAGGCGGGGAATCAGAGGCGGGGAAACAGAGGCGGGGAATCAAACACTGGGAATCAGAGGTGGGGAATCAGAGGTTGGGAATCAGAGGCAGGGAATCAGAGGCGGGGAATCAGAGGCGGGGAATGAGGGGCAGGGAATCAGATGTGCAGAATCGGAGATGGGGAATCAGAGGCAGGGAATCAGAGGCGGGGAATCAGAGGCGGGGAATCAGAGGCCGTGAATCAGATATGGGGAAACAGAGGCGGGGAATCAGAGGCGGGGAAACAGAGGCTGGGAATCAGATATGGGGAATCAGAGGTGGGGAATCAGAGGCGGGGAATCAGAGCTGGGGAATCAGAGGTGGGGAATCAAAGTTGGGGAATCAGAGGCGGGGACTTAGATATGGGGAAACAGAGGCGGGGAATCAGAGACGGGGAAACAGAGGCGGGGATTCAGATATGGGGAATCAGAGGTGGGGAATCAGAGGCAGGGAATTAGATGTGCGGAATCAGAAATGGGGAATCAGAGGCAGGGAATCAGAATCAGAAGCAGGGAATCAGAGGCCGGGAATCAGAGGCCGGAATCAGATGCCGGGAATAAGAGGTCGGGAATCAGAGGTGGGGAATCAGAGTCCGGGAATCATAGATGGGGAATCAGAGGCGGGGAATGAGATATGGGGAATCAGAGGCGGGGAATGAGATATGGGGAATCAGAGGCGGGGAATCAGAGGCGGGGAAACAGTGGCGAGGAATCAGATATGGGGAATCAGAGGTGGCGAATCAAAGGCGGTGAATCAGAGATGGGGAATCAGAGCTGGGGAATCAGAGGCAGGGGATAAAACACGGGGAATCAGAGGCGGGGAATCAGAGCTGTGGAATCAGAGGCGGGGAATCAGAGTTGGGGAATCAGAGGCGGGGAATCAGAGCTGGGGAATCAGAGGTGGGGAATCAGAGTCGGGGAATCAGAGGCAGGGAATCGGATGTGCGGAATCAGAGATGGGGAATCAGAGGTGGGGAATCAGAGGCGGTGAATCTGAGATGGGGAATCAGAGGTGGGGAATCAGAGGCAGGTTATCAGACACGGGGATTCAGAGGCTGGGAATCAGACGGGGGGAATCAAAGGCGGGGAATGAAGCTGGGGAATCAGAGGCAGGGAATCAGAGTTGGGGATTCAGAGGCGGGGAATCAGATATGGGGAAACAGAGGCGGGGAATCAGAGGCGGGCAAACAGAGGCGGGGAATTAGATATGGGGAATCAGTGGTGGGGAATCAGAGGTGGTGAATCAGAGATGGGGAATCACAGGCGGGGAATCAGAGGCAGGGAATAGAACGCGGGGAATCAGAGGCAGGGAATCAGAGCTGGGGAATAAGAGGCGGGGAATCATAGTTGGGAATCAGAGGCGGGGAATCAGATATGGGGAAACAGAGGCGGGGAATCAGGGGCGGGGAAACAGAGGCGGGGAATCAGATATGGGGAATCGGATGTGGGGAATCAGAGGCGGGGAATCAGAGCTGTGGAATCAGAGGCGGGGAATCAGAGTTGGGGCATCAGAGGTGGGGAATTAGATATGGGGAAACAGAGGCGGGGAATCAGAGGCGTGGAAACAGAGGCGGGGAATCAGATATGGGGAATCAGAGGTGGGGAATCAGAGGCAGGTAATCAGATGTGCGGAATCTGAGATGGGGAATCAGAGGCAGGGAATCAGAATCAGAAGCGGGGAGTCAGAGGCCGGGAATCAGAGGCCTGGAATCAGATGCTGGGAATAAGAGGCCGGGAATCAGAGGTGGGGAATCAGAGTCCGGGAATCAGAGATGGGGAGTCAGAGGCGGGGAATGAGATATGGAGAATCAGAGGCGGGGAATCAGAGGCGGGGAAACAGAGGTGGGGAATCAGATATGGGGAATCAGAGGTGGCGAATCAAAGGCGGTGAATCAGAGATGGGGAATCAGAGGCGGGGAATCAGAGGCAGGGAATCAAACACGGGGAATCAGAGGCGGGGAATCAGAGCTGGGGAATCAGAGGCTGGGAATCAAAGTTGGGGAATCAGAGGCAGGGAATCAGATATGGGGAAACAGGGGCGGGGAATCAGAGGCGGGGAAACAGAGGCTGGGAATCAGATATGGGGAATCAGAGGTGGGGAATCAGAGGCGGGGAATCGGAGCTGGGGAATCAGAGGTGGGGAATCAAAGTTGGGGAATCAGAGGCGGGGACTTAGAATGGGGAAACAGAGGCGGGGAATCAGAGACGGGGAAACAGAGGCGGGGATTCAGATATGGGGAAACAGAGGCGGGGAATCAGAGGCGGGGAAACAGAGGCAGGGAATCAGATATGGGGAATCAGAGGCGGGGAATTAGAGTTGGGGAATCAGAGGCGGGGAATCAGAGGCGGGGAAACAGAGGCGGGGAATCAAACACGGGGAATCAGAGGTGGGGAATCAGAGGTTGGGAATCAGATGCAGGGAATCAGAAGCGGGGAATCAGAGGCAGGGAATCAGAGGCAGGGAATCAGATGTGCGGAATCGGAGATGGGGAATCAGAGGCAGGGAATCAGAGGCGGGGAATCAGAGGCGGGGAATCAGAGGCCGGGAATCAGATATGGGGAAACAGAGGCGGGGAAACAGAGGCTGGGGATCAGATATGGGGAATCAGAGGTGTGGAATCAGAGGTTGGGAATCAGAGGCAGGGAATCAGAGGCTTGGAATCAGATGCAGGGAATCAGATGCGGGGAATCAGAGGCGGGGAATCAGAGCTGGGGAATCAGATGCTGGGAATCAAAGTTGGGGAATCAGAGGCAGGGAATCAGATATGGGGAAACAGGGGTGGGGAATCAGAGGCGGGGAAACAGAGGCGGGGAATCAGATATGGGGAATCAGAGGCGGGGAATTAGAGTTGGGGAATCAGAGGCGGGGAATCAGAGTTGGGGCATCAGAGGTGGGGAGTTAGATATGGGGAAACAGAGGCGGGGAATCAGATGTGCGGAAACAGAGGCGGGGAATCAGAGGCAGGGAATCAGAATCAGAAGCGGGGAGTCAGAGGCCAGGAATCAGAGGCCTGGAATCAGATGCTGGGAATAAGAGGCCGGGAATCAGAGGTGGGGAATCAGAGTACGGGAATCAGAGATGGGGAGTCAGAGGCGGGGAATGAGATATGGGGAATCAGTGGTGGGGAATCAGAGGTGGTGAATCAGAGATGGGGAATCACAGGCGGGGAATCAGAGGCAGGGAATAGAACGCGGGGAATCAGAGGCAGGGAATCAGAGCTGGGGAATAAGAGGCGGGGAATCATAGTTGGGAATCAGAGGCGGGGAATAAGAGGCCGGGAATCAGAGGTGGGGAATCAGAGTACGGGAATCAGAGATGGGGAGTCAGAGGCGGGGAATGAGATATGGAGAATCAGAGGCGGGGAATCAGAGGCGGGGAAAAAGAGGTGGGGAATCAGATATGGGGAATCAGAGGTGGCGAATCAAATGCGGTGAATCAGAGATGGGGAATCTGAGGCGGGGAATCAGAGGCAGGGAATCAAACACGGGGAATCAGAGTTGGGGAATCAGAGGCGGGGAATCAGAGCTGGGGAATCAGAGGTGGGGAATCAGAGTCGGGGAATCAGAGGCAGGGAATCGGATGTGCGGAATCAGAGATGGGGAATCAGAGCTGGGGAATCAGAGGCTGGGAATCAAAGTTGGGGAATCAGAGGCAGGGAATCAGATATGGGGAAACAGGGGCGGGGAATCAGAGGCGGGGAAACAGAGGCGGAAAATCAGATATGGGGAATCTGAGGCGGGGAATTAGAGTTGGGGAATCAGAGGCGGGGAATCAAACACTGGGAATCAGAGGTGGGGAATCAGAGGTTGGGAATCAGAGGCAGGGAATCAGAGGCGGGGAATCAGAGGCGGGGAATGAGGGGCAGGGAATCAGATGTGCGGAATCGGAGATGGGGAATCAGAGGCAGGGAATCAGAGGCGGGGAATCAGAGGCGGGGAATCAGAGGCCGTGAATCAGATATGGGGAAACAGAGGCGGGGAATCAGAGGCGGGGAAACAGAGGCTGGGAATCAGATATGGGGAATCAGAGGTGGGGAATCAGAGGCGGGGAATCAGAGCTGGGGAATCAGAGGTGGGGAATCAAAGTTGGGGAATCAGAGGCGGGGACTTAGATATGGGGAAACAGAGGCGGGGAATCAGAGACGGGGAAACAGAGGCGGGGATTCAGATATGGGGAATCAGAGGTGGGGAATCAGAGGCAGGGAATTAGATGTGCGGAATCAGAAATGGGGAATCAGAGGCAGGGAATCAGAATCAGAAGCAGGGAATCAGAGGCCGGGAATCTGAGGCCGGAATCAGATGCCGGGAATAAGAGGTCGGGAATCAGAGGTGGGGAATCAGAGTCCGGGAATCATAGATGGGGAATCAGAGGCGGGGAATGAGATATGGGGAATCAGAGGCGGGGAATGAGATATGGGGAATCAGAGGCGGGGAATCAGAGGCGGGGAAACAGTGGCGAGGAATCAGATATGGGGAATCAGAGGTGGCGAATCAAAGGCGGTGAATCAGAGATGGGGAATCAGAGCTGGGGAATCAGAGGCAGGGGATAAAACACGGGGAATCAGAGGCGGGGAATCAGAGCTGTGGAATCAGAGGCGGGGAATCAGAGTTGGGGAATCAGAGGCGGGGAATCAGAGCTGGGGAATCAGAGGTGGGGAATCAGAGTCGGGGAATCAGAGGCAGGGAATCGGATGTGCGGAATCAGAGATGGGGAATCAGAGGTGGGGAATCAGAGGCGGTGAATCTGAGATGGGGAATCAGAGGCGGGGAATCAGAGGCAGGTTATCAGACACGGGGATTCAGAGGCTGGGAATCAGACGGGGGGAATCAAAGGCGGGGAATGAAGCTGGGGAATCAGAGGCAGGGAATCAGAGTTGGGGATTCAGAGGCGGGGAATCAGATATGGGGAAACAGAGGCGGGGAATCAGAGGCGGGCAAACAGAGGCGGGGAATTAGATATGGGGAATCAGTGGTGGGGAATCAGAGGTGGTGAATCAGAGATGGGGAATCACAGGCGGGGAATCAGAGGCAGGGAATAGAACGCGGGGAATCAGAGGCAGGGAATCAGAGCTGGGGAATAAGAGGCGGGGAATCATAGTTGGGAATCAGAGGCGGGGAATCAGATATGGGGAAACAGAGGCGGGGAATCAGGGGCGGGGAAACAGAGGCGGGGAATCAGATATGGGGAATCGGATGTGGGGAATCAGAGGCGGGGAATCAGAGCTGTGGAATCAGAGGCGGGGAATCAGAGTTGGGGCATCAGAGGTGGGGAATTAGATATGGGGAAACAGAGGCGGGGAATCAGAGGCGTGGAAACAGAGGCGGGGAATCAGATATGGGGAATCAGAGGTGGGGAATCAGAGGCAGGTAATCAGATGTGCGGAATCTGAGATGGGGAATCAGAGGCAGGGAATCAGAATCAGAAGCGGGGAGTCAGAGGCCGGGAATCAGAGGCCTGGAATCAGATGCTGGGAATAAGAGGCCGGGAATCAGAGGTGGGGAATCAGAGTCCGGGAATCAGAGATGGGGAGTCAGAGGCGGGGAATGAGATATGGAGAATCAGAGGCGGGGAATCAGAGGCGGGGAAACAGAGGTGGGGAATCAGATATGGGGAATCAGAGGTGGCGAATCAAAGGCGGTGAATCAGAGATGGGGAATCAGAGGCGGGGAATCAGAGGCAGGGAATCAAACACGGGGAATCAGAGGCGGGGAATCAGAGCTGGGGAATCAGAGGCTGGGAATCAAAGTTGGGGAATCAGAGGCAGGGAATCAGATATGGGGAAACAGGGGCGGGGAATCAGAGGCGGGGAAACAGAGGCTGGGAATCAGATATGGGGAATCAGAGGTGGGGAATCAGAGGCGGGGAATCGGAGCTGGGGAATCAGAGGTGGGGAATCAAAGTTGGGGAATCAGAGGCGGGGACTTAGAATGGGGAAACAGAGGCGGGGAATCAGAGACGGGGAAACAGAGGCGGGGATTCAGATATGGGGAAACAGAGGCGGGGAATCAGAGGCGGGGAAACAGAGGCAGGGAATCAGATATGGGGAATCAGAGGCGGGGAATTAGAGTTGGGGAATCAGAGGCGGGGAATCAGAGGCGGGGAAACAGAGGCGGGGAATCAAACACGGGGAATCAGAGGTGGGGAATCAGAGGTTGGGAATCAGATGCAGGGAATCAGAAGCGGGGAATCAGAGGCAGGGAATCAGAGGCAGGGAATCAGATGTGCGGAATCGGAGATGGGGAATCAGAGGCAGGGAATCAGAGGCGGGGAATCAGAGGCGGGGAATCAGAGGCCGGGAAATAGATATGGGGAAACAGAGGCGGGGAAACAGAGGCTGGGGATCAGATATGGGGAATCAGAGGTGTGGAATCAGAGGTTGGGAATCAGAGGCAGGGAATCAGAGGCTTGGAATCAGATGCAGGGAATCAGATGCGGGGAATCAGAGGCGGGGAATCAGAGCTGGGGAATCAGATGCTGGGAATCAAAGTTGGGGAATCAGAGGCAGGGAATCAGATATGGGGAAACAGGGGTGGGGAATCAGAGGCGGGGAAACAGAGGCGGGGAATCAGATATGGGGAATCAGAGGCGGGGAATTAGAGTTGGGGAATCAGAGGCGGGGAATCAGAGGCGGGGAATCATAGCTGGCGAATCAGAGGCGGGGAATCAGAGGTGGGGAATCAGAGGCGGGGAATCAGATATTGGGAATCAGAGGTGGGGAATCAGAGGCGGGGAAACAGAGGCGGGGAATCAGATATGGGGTATCAGAGGTGGGGAATCAGAGGTTGTGAATCAGAGATGGGGAATCAGATGCGGGGAATCAGAGGCCGGTAATCAGACGCGGGGAATCAGAGGCGGGGAATCAGAGCTGGGAAATTAGAGGCAGGGAATCAGAGTTGGGGATTCAGAGGCGGGGAATCAGATATGGGGAATCAGAGGCGGGGAATCAGAGGCGGGCAAACAGAGGCGGGGAATTAGATATTGGGAATCAGTGGTGGGGAATCAGAGGTGGTGAATCAGAGATGGGGAATCACAGGCGTGGAATCAGAGGCAGGGAATAGAACGCGGGGAATCAGAGGCAGGGAATCAGAGCTGGGGAATAAGAGGCGGGGAATCATAGTTGGGAATCAGAGGCGGGGAATCTGATATGGGGAAACAGAGGCGGGGAATCAGGGGCGGGGAAACAGAGGTGGGGAATCAGATATTGGGAATCGGATGTGGAGAATCAGAGGCGGGGAATCAGAGCTGGGGAATCAGAGGCGGGGAATCAGAGTTGGGGCATCAGAGGTGGGGAGTTAGATATGGGGAAACAGAGGCGGGGAATCAGATGTGCGGAAACAGAGGCGGGGAATCAGAGGCAGGGAATCAGAATCAGAAGCGGGGAGTCAGAGGCCAGGAATCAGAGGCCTGGAATCAGATGCTGGGAATAAGAGGCCGGGAATCAGAGGTGGGGAATCAGAGTACGGGAATCAGAGATGGGGAGTCAGAGGCGGGGAATGAGATATGGAGAATCAGAGGCGGGGAATCAGAGGCGGGGAAAAAGAGGTGGGGAATCAGATATGGGGAATCAGAGGTGGCGAATCAAATGCGGTGAATCAGAGATGGGGAATCTGAGGCGGGGAATCAGAGGCAGGGAATCAAACACGGGGAATCAGAGGCGGGGAATCAGAGCTGGGGAATCAGAGGCTGGGAATCAAAGTTGGGGAGTCAGAGGCAGGGAATCAGATATGGGGAAACAGGGGCGGGGAATCAGAGGCGGGGAAACATAGGCAGGGAATCAGATATGGGGAATCAGAGGCGGGGAATTAGAGTTGGGGAATCAGAGGCGGGGAATCAGAGGCGGGGAAACAGAGGCGGGGAATCAAACACGGGGAATCAGAGGTGGGGAATCAGAGGTTGGGAATCAGAGGCAGGGAATCAGAGGCGGGGAATCAGAGGCGGGGAATCAGAGGCAGGGAATCAGATGTGCGGAATCGGAAATGAGGAATCAGAGGCAGGGAATCAGAGGCGGGGAATCAGATGCGGGGAATCAGAGGCCGGGAATCAGATATGGGGAAACAGAGGTGGGGAATCAGAGGCGGGGAAACAGAGGCTGGGAATCAGATATGGGGAATCAGAGGTGGGGAATCAGAGGTTGGGAATCAGAGGCAGGGAATCAGAGGCTTGGAATCAGATGCAGGGAATCAGATGCGGGGAATCAGAGGCGGGGAATCAGAGCTGGGGAATCAGAGGCTGGGAATCAAAGTTGGGGAATCTGAGGCAGGGAATCAGATATGGGGAAACAGGGGCGGGGAATCAGAGGCGGGGAAACAGAGGCGGGGAATCAGATATGGGGAATCAGAGGCGGGGAATTAGAGTTGGGGAATCAGAGGCGGGGAATCAGAGGCAGGGATACAGAGGCGGGGAATCAAACACGGGGAATCAGAGGTGGGGAATCAGAGGTTGGGAATCAGAGGCAGGGAATCAGAGGCGGGGAATCAGAGGCGGGGAATCAGAGGCAGCGAATCAGATGTGCAGAATCGGAGATGGGGAATCAGAGGCAGGGAATCAGAGGCAGGGAATCAGAGGCGGGGAACCAGAGGCCGGGAATCAGATATGGGGAAACAGAGGCGGGGAATCAGAGGCGGGGAAACAGATGCTGGGAATCAGATATGGGGAATCAGAGGTGGGGACTCAGAGGTTGGGAATCAGAGGCAGGGAATCAGAGGCTTGGAATCAGATGCAGGGATTCAGATGCAGGGAATCAGAGGCGGGGAATCAGAGCTGGGGAATCAGAGGTGGGGAATTAGAGTTGGGGAATCAGAGGCGGGGACTTAGATATTGGGAAACAGAGGCGGGGAATCAGAGGCGGGGAAACATATGCGGGGAATCAAACACGGGGAATCAGAGGTGGGGAATCAGAGGTTGGAAATCAGAGGCAGGGAATCAGAGGCGGGGAATCAGAGGCGGGGAATCAGAGGCAGGGAATCAGATGTGCGGAATCGGAGATGGGGAATCAGAGGCAGGGAATCAGAGGCGGGGAATCAGAGGCGGGGAATCAGAGGCCGGGAATCAGATATGGGGAAACAGAGGCGGGGAATCAGAGGCGGGGAAACAGAGGCTGGGAATCAGATATGGGGAATCAGAGGTGGGGAATCAGAGGTTGGGAATCAGAGGCAGGGAATCAGAGGCTTGGAATCAGATGCAGGGAATCAGATGCGGGGAATCAGAGGCGGGGAATCAAAGTTGGGGAATCAGAGGCAGGGAATCAGATATGGGGAAACAGGGGCGGGGAATCAGAGGCGGGGAAACAGAGGCGGGGAATCAGATATGGGGAATCAGAGGCGGGGAATTAGAGTTGGGGAATCAGAGGCGGGGAATCAGAGGCGGGGAAACAGAGGCGGGGAATCAAACACTGGGAATCAGAGGTGGGGAATCAGAGGTTGGGAATCAGAGGCAGGGAATCAGAGGCGGGGAATCAGAGGCGGGGAATGAGGGGCAGGGAATCAGATGTGCGGAATCGGAGATGGGGAATCAGAGGCAGGGAATCAGAGGCGGGGAATCAGAGGCGGGGAATCAGAGGCCGTGAATCAGATATGGGGAAACAGAGGCGGGGAATCAGAGGCGGGGAAACAGAGGCTGGGAATCAGATATGGGGAATCAGAGGTGGGGAATCAGAGGCGGGGAATCAGAGCTGGGGAATCAGAGGTGGGGAATCAAAGTTGGGGAATCAGAGGCGAGGACTTAGATATGGGGAAACAGAGGCGGGGAATCAGAGACGGGGAAACAAAGGCGGGGATTCAGATATGGGGAATCAGAGGTGGGGAATCAGAGGCAGGGAATTAGATGTGCGGAATCAGAAATGGGGAATCAGAGGCAGGGAATCAGAATCAGAAGCAGGGAATCAGAGGCCGGGAATCAGAGGCCGGAATCAGATGCCGGGAATAAGAGGTCGGGAATCAGAGGTGGGGAATCAGAGTCCGGGAATCATAGATGGGGAATCAGAGGCGGGGAATGAGATATGGGGAATCAGAGGCGGGGAATGAGATATGGGGAATCAGAGGCGGGGAATCAGAGGCGGGGAAACAGTGGCGAGGAATCAGATATGGGGAATCAGAGGTGGTGAATCAAAGGCGGTGAATCAGAGATGGGGAATCAGAGCTGGGGAATCAGAGGCAGGGGATCAAACACGGGGAATCAGAGGCGGGGAATCAGAGCTGGGGAATCAGAGGCGGGGAATCAGAGTTGGGGAATCAGAGGCGGGGAATCAGAGCTGGGGAATCAGAGGTGGGGAATCAGAGTCGGGGAATCAGAGGCAGGGAATCGGATGTGCGGAATCAGAGATGGGGAATCAGAGGTGGGGAATCAGAGGCGGTGAATCTGAGATGGGGAATCAGAGGCGGGGAATCAGAGGCAGGTTATCAGACACGGGGATTCAGAGGCTGGGAATCAGACGGGGGGAATCAAAGGCGGGGAATGAAGCTGGGGAATCAGAGGCAGGGAATCAGAGTTGGGGATTCAGAGGCGGGGAATCAGATATGGGGAAACAGAGGCGGGGAATCAGAGGCGGGCAAACAGAGGCGGGGAATTAGATATGGGGAATCAGTGGTGGGGAATCAGAGGTGGTGAATCAGAGATGGGGAATCACAGGCGGTGAATCAGAGGCAGGGAATAGAACGCGGGGAATCAGAGGCAGGGAATCAGAGCTGGGGAATAAGAGGCGGGGAATCATAGTTGGGAATCAGAGGCGGGGAATCAGATATGGGGAAACAGAGGCGGGGAATCAGGGGCGGGGAAACAGAGGCGGGGAATCAGATATGGGGAATCGGATGTGGGGAATCAGAGGCGGGGAATCAGAGCTGTGGAATCAGAGGCGGGGAATCAGAGTTGGGGCATCAGAGGTGGGGAATTAGATATGGGGAAACAGAGGCGGGGAATCAGAGGCGTGGAAACAGAGGCGGGGAATCAGATATGGGGAATCAGAGGTGGGGAATCAGAGGCAGGTAATCAGATGTGCGGAATCTGAGATGGGGAATCAGAGGCAGGGAATCAGAATCAGAAGCGGGGAGTCAGAGGCCGGGAATCAGAGGCCTGGAATCTGATGCTGGGAATAAGAGGCCGGGAATCAGAGGTGGGGAATCAGAGTCCGGGAATCAGAGATGGGGAGTCAGAGGCGGGGAATGAGATATGGAGAATCAGAGGCGGGGAATCAGAGGCGGGGAAACAGAGGTGGGGAATCAGATATGGGGAATCAGAGGTGGTGAATCAAAGGCGGTGAATCAGAGATGGGGAATCAGAGGCGGGGAATCAGAGGCAGGGAATCAAACACGGGGAATCAGAGGCGGGGAATCAGAGCTGGGGAATCAGAGGCGGGGAATCAAAGTTGGGGAATCAGAGGCAGGGATTCAGATATGGGGAAACAGGGGCAGGGAATCAGAGGCGGGGAAACAGAGGCTGGGAATCAGATATGGGGAATCAGAGGTGGGGAATCAGAGGCGGGGAATCGGAGCTGGGGAATCAGAGGTGGGGAATCAAAGTTGGGGAATCAGAGGCGGGGACTTAGATATGGGGAAACAGAGGCGGGGAATCAGAGACGGGGAAACAGAGGCGGGGATTCAGATATGGGGAAACAGAGGCGGGGAATCAGAGTCGGGGAAACAGAGGCAGGGAATCAGATATGGGGAATCAGAGGCGGGGAATTAGAGTTGGGGAATCAGAGGCGGGGAATCAGAGGCGGGGAAACAGAGGCGGGGAATCAAACACGGGGAATCAGAGGTGGGGAATCAGAGGTTGGGAATCAGATGCAGGGAATCAGAGGCGGGGAATCAGAGGCGGGGAATCAGAGGCAGGGAATCAGATGTGCGGAATCGGAGATGGGGAATTAGAGGCAGGGAATCAGAGGCGGGGAATCAGAGGCCGGGAATCAGATATGGGGAAACAGAGGCGGGGAAACAGAGGCTGGGGATCAGATATGGGGAATCAGAGGTGTGGAATCAGAGGTTGGGAATCAGAGGCAGGGAATCAGAGGCTTGGAATCAGATGCAGGGAATCAGATGCGGGGAATCAGAGGCGGGGAATCAGAGCTGGGGAATCAGATGCTGGGAATCAAAGTTGGGGAATCAGAGGCAGGGAATCAGATATGGGGAAACAGGGGTGGGGAATCAGAGGCGGGGAAACAAAGGCGGGGAATCAGATATGGGGAATCAGAGGCGGGGAATTAGAGTTGGGGAATCAGAGGCGGGGAATCAGAGGCGGGGAAACAGAGGCGGGGAATCAAACACGGGGAATCAGAGGTGGGGAATCAGAGGTTGGGAATCAGATATGGGGAATCAGAGATGGGGAATCAGAGGCAGGGAATCAGATGTGCGGAATCAGAGATGGGGAATCAAAGGCAGGGAATCAGAATCAGAAGCAGGGAATCAGAGGTGGGGAATCAGAGTCCGGGAATCAGATATGGGGATTCAGAGGCGGGGAATGAGATATGGGGAATCAGAGGCGGGGAATCAGAGGCGGGGAAACAGAGGCGGGGAATCAGATATGGGGAATCAGAGGTGGCGAATCAAAGGCGGTGATTCAGAGATGGGGAATCAGATGCCGGGAATCAGAGGCAGGGAATCAAACACGGGGAATCAGAGGCGGGGAATCATAGCTGGCGAATCAGAGGCGGGGAATCAGAGGTGGGGAATCAGAGGCGGGGAATCAGATATTGGGAATCAGAGGTGGGGAATCAGAGGCGGGGATACAGAGGCGGGGAATCAGATATGGGGTATCAGAGGTGGGGAATCAGAGGTTGTGAATCAGAGATGTGGAATCAGATGCGGGGAATCAGAGGCCGGTAATCAGACGCGGGGAATCAGAGGCGGGGAATCAGAGCTGGGAAATTAGAGGCAGGGAATCAGAGTTGGGGATTCAGAGGCGGGAAATCAGATATGGGGAAACAGAGGCGGGGAATCAGATGCGGGCAAATAGAGGCGGGGATCAGATATGGGGAAACAGAGGCGGGGAATCAGAGGCGGGGAAACAGAGGCGGGGAATCACATATGGGGTATCAGAGGTGGGGAATCAGAGGTTGGGAATCAGAGGCTGGGAATCAGAGGCTGGGAATCAGATGCATGGAATCAGATGCGGGGAATCAGAGGCGGGGAATCAGAGCTGGGGAATCAGAGGTGGGGAATCAAAGTTGGGGAATCAGAGGCGGGGACTTAGATATGGGGAAACAGAGGCGGGGAATCAGAGGCAGGGAAACAGAGGCGGGGAATCAGATATGGGGAATCAGAGGTGGGGAATAAGAGGCAGGGAATTAGATTTGCGGAATCATAGATGGGGAATCAGAAGCAGGGAATCAGAGGCCGGGAATCAGAGGCCGGAATCAGATGCCGGGAATAAGAGGCCGGGAATCAGAGGTGGGGAATCAGAGTCCGGAAATCAGAGATGGGGAATCAGAGGCGGGGAATGAGATATGGGGAATCAGAGGCGGGGAATCAGATGCGGGGAAACAGAGGCGAGAAATTAGATATGGGGAATCAGAGGTGGCGAATCAAAGGCGGTGAATCAGAGATGGGGAATCAGAGGCGGGGAATCAGAGGCAGGGAATCAAACACGGGGAATCAGAGGCGGGGAATCAGAGCTGGGGAATCAGAGGCGGGGAATCAGAGTTGGGAAATCAGAGGTGGGGAATCAGAGGCAGGGAATCAGATGTGCGGAATCAGAGATGGGGAATCAGAGGTGGGGAATCAGAGGCTGTGAATCAGAGATGGGGAATCAGAGGCGGGGAATCAGAGGCAACAAATCAGACACGGGGTTTCAGAGGTTGGGAATCAGACGGGGGAATCAAAGGCGGGGAATCAGAGCTGGGGAATCAGAGGCAGGGAATCAGAGTTGGGGATTCAGAGGCGGGGAATCAGATATGGGGAAACAGAGGCGGGGAATCAGAGTCGGGCAAACAGAGGCGGGGAATTAGATATGGGGAATCAGAGGTGGGGAATCAGAGGTGGTGAATCAGAGATGGGGAATCACAGGCGGGGAATCAGAGGCAGGGAATAGAACGCGGGGAATCAGAGGCAGGGAATCAGAGTTTGGGCCTCAGAGGTTGGGAATTAGATATGGGGAAACAGAGGCGGGGAATCAGAGGCGGGGAAACAGAGGCGGGAAATCAGATATGGGGAATCAGAGGTGGGGAAACAGAGGAGGGGAATCAGATATGGGGAATCAGAGGTTGGGAATCAGAGGCAGGGAATTAGATTTGCGGAATCAGAGATGGGGAATCAGAAGCAGGGAATCAGAGGCCGGGAATCAGAGGCCGGAATCAGATGCCGGGAATAAGAGGCCGGGAATCAGAGGTGGGGAATCAGAGTCCGGGAATCAGAGATGGGGAATCAGAGGCGGGGAATGAAATATGGGGAATCAGAGGCGGGGAATCAGAGGCGGGGAAACAGAGGCGAGGAATCAGATATGGGGAATCAGAGGTGGCGAATCAAAGGCGATGAATCAGAGATGGGGAATCAGAGGCGTGGAATCAGAGGCAGGGAATCAAACACGGGGAATCAGAGGCGGGGAATCAGAGCTGGGGAATCAGAGGCGGGGAATCAGAGTTGGGGAATTAGAAGCGGGGAATCAGAGCTGGGGAATCAGAGGTGGGGATCAGAGTCGGGGAATCAGAGGCAGGGAATCAGATGTGAGGAATCAGAGATGGGGAATCAGAGGTGGGGAATCAGAGGCTGTGAATCAGAGATGGGGAATCAGAGGCGGGGAATCAGACGGGGGAATCAAAGGCGGGGAATCAGAGCTGGGGAATCAGAGGCAGGGAATAGAACGCGGGGAATCAGAGGCAGGGAATCAGAGTTGGGGCATCAGAGGTTGGGAATTAGATATGGGGAAACAGAGGCGGGGAATCAGAGGCGGGGAAACAGAGGCGGGAAATCAGATATGGGGAATCAGAGGTGGGGAATCAGAGGCAGGGAATCAGATGTGCGGAATCAGAGATGGGGAATCAGAGGCAGGGAATCAGAATCAGAAGCGGGGAATCAGAGGCCGGGAATCAGATGCTGGGAATAAGAGGCCGGGAATCAGAGGTGGGGAATCAGAGGCGGGGAATGAGATATGGAGAATCAGAGGCGGGGAATCATAGGCGGGGAAACAGAGGTGGGGAATCAGATATGTGGAATCAGAGGTGGCGAATCAAAGGCGGTGAATCAGAGATGGGGAATCAGAGGCGGGGAATCAGAGGCAGGGAATCAAACACGGGAAATCAGAGGCGGGGAATCAGAGCTGGGGAATCAGATGCGGGGAATCAGAGTTGGGGAATCAGAGGCAGGGAATTAGATATGGGGAAACAGGGGCAGGGAATCAGTGGCGGGGAAACAGAGGCGGGGAATCAGATATGGGGAATCAGAGGTGTGGAATCAGAGGTTGGGAATCAGAGGCAGGGAATCAGAGGCGGGGAATCAAACACGGGGAATCAGAGCTGGGGAATCAGAGGTGGGGAATTAGAGTTGGGGAATCAGAGGAGGGGAATCAGAGGCGGGGAAACAGAGGTGGGGAATCAGATATGGGGAATCAGAGGCAGGGAATCAGAGGCGGGGAATCAGAGGCGGGGAATCAGAGGCAGGGAATCAGATGTGCGGAATCGGGGATGGGGAATCAGAGGCAGGGAATCAGAGGCGGGGAATCAGAGGCGGGGAATCAGAGGCCGGGAATCAGATATGGGGAAACAGAGTTGGGGAATCAGAGGCGGGGAAACAGAGGCGGGGATTCAGATAAGGGGAATCAGAGGTGGGGAATCAGAGGTTGGGAATCAGAGGCAGGGAATCAGAGGCTTGGAATCAGATGCAGGGAATCAGAGGCGTGGAATCAGAGTCGGGGAATCAGAGGCAGGGAATCAGATGTGCGGAATCAGAGATGGGGAATCAGAGGTGGGGAATCAGAGGCTGTGAATCAGAGATGGGGAATCAGAGGCGGGGAATCAGAGGCAAGAAATCAGACACGGGGTTTCAGAGGCTGGGAATCAGACGGGGGAATCAAAGGCGGGGAATCAGAGGCAGGGAATAGAACGCGGGGAATCAGAGGCAGGGAATCAGAGTTGGGGCATCAGAGGTTGGGAATTAGATATGGGGAAACAGAGGCGGGGAATCAGAGGCGGGGAAACAGAGGCGGGAAATCAGATATGGGGAATCAGAGGTGGGGAATCAGAGGCAGGGAATCAGATGTGCGGAATCAGAGATGGGGAATCAGAGGCAGGGAATCAGAATCAGAAGCGGGAAATCAGAGGCCGGGAATCAGATGCTGGGAATAAGAGGCCGGGAATCAGAGGTGGGGAATCAGAGGCGGGGAATGAGATATGGAGAATCAGAGGCGGGGAATCATAGGCGGGGAAACAGAGGTGGGGAATCAGATATGTGGAATCAGAGGTGGCGAATCAAAGGCGGTGAATCAGAGATGGGGAATCAGAGGCGGGGAATCAGAGGCAGGGAATCAAACACGGGAAATCAGAGGCGGGGAATCAGAGCTGGGGAATCAGATGCGGGGAATCAGAGTTGGGGAATCAGAGGCAGGGAATTAGATATGGGGAAACAGGGGCAGGGAATCAGAGGCGGGGAAACAGAGGCGGGGAATCAGATATGGGGAATCAGAGGTGTGGAATCAGAGGTTGGGAATCAGAGGCAGGGAATCAGAGGCGGGGAATCAAACACGGGGAATCAGAGCTGGGGAATCAGAGGCGGGGAATTAGAGTTGGGGAATCAGAGGAGGGGAATCAGAGGCGGGGAAACAGAGGCGGGGAATCAGATATGGGGAATCAGAGGCAGGGAATCAGAGGCGGGGAATCAGAGGCGGGGAATCAGAGGCAGGGAATCAGATGTGCGGAATCGGGGATGGGGAATCAGAGGCAGGGAATCAGAGGCGGGGAATCAGAGGCGGGGAATCAGAGGCCGGGAATCAGATATGGGGAAACAGAGTTGGGGAATCAGAGGCGGTGAAACAGAGGCGGGGATTCAGATAAGGGGAATCAGAGGTGGGGAATCAGAGGTTGGGAATCAGAGGCAGGGAATCAGAAGCTTGGAATCAGATGCAGGGAATCAGAGGCGGGGAATCAGAGGCGGGGAATCAGAGCTGGGGAATCAGAGGTGGGGAATCAGAGTTGGGGAATCAGAGGCGGGGACTTAGATATTGGGAAACAGAGGCGGGGAATCAGAGGCGGGGAATCAGAGGCAGGGAATCAGATGTGCGGAATCAGAGATGGGGAATCAGAGGCAGGGAATCAGAATCAAAAGCAGGGAATCAGAGGCCGGGAATCAGAGGCCGGAATCAGATGCCGGGAATAAGAGGCCGGGAATCAGAGGTGGGGAATCAGAGTCCGGGAATCAGAGATGGGGATTCAGAGGCGGGGAATGAGATATGGGGAATCAGAGGCGGGGAATCAGAGGCGGGGAAACAGAGGCGGGGAATCAGATATGGGGAATCAGAGGTGGCGAATCAAAGGCGGTGAATCAGAGATGGGGAATCAGAGGCCGGGAATCAGAGGCAGGGAATCAAACACGGGGAATCAGAGGCGGGGAATCAGAGCTGGGGAATCAGAGGCGGGGAATCAGAGTTGGGGAATCAGAGGCGGGGAATCAGACGCAGGGAATCAATATGGGAAATCAGAGGTGGGGAATCAAAGGTTGGGAATCAGAGGAAGGGAATCAGAGGCGAGGAATCAGAGCTGGGGAATCAGAGGCGGGGAATCAGAATTGGGGAATCAGAGATGGGGAATCAGAGATGGGGAATCAGAGGCGGGGAATCAGACGCGGGGAATCAGAGGTGGTGAATCAGAGATGTGGAATCAGAGGCGGGGAATCAGAGGCAGGGAATCAGACGCGGGGAATCAGAGGCGGGGAATCATAGCTGGCGAATCAGAGGCGGGGAATGAGATATGGGGAATCAGAGGCGGGGAATCAGAGGCGGGGAAACAGTGGCTAGGAATCAGATATGGGGAATCAGAGGTGGCGAATCAAAGACGGTGAATCAGAGATGGGGAATCAGAGGCGGGGAATCAGAGGCAGGGGATCAAACACGGGGAATCAGAGGTGGGGAATCAGAGCTGGGGAATCAGAGGCGGGGAATCAGAGTTGGGGAATCAGAGGCGAGGAATCAGAGCTGGGGAATCAGAGGTGGGGAATCAGAGTCGGGGAATCAGAGGCAGGGAATCGGATGTGCGGAATCAGAGATGGGGAATCAGAGGCGGGGAATCAGAGGCCGGTTATCAGACACGGGGATTCAGAGGCTGGGAATCAGACGGGGGGAATCAAAGGCGGGGAATGAAGCTGGAGAATCAGAGGCAGCGAATCAGAGTTGGGGATTCAGAGGCGGGGAATCAGATATGGGAAAACAGAGGCGGGGAATCAGAGGCGGGCAAACAGAGGCGGGGAATTAGATATGGGGAATCAGTGGTGGGGAATCAGAGGTGGTGAATCAGAGATGGGGAATCACAGGCGGGGAATCAGAGGCAGGGAATAGAACGCGGGGAGTAAGAGGCAGGGAATCAGAGCTGGGGAATCAGAGGCGGGGAATCATAGTTGGGAATCAGAGGCGGGGAATCAGATATGGGGAAACAGAGGCGGGGAATCAGGGGCGGGAATCAGAGGCGGGGAATCAGATATGGGGAATCGGATGCGGGGAATCAGAGGCGGGGAATCAGAGCTAGGGAATCAGAGGCGGGGAATCAGAGTTGGGGCATCAGAGGTGGGGAATTAGATATGGGGAAACAGAGGCGGGGAATCAGAGGCGTGGAAACAGAGGCGGGGAATCAGATATGGGGAATCAGAGGTGGGGAATCAGAGGCAGGTAATCAGATGTGCGGAATCAGAGATGGGGAATCAGAGGCAGGGAATCAGAATCAGAAGCGGGGAGTCAGAGGCCGGGAATCAGAGGCCTGGAATCACAAGCTGGGAATAAGAGGCCGGGAATCAGAGGTGGGGAATCAGAGTCCGGGAATCAGTGATGGGGATTCAGAGGCGGGGAATGAGATATGGAGAATCAGAGGCGGGGAATCAGAGGCGGGGAAACAGAGGTGGGGAATCAGATATGGGGAATCAGAGGTGGCGAATCAAAGGCGGTGAATCAGAGATGGGGAATCAGAGACGGGGAATCAGAGGCAGGGAATCAAACACGGGGAATCAGAGGCGTGGTATCAGAGCTGGGGAATCAGAGGCTGGGGATCAAAGTTGGGGAATCAGAGGCAGGAAATCAGATATGGGGAAACAGGGGCGGGGAATCAGAGGCGGGGAAACAGAGGCGGGGAATCAGATATGGGGAATCAGAGGCGGGGAATTAGAGTTGGGGAATCAGAGGCGGGGAATCAGAGGCGGGGAAACAGAGGCGGGGAATCAACCACGGGGAATCAGAGGTGGGGAATCAGAGGTTGGGAATCAGAGGCAGGGAATCAGAGGCGGGGAATCAGAGGCGGGGAATCAGAGGCAGGGAATCAGATGTGCGGAATCGGAGATGGGGAATCAGAGGCAGGGAATCAGAGGCGGGGAATCAGAGGCGGGGAATCAGAGGCCGGGAATCAGATATGGGGAAACAGAGGCAGGGAATCAGAGGCGGGGAAACAGAGGCTGGGAATCAGATATGGGGAATCAGAGGTGGGGAATCAGAGGTTGGGAATCAGAGGCAGGGAATCAGAGGCTTGGAATCAGATGCAGGGAATCAGATGCGGGGAATCAGAGGCGGGGAATCAGAGCTGGGGAATCAGAGGTGGGGAATCAGAGTTGGGGAATCAGAGGCGGGGACTTAGATATTGGGAAACAGAGGCGGGGAATCAGAGGCGGGGAAACAGAGGCGGGGAATCAGATATGGGGAATCAGAGATGGGGATTCAGAGGCGGGGAATGAGATATGGGGAATCAGAGGCGGGGAATCAGAGGCGGGGAAACAGAGGCGGGGAATCAGATATGGGGAATCAGAGGTGGCGAATCAAAGGCGGTGAAAAAGAGATGGGGAATCAGAGGCAGGGAATCAGATGTTCGGAATCAGAGATGGGGAATCAGAGGTGGGGAATCAGAGGCTGTGAATCAGAGATGGGGAATCAGAGGCGGGGAATCAGAGGCAATAAATCAGACACGGGGTTTCAGAGGCTGGTAATCAGACGGGGGAATCAAAGGCGGGGAATCAGAGCTGGGGAATCAGAGGCAGGGAATCAGAGTTGGGGATTCGGAAGCGGGGAATCAGATATGGGGAAACAGAGGCGGGGAATCAGAGTCGGGCAAACAGAGGCGGGGAATTAGATATGGGGAATCAGAGGTGGGGAATCAGAGGTGGTGAATCAGAGATGGGGAATCACAGGCGGGGAATCAGAGGCAGGGAATAGAACGCGGGGAATCAGAGGCAGGGAATCAGAGTTGGGGCATCAGAGGTTGGGAATTAGATATGGGGAAGCAGAGGCGGGGAATCAGAGGCGGGGAAACAGAGGCGGGAAATCAGATATGGGGAATCAGAAGTGGGGAATCAGAGGCAGGGAATCAGATGTGCGGAATCAGAGATGGGGAATCAGAGGCAGGGAATCAGAATCAGAAGCGGGGAATCAGAGGCCGGGAAACAGAGGTGGGGAATCAGATATGGGGAATCAGAGGTGGGGAATCAGAGGCAGGGAATTAGATTTGCGGAATCAGAGATGGGGAATCAGAAGCAGGGAATCAGAGGTCGGGAATCAGAGGCCGGAATCAGATGCCGGGAATAAGAGGCCGGGAATCAAAGGCGATGAATCAGAGATGGGGAATCAGAGGCGGAGAATCAGAGGCAGGGAATCAAACACGGGGAATCAGAGGCGGGGATTCAGAGCTGGGGAATCAGAGGTGGGGATCAGAGTCGGGGAATCAGAGGCAGGGAATCAGATGTGCGGAATCAGAGGTGGGGAATCAGAGGTTGGGAATCAGAGGCAGGGAATCAGAGGCTTGGAATCAGATGCAGGGAATCAGATGCGGGGAATCAGAGGCGGGGAATCAGAGCTGGGGAATCAGAGGTGGGGAATCAGAGTTGGGGAATCAGAGGCGGGGACTTAGATATTGGGAAACAGAGGCGGGGAATCAGAGGCGGGGAATCAGAGGCAGGGAATCAGATGTGCGGAATCAGAGATGGGGAATCAGAGGCAGGGAATCAGAATCAGAAGCAGGGAATCAGAGGCCGGGAATCAGAGGCCGGAATCAGATGCCGGGAATAAGAGGCCGGGAATCAGAGGTGGGGAATCAGAGTCCGGGAATCAGAGATGGGGATTCAGAGGCGGGGAATGAGATATGGGGAATCAGAGGCGGGGAATCAGAGGCGGGGAAACAGAGGCGGGGAATCAGATATGGGGAATCAGAGGTGGCGAATCAAAGGCGGTGAATCAGAGATGGGGAATCAGAGGCCGGGAATCAGAGGCAGGGAATAAAACACGGAAAATCAGAGGCGGGGAATCAGAGCTGGGGAATCAGAGGCGGGGAATCAGAGGCGGGGAAACAGAGGCGAGGAATCAGATATGGGGAATCAGAGGTGGCGAATCAAAGGCGGTGAATCAGAGATGGGGAATCAGAGGCGGGGAATCAGAGGCAGGGAATCAAACACGGGGAATCAGAGGCGGGGAATCAGAGCTGGGGAATCAGAGGCGGGGAATCAGAGTTGGGGAATCAGAGGCGGGGAATCAGAGCTTGGGAATCAGAGGTGGGGAATCAGAGGCAGGTTATCAGACACGGGGATTCAGAGGCTGGGAATCAGACGGGGGGAATCAAAGGCGGGGAATGAAGCTGGGGAATCAGAGGCAGCGAATCAGAGTTGGGGATTCAGAGGCGGGGAATCAGATATGGGGAAACAGAGGTGGGGAATCAGAGGCGGGCAAACAGAGGCGGGGAATTAGATATGGGGAATCAGTGGTGGGGAATCAGAGGTGGTGAATCAGAGATGGGGAATCACAGGCGGGGAATCAGAGGCAGGGAATAGAACGCGGGGAATCAAAGGCAGGGAATCAGAGCTGGGCAATCAGAGGCGGGGAATCATAGTTGGGAATCAGAGGCGGGGAATCAGATATGGGGAAACAGAGGCGGGGAATCAGGGGCGGGGAAACAGAGGCGGGGAATCAGATATGGGGAATCGGATGCGGGGAATCAGAGGCGGGGAATCAGAGCTGGTGAATCAGAGGCGGGGAATCAGAGTTGGGGCATCAGAGGTGGGGAATTAGATATGGGGAAACAGAGGCGGGGAATCAGAGGCGTGGAAACAGAGGCGGGGAATCAGATATGGGGAATCAGAGGTGGGGAATCAGAGGCAGGTAATCAGATGTGCGGAATCAGAGATGGGGAATCAGAGGCAAGGAATCAGAATCAGAAGCGGGGAGTCAGAGGCCGGGAATCAGAGGCCTGGAATCAGATGCTGGGAATAAGAGGCCGGGAATCAGAGGTGGGGAATCAGAGTCCGGGAATCAGTGATGGGGATTCAGAGGCGGGGAATGAGATATGGAGAATCAGAGGCGGGGAATCAGAGGCGGGGAAACAGAGGTGGGGAATCAGATATGGGGAATCAGAGGTGGCGAATCAAAGGCGGTGAATCAGAGATGGGGAATCAGAGGCGGGGAATCAGAGGCAGGGAATCAAACACGGGGAATCAGAGGCGTGGTATCAGAGCTGGGGAATCAGAGGCTGGGAATCAAAGTTGGGGAATCAGAGGCAGGGAATCAGATATGGGGAATCAGGGGCGGTGAATCAGAGGCGGGGAAACAGAGGCGGGGAATCAGATATGGGGAATCAGAGGCGGGGAATTAGAGTTGGGGTATCAGAGGCGGGGAATCAGAGGCGGGGAAACAGAGGCGGGGAATCGAACACGGGGAATCAGAGGTGGGGAATCAGAGGTTGGGAATCAGAGGCAGGGAATCAGAGGCGGGGAATCAGAGGCGGGGAATCAGAGGCAGGGAATCAGATGTGCGGAATCGGAGATGGGGAATCAGAGGCAGGGAATCAGAGGCGGGGAATCAGAGGCGGGGAATCAGAGGCCGGGAAACAGAGGCTGGGAATCAGATATGGGGAATCAGAGGTGGGGAATCAGAGGTTGGGAATCAGAGGCAGGGAATCAGAGGCTTGGAATCAGATGCAGGGAATCAGATGCGGGGAATCAGAGGCGGGGAATCAGAGCTGGGGAATCAGAGGTGGGGAATCTGAGTTGGGGAATCAGAGGCGGGGACTTAGATATTGGGAAACAGAGGCGGGGAATCAGAGGCGGGGAAAAAGAGGCGGGGAATCAGATATGGGGAATCAGAGATGGGGAATCAGAGGCAGGGAATCAGATGTGCGGAATCAGAGATGGGGAATCAGAGGCAGGGAATCAGAATCAGAAGCAGGGAATCAGAGGCCGGGAATCAGAGGCCGGAATCAGATGCCGGGAATAAGAGGCCGGGAATCAGAGGTGGGGAATCAGAGTCCGGGAATCAGAGATGGGGATTCAGAGGCGGGGAATGAGATATGGGGAATCAGAGGCGGGGAATCAGAGGCGGGGAAACAGAGGCGGGGAATCAGATATGGGGAATCAGAGGTGGTGAATCAAAGGCGGTGAATCAGAGATGGGGAATCAGAGGCAGGGAATCAGATGTGCGGAATCAGAGATTGGGAATCAGAGGTGGGGAATCAGAGGCAATAATTCAGACACGGGGTTTCAGAGGCTGGGAATCAGACGGGGGAATCAAAGGCGGGGAATCAGAGCTGGGGAATCAGAGGCAGGGAATCAGAGTTGGGGATTCAGAGGCGGGGAATCAGATATGGGGAAACAGAGGCGGGGAATCAGAGTCGGGCAAACAGAGGAGGGGAATTAGATATGGGGAATCAGAGGTGGGGAATCAGAGGTGGTGAATCAGAGATGGGGAATCACAGGCGGGGAATCAGAGGCAGGGAATAGAACGCGGGGAATCAGAGGCAGGGAATCAGAGTTGGGGCATCAGAGGTTGGGAATTAGATATGGGGAATCAGTGGTGGGGAATCAGAGGTGGTGAATCAGAGATGTGGAATCACAGGCGGGGAATCAGAGGCAGGGAATAGAACGCGGGGAATCAGAGGCAGGGAATCAGAGCTGGGCAATCAGAGGCGGGGAATCATAGTTGGGAATCAGAGGCGGGGAATCAGATATGGGGAAACTGAGGCGGGGAATCAGGGGCGGGGAAACAGAGGCGGGGAATCAGATATGGGGAATCGGATGCGGGGAATCGGAAGCGGGGAATCAGAGGCGGGGAATGAGAGCTGGGGAAGCAGAGGCGGGGAATCAGAGTTGGGGCATCAGAGGTGGGGAATTAGATATGGGGAAACAGAGGCGGGGAATCAGAGGCGTGGAAACAGAGGCGGGGAATCAGATATGGGGAATCAGAGGTGGGGAATCAGAGGCAGGTAATCAGATGTGCGGAATCAGAGATGGGGAATCAGAGGCAGGGAATCAAAATCAGAAGCGGGGAGTCAGAGGCCGGGAATCAGAGGCCTGGAATCAGATGCTGGGAATAAGAGGCCGGGAATCAGAGGTGGGGAATCAGAGTCCGGGAATCAGTGATGGGGAATCAGAGGCGGGGATGGGATATGGAGAATCAGAGGCGGGGAATCAGAGGCGGGGAAACAGAGGTGGGGAATCAGATATGGGGAATCAGAGGTGGCGAATCAAAGGCGGTGAATCAGAGATGGGGAATCAGAGGCGGGGAATCAGAGGCAGGGAATCAAACACGGGGAATCAGAGGCGTGGTATCAGAGCTGGGGAATCAGAGGCTGGGAATCAAAGTTGGGGAATCAGAGGCAGGGAATCAGATATGGGGAAACAGGGGCGGTGAATCAGAGGCGGGGAAACAGAGGCGAGGAATCAGATATGGGGAATCAGAGGTGGCGAATCAAAGGCGGTGAATCAGAGATGGGGAATCAGAGGCGGGGAATCAGAGGCAGGGAATCAAACACGGGGAATCAGAGGCGGGGAATCAGAGCTGGGGAATCAGAGGCGGGGAATCAGAGTTGGGGAATCAGAGGCGGGGAATCAGAGCTTGGGATTCAGAGGTGGGGAATCAGAGGCAGGTTATCAGACACGGGGATTCAGAGGCTGGGAATCAGACGGGGGGAATCAAAGGCGGGGAATGAAGCTGGGGAATCAGAGGCAGCGAATCAGAGTTGGGGATTCAGAGGCGGGGAATCAGATATGGGGAAACAGAGGCGGGGAATCAGAGGCGGGCAAACAGAGGCGGGGAATTAGATATGGGGAATCAGTGGTGGGGAATCAGAGGTGGTGAATCAGAGATGGGGAATCACAGGCGGGGAATCAGAGGCAGGGAATAGAACGCGGGGAATCAAAGGCAGGGAATCAGAGCTGGGCAATCAGAGGCGGGGAATCATAGTTGGGAATCAGAGGCGGGGAATCAGATATGGGGAAACAGAGGCGGGGAATCAGGGGCGGGGAAACAGAGGCGGGGAATCAGATATGGGGAATCTGATGCGGGGAATCAGAGGCGGGGAATCAGAGCTGGTGAATCAGAGGCGGGGAATCAGAGTTGGGGCATCAGAGGTGGGGAATTAGATATGGGGAAACAGAGGCGGGGAATCAGAGGCGTGGAAACAGAGGCGGGGAATCAGATATGGGGAATCAGAGGTGGGGAATCAGAGGCAGGTAATCAGATGTGCGGAATCAGAGATGGGGAATCAGAGGCAAGGAATCAGAATCAGAAGCGGGGAGTCAGAGGCCGGGAATCAGAGGCCTGGAATCAGATGCTGGGAATAAGAGGCCGGGAATCAGAGGTGGGGAATCAGAGTCCGGGAATCAGTGATGGGGATTCAGAGGCGGGGAATGAGATATGGAGAATCAGAGGCGGGGAATCAGAGGCGGGGAAACAGAGGTGGGGAATCAGATATGGGGAATCAGAGGTGGCGAATCAAAGGCGGTGAATCAGAGATGGGGAATCAGAGGCGGGGAATCAGAGGCAGGGAATCAAACACGGGGAATCAGAGGCGTGGTATCAGAGCTGGGGAATCAGAGGCTGGGAATCAAAGTTGGGGAATCAGAGGCAGGGAATCAGATATGGGGAATCAGGGGCGGTGAATCAGAGGCGGGGAAACAGAGGCGGGGAATCAGATATGGGGAATCAGAGGCGGGGAATTAGAGTTGGGGTATCAGAGGCGGGGAATCAGAGGCGGGGAAACAGAGGCGGGGAATCGAACACGGGGAATCAGAGGTGGGGAATCAGAGGTTGGGAATCAGAGGCAGGGAATCAGAGGCGGGGAATCAGAGGCGGGGAATCAGAGGCAGGGAATCAGATGTGCGGAATCGGAGATGGGGAATCAGAGGCAGGGAATCAGAGGCGGGGAATCAGAGGCGGGGAATCAGAGGCCGGGAAACAGAGGCTGGGAATCAGATATGGGGAATCAGAGGTGGGGAATCAGAGGTTGGGAATCAGAGGCAGGGAATCAGAGGCTTGGAATCAGATGCAGGGAATCAGATGCGGGGAATCAGAGGCGGGGAATCAGAGCTGGGGAATCAGAGGTGGGGAATCAGTTGGGGAATCAGAGGCGGGGACTTAGATATTGGGAAACAGAGGCGGGGAATCAGAGGCGGGGAAAAAGAGGCGGGGAATCAGATATGGGGAATCAGAGATGGGGAATCAGAGGCAGGGAATCAGATGTGCGGAATCAGAGATGGGGAATCAGAGGCAGGGAATCAGAATCAGAAGCAGGGAATCAGAGGCCGGGAATCAGAGGCCGGAATCAGATGCCGGGAATAAGAGGCCGGGAATCAGAGGTGGGGAATCAGAGTCCGGGAATCAGAGATGGGGATTCAGAGGCGGGGAATGAGATATGGGGAATCAGAGGCGGGGAATCAGAGGCGGGGAAACAGAGGCGGGGAATCAGATATGGGGAATCAGAGGTGGCGAATCAAAGGCGGTGAATCAGAGATGGGGAATCAGAGGCAGGGAATCAGATGTGCGGAATCAGAGATGGGGAATCAGAGGTGGGGAATCAGAGGCAATAATTCAGACACGGGGTTTCAGAGGCTGGGAATCAGACGGGGGAATCAAAGGCGGGGAATCAGAGCTGGGGAATCAGAGGCAGGGAATCAGAGTTGGGGATTCAGAGGCGGGGAATCAGATATGGGGAAACAGAGGCGGGGAATCAGAGTCGGGCAAACAGAGGCGGGGAATTAGATATGGGGAATCAGAGGTGGGGAATCAGAGGTGGTGAATCATAGATGGGGAATCACAGGCGGGGAATCAGAGGCAGGGAATAGAACGCGGGGAATCAGAGGCAGGGAATCAGAGTTGGGGCATCAGAGGTTGGGAATTAGATATGGGGAAACAGAGGCGGGGAATCAGAGGCGGGGAAACAGAGGCGGGAAATCAGATATGGGGAATCAGAGGTGGGGAATCAGAGGCAGGGAATCAGATGTGCGGAATCAGAGATGGGGAATCAGAGGCAGGGAATCAGAATCAGAAGCGGGGAATCAGAGGCCGGGAAACAGAGGTGGGGAATCAGATATGGGGAATCAGAGGTGGGGAATCAGAGGCAGGGAATTAGATTTGCGGAATCAGAGATGGGGAATCAGAAGCAGGGAATCAGAGGTCGGGAATCAGAGGCCGGAATCAGATGCCGGGAATAAGAGGCCGGGAATCAAAGGCGATGAATCAGAGATGGGGAATCAGAGGCGGAGAATCAGAGGCAGGGAATCAAACACGGGGAATCAGAGGCGGGGAATCAGAGCTGGGGAATCAGAGGTGGGGATCAGAGTCGGGGAATCAGAGGCAGGGAATCAGACGTGCGGAATCAGAGGTGGGGAATCAGAGGTTGGGAATCAGAGGCAGGGAATCAGAGGCTTGGAATCAGATGCAGGGAATCAGATGCGGGGAATCAGAGGCGGGGAATCAGAGCTGGGGAATCAGAGGTGGGGATTCAGAGTTGGGGAATCAGAGGCGGGGACTTAGATATTGGGAAACAGAGGCGGGGAATCAGAGGCGGGGAATCAGAGGCAGGGAATCAGATGTGCGGAATCAGAGATGGGGAATCAGAGGCAGGGAGTCAGAATCAGAAGCAGGGAATCAGAGGCCGGGAATCAGAGGCCGGAATCAGATGCCGGGAATAAGAGGCCGGGAATCAGAGGTGGGGAATCAGAGTCCGGGAATCAGAGATGGGGATTCAGAGGCGGGGAATGAGATATGGGGAATCAGAGGCGGGGAATCAGAGGCGGGGAAACAGAGGCGGGGAATCAGATATGGGGAATCAGAGGTGGCGAATCAAAGGCGGTGAATCAGAGATGGGGAATCAGAGGCCGGGAAGCAGAGGCAGGGAATAAAACACGGAAAATCAGAGGCGGGGAATCAGAGCTGGGGAATCAGAGGCGGGGAATCAGAGTTGGGGAATCAGAGGCGGGGAATCAGAGCTTGGGAATCAGAGGTGGGGAATCAGAGGCAGGTTATCAGACACGGGGATTCAGAGGCTGGGAATCAGACTGGGGGAATCAAAGGCGGGGAATGAAGCTGGGGAATCAGAGGCAGCGAATCAGAGTTGGGGATTCAGAGGCGGGGAATCAGATATGGGGAAACAGAGGCGGGGAATCAGAGGCGGGCAAACAGAGGCGGGGAATTAGATATGGGGAATCAGTGGTGGGGAATCAGAGGTGGTGAATCAGAGATGTGGAATCACAGGCGGGGAATCAGAGGCAGGGAATAGAACGCGGGGAATCAGAGGCAGGGAATCAGAGCTGGGCAATCAGAGGCGGGGAATCATAGTTGGGAATCAGAGGCGGGGAATCAGATATGGGGAATCAGAGATGGGGAATCAGAGGCAGGGAATCAGATGTGCGGAATCAGAGATGGGGAATCAGAGGCAGGGAATCAGAATCAGAAGCAGGGAATCAGAGGCCGGGAATCAGAGGCCGGAATCAGATGCCGGGAATAAGAGGCCGGGAATCAGAGGTGGGGAATCAGAGTCCGGGAATCAGAGATGGGGATTCAGAGGCGGGGAATGAGATATGGGGAATCAGAGGCGGGGAATCAGAGGCGGGGAAACAGAGGCGGGGAATCAGATATGGGGAATCAGAGGTGGCGAATCAAAGGCGGTGAATCAGAGATGGGGAATCAGAGGCAGGGAATCAGATGTGCGGAATCAGAGATGGGGAATCAGAGGTGGGGAATCAGAGGCAATAATTCAGACACGGGGTTTCAGAGGCTGGGAATCAGACGGGGGAATCAAAGGCGGGGAATCAGAGCTGGGGAATCAGAGGCAGGGAATCAGAGTTGGGGATTCAGAGGCGGGGAATCAGATATGGGGAAACAGAGGCGGGGAATCAGAGTCGGGCAAACAGAGGCGGGGAATTAGATATGGGGAATCAGAGGTGGGGAATCAGAGGTGGTGAATCAGAGATGGGGAATCACAGGCGGGGAATCAGAGGCAGGGAATAGAACGCGGGGAATCAGAGGCAGGGAATCAGAGTTGGGGCATCAGAGGTTGGGAATTAGATATGGGGAAACAGAGGCGGGGAATCAGAGGCGGGGAAACAGAGGCGGGAAATCAGATATGGGGAATCAGAGGTGGGGAATCAGAGGCAGGGAATCAGATGTGCGGAATCAGAGATGGGGAATCAGAGGCAGGGAATCAGAATCAGAAGCGGGGAATCAGAGGCCGGGAAACAGAGGTGGGGAATCAGATATGGGGAATCAGAGGTGGGGAATCAGAGGCAGGGAATTAGATTTGCGGAATCAGAGATGGGGAATCAGAAGCAGGGAATCAGAGGTCGGGAATCAGAGGCCGGAATCAGATGCCGGGAATAAGAGGCCGGGAATCAAAGGCGATGAATCAGAGATGGGGAATCAGAGGCGGAGAATCAGAGGCAGGGAATCAAACACGGGGAATCAGAGGCGGGGAATCAGAGCTGGGGAATCAGAGGTGGGGATCAGAGTCGGGGAATCAGAGGCAGGGAATCAGACGTGCGGAATCAGAGGTGGGGAATCAGAGGTTGGGAATCAGAGGCAGGGAATCAGAGGCTTGGAATCAGATGCAGGGAATCAGATGCGGGGAATCAGAGGCGGGGAATCAGAGCTGGGGAATCAGAGGTGGGGAATCAGAGTTGGGGAATCAGAGGCGGGGACATAGATATTGGGAAACAGAGGCGGGGAATCAGAGGCGGGGAATCAGAGGCAGGGAATCAGATGTGCGGAATCAGAGATGGGGAATCAGAGGCAGGGAATCAGAATCAGAAGCAGGGAATCAGAGGCCGGGAATCAGAGGCCGGAATCAGATGCCGGGAATAAGAGGCCGGGAATCAGAGGTGGGGAATCAGAGTCCGGGAATCAGAGATGGGGATTCAGAGGCGGGGAATGAGATATGGGGAATCAGAGGCGGGGAATCAGAGGCGGGGAAACAGAGGCGGGGAATCAGATATGGGGAATCAGAGGTGGCGAATCAAAGGCGGTGAATCAGAGATGGGGAATCAGAGGCCGGGAAGCAGAGGCAGGGAATAAAACACGGAAAATCAGAGGCGGGGAATCAGAGCTGGGGAATCAGAGGCGGGGAATCAGAGTTGGGGAATCAGAGGCGGGGAATCAGAGCTTGGGAATCAGAGGTGGGGAATCAGAGGCAGGTTATCAGACACGGGGATTCGGAGGCTGGGAATCAGACTGGGGGAATCAAAGGCGGGGAATGAAGCTGGGGAATCAGAGGCAGCGAATCAGAGTTGGGGATTCAGAGGCGGGGAATCAGATATGGGGAAACAGAGGCGGGGAATCAGAGGCGGGCAAACAGAGGCGGGGAATTAGATATGGGGAATCAGTGGTGGGGAATCAGAGGTGGTGAATCAGAGATGTGGAATCACAGGCGGGGAATCAGAGGCAGGGAATAGAACGCGGGGAATCAGAGGCAGGGAATCAGAGCTGGGCAATCAGAGGCGGGGAATCATAGTTGGGAATCAGAGGCGGGGAATCAGATATGGGGAAACAGAGGCGGGGAATCAGGGGCGGGGAAACAGAGGCGGGGAATCAGATATGGGGAATCGGATGCGGGGAATCGGAAGCGGGGAATCAGAGGCGGGGAATCAGAGCTGGGGAATCAGAGGCGGGGAATCAGAGTTGGGGCATCAGAGGTGGGGAATTAGATATGGGGAAACAGAGGCGGGGAATCAGAGGCGTGGAAACAGAGGCGGGGAATCAGATATGGGGAATCAGAGGTGGGGAATCAGAGGCAGGTAATCAGATGTGCGGAATCAGAGATGGGGAATCAGAGGCAGGGAATCAAAATCAGAAGCGGGGAGTCAGAGGCCGGGAATCAGAGGCCTGGAATCAGATGCTGGGAATAAGAGGCCGGGAATCAGAGGTGGGGAATCAGAGTCCGGGAATCAGTGATGGGGAATCAGAGGCGGGGATGGGATATGGAGAATCAGAGGCGGGGAATCAGAGGCGGGGAAACAGAGGTGGGGAATCAGATATGGGGAATCAGAGGTGGCGAATCAAAGGCGGTGAATCAGAGATGGGGAATCAGAGGCGGGGAATCAGAGGCAGGGAATCAAACACGGGGAATCAGAGGCGTGGTATCAGAGCTGGGGAATCAGAGGCTGGGAATCAAAGTTGGGGAATCAGAGGCAGGGAATCAGATATGGGGAAACAGGGGCGGTGAATCAGAGGCGGGGAAACAGAGGCGGGGAATCAGATATGGGGAATCAGAGGCGGGGAATCAGAGGCGGGGAATCGAACACGGGGAATCAGAGGTGGGGAATCAGAGGTTGGGAATCAGAGGCAGGGAATCAGAGGCGGGGAATCAGAGGCGGGGAATCAGAGGCAGGGAATCAGATGTGCGGAATCGGAGATGGGGAATCAGAGGCAGGGAATCAGAGGCGGGGAATCAGAGGCGGGGAATTTTAGGCCGGGAATCAGATATGGGGAAACAGAGGCAGGGAATCAGAGGCGGGGAAACAGAGGCTGGGAATCAGATATGGGGAATCAGAGGTGGGGAATCAGAGGTTGGGAATCAGAGGCAGGGAATCAGAGGCTTGGAATCAGATGCAGGGAATCAGATGCGGGGAATCAGAGGCGGGGAATCAGAGCTGGGGAATCAGAGGTGGGGAATCAGAGTTGGGGAATCAGAGGCGGGGACTTAGATATTGGGAAACAGAGGCGGGGAATCAGAGGCGGGGAAACAGAGGCGGGGAATCAGATATGGGGAATCAGAGATGGGGAATCAGAGGCAGGGAATCAGATGTGCGGAATCAGAGATGGGGAATCAGAGGCAGGGAATCAGAATCAGAAGCAGGGAATCAGAGGCCGGGAATCAGAGGCCGGAATCAGATGCCGGGAATAAGAGGCCGGGAATCAGAGGTGGGGAATCAGAGTCCGGGAATCAGAGATGGGGATTCAGAGGCGGGGAATGAGATATGGGGAATCAGAGGCGGGGAATCAGAGGCGGGGAAACAGAGGCGGGGAATCAGATATTGGGAATCAGAGGTGGCGAATCAAAGGCGGTGAATCAGAGATGGGGAATCAGAGGCAGGGAATCAGATGTGCGGAATCAGAGATGGGGAATCAGAGGTGGGGAATCAGAGGCTGTGAATCAGAGATGGGGAATCAGAGGCGGGGAATCAGAGGCAAGAAATCAGACACGGGGTTTCAGAGGCTGGGAATCAGACGGGGGAATCAAAGGCGGGGAATCAGAGCTGGGGAATCAGAGGCAGGGAATCAGAGTTGGGGATTCAGAGGCGGGGAATCAGATATGGGGAAACAGAGGCGGGGAATCAGAGTCGGGCAAACAGAGGCGGGGAATTAGATATGGGGAATCAGAGGTGGGGAATCAGAGGTGGTGAATCAGAGATGGGGAATCACAGGCGGGGAATCAGAGGCAGGGAATAGAACGCGGGGAATCAGAGGCGGGGAATCAGAGCTGGGGAATCAGAGGTGGGGATCAGAGTCGGGGAATCAGAGGCAGGGAATCAGACGTGCGGAATCAGAGGTGGGGAATCAGAGGTTGGGAATCAGAGGCAGGGAATCAGAGGCTTGGAATCAGATGCAGGGAATCAGATGCGGGGAATCAGAGGCGGGGAATCAGAGCTGGGGAATCAGAGGTGGGGAATCAGAGTTGGGGAATCAGAGGCGGGGACTTAGATATTGGGAAACAGAGGCGGGGAATCAGAGGCGGGGAATCAGAGGCAGGGAATCAGATGTGCGGAATCAGAGATGGGGAATCAGAGGCAGGGAATCAGAATCAGAAGCAGGGAATCAGAGGCCGGGAATCAGAGGCCGGAATCAGATGCCGGGAATAAGAGGCCGGGAATCAGAGGTGGGGAATCAGAGTCCGGGAATCAGAGATGGGGATTCAGAGGCGGGGAATGAGATATGGGGAATCAGAGGCGGGGAATCAGAGGCGGGGAAACAGAGGCGGGGAATCAGATATGGGGAATCAGAGGTGGCGAATCAAAGGCGGTGAATCAGAGATGGGGAATCAGAGGCAGGGAATCAGATGTGCGGAATCAGAGATGGGGAATCAGAGGTGGGGAATCAGAGGCAATAATTCAGACACGGGGTTTCAGAGGCTGGGAATCAGACGGGGGAATCAAAGGCGGGGAATCAGAGCTGGGGAATCAGAGGCAGGGAATCAGAGTTGGGGATTCAGAGGCGGGGAATCAGATATGGGGAAACAGAGGCGGGGAATCAGAGTCGGGCAAACAGAGGCGGGGAATTAGATATGGGGAATCAGAGGTGGGGAATCAGAGGTGGTGAATCATAGATGGGGAATCACAGGCGGGGAATCAGAGGCAGGGAATAGAACGCGGGGAATCAGAGGCAGGGAATCAGAGTTGGGGCATCAGAGGTTGGGAATTAGATATGGGGAAACAGAGGCGGGGAATCAGAGGCGGGGAAACAGAGGCGGGAAATCAGATATGGGGAATCAGAGGTGGGGAATCAGAGGCAGGGAATCAGATGTGCGGAATCAGAGATGGGGAATCAGAGGCAGGGAATCAGAATCAGAAGCGGGGAATCAGAGGCCGGGAAACAGAGGTGGGGAATCAGATATGGGGAATCAGAGGTGGGGAATCAGAGGCAGGGAATTAGATTTGCGGAATCAGAGATGGGGAATCAGAAGCAGGGAATCAGAGGTCGGGAATCAGAGGCCGGAATCAGATGCCGGGAATAAGAGGCCGGGAATCAAAGGCGATGAATCAGAGATGGGGAATCAGAGGCGGAGAATCAGAGGCAGGGAATCAAACACGGGGAATCAGAGGCGGGGAATCAGAGCTGGGGAATCAGAGGTGGGGATCAGAGTCGGGGAATCAGAGGCAGGGAATCAGACGTGCGGAATCAGAGGTGGGGAATCAGAGGTTGGGAATCAGAGGCAGGGAATCAGAGGCTTGGAATCAGATGCAGGGAATCAGATGCGGGGAATCAGAGGCGGGGAATCAGAGCTGGGGAATCAGAGGTGGGGATTCAGAGTTGGGGAATCAGAGGCGGGGACTTAGATATTGGGAAACAGAGGCGGGGAATCAGAGGCGGGGAATCAGAGGCAGGGAATCAGATGTGCGGAATCAGAGATGGGGAATCAGAGGCAGGGAGTCAGAATCAGAAGCAGGGAATCAGAGGCCGGGAATCAGAGGCCGGAATCAGATGCCGGGAATAAGAGGCCGGGAATCAGAGGTGGGGAATCAGAGTCCGGGAATCAGAGATGGGGATTCAGAGGCGGGGAATGAGATATGGGGAATCAGAGGCGGGGAATCAGAGGCGGGGAAACAGAGGCGGGGAATCAGATATGGGGAATCAGAGGTGGCGAATCAAAGGCGGTGAATCAGAGATGGGGAATCAGAGGCCGGGAAGCAGAGGCAGGGAATAAAACACGGAAAATCAGAGGCGGGGAATCAGAGCTGGGGAATCAGAGGCGGGGAATCAGAGTTGGGGAATCAGAGGCGGGGAATCAGAGCTTGGGAATCAGAGGTGGGGAATCAGAGGCAGGTTATCAGACACGGGGATTCAGAGGCTGGGAATCAGACTGGGGGAATCAAAGGCGGGGAATGAAGCTGGGGAATCAGAGGCAGCGAATCAGAGTTGGGGATTCAGAGGCGGGGAATCAGATATGGGGAAACAGAGGCGGGGAATCAGAGGCGGGCAAACAGAGGCGGGGAATTAGATATGGGGAATCAGTGGTGGGGAATCAGAGGTGGTGAATCAGAGATGTGGAATCACAGGCGGGGAATCAGAGGCAGGGAATAGAACGCGGGGAATCAGAGGCAGGGAATCAGAGGCTTGGAATCAGATGCAGGGAATCAGATGCGGGGAATCAGAGGCGGGGAATCAGAGCTGGGGAATCAGAGGTGGGGAATCAGTTGGGGAATCAGAGGCGGGGACTTAGATATTGGGAAACAGAGGCGGGGAATCAGAGGCGGGGAAAAAGAGGCGGGGAATCAGATATGGGGAATCAGAGATGGGGAATCAGAGGCAGGGAATCAGATGTGCGGAATCAGAGATGGGGAATCAGAGGCAGGGAATCAGAATCAGAAGCAGGGAATCAGAGGCCGGGAATCAGAGGCCGGAATCAGATGCCGGGAATAAGAGGCCGGGAATCAGAGGTGGGGAATCAGAGTCCGGGAATCAGAGATGGGGATTCAGAGGCGGGGAATGAGATATGGGGAATCAGAGGCGGGGAATCAGAGGCGGGGAAACAGAGGCGGGGAATCAGATATGGGGAATCAGAGGTGGCGAATCAAAGGCGGTGAATCAGAGATGGGGAATCAGAGGCCGGGAAGCAGAGGCAGGGAATAAAACACGGAAAATCAGAGGCGGGGAATCAGAGCTGGGGAATCAGAGGCGGGGAATCAGAGTTGGGGAATCAGAGGCGGGGAATCAGAGCTTGGGAATCAGAGGTGGGGAATCAGAGGCAGGTTATCAGACACGGGGATTCAGAGGCTGGGAATCAGACTGGGGGAATCAAAGGCGGGGAATGAAGCTGGGGAATCAGAGGCAGCGAATCAGAGTTGGGGATTCAGAGGCGGGGAATCAGATATGGGGAAACAGAGGCGGGGAATCAGAGGCGGGCAAACAGAGGCGGGGAATTAGATATGGGGAATCAGTGGTGGGGAATCAGAGGTGGTGAATCAGAGATGTGGAATCACAGGCGGGGAATCAGAGGCAGGGAATAGAACGCGGGGAATCAGAGGCAGGGAATCAGAGCTGGGCAATCAGAGGCGGGGAATCATAGTTGGGAATCAGAGGCGGGGAATCAGATATGGGGAAACAGAGGCGGGGAATCAGGGGCGGGGAAACAGAGGCGGGGAATCAGATATGGGGAATCGGATGCGGGGAATCGGAAGCAGGGAATCAGAGGCGGGGAATCAGAGCTGGGGAATCAGAGGCGGGGAATCAGAGTTGGGGCATCAGAGGTGGGGAATTAGATATGGGGAAACAGAGGCGGGGAATCAGAGGCGTGGAAACAGAGGCGGGGAATCAGATATGGGGAATCAGAGGTGGGGAATCAGAGGCAGGTAATCAGATGTGCGGAATCAGAGATGGGGAATCAGAGGCAGGGAATCAAAATCAGAAGCGGGGAGTCAGAGGCCGGGAATCAGAGGCCTGGAATCAGATGCTGGGAATAAGAGGCCGGGAATCAGAGTTGGGGAATCAGAGTCCGGGAATCAGTGATGGGGAATCAGAGGAGGGGATGGGATATGGAGAATCAGAGGCGGGGAATCAGAGGCGGGGAAACAGAGGTGGGGAATCAGATATGGGGAATCAGAGGTGGCGAATCAAAGGCGGTGAATCAGAGATGGGGAATCAGAGGCGGGGAATCAGAGGCAGGGAATCAAACACGGGGAATCAGAGGCGTGGTATCAGAGCTGGGGAATCAGAGGCTGGGAATCAAAGTTGGGGAATCAGAGGCAGGGAATCAGATATGGGGAAACAGGGGCGGTGAATCAGAGGCGGGGAAACAGAGGCGGGGAATCAGATATGGGGAATCAGAGGCGGGGAATCAGAGGCGGGGAATCGAACACGGGGAATCAGAGGTGGGGAATCAGAGGTTGGGAATCAGAGGCAGGGAATCAGAGGCGGGGAATCAGAGGCGGGGAATCAGAGGCAGGGAATCAGATGTGCGGAATCGGAGATGGGGAATCAGAGGCAGGGAATCAGAGGCGGGGAATCAGAGGCGGGGAATCAGAGGCCGGGAATCAGATATGGGGAAACAGAGGCAGGGAATCAGAGGCGGGGAAACAGAGGCTGGGAATCAGATATGGGGAATCAGAGGTGGGGAATCAGAGGTTGGGAATCAGAGGCAGGGAATCAGAGGCTTGGAATCTAATGCAGGGAATCAGATGCGGGGAATCAGAGGCGGGGAATCAGAGCTGGGGAATCAGAGGTGGGGATTCAGAGTTGGGGAATCAGAGGCGGGGACTTAGATATTGGGAAACAGAGGCGGGGAATCAGAGGCGGGGAAACAGAGGCGGGGAATCAGATATGGGGAATCAGAGATGGGGAATCAGAGGCAGGGAATCAGATGTGCGGAATCAGAGATGGGGAATCAGAGGCAGGGAATCAGAATCAGAAGCAGGGAATCAGAGGCCGGGAATCAGAGGCCGGAATCAGATGCCGGGAATAAGAGGCCGGGAATCAGAGGTGGGGAATCAGAGTCCGGGAATCAGAGATGGGGATTCAGAGGCGGGGAATGAGATATGGGGAATCAGAGGCGGGGAATCAGAGGCGGGGAAACAGAGGCGGGGAATCAGATATTGGGAATCAGAGGTGGCGAATCAAAGGCGGTGAATCAGAGATGGGGAATCAGAGGCAGGGAATCAGATGTGCGGAATCAGAGATGGGGAATCAGAGGTGGGGAATCAGAGGCTGTGAATCAGAGATGGGGAATCAGAGGCGGGGAATCAGAGGCAAGAAATCAGACACGGGGTTTCAGAGGCTGGGAATCAGACGGGGGAATCAAAGGCGGGGAATCAGAGCTGGGGAATCAGAGGCAGGGAATCAGAGTTGGGGATTCAGAGGCGGGGAATCAGATATGGGGAAACAGAGGCGGGGAATCAGAGTCGGGCAAACAGAGGCGGGGAATTAGATATGGGGAATCAGAGGTGGGGAATCAGAGGTGGTGAATCAGAGATGGGGAATCACAGGCGGGGAATCAGAGGCAGGGAATAGAACGCGGGGAATCAGAGGCAGGGAATCAGAGTTGGGGCATCAGAGGTTGGGAATTAGATATGGGGAAACAGAGGCGGGGAATCAGAGGCGGGGAAACAGAGGCGGGAAATCAGATATGGGGAATCAGAGGTGGGGAATCAGAGGCAAGGAATCAGATGTGCGGAATCAGAGATGGGGAATCAGAGGCAGGGAATCAGAATCAGAAGCGGGGAATCAGAAGCCGGGAAACAGAGGTGGGGAATCAGATATGGGGAATCAGAGGTGGGGAATCAGAGGCAGGGAATTAGATTTGCGGAATCAGAGATGGGGAATCAGAAGCAGGGAATCAGAGGTCGGGAATCAGAGGCCGGAATCAGATGCCGGGAATAAGAGGCCGGGAATCAGAGGTGGGGAATCAGAGTCCGGGAATCAGAGATGGGGAATCAGAGGCGGGGAATGAGATATGGGGAATCAGAGGCGGGGAATCAGAGGCGGGGAAACAGAGGCGAGGAATCAGATATGGGGAATCAGAGGTGGCGAATCAAAGGCGATGAATCAGAGATGGGGAATCAGAGGCGGGGAATCAGAGGCAGGGAATCAAACACGGGGAATCAGAGGCGGGGAATCAGAGCTGGGGAATCAGAGGCGGGGAATCAGAGTTGGGGAATCAGAGGCGGGGAATCAGAGCTGGGGAATCAGAGGTGGGGATCAGAGTCGGGGAATCAGAGGCAGGGAATCAGATGTGCGGAATCAGAGATGGGGAATCAGAGGTGGGGAATCAGAGGCTGTGAATCAGAGATGGGGAATCAGAGGCGGGGAATCAGAGGCAAGAAATCACACACGGGGTTTCAGAGGCTGGGAATCAGACGGGGGCATCAAAGGTGGGGAATCAGAGCTGGGGAATCAGAGGCAGGGAATCAGAGTTGCGGATTCAGAGGCGGGGAATCAGATATGGGGAAACAGAGGCGGGGAATCAGAGGCGGGCAAACAGAGGCGGGGAATTAGATATGGGGAATCAGAGGTGGGGAATCAGAGGTGGTGAATCAGAGATGGGGAATCACAGGCGGGGAATCAGAGGCAGGGAATAGAACGCGGGGAATCAGAGGCAGGGAATCAGAGTTGGGGCATCAGAGATTGGGAATTAGATATGGGGAAACAGAGGCGGGGAATCAGAGGCGGGGAAACAGAGGCGGGAAATCAGATAGGGGGAATCAGAGGTGGGGAATCAGAGGCAGGGAATCAGATGTGCGGAATCAGAGATGGGGAATCAGAGGCAGGGAATCAGAATCAGAAGCGGGGAATCAGAGGCCGGGAATCAGATGCTGGGAATAAGAGGCAGGGAATCAGAGGTGGGGAATCAGAGGCGGGGAATGAGATATGGAGAATCAGAGGCGGGCAATCAGAGGCGGGGAAACAGAGGTGGGGAATCAGATATGTGGAATCAGAGGTGGCGAATCAAAGGCGGTGAATCAGAGATGGGGAATCAGAGGCGGGGAATCAGAGGCAGGGAATCAAACACGGGAAATCAGAGGCGGGGAATAAGAGCTGGGGAATCAGAGGCGGGGAATCAGAGTTGGGGAATCAGAGGCAGGGAATCAGATATGGGGAAACAGGGGCAGGGAATCAGAGGCGGGGAAACAGAGGCGGGGAATCAGATATGGGGAATCAGAGGTGTGGAATCAGAGGTTGGGAATCAGAGGCAAGGAATCAGAGGCGGGGAATCAAACACGGGGAATCAGAGCTGGGGAATCAGAGGCGGGGAATTAGAGTTGGGGAATCAGAGGAGGGGAATCAGAGGCGGGGAAACAGAGGCGGGGAATCAGATATGGGGAATCAGAGGTGGGGAATCAGAGGTTGGGAATCAGAGGCAGGGAATCAGAGGCGGGGAATCAGAGACGGGGAATCAGAGGCAGGGAATCAGATGTGCGGAATCGGGGATGGGGAATCAGAGGCAGGGAATCAGAGGCGGGGAATCAGAGGCGGGGAATCAGAGGCGGGGAATCAGAGGCCGGGAATCAGATATGGGGAAACAGAGGTGGGGAATCAGAGGCGGGGAAACAGAGGCGGGGATTCAGATATGGGGAATCAGAGGTGGGGAATCAGAGGTTGGGAATCAGAGGCAGGGAATCAGATGTGCGGAATCAGAGATGGGGAATCAGAGGCAGGGAATCAGAATCAGAGGCAGGGAATCAGAGGCCGGGAATCAGAGGCCGGAATCAGATGCTGGGAATAAGAGGCCGGGAATCAGAGTTGGGGAATCAGAGTCCGGGAATCAGAGATGGGGTATCAGAGGCAGGGAATCAGAATCAGAAGCAGGGAATCAGAGGCCGGGAATCAGAGGCCGGAATCAGATGCCGGGAATAAGAGGCCGGGAATCAGAGGTGGGGAATCAGAGTCCGGGAATCAGAGATGGGGATTCAGAGGCGGGGAATGAGATATGGGGAATCAGAGGCGGGGAAACAGAGGCGGGGAATCAGATATGGGGAATCAGAGGTGGCGAATCAAAGGCGGTGAATCAGAGATTGGGAATCAGAGGCAGGGAATCAGATGTGCGGAATCAGAGATGGGGAATCAGACGTGGGGAATCAGAGGCAATAAATCAGACACGGGGTTTCAGAGGCTGGGAATCAGACGGGGGAATCAAAGGCGGGGAATCAGAGCTGGGGAATCAGAGGCAGGGAATCAGAGTTGGGGATTCAGAGGCGGGGAATCAGATATGGGGAAACAGAGGCGGGGAATCAGAGTCGGGCAAACAGAGGCGGGGAATTAGATATGGGGAATCAGAGGTGGGGAATCAGAGGTGGTGAATCAGAGATGGGGAATCACAGGCGGGGAATCAGAGGCAGGGAATAGAACGCGGGGAATCAGAGGCAGGGAATCAGAGTTGGGGCATCAGAGGTTGGGAATTAGATATGGGGAAACAGAGGCGGGGAATCAGAGGCGGGGAAACAGAGGCGGGAAATCAGATATGGGGAATCAGAGGTGGGGAATCAGAGGCAGGGAATCAGATGTGCGGAATCAGAGATGGGGAATCAGAGGCAGGGAATCAGAATCAGAAGCGGGGAATCAGAGGCCGGGAAACAGAGGTGGGGAATCAGATATGGGGAATCAGAGGTGGGGAATCAGAGGCAGGGAATTAGATTTGCGGAATCAGAGATGGGGAATAAGAAGCAGGGAATCAGAGGTCGGGAATCAGAGGCCGGAATCAGATGCCGGGAATAAGAGGCCGGGAATCAAAGGCGATGAATCAGAGATGGGGAATCAGAGGCGGAGAATCAGAGGCAGGGAATCAAACACGGGGAATCAGAGGCGGGGAATCAGAGCTGGGGAATCAGAGGTGGGGATCAGAGTCGGGGAATCAGAGGCAGGGAATCAGACGTGCGGAATCAGAGGTGGGGAATCAGAGGTTGGGAATCAGAGGCAGGGAATCAGAGGCTTGGAATCAGATGCAGGGAATCAGATGCGGGGAATCAGAGGCGGGGAATCAGAGCTGGGGAATCAGAGGTGGGGAATCAGAGTTGGGGAATCAGAGGCGGGGACTTAGATATTGGGAAACAGAGGCGGGGAATCAGAGGCGGGGAATCAGAGGCAGGGAATCAGATGTGCGGAATCAGAGATGGGGAATCAGAGGCAGGGAATCAGAATCAGAAGCAGGGAATCAGAGGCCGGGAATCAGAGGCCGGAATCAGATGCCGGGAATAAGAGGCCGGGAATCAGAGATGGGGATTCAGAGGCGGGGAATGAGATATGGGGAATCAGAGGCGGGGAATCAGAGGCGGGGAAACAGAGGCGGGGAATCAGATATGGGGAATCAGAGGTGGCGAATCAAAGGCGGTGAATCAGAGATGGGGAATCAGAGGCCAAAGCAGAGGCAGGGAATAAAACACGGAAAATCAGAGGCGGGGAATGAGAGCTGGGGAATCAGAGGTGGGGAATCAGAGGCGGGGAAACAGAGGCGAGGAATCAGATATGGGGAATCAGAGGTGGCGAATCAAAGGCGGTGAATCAGAGATGGGGAATCAGAGGCGGGGAATCAGAGGCAGGGAATCAAACACGGGGAATCAGAGGCGGGGAATCAGAGCTGGGGAATCAGAGGCGGGGAATCAGAGTTGGGGAATCAGAGGCGGGGAATCAGAGCTTGGGAATCAGAGGTGGGGAATCAGAGGCAGGTTATCAGACACGGGGATTCAGAGGCTGGGAATCAGACGGGGGGAATCAAAGGCGGGGAATGAAGCTGGGGAATCAGAGGCAGCGAATCAGAGTTGGGGATTCAGAGGCGGGGAATCAGATATGGGGAAACAGAGGCGGGGAATCAGAGGCGGGCAAACAGAGGCGGGGAATTAGATATGGGGAATCAGTGGTGGGGAATCAGAGGTGGTGAATCAGAGATGTGGAATCACAGGCGGGGAATCAGAGGCAGGGAATAGAACGCGGGGAATCAGAGGCAGGGAATCAGAGCTGGGCAATCAGAGGCGGGGAATCATAGTTGGGAATCAGAGGCGGGGAATCAGATATGGGGAAACAGAGGCGGGGAATCAGGGGCGGGGAAACAGAGGCGGGGAATCAGATATGGGGAATCGGATGCGGGGAATCGGATGCGGGGAATCAGAGGCGGGGAATCAGAGCTGGGGAATCAGAGGCGGGGAATCAGAGTTGGGGCATCAGAGGTGGGGAATTAGATATGGGGAAACAGAGGCGGGGAATCAGAGGCGTGGAAACAGAGGCGGGGAATCAGATATGGGGAATCAGAGGTGGGGAATCAGAGGCAGGTAATCAGATGTGCGGAATCAGAGATGGGGAATCAGAGGCAGGGAATCAGAATCAGAAGCGGGGAGTCAGAGGCCGGGAATCAGAGGCCTGGAATCAGATGCTGGGAATAAGAGGCCGGGAATCAGAGGTGGGGAATCAGAGTCCGGGAATCAGTGATGGGGAATCAGAGGCGGGGATGGGATATGGAGAATCAGAGGCGGGGAATCAGAGGCGGGGAAACAGAGGTGGGGAATCAGATATGGGGAATCAGAGGTGGCGAATCAAAGGCGGTGAATCAGAGATGGGGAATCAGAGGCGGGGAATCAGAGGCAGGGAATCAAACACGGGGAATCAGAGGCGTGGTATCAGAGCTGGGGAATCAGAGGCTGGGAATCAAAGTTGGGGAATCAGAGGCAGGGAATCAGATATGGGGAAACAGGGGCGGTGAATCAGAGGCGGGGAAACAGAGGCGGGGAATCAGATATGGGGAATCAGAGGCGGGGAATCAGAGGTGGGGAATCGAACACGGGGAATCAGAGGTGGGGAATCAGAGGTTGGGAATCAGAGGCAGGGAATCAGAGGCGGGGAATCAGAGGCGGGGAATCAGAGGCAGGGAATCAGATGTGCGGAATCGGAGATGGGGAATCAGAGGCAGGGAATCAGAGGCGGGGAATCAGAGGCGGGGAATCAGAGGCCGGGAATCAGATATGGGGAAACAGAGGCAGGGAATCAGAGGCGGGGAAACAGAGGCTGGGAATCAGATATGGGGAATCAGAGGTGGGGAATCAGAGGTTGGGAATCAGAGGCAGGGAATCAGAGGCTTGGAATCAGATGCAGGGAATCAGATGCGGGGAATCAGAGGCGGGGAATCAGAGCTGGGGAATCAGAGGTGGGGAATCAGAGTTGGGGAATCAGAGGCGGGGACTTAGATATAGGGAAACAGAGGCGGGGAATCAGAGGCGGGGAAACAGAGGCGGGGAATCAGATATGGGGAATCAGAGATGGGGAATCAGAGGCAGGGAATCAGATGTGCGGAATCAGAGATGGGGAATCAGAGGCAGGGAATCAGAATCAGAAGCAGGGAATCAGAGGCCGGGAATCAGAGGCCGGAATCAGATGCCGGGAATCAGAGGCCGGGAATCAGAGGTGGGGAATCAGAGTCCGGGAATCAGAGATGGGGATTCAGAGGCGGGAAATGAGATATGGGGAATCAGAGGCGGGGAATCAGAGGTGGGGAAACAGAGGCGGGGAATCAGATATGGGGAATCAGAGGTGGCGAATCAAAGGCGGTGAATCAGAGATGGGGAATCAGAGGCAGGGAATCAGATGTGCGGAATCAGAGATGGGGAATCAGAGGTGGGGAATCAGAGGCTGTGAATCAGAGATGGGGAATCAGAGGCGGGGAATCAGAGGCAAGAAATCAGACACGGGGTTTCAGAGGCTGGGAATCAGACGGGGGAATCAAAGGCGGGGAATCAGAGCTGGGGAATCAGAGGCAGGGAATCAGAGTTGGGGATTCAGAGGCGGGGAATCAGATATGGGGAAACAGAGGCGGGGAATCAGAGTCGGGCAAACAGAGGCGGGGAATTAGATATGGGGAATCAGAGGTGGGGAATCAGAGGTGGTGAATCTGAGATGGGGAATCACAGGCGGGGAATCAGAGGCAGGGAATAGAACGCGGGGAATCAGAGGCAGGGAATCAGAGTTGGGGCATCAGAGGTTGGGAATTAGATATGGGGAAACAGAGGCGGGGAATCAGAGGCGGGGAAACAGAGGCGGGAAATCAGATATGGGGAATCAGAGGTGGGGAATCAGAGGCAAGGAATCAGATGTGCGGAATCAGAGATGGGGAATCAGAGGCAGGGAATCAGAATCAGAAGCGGGGAATCAGAAGCCGGGAAACAGAGGTGGGGAATCAGATATGGGGAATCAGAGATGGGGAATCAGAAGCAGGGAATCAGAGGTCGGGAATCAGAGGCCGGAATCAGATGCCGGGAATAAGAGGCCGGGAATCAGAGGTGGGGAATAAGAGTCCGGGAATCAGAGATGGGGAATCAGAGGCGGGGAATGAGATATGGGGAATCAGAGGCGGGGAATCAGAGGTGGGGAAACAGAGGCGAGGAATCAGATATGGGGAATCAGAGGTGGCGAATCAAAGGCGATGAATCAGAGATGGGGAATCAGATATGGGGAAACAGAGGCGGGGAATCAGAGGCGGGCAAACAGAGGCGGGGAATTAGATATGGGGAATCAGAGGTTGGGAATCAGAGGTGGTGAATCAGAGATGGGGAATCACAGGCGGGGAATCAGAGGCAGGGAATAGAACGCGGGGAATCAGAGGCAGGGAATCAGAATTGGGGCATCAGAGTTTGGGAATTAGATATGGGGAAACAGAGGCGGGGAATCAGAGGCGGGGAAACAGAGGCGGGAAATCAGATATGGGGAATCAGAGGTGGGGAATCAGAGGCAGGGAATCAGATGTGCGGAATCAGAGATGGGGAATCAGAGGCAGGGAATCAGAATCAGAAGCGGGGAATCAGAGGCCGGGAATCAGATGCTGGGAATAAGAGGCCGGGAATCAGAGGTGGGGAATCAGAGGCGGGGAATGAGATATGGAGAATCAGAGGCGGGCAATCAGAGGCGGGGAAACAGAGGTGGGGAATCAGATATGTGGAATCAGAGGTGGCGAATCAAAGGCGGTGAATCAGAGATGGGGAATCAGAGGCGGTGAATCAGAGGCAGGGAATCAAACACGGGAAATCAGAGGCGGGGAATCAGAGCTGGGGAATCAGAGGCGGGGAATCAGAGTTGGGGAATCAGAGGCAGGGAATCAGATATGGGGAAACAGGGGCAGGGAATCAGAAGCGGGGAAACAGAGGCGGGGAATCAGATATGGGGAATCAGAGGTGTGGAATCAGAGGTTGGGAATCAGAGGCAGGGAATCAGAGGCGGGGAATCAAACACGGGGAATCAGAGCTGGGGAATCAGAGGCGGGGAATTAGAGTTGGGGAATCAGAGGAGGGGAATCAGAGGCGGGGAAACAGAGGCGGGGAATCAGATATGGGGAATCAGAGGTGGGGAATCAGAGGTTGGGAATCAGAGGCAGGGAATCAGAGGCGGGGAATCAGAGGCGGGGAATCAGAGGCAGGGAATCAGATGTGCGGAATCGGGGATGGGGAATCAGAGGCAGGGAATCAGAGGCGGGGAATCAGAGGCGGGGAATCAGAGGCCGGGAATCAGATATGGGGAAACAGAGGTGGGGAATCAGAGGCGGGGAAACAGAGGCGGGGATTCAGATATGGGGAATCAGAGGTAGGGAATCAGAGGTTGGGAATCAGAGGCAGGGAATCAGATGTGCGGAATCAGAGATGGGGAATCAGAGGCAGGGAATCAGAATCAGAAGCAGGGAATCAGAGGCCGGGAATCAGATGCGGGGAATCAGAGGCGGGGAATAAGAGGCCGGGAATCAGAGGTGGGGAATCAGAGTCCGGGAATCAGAGATGGGGATTCAGAGGCGGGGAATGAGATATGGGGAATCAGAGGCGGGGAATCAGAGGCGGGGAAACAGAGGCGGGGAATCAGATATGGGGAATCAGAGGTGGCGAATCAAAGGCGGTGAATCAGAGATGGGGAATCAGAGGTGGGGAATCAGAGGTTGGGAATCAGAGGCTGGGAATCAGAGGCTGGGAATCAGATGCATGGAATCAGATGCGGGGAATCAGAGGCGGGGAATAAGAGGCCGGGAATCAGAGGTGGGGAATCAGAGTCCGGGAATCAGTGATGGGGATTCAGAGGCGGGGAATGAGATATGGGGAATCAGAGGCGGGGAATGAGAGGCGGGGAAACAGAGGCGGGGAATCAGATATGGGGAATCAGAGGTTGGGAATCAGAGGCAGGGAATCAGATGTGCGGAATCGGAGATGGGGAATCAGAGGCAGGGATTCAGAGGCGGGAAATCAGAGGCGGGGAATCAGAGGCCGGGAATCAGATATGGGGAAACAGAGGCAGGGAATCAGAGGCGGGGAAACAGAGGCTGGGAATCAGATATGGGGAATCAGAGGTGGGGAATCAGAGGTTGGGAATCAGAGGCAGGGAATCAGAGGCTTGGAATCAGATGCAGGGAATCAGATGCGGGGAATCAGAGGCGGGGAATCAGAGCTGGGGAATCAGAGGTGGGGAATCAGAGTTGGGGAATCAGAGGCGGGGACTTAGATATTGGGAAACAGAGGCAGGGAATCAGAGGCGGGGAAACAGAGGCGGGGAATCAGATATGGGGAATCAGAGTTGGGGAATCAGAGGCAGGGAATCAGATTTGCGGAATCAGAGATGGGGAATCAAAGGCAGGGAATCAGAATCAGAAGCAGGGAATCAGAGGCCGGGAATCAGAGGCCGGAATCAGATGCCGGGAATAAGAGGCCGGGAATCAGAGGTGGGGAATCAGAGTCCGGGAATCAGAGATGGGGATTCAGAGGCGGGGAATGAGATATGGGGAATCAGAGGCGGGGAATCAGAGGCGGGGAAACAGAGGCGGGGAATCAGATATGGGGAATCAGAGGTGGCGAATCAAAGGCGGTGAATCAGAGATGGGGAATCAGAGGCCGGGAATCAGAGGCAGGGAATCAAACACGGGGAATCAGAGGCGGGGAATCAGAGCTGGGGAATCAGAGGCTGGGAATCAAAGTTGGGGAATCAGAGGCAGGGAATCAGATATGGGGAAACAGGGGCGGGGAATCAGAGGCGGGGAAACAGAGGCGGGGAATCAGATATGGGGAATCAGAGGCGGGGAATTAGAGTTGTGGAATCAGAGGCGGGGAATCAGAGGCGGGGAAACAGAGGCGGGGAATCAAACACGGGGAATCAGAGGTGGGGAATCAGAGGTTGGGAATCAGAGGCGGGGAAACAGAGGTGGGGAATCAGATATGGGGAATCAGAGGTGGGGAATCAGAGGTTGGGAATCAGAGGCAGGGAATCAGAGGCGGGGAATCAGAGGCGGGGAATCAGAGGCAGGGAATCAGATGTGCGGAATCGGGGATGGGGAATCAGAGGCAGGGAATCAGAGGCGGGGAATCAGAGGCGGGGAATCAGAGGCCGGGAATCAGATATGGGGAAACAGAGGTGGGGAATCAGAGGCGGGGAAACAGAGGCGGGGATTCAGATATGGGGAATCAGAGGTAGGGAATCAGAGGTTGGGAATCAGAGGCAGGGAATCAGATGTGCGGAATCAGAGATGGGGAATCAGAGGCAGGGAATCAGAATCAGAAGCAGGGAATCAGAGGCCGGGAATCAGATGCGGAGAATCAGAGGCGGGGAATAAGAGGCCGGGAATCAGAGGTGGGGAATCAGAGTCCGGGAATCAGAGATGGGGATTCAGAGGCGGGGAATGAGATATGGGGAATCAGAGGCGGGGAATCAGAGGCGGGGAAACAGAGGCGGGGAATCAGATATGGGGAATCAGAGGTGGCGAATCAAAGGCGGTGAATCAGAGATGGGGAATCAGAGGTGGGGAATCAGAGGTTGGGAATCAGAGGCTGGGAATCAGAGGCTGGGAATCAGATGCATGGAATCAGATGCGGGGAATCAGAGGCGGGGAATAAGAGGCCGGGAATCAGAGGTGGGGAATCAGAGTCCGGGAATCAGTGATGGGGATTCAGAGGCGGGGAATGAGATATGGGGAATCAGAGGCGGGGAATGAGAGGCGGGGAAACAGAGGCGGGGAATCAGATATGGGGAATCAGAGGTTGGGAATCAGAGGCAGGGAATCAGATGTGCGGAATCGGAGATGGGGAATCAGAGGCAGGGAATCAGAGGCGGGAAATCAGAGGCGGGGAATCAGAGGCCGGGAATCAGATATGGGGAAACAGAGGCAGGGAATCAGAGGCGGGGAAACAGAGGCTGGGAATCAGATATGGGGAATCAGAGGTGGGGAATCAGAGGTTGGGAATCAGAGGCAGGGAATCAGAGGCTTGGAATCAGATGCAGGGAATCAGATGCGGGGAATCAGAGGCGGGGAATCAGAGCTGGGGAATCAGAGGTGGGGAATCAGAGTTGGGGAATCAGAGGCGGGGACTTTGATATTGGGAAACAGAGGCAGGGAATCAGAGGCGGGGAAAAAGAGGCGGGGAATCAGATATGGGGAATCAGAGTTGGGGAATCAGAGGCAGGGAATCAGATGTGCGGAATCAGAGATGGGGAATCAAAGGCAGGGAATCAGAATCAGAAGCAGGGAATCAGAGGCCGGGAATCAGAGGCCGGAATCAGATGCCGGGAATAAGAGGCCGGGAATCAGAGGTGGGGAATCAGAGTCCGGGAATCAGAGGCGGGGAAACAGAGGCGGGGAATCAGATATGGGGAATCAGAGGTGGCGAATCAAAGGCGGTGAATCAGAGATGGGGAATCAGAGGCCGGGAATCAGAGGCAGGGAATCAAACACGGGGAATCAGAGGCGGGGAATCAGAGCTGGGTAATCAGAGGCTGGGAATCAAAGTTGGGGAATCAGAGGCAGGGAATCAGATATGGGGAAACAGGGGCGGGGAATCAGAGGCGGGGAAACAGAGGCGGGGAATCAGATATGGGGAATCAGAGGCGGGGAATTAGAGTTGTGGAATCAGAGGCGGGGAATCAGAGGCGGGGAAACAGAGGCGGGGAATCAAACACGGGGAATCAGAGGTGGGGAATCAGAGGTTGGGAATCAGAGGCAGGGAATCAGAGGCGGGTAATCAGAGACGGGGAATCAGAGGCAGGGAATCAGATGTGCGGAATCGGAGATGGGGAATCAGAGGCAGGGAATCAGAGGCGGGGAATCAGAGGCGGGGAATAAGAGGCCGGGAATCAGATATGGGGAAACAGAGGCGGGGAATCAGAGGCGGGGAAACAGAGGCTGGGAATCAGATATGGGGAATCAGAGGTGGGGAATCAGAGGTTGGGAATCAGAGGCAGGGAATCAGAGGCTTGGAATCAGATGCAGGGAATCAGATGCGGGGAATCAGAGGCGGGGAATCAGAGCTGGGGAATCAGAGGTGGGGAATCAGAGTTGGGGAATCAGAGGCGGGGACTTAGATATTGGGAAACAGAGGCGGGGAATCAGAGGCGGGGAAACAGAGGCGGGGAATCAGATATGGGGAATCAGAGATGGGGAATCAGAGGCAGGGAATGAGATGTGCGGAATCAGAGATGGGGAATCAAAGGCTGGGAATCAGAATCAGAAGCAGGGAATCAGAGGCCGGGAATCAGAGGCCGGAATCAGATGCCGGGAATAAGAGGCCGGGAATCAGAGGTGGGGAATCAGAGTCCGGGAATCAGAGATGGGGATTCAGAGGCGGGGAATGAGATATGGGGAATCAGAGGCGGGGAATCAGAGGCAGTGAAACAGAGGCGGGGAATCAGATATGGGGAATCAGAGGTGGCGAATCAAAGGCGGTGAATCAGAGATGGGGAATCAGAGGCCGGGAATCAGAGGCAGGGAATCAAATACGGGGAATCAGAGGCGGGGAATCAGAATTGGGGAATCAGAGATGCGGAATCAGAGATGGGGAATCAGAGGCGGGGAATCAGACGCGGGGAATCAGAGGCGGGGAATCATAGCTGGCGTATCAGAGGCGGGGAATCAGAGGTGGGGAATCATAGGCGAGGGAATCAGATATTGGGAATCAGAGGTGGGGAATCAGAGGCGGGGAAACAGAGGCGGGGAATCAGATATGGGGTATCAGAGGTGGGGAATCAGAGGTTGTGAATCAGAGATGGGGAATCAGAGGCGGGGAATCAGAGGCCGGTAATCAGACGCGGGGAATCAGAGGCGGGGAATCAGAGCTGGGAAATTAGAGGCAGGGAATCAGAGTTGGGGATTCAGAGGCGGGGAATCAGATATGGGGAAACAGAGGCGGGGAATCAGATGCGGGCAAATAGAGGCGGGGATCAGATATGGGGAAACAGAGGCGGGGAATCAGAGGCGGGGAAACAGAGGCGGGGAATCAGATATGGGGAATCAGAGGTGGGGAATCAGAGGTTGGGAATCAGAGGCTGGGAATCAGATGCATGGAATCAGATGCGGGGAATCAGAAGCGGGGAATAAGAGGCCGGGAATCAGAGGTGGGGAATCAGAGTCCGGGAATCAGAGATGGGGATTCAGAGGCGGGGAATGAGATATGGGGAATCAGAGGCGGGGAATCAGAGGCGGGGAAACAGAGGCGGGGAATCAGATATGGGGAATCAGAGGTGGCGAATCAAAGGCGGTGAATCAGAGATGGGGAATCAGAGGCCGGGAATCAGAGGCAGGGAATCAAACACGGAAAATCAGAGGCGGGGAATCAGAGCTGGGGAATCAGAGGCGGGGAATCAGAGTTGGGGATTCAGAGGCGGGGAATCAGATGCAGGGAATCAATATGGGAAATCAGAGGTGGGGAATCAGAGGTTGGGAATCAGAGGAAGGGAATCAGAGGCGAGGAATCAGAGCTGGGGAATCAGAGGCGGGGAATCAGAATTGGGGAATCAGAGATGGGGAATCAGAGATGGGGAATCAGAGGCGGGGAATCAGACGCGGGGAATCAGAGGTGGTGAATCAGAGATGTGGAATCAGAGGCGGAGAATCAGAGGCAGGGAATCAGACGCGGGGAATCAGAGGCGGGGAATCATAGCTGGCGAATCAGAGGCGGGGAATGAGATATGGGGAATCAGAGGCGGGGAATCAGAGGCGGGGAAACAGTGGCGAGGAATCAGATATGGGGAATCAGAGGTGGCGAATCAAAGACAGTGAATCAGAGATGGGGAATCAGAGGCGGGGAATCAGAGGCAGGGGATCAAACACGGGGAATCAGAGGTGGGGAATCAGAGCTGGGGAATCAGAGGCGGGGAATCAGAGTTGGGGAATCAGAGGCGAGGAATCAGAGCTGGGGTATCAGAGGTGGGGAATCAGAGTCGGGGAATCAGAGGCAGGGAATCGGATGTGCGGAATCAGAGATGGGGAATCAGAGGTGGGGAATCAGAGGCGGTGAATCTGAGATGGGGAATCAGAGGCGGGGAATCAGAGGCAGGTTATCAGACACGGGGATTCAGAGGCTGGGACTCAGACGGGGGGAATCAAAGGCGGGGAATGAAGCTGGGGAATCAGAGGCAGCGAATCAGAGTTGGGGATTCAGAGGCGGGGAATCAGCTATGGGGAAACAGAGGCGGGGAATCAGAGGCGGGCAAACAGAGGCGGGGAATTAGATATGGGGAATCAGTGGTGGGGAATCAGAGGTGGTGAATCAGAGATGGGGAATCACAGGCGGGGAAGCAGAGGCAGGGAATAGAACGCGGGGAATCAGAGGCAGGGAATCAGAGCTGGGGAATCAGAGGCGGGGAATCATAGTTGGGAAGCAGAGGCGGGGAATCAGATATGGGGAAACAGAGGCGGGGAATCAGGGGCGGGGAAACAGAGGCGGGGAATCAGATATGGGGAATCGGATGCGGGGAATCAGAGGCGGGGAATCAGAGCTGGGGAATCAGAGGCGGGGAATCAGAGTTGGGGCATCAGAGGTGGGGAATTAGATATGGGGAAACAGAGGCGGGGAATCAGAGGCGTGGAAACAGAGGCAGGGAATCAGATATGGGGAATCAGAGGTGGGGAATCAGAGGCAGGTAATCAGATGTGCGGAATCAGAGATGGGGAATCAGAGGCAGGGAATTAGAATCAGAAGCGGGGAGTCAGAGGCCGGGAATCAGAGGCCTGGAATCAGATGCTGGGAATAAGAGGCCGGGAATCAGAGGTGGGGAATCAGAGTCCGGGAATCAGTGATGGGGATTCAGAGGCGGGGAATGAGATATGGAGAAGCAGAGGCGGGGAATCAGAGGCGGGGAAACAGAGGTGGGGAATCAGATATGGGGAATCAGTGGTGGCGAATCAAAGGCGGTGAATCAGAGATGGGGAATCAGAGGCGGGGAATCAGAGGCAGGGAATCAAACACGGGGAATCAGAGGCGTGGTATCAGAGCTGGGGAATCAGAGGCTGGGAATCAAAGTTGGGGAATCAGAGGCAGGGAATCAGATATGGGGAAACAGGGGCGGGGAATCAGAGGCGGGGAAACAGAGGCGGGGAATCAGATATGGGGAATCAGAGGCGGGGAATTAGAGTTGGGGAATCAGAGGCGGGGAATCAGAGGCGGGGAAACAGAGGCGGGGAATCAAACACGGGGAATAAGAGGTGGGGAATCAGAGGTTGGGAATCAGAGGCAGGGAATCAGAGGCGGGGAATCAGAGGCGGGGAATCAGAGGCAGGGAATCAGATGTGCGGAATCGGAGATGGGGAATCAGAGGCAGGGAATCAGAGGCGGGGAATCAGAGGCGGGGAATCAGAGGCCGGGAATCAGATATGGGGAAACAGAGGCAGGGAATCAGAGGCGGGGAAACAGAGGCTGGGAATCAGATATGGGGAATCAGAGGTGGGGAATCAGAGGTTGGGAATCAGAGGCAGGGAATCAGAGGCTTGGAATCAGATGCAGGGAATCAGATGCGGGGAATCAGAGGCGGGGAATCAGAGCTGGGGAATCAGAGGTGGGGAATCAGAGTTGGGGAATCAGAGGCGGGGACTTAGATATTGGGAAACAGAGGCAGGGAATCAGAGGCGGGGAAACAGAGGCGGGGAATCAGATATGGGGAATCAGAGATGGGGAATCAGAGGCAGGGAATGAGATGTGCGGAATCAGAGATGGGGAATCAAAGGCAGGGAATCAGAATCAGAAGCAGGGAATCAGAGGCCGGGAATCAGAGGCCGGAATCAGATGCCGGGAATAAGAGGCCGGGAATCAGAGGTGGGGAATCAGAGTCCGGGAATCAGAGATGGGGATTCAGAGGCGGGGAATGAGATATGGGGAATCAGAGGCGGGGAATCAGAGGCGGGGAAACAGAGGCGGGGAATCAGATATGGGGAATCAGAGGTGGCGAATCAAAGGCGGTGAATCAGAGATGGGGAATCAGAGGCCGGGAATCAGAGGCAGGGAATCAAACACGGGGAATCAGAGGCGGGGAATCAGAGCTGGTGAATCAGAGGCTGGGAATCAAAGTTGGGGAATCAGAGGCAGGGAATCAGATATGGGGAAACAGGGGCGGGGAATCAGAGGCGGGGAAACAGAGGCGGGGAATCAGATATGGGGAATCAGAGGCGGGGAATTAGAGTTGTGGAATCAGAGGCGGGGAATCAGAGGCGGGGAAACAGAGGCGGGGAATCAAACATGGGGAATCAGAGGTGGGGAATCAGAGGTTGGGAATCAGAGGCAGGGAATCAGAGGCGGGTAATCAGAGACGGGGAATCAGAGGCAGGGAATCAGATGTGCGGAATCGGAGATGGGGAATCAGAGGCAGGGAATCAGAGGCGGGGAATCAGAGGCGGGGAATCAGAGGCCGGGAATCAGATATGGGGAAACAGAGGCGGGGAATCAGAGGCGGGGAAACAGAGGCTGGGAATCAGATATGGGGAATCAGAGGTGGGGAATCAGAGGTTGGGAATCAGAGGCAGGGAATCAGAGGCTTGGAATCAGATGCAGGGAATCAGATGCGGGGAATCAGAGGCGGGGAATCAGAGCTGGGGAATCAGAGGTGGGGAATCAGAGTTGGGGAATCAGAGGCGGGGACTTAGATATTGGGAAACAGAGGCGGGGAATCAGAGGCGGGGAAACAGAGGCGGGGAATCAGATATGGGGAATCAGAGATGGGGAATCAGAGGCAGGGAATGAGATGTGCGGAATCAGAGATGGGGAATCAAAGGCAGGGAATCAGAATCAGAAGCAGGGAATCAGAGGCCGGGAATCAGAGGCCGGAATCAGATGCCGGGAATAAGAGGCCGTGAATCAGAGGTGGGGAATCAGAGTCCGGGAATCAGAGATGGGGATTCAGAGGCGGGGAATGAGATATGGGGAATCAGAGGCGGGGAATCAGAGGCAGTGAAACAGAGGCGGGGAATCAGATATGGGGAATCAGAGGTGGCGAATCAAAGGCAGTGAATCAGAGATGGGGAATCAGAGGCCGGGAATCAGAGGCAGGGAATCAAACACGGGGAATCAGAGGCGGGGAATCAGAATTGGGGAATCAGAGATGGGGAATCAGAGATGGGGAATCAGAGGCGGGGAATCAGACGCGGGGAATCAGAGGCGGGGAATCATAGCTGGCGTATCAGAGGCGGGGAATCAGAGGTGGGGAATCATAGGCGAGGGAATCAGATATTGGGAATCAGAGGTGGGGAATCAGAGGCGGGGAAACAGAGGCGGGGAATCAGATATGGGGTTTCAGAGGTGGGGAATCAGAGGTTGTGAATCAGAGATGGGGAATCAGAGGCGGGGAATCAGAGGCCGGTAATCAGACGCGGGGAATCAGAGGCGGGGAATCAGAGCTGGGAAATTAGAGGCAGGGAATCAGAGTTGGGGATTCAGAGGCGGGGAATCAGATATGGGGAAACAGAGGCGGGGAATCAGATGCGGGCAAATAGAGGCGGGGATCAGATATGGGGAAACAGAGGCGGGGAATCAGAGGCGGGGGAACAGAGGCGGGGAATCAGATATGGGGAATCAGAGGTGGGGAATCAGAGGTTGGGAATCAGAGGCTGGGAATCAGAGGCTGGGAATCAGATGCATGGAATCAGATGCGGGGAATCAGAGGCGGGGAATCAGAGCTGGGGAATCAGAGGTGGGGAATCAAAGTTGGGGAATCAGAGGCGGGGACTTAGATATGGGGAAACAGAGGCGGGGAATCAGAGGCGGGGAAACAGAGGCGGGGAATCAGATATGGGGAATCAGAGGTGGGGAATCAGAGGCAGGGAATTAGATTTGCAGAATCAGAGATGGGGAATCAGAAGCAGGGAATCAGAGGCCGGGAATCAGAGGCCGGAATCAGATGCCGGGAATAAGAGGCCGGGAATCAGAGATGGGGAATCAGAGTCCGGGAATCAGAAATGGGTAATCAGAGGCGGGGAATGAGATATGGGGAATCAGAGGCGGGGAATCAGAGGCGGGAAAACAGAGGCGAGGAATCAGATATGGGGAATCAGAGGTGGCGAATCAAAGGCGGTGAATCAGAGATGGGGAATCAGAGGCGGGGAATCAGAGGCAGGGAATCAAACACGGGGAATCAGAGGCGGGGAATCAGAGCTGGGGAATCAGAGGCGGGGAATCAGAGTTGGGGAATCAGAGGCGGGAAATCAGAGCTGGGGAATCAGAGGCGGGGATCAGAGTTGGGGAATCAGAGGCAGGAAATCAGATGTGCGGAATCAGAGATGGGGAATCAGAGGTGGGGAATCAGAGGCTGTGAATCAGAGATGGGGAATCAGAGGCGGGGAATCAGAGGCAAGAAATCAGACACGGGGTTTCAGAGGCTGGGAATCAGACGGGGGAATCAGAGGTGGGGAATCAGAGTCCGGGTATCAGAGATGGGGATTTAGAGGCGGGGAATGAGATATGGGGAATCAGAGGCGGGGAATCAGAGGCGGGGAAACAGAGGCGGGGAATCAGATATGGGGAATCAGAGGTTGGGAATCAGAGGCAGGGAATCAGATGTGCGGAATCGGAGATGGGGAATCAGAGGCAGGGAATCAGAGGCGGGGAATCAGAGGCGGGGAATCAGAGGCCGGGAATCAGATATGGGGAAACAGAGGCAGGGAATCAGAGGCGGGGAAACAGAGGCTGGGAATCAGATATGGGGAATCAGAGGTGGGGAATCAGAGGTTGGGAATCAGAGGCAGGGAATCAGAGGCTTGGAATCAGATGCAGGGAATCAGATGCGGGGAATCAGAGGCGGGGAATCAGAGCTGGGGAATCAGAGGTGGGGAATCAGAGTTGGGGAATCAGAGGCGGGGACTTAGATATTGGGAAACAGAGGCAGGGAATCAGAGGCGGGGAAACAGAGGCGGGGAATCAGATATGGGGAATCAGAGATGGGGAATCAGAGGCAGGGAATCAGATGTGCGGAATCAGAGATGGGGAATCAAAGGCAGGGAATCAGAATCAGAAGCAGGGAATCAGAGGCCGGGAATCAGAGGCCGGAATCAGATGCCGGGAATAAGAGGCCGGGAATCAGAGGTGGGGAATCAGAGTCCGGGAATCAGAGATGGGGATTCAGAGGCGGGGAATGAGATATGGGGAATCAGAGGCGGGGAATCAGAGGCGGGGAAACAGAGGTGGGGAATCAGATATGGGGAATCAGAGGTGGCGAATCAAAGGCGGTGAATCAGAGATGGGGAATCAGAGGCCGGGAATCAGAGGCAGGGAATCAAACACGGGGAATCAGAGGCGGGGAATCAGAGCTGGGGAATCAGAGGCTGGGAATCAAAGTTGGGGAATCAGAGGCAGGGAATCAGATATGGGGAAACAGGGGCGGGGAATCAGAGGCGGGGAAACAGAGGCGGGGAATCAGATATGGGGAATCAGAGGCGGGGAATTAGAGTTGTGGAATCAGAGGCGGGGAATCAGAGGCGGGGAAACAGAGGCGGGGAATCAAACACGGGGAATCAGAGGTGGGGAATCAGAGGTTGGGAATCAGAGGCAGGGAATCAGAGGCGGGTAATCAGAGACGGGGAATCAGAGGCAGGGAATCAGATGTGCGGAATCGGAGATGGGGAATCAGAGGCAGGGAATCAGAGGCGGGGAATCAGAGGCGGGGAATCAGAGGCCGGGAATCAGATATGGGGAAACAGAGGCGGGGAATCAGAGGCGGGGAAACAGAGGCTGGGAATCAGATATGGGGAATCAGAGGTGGGGAATCAGAGGTTGGGAATCAGAGGCAGGGAATCAGAGGCTTGGAATCAGATGCAGGGAATCAGATGCGGGGAATCAGAGGCGGGGAATCAGAGCTGGGGAATCAGAGGTGGGGAATCAGAGTTGGGGAATCAGAGGCGGGGACTTAGATATTGGGAAACAGAGGCGGGGAATCAGAGGCGGGGAAACAGAGGCGGGGAATCAGATATGGGGAATCAGAGATGGGGAATCAGAGGCAGGGAATGAGATGTGCGGAATCAGAGATGGGGAATCAAAGGCAGGGAATCAGAATCAGAAGCAGGGAATCAGAGGCCGGGAATCAGAGGCCGGAATCAGATGCCGGGAATAAGAGGCCGGGAATCAGAGGTGGGGAATCAGAGTCCGGGAATCAGAGATGGGGATTCAGAGGCGGGGAATGAGATATGGGGAATCAGAGGCGGGGAATCAGAGGCAGTGAAACAGAGGCGGGGAATCAGATATGGGGAATCAGAGGTGGCGAATCAAAGGCGGTGAATCAGAGATGGGGAATCAGAGGCCGGGAATCAGAGGCAGGGAATCAAACACGGGGAATCAGAGGCGGGGAATCAGAATTGGGGAATCAGAGATGGGGAATCAGAGATGGGGAATCAGAGGCGGGGAATCAGACGCGGGGAATCAGAGGCGGGGAATCATAGCTGGCGTATCAGAGGCGGGGAATCAGAGGTGGGGAATCATAGGCGAGGGAATCAGATATTGGGAATCAGAGGTGGGGAATCAGAGGCGGGGAAACAGAGGCGGGGAATCAGATATGGGGTATCAGAGGTGGGGAATCAGAGGTTGTGAATCAGAGATGGGGAATCAGAGGCGGGGAATCAGAGGCCGGTAATCAGACGCGGGGAATCAGAGGCGGGGAATCAGAGCTGGGAAATTAGAGGCAGGGAATCAGAGTTGGGGATTCAGAGGCGGGGAATCAGATATGGGGAAACAGAGGCGGGGAATCAGATGCGGGCAAATAGAGGCGGGGATCAGATATGGGGAAACAGAGGCGGGGAATCAGAGGCGGGGAAACAGAGGCGGGGAATCAGATATGGGGAATCAGAGGTGGGGAATCAGAGGTTGGGAATCAGAGGCTGGGAATCAGAGGCTGGGAATCAGATGCATGGAATCAGATGCGGGGAATCAGAGGCGGGGAATAAGAGGCCGGGAATCAGAGGTGGGGAATCAGAGTCCGGGAATCAGAGATGGGGATTCAGAGGCGGGGAATGAGATATGGGGAATCAGAGGCGGGGAATCAGAGGCGGGGAAACAGAGGCGGGGAATCAGATATGGGGAATCAGAGGTGGCGAATCAAAGGCGGTGAATCAGAGATGGGGAATCAGAGGCCGGCAATCAGAGGCAGGGAATCAAACACGGAAAATCAGAGGCGGGGAATCAGAGCTGGGGAATCAGAGGCGGGGAATCAGAGTTGGGGATTCAGAGGCGGGGAATCAGATGCAGGGAATCAATATGGGAAATCAGAGGTGGGGAATCAGAGGTTGGGAATCAGAGGAAGGGAATCAGAGGCGAGGAATCAGAGCTGGGGAATCAGAGGCGGGGAATCAGAATTGGGGAATCAGAGATGGGGAATCAGAGATGGGGAATCAGAGGCGGGGAATCAGACGCGGGGAATCAGAGGTGGTGAATCAGAGATGTGGAATCAGAGGCGGAGAATCAGAGGCAGGGTATCAGACGCGGGGAATCAGAGGCGGGGAATCATAGCTGGCGAATCAGAGGCGGGGAATGAGATATGGGGAATCAGAGGCGGGGAATCAGAGGCGGGGAAACAGTGGCGAGGAATCAGATATGGGGAATCAGAGGTGGCGAATCAAAGACGGTGAATCAGAGATGGGGAATCAGAGGCGGGGAATCAGAGGCAGGGGATCAAACACGGGGAATCAGAGGTGGGGAATCAGAGCTGGGGAATCAGAGGCGGGGAATCAGAGTTGGGGAATCAGAGGCGAGGAATCAGAGCTGGGGTATCAGAGGTGGGGAATCAGAGTCGGGGAATCAGAAGCAGGGAATCGGATGTGCGGAATCAGAGATGGGGAATCAGAGGTGGGGAATCAGAGGCGGTGAATCTGAGATGGGGAATCAGAGGCGGGGAATCAGAGGCAGGTTATCAGACACGGGGATTCAGAGGCTGGGACTCAGACGGGGGGAATCCAAGGCGGGGAATGAAGCTGGGGAATCAGAGGCAGGGAATCAGAGTTGGGGATTCAGAGGTGGGGAATCAGCTATGGGGAAACAGAGGCGGGGAATCAGAGGCGGGCAAACAGAGGCGGGGAATTAGATATGGGGAATCAGTGGTGGGGAATCAGAGGTGGTGAATCAGAGATGGGGAATCACAGGCGGGGAAGCAGAGGCAGGGAATAGAACGCGGGGAATCAGAGGCAGGGAATCAGAGCTGGGGAATCAGAGGCGGGGAATCATAGTTGGGAAGCAGAGGCGGGGAATCAGATATGGGGAAACAGAGGCGGGGAATCAGGGGCGGGGAAACAGAGGTGGGGAATCAGATATGGGGAATCGGATGCGGGGAATCAGAGGCGGGGAATCAGAGCTGGGGAATCAGAGGCGGGGAATCGGAGTTGGGGCATCAGAGGTGGGGAATTAGATATGGGGAAACAGAGGCGGGGAATCAGAGGCGTGGAAACAGAGGCAGGGTATCATATATGGGGAATCAGAGGTGGGGAATCAGAGGCAGGTAATCAGATGTGCGGAATCAGAGATGGGGAATCAGAGGCAGGGAATTAGAATCAGAAGCGGGGAGTCAGAGGCCGGGAATCAGAGGCCTGGAATCAGATGCTGGGAATAAGAGGCCGGGAATCAGAGGTGGGGAATCAGAGTCCGGGAATCAGTGATGGGGATTCAGAGGCGGGGAATGAGATATGGAGAAGCAGAGGCGGGGAATCAGAGGCGGGGAAACAGAGGTGGGGAATCAGATATGGGGAATCAGAGGTGGCGAATCAAAGGCGGTGAATCAGAGATGGGGAATCAGAGGCGGGGAATCAGAGGCAGGGAATCAAACACGGGGAATCAGAGGCGTGGTATCAGAGCTGGGGAATCAGAGGCTGGGAATCAAAGTTGGGGAATCAGAGGCAGGGAATCAGATATGGGGAAACAGGGGCGGGGAATCAGAGGCGGGGAAACAGAGGCGGGGAATCAGATATGGGGAATCAGAGGCGGGGAATTAGAGTTGGGGAAACAGAGGCGGGGAATCAGAGGCGGGGAAACAGAGGCGGGGAATCAAACACGGGGAATAAGAGGTGGGGAATCAGAGGTTGGGAATCAGAGGCAGGGAATCAGAGGCGGGGAATCAGAGGCGGGGAATCAGAGGCAGGGAATCAGATGTGCGGAATCGGAGATGGGGAATCAGAGGCAGGGAATCAGAGGCGGGGAATCAGAGGCGGGGAATCAGAGGCCGGGAATCAGATATGGGGAAACAGAGGCAGGGAATCAGAGGCGGGGAAACAGAGGCTGGGAATCAGATATGGGGAATCAGAGGTGGGGAATCAGAGGTTGGGAATCAGAGGCAGGGAATCAGAGGCTTGGAATCAGATGCAGGGAATCAGATGCGGGGAATCAGAGGCGGGGAATCAGAGGTTGGGAATCAGAGGTGGGGAATCAGAGTTGGGGAATCAGAGGCGGGGACTTAGATATTGGGAAACAGAGGCAGGGAATCAGAGGCGGGGAAACAGAGGCGGGGAATCAGATATGGGGAATCAGAGATGGGGAATCAGAGGCAGGGAATCAGATGTGCGGAATCAGAGATGGGGAATCAAAGGCAGGGAATCAGAATCAGAAGCAGGGAATCAGAGGCCGGGAATCAGAGGTCGGAATCAGATGCCGGGAATAAGAGGCCGGGAATCAGAGGTGGGGAAACAGAGTCCGGGAATCAGAGATGGGGATTCAGAGGCGGGGTATGAGATATGGGGAATCAGAGGCGGGGAATCAGAGGCGGGGAAACAGAGGCGGGGAATCAGATATGGGGAATCAGAGGTGGCGAATCAAAGGCGGTGAATCAGAGATGGGGAATCAGAGGCCGGGAATCAGAGGCAGGGAATCAAACACGGGGAATCAGAGGCGGGGAATCAGAGCTGGGGAATCAGAGGCTGGGAATCAAAGTTGGGGAATCAGAGGCAGGGAATCAGATATGGGGAAACAGGGGCGGGGAATCAGAGGCGGGGAAACAGAGGCGGGGAATCAGATATGGGGAATCAGAGGCGGGGAATTAGAGTTGTGGAATCAGAGGCGGGGAATCAGAGGCGGGGAAACAGAGGCGGGGAATCAAACACGGGGAATCAGAGGTGGGGAATCAGAGGTTGGGAATCAGAGGCAGGGAATCAGAGGCGGGTAATCAGAGACGGGGAATCAGAGGCAGGGAATCAGATGTGCGGAATCGGAGATGGGGAATCAGAGGCAGGGAATCAGAGGCGGGGAATCAGAGGCGGGGAATCAGAGGCCGGGAATCAGATATGGGGAAACAGAGGCGGGGAATCAGAGGCGGGGAAACAGAGGCTGGGAATCAGATATGGGGAATCAGAGGTGGGGAATCAGAGGTTGGGAATCAGAGGCAGGGAATCAGAGGCTTGGAATCAGATGCAGGGAATCAGATGCGGGGAATCAGAGGCGGGGAATCAGAGCTGGGGAATCAGAGGTGGGGAATCAGAGTTGGGGAATCAGAGGCGGGGACTTAGATATTGGGAAACAGAGGCGGGGAATCAGAGGCGGGGAAACAGAGGCGGGGAATCAGATATGGGGAATCAGAGATGGGGAATCAGAGGCAGGGAATGAGATGTGCGGAATCAGAGATGGGGCATCAAAGGCAGGGAATCAGAATCAGAAGCAGGGAATCGGAGGCCGGGAATCAGAGGCCGGAATCAGATGCCGGGAATAAGAGGCCGGGAATCAGAAGTGGGGAATCAGAGTCCGGGAATCAGAGATGGGGATTCAGAGGCGGGGAATGAGATATGGGGAATCAGAGGCGGGGAATCAGAGGCAGTGAAACAGAGGCGGGGAATCAGATATGGGGAATCAGAGGTGGCGAATCAAAGGCAGTGAATCAGAGATGGGGAATCATAGGCCGGGAATCAGAGGCAGGGAATCAAACACGGGGAATCAGAGGCTGGGAATCAGAATTGGGGAATCAGAGATGGGGAATCAGAGATGGGGAATCAGAGGCGGGGAATCAGACGCGGGGAATCAGAGGCGGGGAATCATAGCTGGCGAATCAGAGGCGGGGAATCAGAGGTGGGGAATCATAGGCGAGGGAATCAGATATTGGGAATCAGAGGTGGGGAATCAGAGGCGGGGAAACAGAGGCGGGGAATCAGATATGGGGTATCAGAGGTGGGGAATCAGAGGTTGTGAATCAGAGATGGGGAATCAGAGGCGGGGAATCAGAGGCCGGTAATCAGACGCCGGGAATCAGAGGCGGGGAATCAGAGCTGGGAAATTAGAGGCAGGGAATCAGAGTTGGGGATTCAGGGGCGGGGAATCAGATATGGGGAAACAGAGGCGGGGAATCAGATGCGGGCAAATAGAGGCGGGGATCAGATATGGGGAAACAGAGGCGGGGAATCAGAGGCGGGGAAACAGAGGCGGGGAATCAGATATGGGGAATCAGAGGTGGGGAATCAGAGGTTGGGAATCAGAGGCTGGGAATCAGAGGCTGGGAATCAGATGCATGGAATCAGATGCGGGGAATCAGAGGCGGGGAATCAGAGCTGGGGAATCAGAGGTGGGGAATCAAAGTTGGGGAATCAGAGGCGGGGACTTAGATATGGGGAAACAGAGGCGGGGAATCAGAGGCGGGGAAACAGAGGCGGGGAATCAGATATGGGGAATCAGAGGTGGGGAATCAGAGGCAGGGAATTAGATTTGCAGAATCAGAGATGGGGAATCAGAAGCAGGGAATCAGAGGCCGGGAATCAGAGGCCGGAATCAGATGCCGGGAATAAGAGGCCGGGAATCAGAGGTGGGGAATCTGAGTCCGGGAATCAGAGATGGGTAATCAGAGGCGGGGAATGAGATATGGGGAATCAGAGGCGGGGAATCAGAGGCGGGGAAACAGAGGCGAGGAATCAGATATGGGGAATCAGAGGTGGCAAATCAAAGGCGGTGAATCAGAGATGGGGAATCAGAGGCGGGGAATCAGAGGCAGGGAATCAAACACGGGGAATCAGAGGCGGGGAATCAGAGCTGGGGAATCAGAGGCGGGGAATCAGAGTTGGGGAATCAGAGGCGGGGAATCAGAGCTGGGGAATCAGAGGCGGGGATCAGAGTTGGGGAATCAGAGGCAGGGAATCAGATGTGCGGAATCAGAGATGGGGAATCAGAGGTGGGGAATCAGAGGCTGTGAATCAGAGATGGGGAATCAGAGGCGGGGAATCAGAGGCAAGAAATCAGACACGGGGTTTCAGAGGCTGGGAATCAGACGGGGGAATCAAAGGTGGGGAATCAGAGCTGGGGAATCAGAGGCAGGGAATCAGAGTTGGGGATTCAGAGGCGGGGAATCAGATATGGGGAAACAGAAGCGGGGAATCAGAGTCGGGCAAACAGAGGCGGTGAATTAGATATGGGGAATCAGAGGTGGGGAATCAGAGGTGGTGAATCAGAGATGGGGAATCACAGGCGGGGAATCAGAGGCAGGGAATAGAACGCGGGGAATCAGAGGCAGGGAATCAGAGTTGGGGCATCAGAGGTTGGGAATTAGATATGGGGAAACAGAGGCGGGGAATCAGAGGCGGGGAAACAGAGGCGGGAAATCAGATATGGGGAATCAGAGGTGGGGAATCAGAGGCAGGGAATCAGATGTGCGGAATCAGAGATGGGGAATCAGAGGCAGGGAATCAGAATCAGAAGCGGGGAATCAGAGGCCGGGAAACAGAGGCGGGGAATCAGATATGGGGAATCAGAGGTGGGGAATCAGAGGCAGGGAATTAGATTTGCGGAATCAGAGATGGGGAATCAGAAGCAGGGAATCAGAGGCCGGGAATCAGAGGCCGGAATCAGATGCCGGGAATAAGAGGCCGGGAATCAGAGGTGGGGAATCAGAGTCCAGGAATCAGAGATGGGGAATCAGAGGCGGGGAATGAGATATGGGGAATCAGAGGCGGGGAATCAGAGGCGGGGAAACAGAGGCGAGGAATCAGATATGGGGAATCAGAGGTGGGGAATCAGAGGCAGGGAATCAGATGTGCGGAATCAGAGATGGGGAATCAAAGGCAGGGAATCAGAATCAGAAGCAGGGAATCAGAGGCCGGGAATCAGAGGCCGGAATCAGATGCCGGGAATAAGAGGCCGGGAATCAGAGGTGGGGAAACAGAGTCCGGGAATCAGAGATGGGGATTCAGAGGCGGGGAATGAGATATGGGAAATCAGAGGCGGGGAATCAGAGGCGGGGAAACAGAGGCGGGGAATCAGATATGGGGAATCAGAGGTGGCGAATCAAAGGCGGTGAATCAGAGATGGGGAATCAGAGGCCGGGAATCAGAGGCAGGGAATCAAACACGGGGAATCAGAGGCGGGGAATCAGAGCTGGGGAATCAGAGGCTGGGAATCAAAGTTGGGGAATCAGAGGCAGGGAATCAGATATGGGGAAACAGGGGCGGGGAATCAGAGGCGGGGAAACAGAGGCGGGGAATCAGATATGGGGAATCAGAGGCGGGGAATTAGAGTTGTGGAATCAGAGGCGGGGAATCAGAGGCGGGGAAACAGAGGCGGGGAATCAAACACGGGGAATCAGAGGTGGGGAATCAGAGGTTGGGAATCAGAGGCAGGGAATCAGAGGCGGGTAATCAGAGACGGGGAATCAGAGGCAGGGAATCAGATGTGCGGAATCGGAGATGGGGAATCAGAGGCAGGGAATCAGAGGCGGGGAATCAGAGGCGGGGAATCAGAGGCCGGGAATCAGATATGGGGAAACAGAGGCGGGGAATCAGAGGCGGGGAAACAGAGGCTGGGAATCAGATATGGGGAATCAGAGGTGGGGAATCAGAGGTTGGGAATCAGAGGCAGGGAATCAGAGGCTTGGAATCAGATGCAGGGAATCAGATGCGGGGAATCAGAGGCGGGGAATCAGAGCTGGGGAATCAGAGGTGGGGAATCAGAGGCGGGGACTTAGATATTGGGAAACAGAGGCGGGGAATCAGAGGCGGGGAAACAGAGGCGGGGAATCAGATATGGGGAATCAGAGATGGGGAATCAGAGGCAGGGAATGAGATGTGCGGAATCAGAGATGGGGAATCAAAGGCAGGGAATCAGAATCAGAAGCAGGAAATCGGAGGCCGGGAATCAGAGGCCGGAATCAGATGCCGGGAATAAGAGGCCGGGAATCAGAAGTGGGGAATCAGAGTCCGGGAATCAGAGATGGGGATTCAGAGGCGGGGAATGAGATATGGGGAATCAGAGGCGGGGAATCAGAGGCAGTGAAACAGAGGCGGGGAATCAGATATGGGGAATCAGAGGTGGCGAATCAAAGGCAGTGAATCAGAGATGGGGAATCAGAGGCCGGGAATCAGAGGCAGGGAATCAAACACGGGGAATCAGAGGCTGGGAATCAGAATTGGGGAATCAGAGATGGGGAATCAGAGATGGGGAATCAGAGGCGGGGAATCAGACGCGGGGAATCAGAGGCGGGGAATCATAGCTGGCGAATCAGAGGCGGGGAATCAGAGGTGGGGAATCATAGGCGAGGGAATCAGATATTGGGAATCAGAGGTGGGGAATCAGAGGCGGGGAAACAGAGGCGGGGAATCAGATATGGGGTATCAGAGGTGGGGAATCAGAGGTTGTGAATCAGAGATGGGGAATCAGAGGCGGGGAATCAGAGGCCGGTAATCAGACGCGGGGAATCAGAGGCGGGGAATCAGAGCTGGGAAATTAGAGGCAGGGAATCAGAGTTGGGGATTCAGAGGCGGGGAATCAGATATGGGGAAACAGAGGCGGGGAATCAGATGCGGGCAAATAGAGGCGGGGATCAGATATGGGGAAACAGAGGCGGGGAATCAGAGGCGGGGAAACAGAGGCGGGGAATCAGATATGGGGAATCAGAGGTGGGGAATCAGAGGTTGGGAATCAGAGGCTGGGAATCAGAGGCTGGGAATCAGATGCATGGAATCAGATGCGGGGAATCAGAGGCGGGGAATCAGAGCTGGGGAATCAGAGGTGGGCAATCAAAGTTGGGGAATCAGAGGCGGGGACTTAGATATGGGGAAACAGAGGCGGGGAATCAGAGGCGGGGAAACAGAGGCGGGGAATCAGATATGGGGAATCAGAGGTGGGGAATCAGAGGCAGGGAATTAGATTTGCAGAATCAGAGATGGGGAATCAGAAGCAGGGAATCAGAGGCCGGGAATCAGAGGCCGGAATCAGATGCCGGGAATAAGAGGCCGGGAATCAGAGGTGGGGAATCTGAGTCCGGGAATCAGAGATGGGTAATCAGAGGCGGGGAATGAGATATGGGGAATCAGAGGCGGGGAATCAGAGGCGGGGAAACAGAGGCGAGGAATCAGATATGGGGAATCAGAGGTGGCAAATCAAAGGCGGTGAATCAGAGATGGGGAATCAGAGGCGGGGAATCAGAGGCAGGGAATCAAACACGGGGAATCAGAGGCGGGGAATCAGAGCTGGGGAATCAGAGGCGGGGAATCAGAGTTGGGGAATCAGAGGCGGGGAATCAGAGCTGGGGAATCAGAGGCGGGGATCAGAGTTGGGGAATCAGAGGCAGGGAATCAGATGTGCGGAATCAGAGATGGGGAATCAGAGGTGGGGAATCAGAGGCTGTGAATCAGAGATGGGGAATCAGAGGCGGGGAATCAGAGGCAAGAAATCAGACACGGGGTTTCAGAGGCTGGGAATCAGACGGGGGAATCAAAGGTGGGGAATCAGCTGGGGAATCAGAGGCAGGGAATCAGAGTTGGGGATTCAGAGGCGGGGAATCAGATATGGGGAAACAGAGGCGGGGAATCAGAGTCGGGCAAACAGAGGCGGTGAATTAGATATGGGGAATCAGAGGTGGGGAATCAGAGGTGGTGAATCAGAGATGGGGAATCACAGGCGGGGAATCAGAGGCAGGGAATAGAACGCGGGGAATCAGAGGCAGGGAATCAGAGTTGGGGCATCAGAGGTTGGGAATTAGATATGGGGAAACAGAGGCGGGGAATCAGAGGCGGGGAAACAGAGGCGGGAAATCAGATATGGGGAATCAGAGGTGGGGAATCAGAGGCAGGGAATCAGATGTGCGGAATCAGAGATGGGGAATCAGAGGCAGGGAATCAGAATCAGAAGCGGGGAATCAGAGGCCGGGAAACAGATGCGGGGAATCAGATATGGGGAATCAGAGGTGGGGAATCAGAGGCAGGGAATTAGATTTGCGGAATCAGAGATGGGGAATCAGAAGCAGGGAATCAGAGGCCGGGAATCAGAGGCCGGAATCAGATGCCGGGAATAAGAGGCCGGGAATCAGAGGTGGGGAATCAGAGTCCGGGAATCAGAGATGGGGAATCAGAGGCGGGGAATGAGATATGGGGAATCAGAGGCGGGGAATCAGAGGCGGGGAAACAGAGGCGAGGAATCAGATATGGGGAATCAGAGGTGGCGAATCAAAGGCGATGAATCAGAGATGGGGAATCAGAGGCGGGGAATCAGAGGCAGGGAATCAAACACGGGGAATCAGAGGCGGGGAATCAGAGCTGGGGAATCAGAGGCGGGGAATCAGAGTTGGGGAATCAGAGGCGGGGAATCAGAGCTGGGGAATCAGAGGTGGGGATCAGAGTCGGGGAATCAGAGGCAGGGAATCAGATGTGCGGAATCAGAGATGGGGAATCAGAGGTGGGGAATCAGAGGCTGTGAATCAGAGATTGGGAATCAGAGGCGGGGAATCAGAGGCAAGAAATCAGACACGGGGTTTCAGAGGCTGGGAATCAGACGGGGGAATCAAAGGCGGGGAATCACAGCAGGGGAATCAGAGGCAGGGATTCAGAGTTGGGGAATCAGAGGTGGGGAATCAGAGGCAGGGAATTAGATGTGCGGAATCAGAAATGGGGAATCAGAGGCAGGGAATCAGAATCAGAAGCAGGGAATCAGAGGCCGGGAATCAGAGGCCGGAACCAGATGCCGGGAATAAGAGGCTGCGAATCAAACACTGGGAATCAGAGGTGGGGAATCAGAGGTTGGGAATCAGAGTTGGGGAATCAGAGGCGGGGAATCAGAGGCGGGGAAACAGAGGCGGGGAATCAAACACTGGGAATCAGAGGTGGGGAATCAGAGGTTGGGAATCTGAGGCAGGGAATCAGAGGCGGGGAATCAGAGGCGGGGAATGAGAGGCAGGGAATCAGATGTGCGGAATCGGAGATGGGGAATCAGAGGCAGGGAATCAGAGGCGGGGAATCAGAGGCGGGGAATCAGAGGCCGGGAATCAGATATGGGGAAACAGAGGCGGGGAATCAGAGGCGGGGAAACAGAGGCTGGGAATCAGATATGGGTAATCAGAGGTGGGGAATCAGAGGCGGGGAATCAGAGCTGGGGAATCAGAGGTGGGGAATCAAAGTTGGGGAATCAGAGGCGGGGACTTAGATATGGGGAAACAGAGGCGTGGAATCAGAGACGGGGAAACAGAGGCGGGGATTCAGATATGGGGAATCAGCGGTGGGGAATCAAAGGCAGGGAATTAGATGTGCGGAATCAGAAATGGGGAATCAGAGGCAGGGAATCAGAATCAGAAGCAGGGAATCAAAGGCCGGGAATCAGAGGCCGGAATCAGATGCCGGGAATAAGAGGTCGGGAATCAGAGGTGGGGAATCAGAGTCCGGGAATCAGAGATGGGGAATCAGAGGCGGGGAATGAGATATGGGGAATCAGAGGCGGGGAATCAGAGGCGGGGAAACAGTGGCGAGGAATCAGATATGGGGAATCAGAGGTGGCGAATCAAAGGCGGTGAATCAGAGATGGGGAATCAGAGCTGGGGAATCAGAGGCAGGGGATCAAACACGGGGAATCAGAGGCGGGGAATCAGAGCTGGGGAATCAGAGGCGGGGAATCAGAGTTGGGGAATCAGAGGCGGGGAATCAGAGCTGGGGAATCAGAGGTGGGGAATCAGAGTCGGGGAATCAGAGGCAGGGAATCGGATGTGCGGAATCAGAGATGGGGAATCAGAGTTGGGGATTCAGAGGTGGGGAATCAGATATGGGGAAACAGAGGCGGGGAATCAGAGGCGGGCAAACAGAGGCGGGGAATTAGATATGGGGAATCAGTGGTGGGGAATCAGAGGTGGTGAATCAGAGATGGGGAATCACAGTCGGGGAATCAGAGGCAGGGAATAGAACGCGGGGAATCAGAGGCAGGGAATCAGAGCTGGGGAATAAGAGGCGGGGAATCATAGTTGGGAATCAGAGGCGGGGAATCAGAGATGGGGAATCAGAGATGGGGAATCAGAGGCGGGGAATCAGACGCGGGGAATCAGAGGTGGGGAATCATAGCTGGCGTATCAGAGGCGGGGAATCAGAGGTGGGGAATCAGAGGCGAGGGAATCAGATATTGGGAATCAGAGGTGGGGAATCAGAGGCGGGGAAACAGAGGCTGGGAATCAGATATGGGGTATCAGAGGTGGGGAATCAGAGGTTGTGAATCAGAGATGGGGAATCAGAGGCGGGGAATCAGAGGCCGGTAATCAGACGCGGGGAATCAGAGGCGGGGAATCAGAGCTGGGAAATTAGAGGCAGGGAATCAGAGTTGGGGATTCAGAGGCGGGGAATCAGATATGGGGAAACAGAGGCGGGGAATCAGATGCGGGCAAATAGAGGCGGGGATCAGATATGGGGAAACAGAGGCGGGGAATCAGAGGCGGGGAAACAGAGGCGGGGAATCAGATATGGGGAATCAGAGGTGGGGAATCAGAGGTTGGGAATCAGAGGCTGGGAATCAGAGGCTGGGAATCAGATGCATGGAATCAGATGCGGGGAATCAGAGGCGGGGAATCAGAGCTGGGGAATCAGAGGTGGGGAATCAAAGTTGGGGAATCAGAGGCGGGGACTTAGATATGGGGAAACAGAGGCGGGGAATCAGAGGCGGGGAAACAGAGGCGGGGAATCAGATATGGGGAATCAGAGGTGGGGAATCAGAGGCAGGGAATTAGATTTGCAGAATCAGATATGGGGAATCAGAGGTGGGGAATCAGAGGCAGGGAATTAGATTTGCAGAATCAGAGATGGGGAATCAGAAGCAGGGAATCAGAGGCCGGGAATCAGAGGCCGGAATCAGATGCCGGGAATAAGAGGCCGGGAATCAGAGGTGGGGAATCTGAGTCCGGGAATCAGAGATGGGTAATCAGAGGCGGGGAATGAGATATGGGGAATCAGAGGCGGGGAATCAGAGGCGGGGAAACAGAGGCGAGGAATCAGATATGGGGAATCAGAGGTGGCAAATCAAAGGCGGTGAATCAGAGATGGGGAATCAGAGGCGGGGAATCAGAGGCAGGGAATCAAACACGGGGAATCAGAGGCGGGGAATCAGAGCTGGGGAATCAGAGGCGGGGAATCAGAGTTGGGGAATCAGAGGCGGGGAATCAGAGCTGGGGAATCAGAGGCGGGGATCAGAGTTGGGGAATCAGAGGCAGGGAATCAGATGTGCGGAATCAGAGATGGGGAATCAGAGGTGGGGAATCAGAGGCTGTGAATCAGAGATGGGGAATCAGAGGCGGGGAATCAGAGGCAAGAAATCAGACACGGGGTTTCAGAGGCTGGGAATCAGACGGGGGAATCAAAGGTGGGGAATCAGCTGGGGAATCAGAGGCAGGGAATCAGAGTTGGGGATTCAGAGGCGGGGAATCAGATATGGGGAAACAGAGGCGGGGAATCAGAGTCGGGCAAACAGAGGCGGTGAATTAGATATGGGGAATCAGAGGTGGGGAATCAGAGGTGGTGAATCAGAGATGGGGAATCACAGGCGGGGAATCAGAGGCAGGGAATAGAACGCGGGGAATCAGAGGCAGGGAATCAGAGTTGGGGCATCAGAGGTTGGGAATTAGATATGGGGAAACAGAGGCGGGGAATCAGAGGCGGGGAAACAGAGGCGGGAAATTAGATATGGGGAATCAGAGGTGGGGAATCAGAGGCAGGGAATCAGATGTGCGGAATCAGAGATGGGGAATCAGAGGCAGGGAATCAGAATCAGAAGCGGGGAATCAGAGGCCGGGAAACAGAGGCGGGGAATCAGATATGGGGAATCAGAGGTGGGGAATCAGAGGCAGGGAATTAGATTTGCGGAATCAGAGATGGGGAATCAGAAGCAGGGAATCAGAGGCCGGGAATCAGAGGCCGGAATCAGATGCCGGGAATAAGAGGCCGGGAATCAGAGGTGGGGAATCAGAGTCCGGGAATCAGAGATGGGGAATCAGAGGCGGGGAATGAGATATGGGGAATCAGAGGCGGGGAATCAGAGGCGGGGAAACAGAGGCGAGGAATCAGATATGGGGAATCAGAGGTGGCGAATCAAAGGCGATGAATCAGAGATGGGGAATCAGAGGCGGGGAATCAGAGGCAGGGAATCAAACACGGGGAATCAGAGGCGGGGAATCAGAGCTGGGGAATCAGAGGCGGGGAATCAGAGTTGGGGAATCAGAGGCGGGGAATCAGAGCTGGGGAATCAGAGGTGGGGATCAGAGTCGGGGAATCAGAGGCAGGGAATCAGATGTGCGGAATCAGAGATGGGGAATCAGAGGTGGGGAATCAGAGGCTGTGAATCAGAGATTGGGAATCAGAGGCGGGGAATCAGAGGCAAGAAATCAGACACGGGGTTTCAGAGGCTGGGAATCAGACGGGGGAATCAAAGGCGGGGAATCAGAGCAGGGGAATCAGAGGCAGGGATTCAGAGTTGGGGAATCAGAGGTGGGGAATCAGAGGCAGGGAATTAGATGTGCGGAATCAGAAATGGGGAATCAGAGGCAGGGAATCAGAATCAGAAGCAGGGAATCAGAGGCCGGGAATCAGAGGCCGGAACCAGATGCCGGGAATAAGAGGCTGCGAATCAAACACTGGGAATCAGAGGTGGGGAATCAGAGGTTGGGAATCAGAGTTGGGGAATCAGAGGCGGGGAATCAGAGGCGGGGAAACAGAGGCGGGGAATCAAACACTGGGAATCAGAGGTGGGGAATCAGAGGTTGGGAATCTGAGGCAGGGAATCAGAGGCGGGGAATCAGAGGCGGGGAATGAGAGGCAGGGAATCAGATGTGCGGAATCGGAGATGGGGAATCAGAGGCAGGGAATCAGAGGCGGGGAATCAGAGGCGGGGAATCAGAGGCCGGGAATCAGATATGGGGAAACAGAGGCGGGGAATCAGAGGCGGGGAAACAGAGGCTGGGAATCAGATATGGGTAATCAGAGGTGGGGAATCAGAGGCGGGGAATCAGAGCTGGGGAATCAGAGGTGGGGAATCAAAGTTGGGGAATCAGAGGCGGGGACTTAGATATGGGGAAACAGAGGCGTGGAATCAGAGACGGGGAAACAGAGGCGGGGATTCAGATATGGGGAATCAGCGGTGGGGAATCAAAGGCAGGGAATTAGATGTGCGGAATCAGAAATGGGGAATCAGAGGCAGGGAATCAGAATCAGAAGCAGGGAATCAAAGGCCGGGAATCAGAGGCCGGAATCAGATGCCGGGAATAAGAGGTCGGGAATCAGAGGTGGGGAATCAGAGTCCGGGAATCAGAGATGGGGAATCAGAGGCGGGGAATGAGATATGGGGAATCAGAGGCGGGGAATCAGAGGCGGGGAAACAGTGGCGAGGAATCAGATATGGGGAATCAGAGGTGGCGAATCAAAGGCGGTGAATCAGAGATGGGGAATCAGAGCTGGGGAATCAGAGGCAGGGGATCAAACACGGGGAATCAGAGGCGGGGAATCAGAGCTGGGGAATCAGAGGCGGGGAATCAGAGTTGGGGAATCAGAGGCGGGGAATCAGAGCTGGGGAATCAGAGGTGGGGAATCAGAGTCGGGGAATCAGAGGCAGGGAATCGGATGTGCGGAATCAGAGATGGGGAATCAGAGTTGGGGATTCAGAGGTGGGGAATCAGATATGGGGAAACAGAGGCGGGGAATCAGAGGCGGGCAAACAGAGGCGGGGAATTAGATATGGGGAATCAGTGGTGGGGAATCAGAGGTGGTGAATCAGAGATGGGGAATCACAGTCGGGGAATCAGAGGCAGGGAATAGAACGCGGGGAATCAGAGGCAGGGAATCAGAGCTGGGGAATAAGAGGCGGGGAATCATAGTTGGGAATCAGAGGCGGGGAATCAGAGATGGGGAATCAGAGATGGGGAATCAGAGGCGGGGAATCAGACGCGGGGAATCAGAGGTGGGGAATCATAGCTGGCGTATCAGAGGCGGGGAATCAGAGGTGGGGAATCAGAGGCGAGGGAATCAGATATTGGGAATCAGAGGTGGGGAATCAGAGGCGGGGAAACAGAGGCTGGGAATCAGATATGGGGTATCAGAGGTGGGGAATCAGAGGTTGTGAATCAGAGATGGGGAATCAGAGGCGGGGAATCAGAGGCCGGTAATCAGACGCGGGGAATCAGAGGCGGGGAATCAGAGCTGGGAAATTAGAGGCAGGGAATCAGAGTTGGGGATTCAGAGGCGGGGAATCAGATATGGGGAAACAGAGGCGGGGAATCAGATGCGGGCAAATAGAGGCGGGGATCAGATATGGGGAAACAGAGGCGGGGAATCAGAGGCGGGGAAACAGAGGCGGGGAATCAGATATGGGGAATCAGAGGTGGGGAATCAGAGGTTGGGAATCAGAGGCTGGGAATCAGAGGCTGGGAATCAGATGCATGGAATCAGATGCGGGGAATCAGAGGCGGGGAATCAGAGCTGGGGAATCAGAGGTGGGGAATCAAAGTTGGGGAATCAGAGGCGGGGACTTAGATATGGGGAAACAGAGGCGGGGAATCAGAGGCGGGGAAACAGAGGCGGGGAATCAGATATGGGGAATCAGAGGTGGGGAATCAGAGGCAGGGAATTAGATTTGCAGAATCAGAGATGGGGAATCAGAAGCAGGGAATCAGAGGCCGGGAATCAGAGGCCGGAATCAGATGCCGGGAATAAGAGGCCGGGAATCAGAGGTGGGGAATCAGAGTCCGGGAATCAGAGATGGGTAATCAGAGGCGGGGAATGAGATATGGGGAATCAGAGGCGGGGAATCAGAGGCGGGGAAACAGAGGCGAGGAATCAGATATGGGGAATCAGAGGTGGCGAATCAAAGGCGGTGAATCAGAGATGGGGAATCAGAGGCGGGGAATCAGAGGCAGGGAATCAAACACGGGGAATCAGAGGCGGGGAATCAGAGGTGGGGAATCAGAGGCGGGGAATCAGAGTTGGGGAATCAGAGGCGGGGAATCAGAGCTGGGGAATCAGAGGCGGGGATCAGAGTTGGGGAATCAGAGGCAGGGAATCAGATGTGCGGAATCAGAAATGGGGAATCAGAGGTGGGGAATCAGAGGCTGTGAATCAGAGATGGGGAATCAGAGGCGGGGAATCAGAGGCAAGAAATCAGACACGGGGTTTCAGAGGCTGGGAATCAGACGGGGGAATCAAAGGTGGGGAATCAGAGCTGGGGAATCAGAGGCAGGGAATCAGAGTTGGGGATTCAGAGGCGGGGAATCAGATATGGGGAAACAGAGGCGGGGAATCAGAGTCGGGCAAACAGAGGCGGTGAATTAGATATGGGGAATCAGAGGTGGGGAATCAGAGGTGGTGAATCAGAGATGGGGAATCACAGGCGGGGAATCAGAGGCAGGGAATAGAACGCGGGGAATCAGAGGCAGGGAATCAGAGTTGGGGCATCAGAGGTTGGGAATTAGATATGGGGAAACAGAGGCGGGGAATCAGAGGCGGGGAAACAGAGGCGGGAAATCAGATATGGGGAATCAGAGGTGGGGAATCAGAGGCAGGGAATCAGATGTGCGGAATCAGAGATGGGGAATCAGAGGCAGGGAATCAGAATCAGAAGCGGGGAATCAGAGGCCGGGAAACAGAGGCGGGGAATCAGATATGGGGAATCAGAGGTGGGGAATCAGAGGCAGGGAATTAGATTTGCGGAATCAGAGATGGGGAATCAGAAGCAGGGAATCAGAGGCCTGGAATCAGAGGCCGGAATCAGATGCCGGGAATAAGAGGCCGGGAATCAGAGGTGGGGAATCAGAGTCCGGGAATCAGAGATGGGGAATCAGAGGCGGGGAATGAGATATGGGGAATCAGAGGCGGGGAATCAGAGGCGGGGAAACAGAGGCGAGGAATCAGATATGGGGAATCAGAGGTGGCGAATCAAAGGCGATGAATCAGAGATGGGGAATCAGAGGCGGGGAATCAGAGGCAGGGAATCAAACACGGGGAATCAGAGGCGGGGAATCAGAGCTGGGGAATCAGAGGCGGGGAATCAGAGTTGGGGAATCAGAGGCGGGGAATCAGAGCTGGGGAATCAGAGGTGGGGATCAGAGTCGGGGAATCAGAGGCAGGGAATCAGAGGCGGGGAATCAGAGGCAAGAAATCAGACACGGGGTTTCAGAGGCTGGGAATCAGACGGGGGAATCAAAGGCGGGGAATCAGAGCAGGGGAATCAGAGGCAGGGATTCAGAGTTGGGGAATCAGAGGTGGGGAATCAGAGGCAGGGAATTAGATGTGCGGAATCAGAAATGGGGAATCAGAGGCAGGGAATCAGAATCAGAAGCAGGGAATCAGAGGCCGGGAATCAGAGGCCGGAATCAGATGCCGGGAATAAGAGGCTGGGAATCAAACACTGGGAATCAGAGGTGGGGAATCAGAGGTTGGGAATCAGAGTTGGGGAATCAGAGGCGGGGAATCAGAGGCGGGGAAACAGAGGCGGGGAATCAAACACTGGGAATCAGAGGTGGGGAATCAGAGGTTGGGAATCAGAGGCAGGGAATCAGAGGCGGGGAATCAGAGGCGGGGAATGAGAGGCAGGGAATCAGATGTGCGGAATCGGAGATGGGGAATCAGAGGCAGGGAATCAGAGGCGGGGAATCAGAGGCGGGGAATCAGAGGCCGGGAATCAGATATGGGGAAACAGAGGCGGGGAATCAGAGCTGGGGAATCAGAGGTGGGGAATCAAAGTTGGGGAATCAGAGGCGGGAACTTAGATATGGGGAAACAGAGGCGTGGAATCAGAGACGGGGAAACAGAGGCGGGGATTCAGATATGGGGAATCAGAGGTGGGGAATCAGAGGCAGGGAATTAGATGTGCGGAATCAGAAATGGGGAATCAGAGGCAGGGAATCAGAATCAGAAGCAGGGAATCAGAGGCCGGGAATCAGAGGCCGGAATCAGATGCCGGGAATAAGAGGTCGGGAATCAGAGGTGGAGAATCAGAGTCCGGGAATCAGAGATGGGGAATCAGAGGCGGGGAATGAGATATGGGGAATCAGAGGCGGGGAATCAGAGGCGGGGAAACAGTGGCGAGGAATCAGATATGGGGAATCAGAGGTGGCGAATCAAAGGCGGTGAATCAGAGATGGGGAATCAGAGCTGGGGAATCAGAGGCAGGGGATCAAACACGGGGAATCAGAGGCGGGGAATCAGAGCTGGGGAATCAGAGGCGGGGAATCAGAGTTGGGGAATCAGAGGCGGGGAATCAGAGCTGGGGAATCAGAGGTGGGGAATCAGAGTCGGGGAATCAGAGGCAGGGAATCGGATGTGCGGAATCAGAGATGGGGAATCAGAGTTGGGGATTCAGAGGTGGGGAATCAGATATGGGGAAACAGAGGCGGGGAATCAGAGGCGGGCAAACAGAGGCGGGGAATTATATATGGGGAATCAGTGGTGGGGAATCAGAGGTGGTGAATCAGAGATGGGGAATCACAGGCGGGGAATCAGAGGCAGGGAATAGAACGCGGGGAATCAGAGGCAGGGAATCAGAGCTGGGGAATAAGAGGCGGGGAATCATAGTTGGGAATCAGAGGTGGGGAATCAGATATGGGGAAACAGAGGCGGGGAATCAGGGGCGGGGAAACAGAGGCGGGGAATCAGATATGGGGAATCGGATGTGGGGAATCAGAGGCAGGGAATCAGAGCTGTGGAATCAGAGGCGGGGAATCAGAGTTGGGGCATCAGAGGTGGGGAATTAGATATGGGGAAACAGAGGCGGTGAATCAGAGGCGTGGAAACAGAGGCGGGGAATCAGATATGGGGAATCAGAGGTGGGGAATCAGAGGCAGGTAATCAGATGTGCGGAATCAGAGATGGGGAATCAGAGGCAGGGAATCAGAATCAGAAGCGGGGAGTCAGAGGCCGGGAATCAGAGGCCTGGAATCAGATGCTGGGAATAAGAGGCCGGGAATCAGAGGTGGGGAATCAGAGTCCGGGAATCAGAGATGGGGAGTAGGAGGCGGGGAATGAGATATGGAGAATCAGAGGCGGGGAATCAGAGGCGGGGAAACAGAGGTGGGGAATCAGATATGGGGAATCAGAGGTGGCGAATCAAAGGCGGTGAATCAGTGATGGGGAATCAGAGGCGGGGAATCAGAGGCAGGGAATCAAACACGGGGAATCAGAGGCGGGGAATCAGAGCTGGGGAATCAGAAGCTGGGAATCAAAGTTGGGGAATCAGAGGCAGGGAATCAGATATGGGGAAACAGGGGCGGGGAATCAGAGGCGGGGAAACAGAGGCTGGGAATCAGATATGGGGAATCAGAGGTGGGGAATCAGAGGCGGGGAATCAGAGCTGGGGAATCAGAGGTGGGGAATCAAAGTTGGGGAATCAGAGGCGGGGACTTAGATATGGGGAAACAGAGGCGGGGAATCAGAGACGGGGAAACAGAGGTGGGGATTCACATATGGGGAATCAGAGGTGGGGAATCAGAGGCAGGGAATTAGATGTGTGGAATCAGAAATGGGGAATCAGAGGCAGGGAATCAGAATCAGAAGCAGGGAATCAGAGGCCGGGAATCAGAGGCCGGAATCAGATGCCGGCAATAAGAGGTCGGGAATCAGAGGTGGGGAATCAGAGTCCGGGAATCAGAGATGGGGAATCAGAGGCGGGGAATGAGATATGGGGAATCAGAGGCGGGGAATCAGAGGCGGGGAAACAGTGGCGAGGAATCAGATATGGGGAATCAGAGGTGGCGAATCAAAGGCGGTGAATCAGAGATGGGGAATTAGAGCTGGGGAATCAGAGGCAGGGGATCAAACACGTGGAATCAGAGGCGGGGAATCAGAGCTGGGGAATCAGAGGCGGGGAATCAGAGTTGGGGAATCAGAGGCGGGGAATCAGAGCTGGGGAATCAGAGGTGGGGAATCAGAGTCGCAGAGTCAGAGGCAGGGAATCAGATGTGCGGAATCAGAGATGGGGAATCAGAGGTGGGGAATCAGAGGCGGTGAATCTGAGATGGGGAATCAGAGGCGGGGAATCAGAGGCAGGTTATCAGACACGGGGATTCAGAGGCTGGGAATCAGACGGGGGGAATCAAAGGCGGGGAATGAAGCTGGGGAATCAGAGGCAGGGAATCAGAGTTGGGGATTCAGAGGCGGGGAATCAGATATGGGGAAACAGAGGCGGGGAATCAGAGGCGGGCAAACAGAGGCGGGGAATTAGATATGGGGAATCAGTGGTGGGGAATCAGAGGTGGTGAATCAGAGATGGGGAATCACAGGCGGGGAATCAGAGGCAGGGAATAGAACGCGGGGAATCAGAGGCAGGGAATCAGAGCTGGGGAATAAGAGGCGTGGAATCATAGTTGGGAATCAGAGGCGGGGAATCAGATATGGGGAAACAGAGGCGGGGAATCAGGGGCCGGGAAACAGAGGCGGGGAATCAGATATGGGGAATCGGATGTGGGGAATCAGAGGCGGGGAATCAGAGCTGTGGAATCAGAGGCGGGGAATCAGAGTTGGGGCATCAGAGGTGGGGAATTAGATATGGGGAAACAGAGGTGGGGAATCAGAGGCAGGGAATCAGAATCAGAAGCGGGGAGTCAGAGGACGGGAATCAGAGGCCTGGAATCAGATGCTGGGAATAAGAGGCCGGGAATCAGAGGTGGAGAATCAGAGTCCGGGAATCAGAGATGGGGAGTCAGAGGCGGGGAATGAGATATGGAGAATCAGAGGCGGGGAATCAGAGGCGGGGTAACAGAGGTGGGGAATCAGATATGGGGAATCAGATGTGGCGAATCAAAGGCGGTGAATCAGAGATGGGGAATCAGAGGCGGGGAATCAGAGGCAGGGAATCAAACACGGGGAATCAGAGGCGGGGAATCAGAGCTGGGGAATCAGAGGCTGGGAATCAAAGTTGGGGAATCAGAGGCAGGGAATCAGATATGGGGAAACAGGGGCGGGGAATCAGAGGCGGGGATACAGAGGCAGGGAATCAGATATGGGGAATCAGAGGCGGGGAATTAGAGTTGGGGAATCAGAGGCGGGGAATCAGAGGCGGGGAAACAGAGGCGGGGAATCAAACACGGGGAATCAGAGGTGGGGAATCAGAGGTTGGGAATCAGATGCAGGGAATCAGAGGCGGGGAATCAGAGGCGGGGAATCAGAGGCAGGGAATCAGATGTGCGGAATCGAGATGGGGAATCAGAGGCAGTGAATCAGAGGCGGGGAATCAGAGGCCGGAATCAGATGCCGGGAATAAGAGGCTGGGAATCAAACACTGGGAATCAGAGCTGGGGAATCAGAGTTGGGGAATCAGAGGCGGGGAATCAGAGGCGGGGAAACAGAGGCGGGGAATCAAACACTGGGAATCAGAGGTGGGGAATCAGAGGTTGGGAATCAGAGGCAGGGAATCAGAGGCGGGGAATGAGAGGCGGGGAATGAGAGGCAGGGAATCAGATGTGCAGAATCGGAGATGGGGAATCAGAGGCAGGGAATCAGAGGCGGGGAATCAGAGGCGGGGAATCAGAGGCCGGGAATCAGATATGGGGAAACAGAGGCGGGGAATCAGAGGCGGGGAAACAAAGGCTGGGAATCAGATATGGGGAATCAGAGGTGGGGAATCAGAGGCGGGGAATCAGAGCTGGGGAATCAGAGGTGGGGAATCAAAGTTGGGGAATCAGAGGCGGGGACTTAGATATGGGGAAACAGAGGCGGGGAATCAGAGGCGGGGAAACAGAGGCTGGGAATCAGATATGGGGAATCAGAGGTGGGGAATCAGAGGTTGGGAATCAGAGGCAGGGAATAAGAGGCTTGGAATCAGATGCAGGGAATCTGATGCGGGGAATCAGAGGCGGGGAATCAGAGCTGGGGAATCAGAGGTGGGGAATTAGAGTTGGGGAATCAGAGGCGGGGACTTAGATATTGGGAAACAAAGGCGGGGAATCAGAGGCGGGGAAACAGAGGCGGGGAATCAGATATGGGGAATCAGAGATGGGGAATCAGAGGCAGGGAATCAGATGTGCGGAATCAGAGATGGGGAATCAAAGGCAGGGAATCAGAATCAGAAGCAGGGAATCAGAGGTGGGGAATCAGAGTCCGGGAATCAGAGATGGGGATTCAGAGGCGGGGAATGAGATATGGGGAATCAGAGGCGGGGAATCAGAGGCGGGGAAACAGAGGCGGGGAATCAGATATGGGGAATCAGAGGTGGCGAATCAAAGGCGGTGAATCAGAGATGGGGAATCAGAGGCCGGGAATCAGAGGCAGGGAATCAAACACGGGGAATCAGAGGCGGGGAATCAGAGGCGGGGATTCAGATATTGGGAATCAGAGGTGGGGAATCAGAGGCGGGGAAACAGAGGCTGGGAATCAGATATGGGGAATCAGAGGTGGGGAATCAGAGGTTGGGAATCAGAGGCAGGGAATAAGAGGCTTGGAATCAGATGCAGGGAATCTGATGCGGGGAATCAGAGGCGGGGAATCAGAGCTGGGGAATCAGAGGCGGGGAATGAGATATGGGGAATCAGAGGCGGGGAATCAGAGGCGGGGAAACAGAGGCGAGGAATCAGATATGGGGAATCAGAGGTGGCGAATCAAAGGCGATGAATCAGAGATGGGGAATCAGAGGCGGGGAATCAGAGGCGTGGAAACAGAGGCGGGGAATCAGATATGGGGAATCAGAGGTGGGGAATCAGAGGCAGGTAATCAGATGTGCGGAATCAGAGATGGGGAATCAGAGGCAGGGAATCAGAATCAGAAGCGGGGAGTCAGAGGCCGGGAATCAGAGGCCTGGAATCAGATGCTGGGAATAAGAGGCCGGGAATCAGAGGTGGGGAATCAGAGTCCGGGAATCAGAGATGGGGAGTAGGAGGCGGGGAATGAGATATGGAGAATCAGAGGCGGGGAATCAGAGGCGGGGAAACAGAGGTGGGGAATCAGATATGGGGAATCAGAGGTGGCGAATCAAAGGCGGTGAATCAGAGATGGGGAATCAGAGGCGGGGAATCAGAGGCAGGGAATCAAACACGGGGAATCAGAGGCGGGGAATCAGAGCTGGGGAATCAGAAGCTGGGAATCAAAGTTGGGGAATCAGAGGCAGGGAATCAGATATGGGGAAACAGGGGCGGGGAATCAGAGGCGGGGAAACAGAGGCTGGGAATCAGATATGGGGAATCAGAGGTGGGGAATCAGAGGCGGGGAATCAGAGCTGGGGAATCAGAGGTGGGGAATCAAAGTTGGGGAATCAGAGGCGGGGACTTAGATATGGGGAAACAGAGGCGGGGAATCAGAGACGGGGAAACAGAGGTGGGGATTCACATATGGGGAATCAGAGGTGGGGAATCAGAGGCAGGGAATTAGATGTGTGGAATCAGAAATGGGGAATCAGAGGCAGGGAATCAGAATCAGAAGCAGGGAATCAGAGGCCGGGAATCAGAGGCCGGAATCAGATGCCGGCAATAAGAGGTCGGGAATCAGAGGTGGGGAATCAGAGTCCGGGAATCAGAGATGGGGAATCAGAGGCGGGGAATGAGATATGGGGAATCAGAGGCGGGGAATCAGAGGCGGGGAAACAGTGGCGAGGAATCAGATATGGGGAATCAGAGGTGGCGAATCAAAGGCGGTGAATCAGAGATGGGGAATTAGAGCTGGGGAATCAGAGGCAGGGGATCAAACACGTGGAATCAGAGGCGGGGAATCAGAGCTGGGGAATCAGAGGCGGGGAATCAGAGTTGGGGAATCAGAGGCGGGGAATCAGAGCTGGGGAATCAGAGGTGGGGAATCAGAGTCGCAGAATCAGAGGCAGGGAATCAGATGTGCGGAATCAGAGATGGGGAATCAGAGGTGGGGAATCAGAGGCGGTGAATCTGAGATGGGGAATCAGAGGCGGGGAATCAGAGGCAGGTTATCAGACACGGGGATTCAGAGGCTGGGAATCAGACGGGGGGAATCAAAGGCGGGGAATGAAGCTGGGGAATCAGAGGCAGGGAATCAGAGTTGGGGATTCAGAGGCGGGGAATCAGATATGGGGAAACAGAGGCGGGGAATCAGAGGCGGGCAAACAGAGGCGGGGAATTAGATATGGGGAATCAGTGGTGGGGAATCAGAGGTGGTGAATCAGAGATGGGGAATCACAGGCGGGGAATCAGAGGCAGGGAATAGAACGCGGGGAATCAGAGGCAGGGAATCAGAGCTGGGGAATAAGAGGCGGGGAATCATAGTTGGGAATCAGAGGCGGGGAATCAGATATGGGGAAACAGAGGCGGGGAATCAGGGGCCGGGAAACAGAGGCGGGGAATCAGATATGGGGAATCGGATGTGGGGAATCAGAGGCGGGGAATCAGAGCTGTGGAATCAGAGGCGGGGAATCAGAGTTGGGGCATCAGAGGTGGGGAATTAGATATGGGGAAACAGAGGTGGGGAATCAGAGGCAGGGAATCAGAATCAGAAGCGGGGAGTCAGAGGACGGGAATCAGAGGCCTGGAATCAGATGCTGGGAATAAGAGGCCGGGAATCAGAGGTGGAGAATCAGAGTCCGGGAATCAGAGATGGGGAGTCAGAGGCGGGGAATGAGATATGGAGAATCAGAGGCGGGGAATCAGAGGCGGGGTAACAGAGGTGGGGAATCAGATATGGGGAATCAGATGTGGCGAATCAAAGGCGGTGAATCAGAGATGGGGAATCAGAGGCGGGGAATCAGAGGCAGGGAATCAAACACGGGGAATCAGAGGCGGGGAATCAGAGCTGGGGAATCAGAGGCTGGGAATCAAAGTTGGGGAATCAGAGGCAGGGAATCAGATATGGGGAAACAGGGGCGGGGAATCAGAGGCGGGGATACAGAGGCAGGGAATCAGATATGGGGAATCAGAGGCGGGGAATTAGAGTTGGGGAATCAGAGGCGGGGAATCAGAGGCGGGGAAACAGAGGCGGGGAATCAAACACGGGGAATCAGAGGTGGGGAATCAGAGGTTGGGAATCAGATGCAGGGAATCAGAGGCGGGGAATCAGAGGCGGGGAATCAGAGGCAGGGAATCAGATGTGCGGAATCGAGATGGGGAATCAGAGGCAGTGAATCAGAGGCGGGGAATCAGAGGCCGGAATCAGATGCCGGGAATAAGAGGCTGGGAATCAAACACTGGGAATCAGAGCTGGGGAATCAGAGTTGGGGAATCAGAGGCGGGGAATCAGAGGCGGGGAAACAGAGGCGGGGAATCAAACACTGGGAATCAGAGGTGGGGAATCAGAGGTTGGGAATCAGAGGCAGGGAATCAGAGGCGGGGAATCAGAGGCGGGGAATGAGAGGCAGGGAATCAGATGTGCAGAATCGGAGATGGGGAATCAGAGGCAGGGAATCAGAGGCGGGGAATCAGAGGCGGGGAATCAGAGGCCGGGAATCAGATATGGGGAAACAGAGGCGGGGAATCAGAGGCGGGGAAACAAAGGCTGGGAATCAGATATGGGGAATCAGAGGTGGGGAATCAGAGGCGGGGAATCAGAGCTGGGGAATCAGAGGTGGGGAATCAAAGTTGGGGAATCAGAGGCGGGGACTTAGATATGGGGAAACAGAGGCGGGGAATCAGAGGCGGGGAAACAGAGGCTGGGAATCAGATATGGGGAATCAGAGGTGGGGAATCAGAGGTTGGGAATCAGAGGCAGGGAATAAGAGGCTTGGAATCAGATGCAGGGAATCTGATGCGGGGAATCAGAGGCGGGGAATCAGAGCTGGGGAATCAGAGGTGGGGAATTAGAGTTGGGGAATCAGAGGCGGGGACTTAGATATTGGGAAACAAAGGCGGGGAATCAGAGGCGGGGAAACAGAGGCGGGGAATCAGATATGGGGAATCAGAGATGGGGAATCAGAGGCAGGGAATCAGATGTGCGGAATCAGAGATGGGGAATCAAAGGCAGGGAATCAGAATCAGAAGCAGGGAATCAGAGGTGGGGAATCAGAGTCCGGGAATCAGAGATGGGGATTCAGAGGCGGGGAATGAGATATGGGGAATCAGAGGCGGGGAATCAGAGGCGGGGAAACAGAGGCGGGGAATCAGATATGGGGAATCAGAGGTGGCGAATCAAAGGCGGTGAATCAGAGATGGGGAATCAGAGGCCGGGAATCAGAGGCAGGGAATCAAACACGGGGAATCAGAGGCGGGGAATCATAGCTGGCGAATCAGAGGCGGGGAATCAGAGGTGGGGAATCAGAGGCGGGGATTCAGATATTGGGAATCAGAGGTGGGGAATCAGAGGCGGGGAAACAGAGGCTGGGAATCAGATATGGGGAATCAGAGGTGGGGAATCAGAGGTTGGGAATCAGAGGCAGGGAATAAGAGGCTTGGAATCAGATGCAGGGAATCTGATGCGGGGAATCAGAGGCGGGGAATCAGAGCTGGGGAATCAGAGGCGGGGAATGAGATATGGGGAATCAGAGGCGGGGAATCAGAGGCGGGGAAACAGAGGCGAGGAATCAGATATGGGGAATCAGAGGTGGCGAATCAAAGGCGATGAATCAGAGATGGGGAATCAGAGGCGGGGAATCAGAGGCAGGGAATCAAACACGGGGAATCAGAGGCGGGGAATCAGAGCTGGGGAATCAGAGGTGGGGATCAGAGTCGGGGAATCAGAGGCAGGGAATCAGATGTGCGGAATCAGAGATGGGGAATCAGAGGTGGGGAATCAGAGGCTGTGAATCAGATATGGGGAATCAGAGGCGGGGAATCAGAGGCAAGAAATCAGACACGGGGTTTCAGAGGCTGGGAATCAGACGGGGGAATCAAAGGCGGGGAATCAGAGCTGGGGAATCAGAGGCAGGGATTCAGAGTTGGGGAATCAGAGGTGGGGAATCAGAGGCAGGGAATTAGATGTGCGGAATCAGAAATGGGGAATCAGAGGCAGGGAATCAGAATCAGAAGCAGGGAATCAGAGGCCGGGAATCAGAGGCCGGAATCAGATGCCGGGAATAAGAGGCTGGGAATCAAACACTGGGAATCAGAGCTGGGGAATCAGAGTTGGGGAATCAGAGGCGGGGAATCAGAGGCGGGGAAACAGAGGCGGGGAATCAAACACTGGGAATCAGAGGTGGGGAATCAGAGGTTGGGAATCAGAGGCAGGGAATCAGAGGCGGGGAATCAGAGGCGGGGAATGAGAGGCAGGGAATCAGATGTGCGGAATCGGAGATGGGGAATCAGAGACAGGGAATCAGAGGCGGGGAATCAGAGGCGGGGAATCAGAGGCCGGGAATCAGATATGGGGAAACAGAGGCGGGGAATCAGAGGCGGGGAAACAGAGGCTGGGAATCAGATATGGGGAATCAGAGGTGGGGAATCAGAGGCGGGGAATCAGAGCTGGGGAATCAGAGGTGGGGAATCAAAGTTGGGGAATCAGAGGCGGGGACTTAGATATGGGGAAACAGAGGCGGGGAATCAGAGGCGGGGAAACAGAGGCTGGGAATCAGATATGGGGAATCAGAGGTGGGGAATCAGAGGTTGGGAATCAGAGGCAGGGAATAAGAGGCTTGGAATCAGATGCAGGGAATCCGATGCGGGGAATCAGAGGCGGGGAATCAGAGCTGGGGAATCAGAGGTGGGGAATTAGAGTTGGGGAATCAGAGGCGGGGACTTAGATATTGGGAAACAAAGGCGGGGAATCAGATATGGGGAATCAGAGGTGGGGAATCAGAGGTTGGGAATCAGAGGCTGGGAATCAGAGGCTGGGAATCAGATGCATGGAATCAGATGCGGGGAATCAGAGGCGGGGAATAAGAGGCCGGGAATCAGAGGTTGGGAATCAGAGTCCGTGAATCAGAGATGGGGATTCAGAGGCGGGGAATGAGATATGGGGAATCAGAGGCGGGGAATCAGAGGCGGGGAAACAGAGGCGGGGAATCAGATATGGGGAATCAGAGGTGGCGAATCAAAGGCGGTGAATCAGAGATGGGGAATCAGAGGCCGGGAATCAGAGGCAGGGAATCAAACACGGGGAATCAGAGGCGGGGAATCATAGCTGGTGAATCAGAGGCGGGGAATCAGAGGTGGGGAATCAGAGGCGGGGATTCAGATATTGGGAATCAGAGGTGGGGAATCAGAGGCGGGGAAACAGAGGCGGGGAATCAGATATGGGGTATCAGAGGTGGGGAATCAGAGGTTGTGAATCAGAGATGGGGAATCAGAGGCGGGGAATCAGAGGCCGGTAATCAGACGCGGGGAATCAGACGCGGGGAATCAGAGCTGGGAAATTAGAGGCAGGGAATCAGAGTTGGGGATTCAGAGGCGGGGAATCAGATATGGGGAAACAGAGGCGGGGAATCAGATGCGGGCAAATAGAGGCGGGGATCAGATATGGGGAAACACAGGCGGGGAATCAGAGGCGGGGAAACAGAGGCGGGGAATCAGATATGGGGAATCAGAGGTGGGGAATCAGAGGTTGGGAATCAGAGGCTGGGAATCAGAGGCTGGGAATCAGATGCATGGAATCAGATGCGGGGAATCAGAAGCGGGGAATCAGAGCTGGGGAATCAGAGGTGGGGAATCAAAGTTGGGGAATCAGAGGCGGGAACTTAGATATGGGGAAACAGAGGCGGGGAAACAGAGGCGGGGAATCAGAGTCCGGGAATCAGAGATGGGGAATCAGAGGCGGGGAATGAGATATGGGGAATCAGAGGCGGGGAATCAGAGGCGGGGAAACAGAGGCGAGGAATCAGATATGGGGAATCAGAGGTGGCGAATCAAAGGCGATGAATCAGAGATGGGGAATCAGAGGCGGGGAATCAGAGGCAGGGAATCAAACACGGGGAATCAGAGGCGGGGAATCAGAGCTGGGGAATCAGAGGTGGGGATCAGAGTCGGGGAATCAGAGGCAGGGAATCAGATGTGCGGAATCAGAGATGGGGAATCAGAGGTGGGGAATCAGAGGCTGTGAATCAGATATGGGGAATCACAGGCGGGGAATCATAGGCAAGAAATCAGACACGGGGTTTCAGAGGCTGGGAATCAGACGGGGGAATCAAAGGCGGGGAATCAGAGCTGGGGAATCAGAGGCAGGGATTCAGAGTTGGGGAATCAGAGGTGGGGAATCAGAGGCAGGGAATTAGATGTGCAGAATCAGAAATGGGGAATCAGAGGCAGGGAATCAGAATCAGAAGCAGGGAATCAGAGGCCGGGAATCAGATGCCGGAATCAGATGCCGGGAATAAGAGGCTGGGAATCAAACACTGGGAATCAGAGCTGGGGAATCAGAGTTGGGGAATCAGAGGCGGGGAATCAGAGGCGGGGAAACAGAGGCGGGGAATCAAACACTGGGAATCAGAGGTGGGGAATCAGAGGTTGGGAATCAGAGGCAGGGAATCAGAGGCGGGGAATCAGAGGCGGGGAATGAGAGGAAGGGAATCAGATGTGCGGAATCGGAGATGGGGAATCAGAGGCAGGGAATCAGAGGCGGGGAATCAGAGGCGGGGAATCAGAGGCCGGGAATCAGATATGGGGAAACAGAGGCGGGGAATCAGAGGCGGGGAAACAGAGGCTGGGAATCAGATATGGGGAATCAGAGGTGGGGAATCAGAGGCGGGGAATCAGAGCTGGGGAATCAGAGGTGGGGAATCAAAGTTGGGGAATCAGAGGCGGGGACTTAGATATGGGGAAACAGAGGCGTGGAATCAGAGACGGGGAAACAGAGGCGGGGATTCAGATATGGGGAATCAGAGGTGGGGAATCAGAGGCAGGGAATTAGATGTGCGGAATCAGAAATGGGGAATCAGAGGCAGGGAATCAGAATCAGAAGCAGGGAATCAGAGGCCGGGAATCAGAGGCCGGAATCAGATGCCGGGAATAAGAGGTCGGGAATCAGAGGTGGGGAATTAGAGTCCGGGAATCAGAGATGGGGAATCAGAGGCGGGGAATGAGATATGGGGAATCAGAGGCGGGGAATCAGAGGCGGGGAAACAGTGGCGAGGAATCAGATATGGGGAATCAGAGGTGTCAAATCAAAGGCGGTGAATCAGAGATGGGGAATCAGAGCTGGGGAATCAGAGGCAGGGGATCAAACACGGGGAATCAGAGGCGGGGAATCAGAGCTGGGGAATCAGAGGCGGGGAATCAGAGTTGGGGAATCAGAGGCCGGGAATCAGAGCTGGGGAATCAGAGGTGGGGAATCAGAGGTTGGGAATCAGAGGCAGGGAATCAGAGGCTTGGAATCAGATGCAGGGAATCAGATGCGGGGAATCAGAGGCGGGGAATCAGAGCTGGGGAATCAGAGGTGGGGAATCAGAGTTGGGGAATCAGAGGCGGGGACTTAGATATTGGGAAACAGAGGCAGGGAATCAGAGGCGGGGAAACAGAGGCGGGGAATCAGATATGCGGAATCAGAGATGGGGAATCAAAGGCAGGGAATCAGAATCAGAAGCAGGGAATCAGAGGCCGGGAATCAGAGGCCGGAATCAGATGCCGGGAATAAGAGGCCGGGAATCAGAGGTGGGGAATCAGAGTCCGGGAATCAGAGATGGGGATTCAGAGGCGGGGAATGAGATATGGGGAATCAGAGGCGGGGAATCAGAGGCGGGGAAACAGAGGCGGGGAATCAGATATGGGGAATCAGAGGTGGCGAATCAAAGGCGGTGAATCAGAGATGGGGAATCAGAGGCCGGGAATCAGAGGCAGGGAATCAAACACGGGGAATCAGAGGTGGGGAATCAGAGGTTGGGAATCAGAGGCAGGGAATCAGAGGCGGGTAATCAGAGACGGGGAATCAGAGGTTGGGAATCAAAGTTGGGGAATCAGAGGCAGGGAATCAGATATGGGGAAACAGGGGCGGGGAATCAGAGGCGGGGAAACAGAGGCGGGGAATCAGATATGGGGAATCAGAGGCGGGGAATTAGAGTTGTGGAATCAGAGGCGGGGAATCAGAGGCGGGGAAACAGAGGCGGGGAATCAAACACGGGGAATCAGAGGTGGGGAATCAGAGGTTGGGAATCAGAGGCAGGGAATCAGAGGCGGGTAATCAGAGACGGGGAATCAGAGGCAGGGAATCAGATGTGCGGAATCGGAGATGGGGAATCAGAGGCAGGGAATCAGAGGCGGGGAATCAGAGGCGGGGAATCAGAGGCCGGGAATCAGATATGGGGAAACAGAGGCGGGGAATCAGAGGCGGGGAAACAGAGGCTGGGAATCAGATATGGGGAATCAGAGGTGGGGAATCAGAGGTTGGGAATCAGAGGCAGGGAATCAGAGGCTTGGAATCAGATGCAGGGAATCAGATGCGGGGAATCAGAGGCGGGGAATCAGAGCTGGGGAATCAGAGGTGGGGAATCAGAGTTGGGGAATCAGAGGCGGGGACTTAGATATTGGGAAACAGAGGCGGGGAATCAGAGGCGGGGAAACAGAGGCGGGGAATCAGATATGGGGAATCAGAGATGGGGAATCAGAGGCAGGGAATGAGATGTGCGGAATCAGAGATGGGGAATCAAAGGCAGGGAATCAGAATCAGAAGCAGGGAATCAGAGGCCGGGAATCAGAGGCCGGAATCAGATGCCGGGAATAAGAGGCCGGGAATCAGAGGTGGGGAATCAGAGTCCGGGAATCAGAGATGGGGATTCAGAGGCGGGGAATGAGATATGGGGAATCAGAGGCGGGGAATCAGAGGCAGTGAAACAGAGGCGGGGAATCAGATATGGGGAATCAGAGGTGGCGAATCAAAGGCGGTGAATCAGAGATAGGGAATCAGAGGCCGGGAATCAGAGGCAGGGAATCAAACACGGGGAATCAGAGGCGGGGAATCAGAATTGGGGAATCAGAGATGGGGAATCAGAGATGGGGAATCAGAGGCGGGGAATCAGACGCGGGGAATCAGAGGCGGGGAATCATAGCTGGCGTATCAGAGGCGGGGAATCAGAGGTGGGGAATCATAGGCGAGGGAATCAGATATTGGGAATCAGAGGTGGGGAATCAGAGGCGGGGAAACAGAGGCGGGGAATCAGATATGGGGTATCAGAGGTGGGGAATCAGAGGTTGTGAATCAGAGATGGGGAATCAGAGGCGGGGAATCAGAGGCCGGTAATCAGACGCGGGGAATCAGAGGCGGGGAATCAGAGCTGGGAAATTAGAGGCAGGGAATCAGAGTTGGGGATTCAGAGGCGGGGAATCAGATATGGGGAAACAGAGGCGGGGAATCAGATGCGGGCAAATAGAGGCGGGGATCAGATATGGGGAAACAGAGGCGGGGAATCAGAGGCGGGGAAACAGAGGCGGGGAATCAGATATGGGGAATCAGAGGTGGGGAATCAGAGGTTGGGAATCAGAGGCTGGGAATCAGAGGCTGGGAATCAGATGCATGGAATCAGATGCGGGGAATCAGAGGCGGGGAATAAGAGGCCGGGAATCAGAGGTTGGGAATCAGAGTCCGTGAATCAGAGATGGGGATTCAGAGGCGGGGAATGAGATATGGGGAATCAGAGGCGGGGAATCAGAGGCGGGGAAACAGAGGCGGGGAATCAGATATGGGGAATCAGAGGTGGCGAATCAAAGGCGGTGAATCAGAGATGGGGAATCAGAGGCCGGCAATCAGAGGCAGGGAATCAAACATGGAAAATCAGAGGCGGGGAATCAGAGCTGGGGAATCAGAGGCAGGGAATCAGAGTTGGGGATTCAGAGGCGGGGAATCAGATGCAGGGAATCAATATGGGAAATCAGAGGTGGGGAATCAGAGGTTGGGAATCAGAGGAAGGGAATCAGAGGCGAGGAATCAGAGCTGGGGAATCAGAGGCGGGGAATCAGAATTGGGGAATCAGAGATGGGGAATCAGAGATGGGGAATCAGAGGCGGGGAATCAGACGCGGGGAATCAGAGGTGGTGAATCAGAGATGTGGAATCAGAGGCGGAGAATCAGAGGCAGGGAATCAGACGCGGGGAATCAGAGGCGGGGAATCATAGCTGGCGAATCAGAGGCGGGGAATGAGATATGGGGAATCAGAGGCGGGGAATCAGAGGCGGGGAAACAGTGGCGAGGAATCAGATATGGGGAATCAGAGGTGGCGAATCAAAGACGGTGAATCAGAGATGGGGAATCAGAGGCGGGGAATCAGAGGCAGGGGATCAAACACGGGGAATCAGAGGTGGGGAATCAGAGCTGGGGAATCAGAGGCGGGGAATCAGAGTTGGGGAATCAGAGGCGAGGAATCAGAGCTGGGGTATCAGAGGTGGGGAATCAGAGTCGGGGAATCAGAGGCAGGGAATCGGATGTGCGGAATCAGAGATGGGGAATCAGAGGTGGGGAATCAGAGGCGGTGAATCTGAGATGGGGAATCAGAGGCGGGGAATCAGAGGCAGGTTATCAGACACGGGGATTCAGAGGCTGGGACTCAGACGGGGGGAATCAAAGGCGGGGAATGAAGCTGGGGAATCAGAGGCAGCGAATCAGAGTTGGGGATTCAGAGGCGGGGAATCAGCTATGGGGAAACAGAGGCGGGGAATCAGAGGCGGGCAAACAGAGGCGGGGAATTAGATATGGGGAATCAGTGGTGGGGAATCAGAGGTGGTGAATCAGAGATGGGGAATCACAGGCGGGGAAGCAGAGGCAGGGAATAGAACGCGGGGAATCAGAGGCAGGGAATCAGAGGCGGGGAATCAGAGGCGGGGAATCATAGTTGGGAAGCAGAGGCGGGGAATCAGATATGGGGAAACAGAGGCGGGGAATCAGGGGCGGGGAAACAGAGGTGGGGAATCAGATATGGGGAATCGGATGCGGGGAATCAGAGGCGGGGAATCAGAGCTGGGGAATCAGAGGCGGGGAATCAGAGTTGGGGCATCAGAGGTGGGGAATTAGATATGGGGAAACAGAGGCGGGGAATCAGAGGCGTGGAAACAGAGGCAGGGAATCAGATATGGGGAATCAGAGGTGGGGAATCAGAGGCAGGTAATCAGATGTGCGGAATCAGAGATGGGGAATCAGAGGCAGGGAATTAGAATCAGAAGCGGGGAGTCAGAGGCCGGGAATCAGAGGCCTGGAATCAGATGCTGGGAATAAGAGGCCGGGAATCAGAGGTGGGGAATCAGAGTCCGGGAATCAGTGATGGGGATTCAGAGGTGGGGAATGAGATATGGAGAAGCAGAGGCGGGGAATCAGAGGCGGGGAAACAGAGGTGGGGAATCAGATATGGGGAATCAGAGGTGGCGAATCAAAGGCGGTGAATCAGAGATGGGGAATCAGAGGCGGGGAATCAGAGGCAGGGAATCAAACACGGGGAATCAGAGGCGTGGTATCAGAGCTGGGGAATCAGAGGCTGGGAATCAAAGTTGGGGAATCAGAGGCAGGGAATCAGATATGGGGAAACAGGGGCGGGGAATCAGAGGCGGGGAAACAGAGGCGGGGAATCAGATATGGGGAATCAGAGGCGGGGAATTAGAGTTGGGGAATCAGAGGCGGGGAATCAGAGGCGGGGAAACAGAGGCGGGGAATCAAACACGGGGAATAAGAGGTGGGGAATCAGAGGTTGGGAATCAGAGGCAGGGAATCAGAGGCGGGGAATCAGAGGCGGGGAATCAGAGGCAGGGAATCAGATGTGCGGAATCGGAGATGGGGAATCAGAGGCAGGGAATCAGAGGCGGGGAATCAGAGGCGGGGAATCAGAGGCCGGGAATCAGATATGGGGAAACAGAGGCAGGGAATCAGAGGCGGGGAAACAGAGGCTGGGAATCAGATATGGGGAATCAGAGGTGGGGAATCAGAGGTTGGGAATCAGAGGCAGGGAATCAGAGGCTTGGAATCAGATGCAGGGAATCAGATGCGGGGAATCAGAGGCGGGGAATCAGAGCTGGGGAATCAGAGGTGGGGAATCAGAGTTGGGGAATCAGAGGCGGGGACTTAGATATTGGGAAACAGAGGCAGGGAATCAGAGGCGGGGAAACAGAGGCGGGGAATCAGATATGGGGAATCAGAGATGGGGAATCAGAGGCAGGGAATCAGATGTGCGGAATCAGAGATGGGGAATCAAAGGCAGGGAATCAGAATCAGAAGCAGGGAATCAGAGGCCGGGAATCAGAGGCCGGAATCAGATGCCGGGAATAAGAGGCCGGGAATCAGAGGTGGGGAAACAGAGTCCGGGAATCAGAGATGGGGATTCAGAGGCGGGGAATGAGATATGGGGAATCAGAGGCGGGGAATCAGAGGCGGGGAAACAGAGGCGGGGAATCAGATATGGGGAATCAGAGGTGGCGAATCAAAGGCGGTGAATCAGAGATGGGGAATCAGAGGCCGGGAATCAGAGGCAGGGAATCAAACACGGGGAATCAGAGGCGGGGAATCAGAGCTGGGGAATCAGAGGCTGGGAATCAAAGTTGGGGAATCAGAGGCAGGGAATCAGATATGGGGAAACAGGGGCGGGGAATCAGAGGCGGGGAAAGAGAGGCGGGGAATCAGATATGGGGAATCAGAGGCGGGGAATTAGAGTTGTGGAATCAGAGGCGGGGAATCAGAGGCGGGGAAACAGAGGCGGGGAATCAAACACGGGGAATCAGAGGTGGGGAATCAGAGGTTGGGAATCAGAGGCAGGGAATCAGAGGCGGGTAATCAGAGACGGGGAATCAGAGGCAGGGAATCAGATGTGCGGAATCGGAGATGGGGAATCAGAGGCAGGGAATCAGAGGCGGGGAATCAGAGGCGGGGAATCAGAGGCCGGGAATCAGATATGGGGAAACAGAGGCGGGGAATCAGAGGCGGGGAAACAGAGGCTGGGAATCAGATATGGGGAATCAGAGGTGGGGAATCAGAGGTTGGGAATCAGAGGCAGGGAATCAGAGGCTTGGAATCAGATGCAGGGAATCAGATGCGGGGAATCAGAGGCGGGGAATCAGAGCTGGGGAATCAGAGGTGGGGAATCAGAGTTGGGGAATCAGAGGCGGGGACTTAGATATTGGGAAACAGAGGCGGGGAATCAGAGGCGGGGAAACAGAGGCAGGGAATCAGATATGGGGAATCAGAGATGGGGAATCAGAGGCAGGGAATGAGATGTGCGGAATCAGAGATGGGGAATCAAAGGCAGGGAATCAGAATCAGAAGCAGGGAATCAGAGGCCGGGAATCAGAGGCCGGAATCAGATGCCGGGAATAAGAGGCCGGGAATCAGAAGTGGGGAATCAGAGTCCGGGAATCTGAGATGGGGATTCAGAGGCGGGGAATGAGATATGGGGAATCAGAGGCGGGGAATCAGATATGGGGAAACAGAGGCGGGGAATCAGGGGCGGGGAAACAGAGGTGGGGAATCAGATATGGGGAATCGGATGTGGGGAATCAGAGGCGGGGAATCAGAGCTGGGGAATCAGAGGCGGGGAATCAGAGTTGGGGCATCAGAGGTGGGGAATTAGATATGGGGAAACAGAGGCGGGGAATCAGAGGCGTGGAAACAGAGGCAGGGAATCAGATATGGGGAATCAGAGGTGGGGAATCAGAGGCAGGTAATCAGATGTGCGGAATCAGAGATGGGGAATCAGAGGCAGGGAATTAGAATCAGAAGCGGGGAGTCAGAGGCCGGGAATCAGAGGCCTGGAATCAGATGCTGGGAATAAGAGGCCGGGAATCAGAGGTGGGGAATCAGAGTCCGGGAATCAGTGATGGGGATTCAGAGGTGGGGAATGAGATATGGAGAAGCAGAGGCGGGGAATCAGAGGCGGGGAAACAGAGGTGGGGAATCAGATATGGGGAATCAGAGGTGGCGAATCAAAGGCGGTGAATCAGAGATGGGGAATCAGAGGCGGGGAATCAGAGGCAGGGAATCAAACACGGGGAATCAGAGGCGTGGTATCAGAGCTGGGGAATCAGAGGCTGGGAATCAAAGTTGGGGAATCAGAGGCAGGGAATCAGATATGGGGAAACAGGGGCGGGGAATCAGAGGCGGGGAAACAGAGGCGGGGAATCAGATATGGGGAATCAGAGGCGGGGAATTAGAGTTGGGGAATCAGAGGCGGGGAATCAGAGGCGGGGAAACAGAGGCGGGGAATCAAACACGGGGAATAAGAGGTGGGGAATCAGAGGTTGGGAATCAGAGGCAGGGAATCAGAGGCGGGGAATCAGAGGCGGGGAATCAGAGGCAGGGAATCAGATGTGCGGAATCGGAGATGGGGAATCAGAGGCAGGGAATCAGAGGCGGGGAATCAGAGGCGGGGAATCAGAGGCCGGGAATCAGATATGGGGAAACAGAGGCAGGGAATCAGAGGCGGGGAAACAGAGGCTGGGAATCAGATATGGGGAATCAGAGGTGGGGAATCAGAGGTTGGGAATCAGAGGCAGGGAATCAGAGGCTTGGAATCAGATGCAGGGAATCAGATGCGGGGAATCAGAGGCGGGGAATCAGAGCTGGGGAATCAGAGGTGGGGAATCAGAGTTGGGGAATCAGAGGCGGGGACTTAGATATTGGGAAACAGAGGCAGGGAATCAGAGGCGGGGAAACAGAGGCGGGGAATCAGATATGGGGAATCAGAGATGGGGAATCAGAGGCAGGGAATCAGATGTGCGGAATCAGAGATGGGGAATCAAAGGCAGGGAATCAGAATCAGAAGCAGGGAATCAGAGGCCGGGAATCAGAGGCCGGAATCAGATGCCGGGAATAAGAGGCCGGGAATCAGAGGTGGGGAAACAGAGTCCGGGAATCAGAGATGGGGATTCAGAGGCGGGGAATGAGATATGGGGAATCAGAGGCGGGGAATCAGAGGCGGGGAAACAGAGGCGGGGAATCAGATATGGGGAATCAGAGGTGGCGAATCAAAGGCGGTGAATCAGAGATGGGGAATCAGAGGCCGGGAATCAGAGGCAGGGAATCAAACACGGGGAATCAGAGGCGGGGAATCAGAGCTGGGGAATCAGAGGCTGGGAATCAAAGTTGGGGAATCAGAGGCAGGGAATCAGATATGGGGAAACAGGGGCGGGGAATCAGAGGCGGGGAAACAGAGGCGGGGAATCAGATATGGGGAATCAGAGGCGGGGAATTAGAGTTGTGGAATCAGAGGCGGGGAATCAGAGGCGGGGAAACAGAGGCGGGGAATCAAACACGGGGAATCAGAGGTGGGGAATCAGAGGTTGGGAATCAGAGGCAGGGAATCAGAGGCGGGTAATCAGAGACGGGGAATCAGAGGCAGGGAATCAGATGTGCGGAATCGGAGATGGGGAATCAGAGGCAGGGAATCAGAGGCGGGGAATCAGAGGCGGGGAATCAGAGGCCGGGAATCAGATATGGGGAAACAGAGGCGGGGAATCAGAGGCGGGGAAACAGAGGCTGGGAATCAGATATGGGGAATCAGAGGTGGGGAATCAGAGGTTGGGAATCAGAGGCAGGGAATCAGAGGCTTGGAATCAGATGCAGGGAATCAGATGCGGGGAATCAGAGGCGGGGAATCAGAGCTGGGGAATCAGAGGTGGGGAATCAGAGTTGGGGAATCAGAGGCGGGGACTTAGATATTGGGAAACAGAGGCGGGGAATCAGAGGCGGGGAAACAGAGGCAGGGAATCAGATATGGGGAATCAGAGATGGGGAATCAGAGGCAGGGAATGAGATGTGCGGAATCAGAGATGGGGAATCAAAGGCAGGGAATCAGAATCAGAAGCAGGGAATCAGCGGCCGGGAATCAGAGGCCGGAATCAGATGCCGGGAATAAGAGGCCGGGAATCAGAAGTGGGGAATCAGAGTCCGGGAATCTGAGATGGGGATTCAGAGGCGGGGAATGAGATATGGGGAATCAGAGGCGGGGAATCAGAGGCAGTGAAACAGAGGCGGGGAATCAGATATGGGGAATCAGAGGTGGCGAATCAAAGGCAGTGAATCAGAGATGGGGAATCAGAGGCCGGGAATCAGAGGCAGGGAATCAAACACGGGGAATCAGAGGCGGGGAATCAGAATTGGGGAATCAGAGATGGGGAATCAGAGATGGGGAATCAGAGGCGGGGAATCAGACGCGGGGAATCAGAGGCGGGGAATCATAGCTGGCGTATCAGAGGCGGGGAATCAGAGGTGGGGAATCATAGGCGAGGGAATCAGATATTGGGAATCAGAGGTGGGGAATCAGAGGCGGGGAAACAGAGGCGGGGAATCAGATATGGGGTATCAGAGGTGGGGAATCAGAGGTTGTGAATCAGAGATGGGGAATCAGAGGCGGGGAATCAGAGGCTGGTAATCAGACGCGGGGAATCAGAGGCGGGGAATCAGAGCTGGGAAATTAGAGGAAGGGAATCAGAGTTGGGGATTCAGAGGCGGGGAATCAGATATGGGGAAACAGAGGCGGGGAATCAGATGCGGGCAAATAGAGGCGGGGATCAGATATGGGGAAACAGAGGCGGGGAATCAGAGGCGGGGAAACAGAGGCGGGGAATCAGATATGGGGAATCAGAGGTGGGGAATCAGAGGTTGGGAATCAGAGGCTGGGAATCAGAGGCTGGGAATCAGAGGCGGGGAATCAGAGTTGGGGAATCAGAGGCGGGGAATCAGAGCTGGGGAATCAGAGGCGGGGATCAGAGTTGGGGAATCAGAGGCAGGGAATCAGATGTGCGGAATCAGAGATGGGGAATCAGAGGTGGGGAATCAGAGGCTGTGAATCAGAGATGGGGAATCAGAGGCGGGGAATCAGAGGCAAGAAATCAGACACGGGGTTTCAGAGGCTGGGAATCAGACGGGGGAATCAAAGGTGGGGAATCAGAGCTGGGGAATCAGAGGCAGGGAATCAGAGTTGGGGATTCAGAGGCGGGGAATCAGATATGGGGAAACAGAGGCGGGGAATCAGAGTCGGGCAAACAGAGGTGGTGAATTAGATATGGGGAATCAGAGGTGGGGAATCAGAGGTGGTGAATCAGAGATGGGGAATCACAGGCGGGGAATCAGAGGCAGGGAATAGAACGCGGGGAATCAGAGGCAGGGAATCAGAGTTGGGGCATCAGAGGTTGGGAATTAGATATGGGGAAACAGAGGCGGGGAATCAGAGGCGGGGAAACAGAGGCGGGAAATCAGATATGGGGAATCAGAGGTGGGGAATCAGAGGCAGGGAATCAGATGTGCGGAATCAGAGATGGGGAATCAGAGGCAGGGAATCAGAATCAGAAGCGGGGAATCAGAGGCCGGGAAACAGAGGCGGGGAATCAGATATGGGGAATCAGAGGTGGGGAATCAGAGGCAGGGAATTAGATTTGCGGAATCAGAGATGGGGAATCAGAAGCAGGGAATCAGAGGCCGGGAATCAGAGGCCGGAATCAGATGCCGGGAATAAGAGGCCGGGAATCAGAGGTGGGGAATCAGAGTCCGGGAATCAGAGATGGGGAATCAGAGGCGGGGAATGAGATATGGGGAATCAGAGGCGGGGAATCAGAGGCGGGGAAACAGAGGCGAGGAATCAGATATGGGGAATCAGAGGTGGCGAATCAAAGGCGATGAATCAGAGATGGGGAATCAGAGGCGGGGAATCAGAGGCAGGGAATCAAACACGGGGAATCAGAGGCGGGGAATCAGAGCTGGGGAATCAGAGGCGGGGAATCAGAGTTGGGGAATCAGAGGCGGGGAATCAGAGCTGGGGAATCAGAGGTGGGGATCAGAGTCGGGGAATCAGAGGCAGGGAATCAGATGTGCGGAATCAGAGATGGGGAATCAGAGGTGGGGAATCAGAGGCTGTGAATCAGAGATTGGGAATCAGAGGCGGGGAATCAGAGGCAAGAAATCAGACACGGGGTTTCAGAGGCTGGGAATCAGACGGGGGAATCAAAGGCGGGGAATCAGAGCAGGGGAATCAGAGGCAGGGATTCAGAGTTGGGGAATCAGAGGTGGGGAATCAGAGGCAGGGAATTAGATGTGCGGAATCAGAAATGGGGAATCAGAGGCAGGGAATCAGAATCAGAAGCAGGGAATCAGAGGCCGGGAATCAGAGGCCGGAACCAGATGCCGGGAATAAGAGGCTGCGAATCAAACACTGGGAATCAGAGGTGGGGAATCAGAGGTTGGGAATCAGAGTTGGGGAATCAGAGGCGGGGAATCAGAGGCGCGGAAACAGAGGCGAGGAATCAAACACTGGGAATCAGAGGTGGGGAATCAGAGGTTGGGAATCTGAGGCAGGGAATCAGAGGCGGGGAATCAGAGGCGGGGAATGAGAGGCAGGGAATCAGATGTGCGGAATCGGAGATGGGGAATCAGAGGCAGGGAATCAGAGGCGGGGAATCAGAGGCGGGGAATCAGAGGCCGGGAATCAGATATGGGGAAACAGAGGCGGGGATTCAGAGGCGGGGAAACAGAGGCTGGGAATCAGATATGGAAAATCAGAGGTGGGGAATCAGAGGCGGGGAATCAGAGCTGGGGAATCAGAGGTGGGGAATCAAAGTTGGGGAATCAGAGGCGGGGACTTAGATATGGGGAAACAGAGGCGTGGAATCAGAGACGGGGAAACAGAGGCGGGGATTCAGATATGGGGAATCAGAGGTGGGGAATCAAAGGCAGGGAATTAGATGTGCGGAATCAGAAATGGGGAATCAGAGGCAGGGAATCAGAATCAGAAGCAGGGAATCAAAGGCCGGGAATCAGAGGCCGGAATCAGATGCCGGGAATAAGAGGTCGGGAATCAGAGGTGGGGAATCAGAGTCCGGGAATCAGAGATGGGGAATCAGAGGCGGGGAATGAGATATGGGGAATCAGAGGCGGGGAATCAGAGGCGGGGAAACAGTGGCGAGGAATCAGATATGGGTAATCAGAGGTGGCGAATCAAAGGCGGTGAATCAGAGATGGGGAATCAGAGCTGGGGAATCAGAGGCAGGGGATCAAACACGGGGAATCAGAGGCGGGGAATCAGAGCTGGGGAATCAGAGGCGGGGAATCAGAGTTGGGGAATCAGAGGCGGGGAATCAGAGCTGGGGAATCAGAGGTGGGGAATCAGAGTCGGGGAATCAGAGGCAGGGAATCGGATGTGCGGAATCAGAGATGGGGAATCAGAGTTGGGGATTCAGAGGTGGGGAATCAGATATGGGGAAACAGAGGCGGGGAATCAGAGGCGGGCAAACAGAGGCGGGGAATTAGATATGGGGAATCAGTGGTGGGGAATCAGAGGTGGTGAATCAGAGATGGGGAATCACAGGCGGGGAATCAGAGGCAGGGAATAGAACGCGGGGAATCAGAGGCAGGGAATCAGAGCTGGGGAATAAGAGGCGGGGAATCATAGTTGGGAATCAGAGGCGGGGAATCAGAGATGGGGAATCAGAGATGGGGAATCAGAGGCGGGGAATCTGACGCGGGGAATCAGAGGTGGGGAATCATAGCTGGCGTATCAGAGGCGGGGAATCAGAGGTGGGGAATCAGAGGCGAGGGAATCAGATATTGGGAATCAGATGTGGGGAATCAGAGGCGGGGAAACAGAGGCGGGGAATCAGATATGGGGTATCAGAGGTGGGGAATCAGATTGTGAATCAGAGATGGGGAATCAGAGGCGGGGAATCAGAGGCCGGTAATCAGACGCGGGGAATCAGAGGCGGGGAATCAGAGCTGGGAAATTAGAGGCAGGGAATCAGAGTTGGGGATTCAGAGGCGGGGAATCAGATATGGGGAAACAGAGGCGGGGAATCAGATGCGGGCAAATAGAGGCGGGGATCAGATATGGGGAAACAGAGGCGGGGAATCAGAGGCGGGGAAACAGAGGCGGGGAATCAGATATGGGGAATCAGAGGTGGGGAATCAGAGGTTGGGAATCAGAGGCTGGGAATCAGAGGCTGGGAATCAGATGCATGGAATCAGATGCCGGGAATAAGAGGCCGGGAATCAGAGGTGGGGAATCAGAGTCCGGGAATCAGAGATGGGTAATCAGAGGCGGGGAATGAGATATGGGGAATCAGAGGCGGGGAATCAGAGGCGGGGAAACAGAGGCGAGGAATCAGATATGGGGAATCAGAGGTGGCGAATCAAAGGCGGTGAATCAGAGATGGGGAATCAGAGGCGGGGAATCAGAGGCAGGGAATCAAACACGGGGAATCAGAGGCGGGGAATCAGAGCTGGGGAATCAGAGGCGGGGAATCAGAGTTGGGGAATCAGAGGCGGGGAATCAGAGCTGGGGAATCAGAGGCGGGGATCAGAGTTGGGGAATCAGAGGCAGGGAATTAGATGTGCGGAATCAGAAATGGGGAATCAGAGGTGGGGAATCAGAGGCTGTGAATCAGAGATGGGGAATCAGAGGCGGGGAATCAGAGGCAAGAAATCAGACACGGGGTTTCAGAGGCTGGGAATCAGACGGGGGAATCAAAGGTGGGGAATCAGAGCTGGGGAATCAGAGGCAGGGAATCAGAGTTGGGGATTCAGAGGCGGGGAATCAGATATGGGGAAACAGAGGCGGGGAATCAGAGTCGGGCAAACAGAGGCGGTGAATTAGATATGGGGAATCAGAGGTGGGGAATCAGAGGTGGTGAATCCGAGATGGGGAATCACAGGCGGGGAATCAGAGGCAGGGAATAGAACGCGGGGAATCAGAGGCAGGAAATCAGAGTTGGGGCATCAGAGGTTGGGAATTAGATATGGGGAAACAGAGGCGGGGAATCAGAGCCGGGGAAACAGAGGCGGGAAATCAGATATGGGGAATCAGAGGTGGGGAATCAGAGGCAGGGAATCAGATGTGCGGAATCAGAGATGGGGAATCAGAGGCAGGGAATCAGAATCAGAAGCGGGGAATCAGAGGCCGGGAAACAGAGGCGGGGAATCAGATATGGGGAATCAGAGGCGGGGAATCAGAGGCGGGGAATCAGAGGCCGGGAATCAGATATGGGGAAACAGAGGCGGGGAATCAGAGGCGGGGAAACAAAGGCTGGGAATCAGATATGGGGAATCAGAGGTGGGGAATCAGAGGCGGGGAATCAGAGCTGGGGAATCAGAGGTGGGGAATCAAAGTTGGGGAATCAGAGGCGGGGACTTAGATATGGGGAAACAGAGGCGGGGAATCAGAGGCGGGGAAACAGAGGCTGGGAATCAGATATGGGGAATCAGAGGTGGGGAATCAGAGGTTGGGAATCAGAGGCAGGGAATAAGAGGCTTGGAATCAGATGCAGGGAATCTGATGCGGGGAATCAGAGGCGGGGAATCAGAGCTGGGGAATCAGAGGTGGGGAATTAGAGTTGGGGAATCAGAGGCGGGGACTTAGATATTGGGAAACAAAGGCGGGGAATCAGAGGCGGGGAAACAGAGGCGGGGAATCAGATATGGGGAATCAGAGATGGGGAATCAGAGGCAGGGAATCAGATGTGCGGAATCAGAGATGGGGAATCAAAGGCAGGGAATCAGAATCAGAAGCAGGGAATCAGAGGTGGGGAATCAGAGTCCGGGGATCAGAGATGGGGATTCAGAGGTGGGGAATGAGATATGGGGAATCAGAGGTGGGGAATCAGAGGCGGGGAAACAGAGGCGGGAAATCAGATATGGGGAATCAGAGGTGGCGAATCAAAGGCGGTGAATCAGAGATGGGGAATCAGAGGCCGTGAATCAGAGGCAGGGAATCAAACACGGGGAATCAGAGGAGGGGAATCATAGCTGGCGAATCAGAGGTGGGGAATCAGAGGTGGGGAATCAGAGGCGGGGATTCAGATATTGGGAATCAGAGGTGGGGAATCAGAGGCGGGGAAACAGAGGCTGGGAATCAGATATGGGGAAACAGAGGTGGGGAATCAGAGGTTGGGAATCAGAGGCAGGGAATAAGAGGCTTGGAATCAGATGCAGGGAATCTGATGCGGGGAATCAGAGGCGGGGAATCAGAGCTGGGGAATCAGAGGCGGGGAATGAGATATGGGGAATCAGAGGCGGGGAATCAGAGGCGGGGAAACAGAGGCGAGGAATCAGATATGGGGAATCAGAGGTGGCGAATCAAAGGCGATGAATCAGAGATGGGGAATCAGAGGCGGGGAATCAGAGGCAGGGAATCAAACACGGGGAATCAGAGGCGGGGAATCAGAGCTGGGGAATCAGAGGTGGGGATCAGAGTCGGGGAATCAGAGGCAGGGTATCAGATGTGCGGAATCAGAGATGGGGAATCAGAGGTGGGGAATCAGAGGCTGTGAATCAGATATGGGGAATCAGAGGCGGGGAATCAGAGGCAAGAAATCAGACACGGGGTTTCAGAGGCTGGGAATCAGACGGGGGAATCAAAGGCGGGGAATCAGAGCTGGGGAATCAGAGGCAGGGATTCAGAGTTGGGGAATCAGAGGTGGGGAATCAGAGGCAGGGAATTAGATGTGCGGAATCAGAAATGGGGAATCAGAGGCAGGGAATCAGAATCAGAAGCAGGGAATCAGAGGCCGGGAATCAGAGGCCGGAATCAGATGCCGGGAATAAGAGGCTGGGAATCAAACACTTGGAATCAGAGCTGGGGAATCAGAGTTGGGGAATCAGAGGCGGGGAATCAGAGGCGGGGAAACAGAGGCGGGGAATCAAACACTGGGAATCAGAGGTGGGGAATCAGAGGTTGGGAATCAGAGGCAGGGAATCAGAGGCGGGGAATCAGAGGCGGGGAATGAGAGGCAGGGAATCAGATGTGCGGAATCGGAGATGGGGAATCAGAGACAGGGAATCAGAGGCGGGGAATCAGAGGCGGGGAATCAGAGGCCGGGAATCAGATATGGGGAAACAGAGGCGGGGAATCAGAGGCGGGGAAACAGAGGCTGGGAATCAGATATGGGGAATCAGAGGTGGGGAATCAGAGGCGGGGAATCAGAGCTGGGGAATCAGAGGTGGGGAATCAAAGTTGGGGAATCAGAGGCGGGGACTTAGATATGGGGAAACAGAGGCGGGGTATCAGAGGCGGGGAAACAGAGGCTGGGAATCAGATATGGGGAATCAGAGGTGGGGAATCAGAGGTTGGGAATCAGAGGCAGGGAATAAGAGGCTTGGAATCAGATGCAGGGAATCTGATGCGGGGAATCAGAGGCGGGGAATCAGAGCTGGGGTATCAGAGGTGAGGAATTAGAGTTGGGGAATCAGAGGCGGGGACTTAGATATTGGGAAACAAAGGCGGGGAATCAGAGGCGGGGAAACAGAGGCGGGGAATCAGATATGGGGAATCAGAGATGGGGAATCAGAGGCAGGGAATCAGATGTGCGGAATCAGAGATGGGGAATCAAAGGCAGGGAATCAGAATCAGAAGCAGGGAATCAGAGGTGGGGAATCAGAGTCCGGGAATCAGAGATGGGGATTCAGAGGCGGGGAATGAGATATGGGGAATCAGAGGCGGGGAATCAGAGGCGGGGAAACAGAGGCGGGGAATCAGATATGGGGAATCAGAGGTGGCGAATCAAAGGCGGTGAATCAGAGATGGGGAATCAGAGGCCGGGAATCAGAGGCAGGGAATCAAACACGGGGAATCAGAGGCGGGGAATCATAGCTGGCGAATCAGAGGCGGGGAATCAGAGGTGGGGAATCAGAGGCGGGGATTCAGATATTGGGAATCAGAGGTGGGGAATCAGAGGCGGGGAAACAGAGGCGGGGAATCAGATATGGGGTATCAGAGGTGGGGAATCAGAGGTTGTGAATCAGAGATGGGGAATCAGAGGCGGGGAATCAGAGGCCGGTAATCAGACGCGGGGAATCAGAGGCGGGGAATCAGAGCTGGGAAATTAGAGGCAGGGAATCAGAGTTGGGGATTCAGAGGCAGGGAATCAGATATGGGGAAACAGAGGCGGGGAATCAGATGCGGGCAAATAGAGGCGGGGATCAGATATGGGGAAACACAGGCGGGGAATCAGAGGCGGGGAAACAGAGGCGGGGAATCAGATATGGGGAATCAGAGGTGGGGAATCAGAGGTTGGGAATCAGAGGCTGGGAATCAGAGGCTGGGAATCAGATGCATGGAATCAGATGCGGGGAATCAGAAGCGGGGAATCAGAGCTGGGGAATCAGAGGTGGGGAATCAAAGTTGGGGAATCAGAGGCGGGAACTTAGATATGGGGAAACAGAGGCGGGGAAACAGAGGCGGGGAATCAGAGTCCGGGAATCAGAGATGGGGAATCAGAGGCGGGGAATGAGATATGGGGAATCAGAGGCGGGGAATCAGAGGCGGGGAAACAGAGGCGAGGAATCAGATATGGGGAATCAGAGGTGGCGAATCAAAGGCGATGAATCAGAGATGGGGAATCAGAGGCGGGGAATCAGAGGCAGGGAATCAAACACGGGGAATCAGAGGCGGGGAATCAGAGCTGGGGAATCAGAGGTGGGGATCAGAGTCGGGGAATCAGAGGCAGGGAATCAGATGTGCGGAATCAGAGATGGGGAATCAGAGGTGGGGAATCAGAGGCTGTGAATCAGATATGGGGAATCACGGGCGGGGAATCAGAGGCAAGAAATCAGACACGGGGTTTCAGAGGCTGGGAATCAGACGGGGGAATCAAAGGCGGGGAGTCAGAGCTGGGGAATCAGAGGCAGGGATTCAGAGTTGGGGAATCAGAGGTGGGGAATCAGAGGCAGGGAATTAGATGTGCGGAATCAGAAATGGGGAATCAGAGGCAGGGAATCAGAATCAGAAGCAGGGAATCAGAGGCCGGGAATCAGAGGCCGGAATCAGATGCCGGGAATAAGAGGCTGGGAATCAAACACTGGGAATCAGAGCTGGGGAATCAGAGTTGGGGAATCAGAGGCGGGGAATCAGAGGCGGGGAAACAGAGGCGGGGAATCAAACACTGGGAATCAGAGGTGGGGAATCAGAGGTTGGGAATCAGAGGCAGGGAATCAGAGGCGGGGAATCAGAGGCGGGGAATGAGAGGAAGGGAATCAGATGTGCGGAATCGGAGATGGGGAATCAGAGGCAGGGAATCAGAGGCGGGGAATCAGAGGCGGGGAATCAGAGGCCGGGAATCAGATATGGGGAAACAGAGGCGGGGAATCAGAGGCGGGGAAACAGAGGCTGGGAATCAGATATGGGGAATCAGAGGTGGGGAATCAGAGGCGGGGAATCAGAGCTGGGGAATCAGAGGTGGGGAATCAAAGTTGGGGAATCAGAGGCGGGGACTTAGATATGGGGAAACAGAGGCGTGGAATCAGAGACGGGGAAACAGAGGCGGGGATTCAGATATGGGGAATCAGAGGTGGGGAATCAGAGGCAGGGAATTAGATGTGCGGAATCAGAAATGGGGAATCAGAGGCAGGGAATCAGAATCAGAAGCAGGGAATCAGAGGCCGGGAATCAGAGGCCGGAATCAGATGCCGGGAATGAGATATGGGGAATCAGAGGCGGGGAATCAGAGGCGGGGAAACAGTGGCGAGGAATCAGATATGGGGAATCAGAGGTGTCAAATCAAAGGCGGTGAATCAGAGATGGGGAATCAGAGCTGGGGAATCAGAGGCAGGGGATCAAACACGGGGAATCAGAGGCGGGGAATCAGAGCTGGGGAATCAGAGGCGGGGAATCAGAGTTGGGGAATCAGAGGCCGGGAATCAGAGCTGGGGAATCAGAGGTGGGGAATCAGAGGTTGGGAATCAGAGGCAGGGAATCAGAGGCTTGGAATCAGATGCAGGGAATCAGATGCGGGGAATCAGATGCGGGGAATCAGAGCTGGGGAATCAGAGGTGGGGAATCAGAGTTGGGGAATCAGAGGCGGGGACTTAGATATTGGGAAACAGAGGCAGGGAATCAGAGGCGGGGAAACAGAGGCGGGGAATCAGATATGCGGAATCAGAGATGGGGAATCAAAGGCAGGGAATCAGAATCAGAAGCAGGGAATCAGAGGCCGGGAATCAGAGGCCGGAATCAGATGCCGGGAATAAGAGGCCGGGAATCAGAGGTGGGGAATCAGAGTCCGGGAATCAGAGATGGGGATTCAGAGGCGGGGAATGAGATATGGGGAATCAGAGGCGGGGAATCAGAGGCGGGGAAACAGAGGCGGGGAATCAGATATGGGGAATCAGAGGTGGCGAATCAAAGGCGGTGAATCAGAGATGGGGAATCAGAGGCCGGGAATCAGAGGCAGGGAATCAAACACGGGGAATCAGAGGCGGGGAATCAGAGCTGGGGAATCAGAGGCTGGGAATCAAAGTTGGGGAATCAGAGGCAGGGAATCAGATATGGGGAAACAGGGGCGGGGAATCAGAGGCGGGGAAACAGAGGCGGGGAATCAGATATGGGGAATCAGAGGCGGGGAATTAGAGTTGTGGAATCAGAGGCGGGGAATCAGAGGCGGGGAAACAGAGGCGGGGAATCAAACACGGGGAATCAGAGGTGGGGAATCAGAGGTTGGGAATCAGAGGCAGGGAATCAGAGGCGGGTAATCAGAGACGGGGAATCAGAGGCAGGGAATCAGATGTGCGGAATCGGAGATGGGGAATCAGAGGCAGGGAATCAGAGGCGGGGAATCAGAGGCGGGGAATCAGAGGCCGGGAATCAGATATGGGGAAACAGAGGCGGGGAATCAGAGGCGGGGAAACAGAGGCTGGGAATCAGATATGGGGAATCAGAGGTGGGGAATCAGAGGTTGGGAATCAGAGGCAGGGAATCAGAGGCTTGGAATCAGATGCAGGGAATCAGATGCGGGGAATCAGAGGCGGGGAATCAGAGCTGGGGAATCAGAGGTGGGGAATCAGAGTTGGGGAATCAGAGGCGGGGACTTAGATATTGGGAAACAGAGGCGGGGAAACAGAGGCGGGGAAACAGAGGCGGGGAATCAGATATGGGGAATCAGAGATGGGGAATCAGAGGCAGGGAATGAGATGTGCGGAATCAGAGATGGGGAATCAAAGGCAGGGAATCAGAATCAGAAGCAGGGAATCAGAGGCCGGGAATCAGAGGCCGGAATCAGATGCCGGGAATAAGAGGCCGGGAATCAGAGATGGGGATTCAGAGGCGGGGAATGAGATATGGGGAATCAGAGGCGGGGAATCAGAGGCAGTGAAACAGAGGCGGGGAATCAGATATGGGGAATCAGAGGTGGCGAATCAAAGGCGGTGAATCAGAGATGGGGAATCAGAGGCCGGGAATCAAAGACAGGGAATCAAACACGGGGAATCAGAGGCGGGGAATCAGAATTGGGGAATCAGAGATGGGGAATCAGAGATGGGGAATCAGAGGCGGGGAATCAGACGCGGGGAATCAGAGGCGGGGAATCATAGCTGGCGTATCAGAGGCGGGGAATCAGAGGTGGGGAATCATAGGCGAGGGAATCAGATATTGGGAATCAGAGGTGGGGAATCAGAGGCGGGGAAACAGAGGCGGGGAATCAGATATGGGGTATCAGAGGTGGGGAATCAGAGGTTGTGAATCAGAGATGGGGAATCAGAGGCGGGGAATCAGAGGCCGGTAATCAGACGCGGGGAATCAGAGGCGGGGAATCAGAGCTGGGAAATTAGAGGCAGGGAATCAGAGTTGGGGATTCAGAGGTGGGGAATCAGATATGGGGAAACAGAGGCGGGGAATCAGATGCGGGCAAATAGAGGCGGGGATCAGATATGGGGAAACAGAGGCGGGGAATCAGAGGCGGGGAAACAGAGGCGGGGAATCAGATATGGGGAATCAGAGGTGGGGAATCAGAGGTTGGGAATCAGAGGCTGGGAATCAGAGGCTGGGAATCAGATGCATGGAATCAGATGCGGGGAATCAGAGGCGGGGAATAAGAGGCCGGGAATCAGAGGTGGGGAATCAGAGTCCGGGAATCAGAGATGGGGATTCAGAGGCGGGGAATGAGATATGGGGAATCAGAGGCGGGGAATCAGAGGCGGGGAAACAGAGGCGGGGAATCAGATATGGGGAATCAGAGGTGGCGAATCAAAGGCGGTGAATCAGAGATGGGGAATCAGAGGCCGGCAATCAGAGGCAGGGAATCAAACACGGAAAATCAGAGGCGGGGAATCAGAGCTGGGGAATCAGAGGCGGGGAATCAGAGTTGGGGATTTAGAGGCGGGGAATCAGATGCAGGGAATCAATATGGGAAATCAGAGGTGGGGAATCAGAGGTTGGGAATCAGAGGAAGGGAATCAGAGGCGAGGAATCAGAGCTGGGGAATCAGAGGCGTGGAATCAGAATTGGGGAATCAGAGATGGGGAATCAGAGATGGGGAATCAGAGGCGGGGAATCAGACGCGGGGAATCAGAGGTGGTGAATCAGAGATGTGGAATCAGAGGCGGAGAATCAGAGGCAGGGAATCAGACGCGGGGAATCAGAGGCGGGGAATCATAGCTGGCGAATCAGAGGCGGGGAATGAGATATGGGGAATCAGAGGCGGGGAATCAGAGGCGGGGAAACAGTGGCGAGGAATCAGATATGGGGAATCAGAGGTGGCGAATCAAAGACGGTGAATCAGAGATGGGGAATCAGAGGCGGGGAATCAGAGGCAGGGGATCAAACACGGGGAATCAGAGCTGGGGAATCAGAGCTGGGGAATCAGAGGCGGGGAATCAGAGTTGGGGAATCAGAGGCGAGGAATCAGAGCTGGGGTATCAGAGGTGGGGAATCAGAGTCGGGGAATCAGAGGCAGGGAATCGGATGTGCGGAATCAGAGATGGGGAATCAGAGGTGGGGAATCAGAGGCGGTGAATCTGAGATGGGGAATCAGAGGCGGGGAATCAGAGGCAGGTTATCAGACACGGGGATTCAGAGGCTGGGACTCAGACGGGGGGAATCAAAGGCGGGGAATGAAGCTGGGGAATCAGAGGCAGCGAATCAGAGTTGGGGATTCAGAGGCGGGAAATCAGCTATGGGGAAACAGAGGCTGGGAATCAGAGGCGGGCAAACAGAGGCGGGGAATTAGATATGGGGAATCAGTGGTGGGGAATCAGAGGTGGTGAATCAGAGATGGGGAATCACAGGCGGGGAAGCAGAGGCAGGGAATAGAACGCGGGGAATCAGAGGCAGGGAATCAGAGCTGGGGAATCAGAGGCGGGGAATCATAGTTGGGAAGCAGAGGCGGGGAATCAGATATGGGGAAACAGAGGCGGGGAATCAGGGGCGGGGAAACAGAGGTGGGGAATCAGATATGGGGAATCGGATGCGGGGAATCAGAGGCGGGGAATCAGAGCTGGGGAATCAGAGGCGGGGAATCAGAGTTGGGGCATCAGAGGTGGGGAATTAGATAAGGGGAAACAGAGGCGGGGAATCAGAGGTGTGGAAACAGAGGCAGGGAATCAGATATGGGGAATCAGAGGTGGGGAATCAGAGGCAGGTAATCAGATGTGCGGAATCAGAGATGGGGAATCAGAGGCAGGGAATTAGAATCAGAAGCGGGGAGTCAGAGGCCGGGAATCAGAGGCCTGGAATCAGATGCTGGGAATAAGAGGCCGGGAATCAGAGGTGGGGAATCAGAGTCCGGGAATCAGTGATGGGGATTCAGAGGCGGGGAATGAGATATGGAGAAGCAGAGGCGGGGAATCAGAGGCGGGGAAACAGAGGTGGGGAATCAGATATGGGGAATCAGAGGTGGCGAATCAAAGGCGGTGAATCAGAGATGGGGAATCAGAGGCGGGGAATCAGAGGCAGGGAATCAAACACGGGGAATCAGAGGCGTGGTATCAGAGCTGGGGAATCAGAGGCTGGGAATCAAAGTTGGGGAATCAGAGGCAGGGAATCAGATATGGGGAAACAGGGGCGGGGAATCAGAGGCGGGGAAACAGAGGCGGGGAATCAGATATGGGGAATCAGAGGCGGGGAATTAGAGTTGGGGAATCAGAGGCGGGGAATCAGAGGCGGGGAAACAGAGGCGGGGAATCAAACACGGGGAATAAGAGGTGGGGAATCAGAGGTTGGGAATCAGAGGCAGGGAATCAGAGGCGGGGAATCAGAGGCAGGGAATCAGAGGCAGGGAATCAGATGTGCGGAATCGGAGATGGGGAATCAGAGGCAGGGAATCAGAGGCGGGGAATCAGAGGCGGGGAATCAGAGGCCGGGAATCAGATATGGGGAAACAGAGGCAGGGAATCAGAGGCGGGGAAACAGAGGCTGGGAATCAGATATGGGGAATCAGAGGTGGGGAATCAGAGGTTGGGAATCAGAGGCAGGGAATCAGAGGCTTGGAATCACATGCAGGGAATCAGATGCGGGGAATCAGAGGCGGGGAATCAGAGCTGAGGAATCAGAGGTGGGGAATCAGAGTTGGGGAATCAGAGGCGGGGACTTAGATATTGGGAAACAGAGGCAGGGAATCAGAGGCGGGGAAACAGAGGCGGGGAATCAGATATGGGGAATCAGAGATGGGGAATCAGAGGCAGGGAATCAGATGTGCGGAATCAGAGATGGGGAATCAAAGGCAGGGAATCAGAATCAGAAGCAGGGAATCAGAGGCCGGGAATCAGAGGCCGGAATCAGATGCCGGGAATAAGAGGCCGGGAATCAGAGGTGGGGAAACAGAGTCCGGGAATCAGAGATGGGGATTCAGAGGCGGGGAATGAGATATGGGGAATCAGAGGCGGGGAATCAGAGGCGGGGAAACAGAGGCGGGGAATCAGATATGGGGAATCAGAGGTGGCGAATCAAAGGCGGTGAATCAGAGATGGGGAATCAGAGGCCGGGAATCAGAGGCAGGGAATCAAACACGGGGAATCAGAGGCGGGGAATCAGAGCTGGGGAATCAGAGGCTGGGAATCAAAGTTGGGGAATCAGAGGCAGGGAATCAGATATGGGGAAACAGGGGCGGGGAATCAGAGGCGGGGAAACAGAGGAGGGGAATCAGATATGGGGAATCAGAGGCGGGGAATTAGAGTTGTGGAATCAGAGGCGGGGAATCAGAGGCGGGGAAACAGAGGCGGGGAATCAAACACGGGGAATCAGAGGTGGGGAATCAGAGGTTGGGAATCAGAGGCAGGGAATCAGAGGCGGGTAATCAGAGACGTGGAATCAGAGGCAGGGAATGAGATGTGCGGAATCAGAGATGGGGAATCAAAGGCAGGGAATCAGAATCAGAAGCAGGGAATCAGAGGCCGGGAATCAGAGGCCGGAATCAGATGCCGGGAATAAGAGGCCGGGAATCAGAAGTGGGGAATCAGAGTCCGGGAATCAGAGATGGGGATTCAGAGGCGGGGAATGAGATATGGGGAATCAGAGGCGGGGAATCAGAGGCAGTGAAACAGAGGCGGGGAATCAGATATGGGGAATCAGAGGTGGCGAATCAAAGGCAGTGAATCAGAGATGGGGAATCAGAGGCCGGGAATCAGAGGCAGGGAATCAAACACGGGGAATCAGAGGCGGGGAATCAGAATTGGGGAATCAGAGATGGGGAATCAGAGATGGGGAATCAGAGGCGGGGAATCAGACGCGGGGAATCAGAGGCGGGGAATCATAGCTGGCGTATCAGAGGCGGGGAATCAGAGGTGGGGAATCATAGGCGAGGGAATCAGATATTGGGAATCAGAGGTGGGGAATCAGAGGCGGGGAAACAGAGGCGGGGAATCAGATATGGGGTATCAGAGGTGGGGAATCAGAGGTTGTGAATCAGAGATGGGGAATCAGAGGCGGGGAATCAGAGGCCGGTAATCAGACGCGGGGAATCAGAGGCGGGGAATCAGAGCTGGGAAATTAGAGGCAGGGAATCAGAGTTGGGGATTCAGAGGCGGGGAATCAGATATGGGGAAACAGAGGCGGGGAATCAGATGCGGGCAAATAGAGGCGGGGATCAGATATGGGGAAACAGAGGCGGGGAATCAGAGGCGGGGAAACAGAGGCGGGGAATCAGATATGGGGAATCAGAGGTGGGGAATCAGAGGTTGGGAATCAGAGGCTGGGAATCAGAGGCTGGGAATCAGATGCATGGAATCAGATGCGGGGAATCAGAGGCGGGGAATCAGAGCTGGGGAATCAGAGGTGGGGAGTCAAAGTTGGGGAATCAGAGGCGGGGACTTAGATATGGGGAAACAGAGGCGGGGAATCAGAGGCGGGGAAACAGAGGCGGGGAATCAGATATGGGGAATCAGAGGTGGGGAATCAGAGGCAGGGAATTAGATTTGCAGAATCAGAGATGGGGAATCAGAAGAAGGGAATCAGAGGCCGGGAATCAGAGGCCGGAATCAGATGCCGGGAATAAGAGGCCGGGAATCAGAGGTGGGGAATCTGAGTCCGGGAATCAGAGATGTGTAATCAGAGGCGGGGAATGAGATATGGGGAATCAGAGGCGGGGAATCAGAGGCGGGGAAACAGAGGCGAGGAATCAGATATGGGGAATCAGAGGTGGCAAATCAAAGGCGGTGAATCAGAGATGGGGAATCAGAGGCGGGGAATCAGAGGCAGGGAATCAAACACGGGGAATCAGAGGCGGGGAATCAGAGCTGGGGAATCAGAGGCGGGGAATCAGAGTTGGGGAATCAGAGGCGAGGAATCAGAGCTGGGGAATCAGAGGCGGGGATCAGAGTTGGGGAATCAGAGGCAGGGAATCAGATGTGCGGAATCAGAGATGGGGAATCAGAGGTGGGGAATCAGAGGCTGTGAATCAGAGATGGGGAATCAGAGGCGGGGAATCAGAGGCAAGAAATCAGACACGGGGTTTCAGAGGCTGGGAATCAGACGGGGGAATCAAAGGTGGGGAATCAGAGCTGGGGAATCAGAGGCAGGGAATCAGAGTTGGGGATTCAGAGGCGGGGAATCAGATATGGGGAAACAGAGGCGGGGAATCAGAGTCGGGCAAACAGAGGCGGTGAATTAGATATGGGGAATCAGATGTGGGGAATCAGAGGTGGTGAATCAGAGATGGGGAATCACAGGCGGGGAATCAGAGGCAGGGAATAGAACGCGGGGAAGCAGAGGCAGGGAATCAGAGTTGGGGCATCAGAGGTTGGGAATTAGATATGGGGAAACAGAGGCGGGGAATCAGAATCAGAAGCAGGGAATCAGAGGCCGGGAATCAGAGGCCGGAACCAGATGCCGGGAATAAGAGGCTGCGAATCAAACACTGGGAATCAGAGGTGGGGAATCAGAGGTTGGGAATCAGAGTTGGGGAATCAGAGGCGGGGAATCAGAGGCGGGGAAACAGAGGCGAGGAATCAAACACTGGGAATCAGAGGTGGGGAATCAGAGGTTGGGAATCTGAGGCAGGGAATCAGAGGCGGGGAATCAGAGGCGGGGAATGAGAGGCAGGGAATCAGATGTGCGGAATCGGAGATGGGGAATCAGAGGCAGGGAATCAGAGGCGGGGAATCAGAGGCGGGGAATCAGAGGCCGGGAATCAGATATGGGGAAACAGAGGCGGGGATTCAGAGGCGGGGAAACAGAGGCTGGGAATCAGATATGGGGAATCAGAGGTGGGGAATCAGAGGCGGGGAATCAGAGCTGGGGAATCAGAGGTGGGGAATCAAAGTTGGGGAATCAGAGGCGGGGACTTAGATATGGGGAAACAGAGGCGTGGAATCAGAGACGGGGAAACAGAGGCGGGGATTCAGATATGGGGAATCAGAGGTGGGGAATCAAAGGCAGGGAATTAGATGTGCGGAATCAGAAATGGGGAATCAGAGGCAGGGAATCAGAATCAGAAGCAGGGAATCAAAGGCCGGGAATCAGAGGCCGGAATCAGATGCCGGGAATAAGAGGTCGGGAATCAGAGGTGGGGAATCAGAGTCCGGGAATCAGAGATGGGGAATCAGAGGCGGGGAATGAGATATGGGGAATCAGAGGCGGGGAATCAGAGGCGGGGAAACAGTGGCGAGGAATCAGATATGGGGAATCAGAGGTGGCGAATCAAAGGCGGTGAATCAGAGATGGGGAATCAGAGCTGGGGAATCAGAGGCAGGGGATCAAACACGGGGAATCAGAGGCGGGGAATCAGAGCTGGGGAATCAGAGGCGGGGAATCAGAGTTGGGGAATCAGAGGCGGGGAATCAGAGCTGGGGAATCAGAGGTGGGGAATCAGAGTCGGGGAATCAGAGGCAGGGAATCGGATGTGCGGAATCAGAGATGGGGAATCAGAGTTGGGGATTCAGAGGTGGGGAATCAGATATGGGGAAACAGAGGCGGGGAATCAGAGGCGGGCAAACAGAGGCGGGGAATTAGATATGGGGAATCAGTGGTGGGGAATCAGAGGTGGTGAATCAGAGATGGGGAATCACAGGCGGGGAATCAGAGGCAGGGAATAGAACGCGGGGAATCAGAGGCAGGGAATCAGAGCTGGGGAATAAGAGGCGGGGAATCATAGTTGGGAATCAGAGGCGGTGAATCAGAGATGGGGAATCAGAGATGGGGAATCAGAGGCGGGGAATCAGACGCGGGGAATCAGAGGTGGGGAATCATAGCTGGCGTATCAGAGGCGGGGAATCAGAGGTGGGGAATCAGAGGCGAGGGAATCAGATATTGGGAATCAGATGTGGGGAATCAGAGGCGGGGAAACAGAGGCGGGGAATCAGATATGGGGTATCAGAGGTGGGGAGTCAGATTGTGAATCAGAGATGGGGAATCAGAGGCGGGGAATCAGAGGCCGGTAATCAGACGCGGGGAATCAGAGGCGGGGAATCAGAGCTGGGAAATTAGAGGCAGGGAATCAGAGTTGGGGATTCAGAGGCGGGGAATCAGATATGGGGAAACAGAGGCGGGGAATCAGATGCGGGCAAATAGAGGCGGGGATCAGATATGGGGAAACAGAGGCGGGGAATCAGAGGCGGGGAAACAGAGGCGGGGAATCAGATATGGGGAATCAGAGGTGGGGAATCAGAGGTTGGGAATCAGAGGCTGGGAATCAGAGGCTGGGAATCAGATGCATGGAATCAGATGCGGGGAATCAGAGGCGGGGAATCAGAGCTGGGGAATCAGAGGTGGGGAATCAAAGTTGGGGAATCAGAGGCGGGGACTTAGATATGGGGAAACAGAGGCGGGGAATCAGAGGCGGGGAAACAGAGGCGGGGAATCAGATATGGGGAATCAGAGGTGGGGAATCAGAGGCAGGGAATTAGATTTGCAGAATCAGAGATGGGGAATCAGAAGCAGGGAATCAGAGGCCGGGAATCAGAGGCCGGAATCAGATGCCGGGAATAAGAGGCCGGGAATCAGAGGTGGGGAATCAGAGTCCGGGAATCAGAGATGGGTAATCAGAGGCGGGGAATGAGATATGGGGAATCAGAGGCGGGGAATCAGAGGCGGGGAAACAGAGGCGAGGAATCAGATATGGGGAATCAGAGGTGGCGAATCAAAGGCGGTGAATCAGAGATGGGGAATCAGAGGCGGGGAATCAGAGGCAGGGAATCAAACACGGGGAATCAGAGGCGGGGAATCAGAGCTGGGGAATCAGAGGCGGGGAATCAGAGTTGGGGAATCAGAGGCGGGGAATCAGAGCTGGGGAATCAGAGGCGGGGATCAGAGTTGGGGAATCAGAGGCAGGGAATCAGATGTGCGGAATCAGAAATGGGGAATCAGAGGTGGGGAATCAGAGGCTGTGAATCAGAGATGGGGAATCAGAGGCGGGGAATCAGAGGCAAGAAATCAGACACGGGATTTCAGAGGCTGGGAATCAGACGGGGGAATCAAAGGTGGGGAATCAGAGCTGGGGTATCAGAGGCAGGGAATCAGAGTTGGGGATTCAGAGGCGGGGAATCAGATATGGGGAAACAGAGGCGGGGAATCAGAGTCGGGCAAACAGAGGCGGTGAATTAGATATGGGGAATCAGAGGTGGGGAATCAGAGGTGGTGAATCAGAGATGGGGAATCACAGGCGGGGAATCAGAGGCAGGGAATAGAACGCGGGGAATCAGAGGCAGGGAATCAGAGTTGGGGCATCAGAGGTTGGGAATTAGATATGGGGAAACAGAGGCGGGGAATCAGAGGCGGGGAAACAGAGGCGGGAAATCAGATATGGGGAATCAGAGGTGGGGAATCAGAGGCAGGGAATCAGATGTGCGGAATCAGAGATGGGGAATCAGAGGCAGGGAATCAGAATCAGAAGCGGGGAATCAGAGGCCGGGAAACAGAGGCGGGGAATCAGATATGGGGAATCAGAGGTGGGGAATCAGAGGCAGGGAATTAGATTTGCGGAATCAGAGATGGGGAATCAGAAGCAGGGAATCAGAGGCCTGGAATCAGAGGCCGGAATCAGATGCCGGGAATAAGAGGCCGGGAATCAGAGGTGGGGAATCAGAGTCCGGGAATCAGAGATGGGGAATCAGAGGCGGGGAATGAGATATGGGGAATCAGAGGCGGGGAATCAGAGGCGGGGAAACAGAGGCGAGGAATCAGATATGGGGAATCAGAGGTGGTGAATCAAAGGCCATGAATCAGAGATGGGGAATCAGAGGCGGGGAATCAGAGGCAGGGAATCAAACACGGGGAATCAGAGGCGGGGAATCAGAGCTGGGGAATCAGAGGCGGGGAATCAGAGTTGGGGAATCAGAGGCGGGGAATCAGAGCTGGGGAATCAGAGGTGGGGATCAGAGTCGGGGAATCAGAGGCAGGGAATCAGATGTGCGGAATCAGAGATGGGTAATCAGAGGTGGGGAATCAGAGGCTGTGAATCAGAGATGGGGAATCAGAGGCGGGGAATCAGAGGCAAGAAATCAGACACGGGGTTTCAGAGGCTGGGAATCAGACGGGGGAATCAAAGGCGGGGAATCAGAGCAGGGGAATCAGAGGCAGGGATTCAGAGTTGGGGAATCAGAGGTGGGGAATCAGAGGCAGGGAATTAGATGTGCGGAATCAGAAATGGGGAATCAGAGGCTGGGAATCAGAATCAGAAGCAGGGAATCAGAGGCCGGGAATCAGAGGCCGGAAACAGATGCCGGGAATAAGAGGCTGGGAATCAAACACTGGGAATCAGAGGTGGGGAATCAGAGGTTGGGAATCAGAGTTGGGGAATCAGAGGCGGGGAATCAGAGGCGGGGAAACAGAGGCGGGGAATCAAACACTGGGAATCAGAGGTGGGGAATCAGAGTTTGGGAATCAGAGGCAGGGAATCAGAGGCGGGGAATCAGAGGCGGGGAATGAGAGGCAGGGAATCAGATGTGCGGAATCGGAGATGGGGAATCAGAGGCAGGGAATCAGAGGCGGGGAATCAGAGGCGGGGAATCAGAGGCCGGGAATCAGATATGGGGAAACAGAGGCGGGGAATCAGAGGCGGGGAAAAAGAGGCTGGGAATCAGATATGGGGAATCAGAGGTGGGGAATCAGAGGCGGGGAATCAGAGCTGGGGAATCAGAGGTGGGGAATCAAAGTTGGGGAATCAGAGGCGGGGACTTAGATATGGGGAAACAGAGGCGTGGAATCAGAGACGGGGAAACAGAGGCGGGGATTCAGATATGGGGAATCAGAGGTGGGGAATCAGAGGCAGGGAATTAGATGTGCGGAATCAGAAATGGGGAATCAGAGGCAGGGAATCAGAATCAGAAGCAGGGAATCAGAGGCCGGGAATCAGAGGCCGGAATCAGATGCCGGGAATAAGAGGTCGGGAATCAGAGGTGGAGAATCAGAGTCCGGGAATCAGAGATGGGGAATCAGAGGCGGGGAATGAGATATGGGGAATCAGAGGCGGGGAATCAGAGGCGGGGAAACAGTGGCGAGGAATCAGATATGGGGAATCAGAGGTGGCGAATCAAAGGCAGTGAATCAGAGATGGGGAATCAGAGCTGGGGAATCAGAGGCAGGGGATCAAACACGGGGAATCAGAGGCGGGGAATCAGAGCTGGGGAATCAGAGGCGGGGAATCAGAGTTGGGGAATCAGAGGCGGGGAATCAGAGCTGGGGAATCAGAGGTGGGGAATCAGAGTCGGGGAATCAGAGGCAGGGAATCGGATGTGCGGAATCAGAGATGGGGAATCAGAGTTGGGGATTCAGAGGTGGGGAATCAGATATGGGGAAACAGAGGCGGGGAATCAGAGGCGGGCAAACAGAGGCGGGGAATTAGATATGGGGAATCAGTGGTGGGGAATCAGAGGTGGTGAATCAGAGATGGGGAATCACAGGCGGGGAATCAGAGGCAGGGAATAGAACGCGGGGAATCAGAGGCAGGGAATCAGAGCTGGGGAATAAGAGGCGGGGAATCATAGTTGGGAATCAGAGGCGGGGAATCAGATATGGGGAAACAGAGGCGGGGAATCAGGGGCGGGGAAACAGAGGCGGGGAATCAGATATGGGGAATCGGATGTGGGGAATCAGAGGCGGGGAATCAGAGCTGTGGAATCAGAGGCGGGGAATCAGAGTTGGGGCATCAGAGGTGGGGAATTAGATATGGGGAAACAGAGGCGGTGAATCAGAGGCGTGGAAACAGAGGCGGGGAATCAGATATGGGGAATCAGAGGTGGGGATCAGAGTCGGGGAATCAGAGGCAGGGAATCAGATGTGCGGAATCAGAGATGGGGAATCAGAGGCAGGGAATCAGAATCAGAAGCGGGGAGTCAGAGGCCGGGAATCAGAGGCCTGGAATCAGATGCTGGGAATAAGAGGGCGGGAATCAGAGGTGGGGAATCAGAGTCCAGGAATCAGAGATGGGGAGTAGGAGGCGGGGAATGAGATATGGAGAATCAGAGGCGGGGAATCAGAGGCGGGGAAACAGAGGTGGGGAATCAGATATGGGGAATCAGAGGTGGCGAATCAAAGGCGGTGAATCAGAGATGGGGAATCAGAGGCGGGGAATCAGAGGCAGGGAATCAAACACGGGGAATCAGAGGCGGGGAATCAGAGCTGGGGAATCAGAAGCTGGGAATCAAAGTTGGGGAATCAGAGGCAGGGAATCAGATATGGGGAAACAGGGGCGGGGAATCAGAGGCGGGGAAACAGAGGCTGGGAATCAGATATGGGGAATCAGAGGTGGGGAATCAGAGGCGGGGAATCAGAGCTGGGGAATCAGAGGTGGGGAATCAAAGTTGGGGAATCAGAGGCGGGGACTTAGATATGGGGAAACAGAGGCGGGGAATCAGAGACGGGGAAACAGAGGTGGGGATTCAGATATGGGGAATCAGAGGTGGGGAATCAGAGGCAGGGAATTAGATGTGCGGAATCAGAAATGGGGAATCAGAGGCAGGGAATCAGAATCAGAAGCAGGGAATCAGAGGCCGGGAATCAGAGGCCGGAATCAGATGCCGGCAATAAGAGGTCGGGAATCAGAGGCGGGGAATCAGAATTGGGGAATCAGAGATGGGGAATCCGAGATGGGGAATCAGAGGCGGGGAATCAGACGCGGGGAATCAGAGGCGGGGAATCATAGCTGGCGTATCAGAGGCGGGGAATCAGAGGTGGGGAATCATAGGCGAGGGAATCAGATATTGGGAATCAGAGGTGGGGAATCAGAGGCGGTGAAACAGAGGCGGGGAATCAGATATGGGGTATCAGAGGTGGGGAATCAGAGGTTGTGAATCAGAGATGGGGAATCAGAGGCGGGGAATCAGAGGCCGGTAATCAGACGCGGGGAATCAGAGGCGGGGAATCAGAGCTGGGAAATTAGAGGCAGGGAATCAGAGTTGGGGATTCAGAGGCGGGGAATCAGATATGGGGAAACAGAGGCGGGGAATCAGATGCGGGCAAATAGAGGCGGGGATCAGATATGGGGAAACAGAGGCGGGGAATCAGAGGCGGGGAAACAGAGGCGGGGAATCAGATATGGGGAATCAGAGGTGGGGAATCAGAGGTTGGGAATCAGAGGCTGGGAATCAGAGGCTGGGAATCAGATGCATGGAATCAGATGCGGGGAATCAGAGGCGGGGAATCAGAGCTGGGGAATCAGAGGTGGGGAGTCAAAGTTGGGGAATCAGAGGCGGGGACTTAGATATGGGGAAACAGAGGCGGGGAATCAGAGGCGGGGAAACAGAGGCGGGGAATCAGATATGGGGAATCAGAGGTGGGGAATCAGAGGCAGGGAATTAGATTTGCAGAATCAGAGATGGGGAATCAGAAGAAGGGAATCAGAGGCCGGGAATCAGAGGCCGGAATCAGATGCCGGGAATAAGAGGCCGGGAATCAGAGGTGGGGAATCTGAGTCCGGGAATCAGAGATGTGTAATCAGAGGCGGGGAATGAGATATGGGGAATCAGAGGCGGGGAATCAGAGGCGGGGAAACAGAGGCGAGGAATCAGATATGGGGAATCAGAGGTGGCAAATCAAAGGCGGTGAATCAGAGATGGGGAATCAGAGGCGGGGAATCAGAGGCAGGGAATCAAACACGGGGAATCAGAGGCGGGGAATCAGAGCTGGGGAATCAGAGGCGGGGAATCAGAGTTGGGGAATCAGAGGCGAGGAATCAGAGATGGGGAATCAGAGGCGGGGATCAGAGTTGGGGAATCAGAGGCAGGGAATCAGATGTTCGGAATCAGAGATGGGGAATCAGAGGTGGGGAATCAGAGGCTGTGAATCAGAGATGGGGAATCAGAGGCGGGGAATCAGAGGCAAGAAATCAGACACGGGGTTTCAGAGGCTGGGAATCAGACGGGGGAATCAAAGGTGGGGAATCAGAGCTGGGGAATCAGAGGCAGGGAATCAGAGTTGGGGATTCAGAGGCGGGGAATCAGATATGGGGAAACAGAGTCGGGGAATCAGAGTCGGGCAAACAGAGGCGATGAATTAGATATGGGGAATCAGATGTGGGGAATCAGAGGTGGTGAATCAGAGATGGGGAATCACAGGCGGGGAATCAGAGGCAGGGAATAGAACGCGGGGAATCAGAGGCAGGGAATCAGAGTTGGGGCATCAGAGGTTGGGAATTAGATATGGGGAAACAGAGGCGGGGAATCAGAGGCGGGGAAACAGAGGCGGGAAATCAGATATGGGGAATCAGAGGTGGGGAATCAGAGGCAGGGAATCAGATGTGCGGAATCAGAGATGGGGAATCAGAGGCAGGGAATCAGAATCAGAAGCGGGGAATCAGATGCCGGGAAACAGAGGCGGGGAATCAGATATGGGGAATCAGAGGTGGGGAATCAGAGGCAGGGAATTAGATTTGCGGAATCAGAGATGGGGAATCAGAAGCAGGGAATCAGAGGCCGGGAATCAGAGGCCGGAATCAGATGCCGGGAATAAGAGGCCGGGAATCAGAGGTGGGGAATCAGAGTCCGGGAATCAGAGATGGGGAATCAGAGGCGGGGAATGAGATATGGGGAATCAGAGGCGGGGAATCAGAGGCGGGGAAACAGAGGCGAGGAATCAGATATGGGGAATCAGAGGTGGCGAATCAAAGGCGATGAATCAGAGATGGGGAATCAGAGGCGGGGAATCAGAGGCAGGGAATCAAACACGGGGAATCAGAGGCGGGGAATCAGAGCTGGGGAATCAGAGGCGGGGAATCAGAGTTGGGGAATCAGAGGCGGGGAATCAGAGCTGGGGAATCAGAGGTGGGGATCAGAGTCGGGGAATCAGAGGCAGGGAATCAGATGTGCGGAATCAGAGATGGGGAATCAGAGGTGGGGAATCAGAGGCTGTGAATCAGAGATTGGGAATCAGAGGCGGGGAATCAGAGGCAAGAAATCAGACACGGGGTTTCAGAGGCTGGGAATCAGACGGGGGAATCAAAGGCGGGGAATCAGAGCAGGGGAATCAGAGGCAGGGATTCAGAGTTGGGGAATCAGAGGTGGGGAATCAGAGGCAGGGAATTAGATGTGCGGAATCAGAAATGGGGAATCAGAGGCAGGGAATCAGAATCAGAAGCAGGGAATCAGAGGCCGGGAATCAGAGGCCGGAACCAGATGCCGGGAATAAGAGGCTGCGAATCAAACACTGGGAATCAGAGGTGGGGAATCAGAGGTTGGGAATCAGAGTTGGGGAATGAGAGGCGGGGAATCAGAGGCGGGGAAACAGAGGCGAGGAATCAAACACTGGGAATCAGAGGTGGGGAATCAGAGGTTGGGAATCTGAGGCAGGGAATCAGAGGCGGGGAATCAGAGGCGGGGAATGAGAGGCAGGGAATCAGATGTGCGGAATCGGAGATGGGGAATCAGAGGCAGGGAATCAGAGGCGGGGAATCAGAGGCGGGGAATCAGAGGCCGGGAATCAGATATGGGGAAACATAGGCGGGGATTCAGAGGCGGGGAAACAGAGGCTGGGAATCAGATATGGGGAATCAGAGGTGGGGAATCAGAGGCGGGGAATCAGAGCTGGGGAATCAGAGGTGGGGAATCAAAGTTGGGGAATCAGAGGCGGGGACTTAGATATGGGGAAACAGAGGCGTGGAATCAGAGACGGGGAAACAGAGGCGGGGATTCAGATATGGGGAATCAGAGGTGGGGAATCAAAGGCAGGGAATTAGATGTGCGGAATCAGAAATGGGGAATCAGAGGCAGGGAATCAGAATCAGAAGCAGGGAATCAAAGGCCGGGAATCAGAGGCCGGAATCAGATGCCGGGAATAAGAGGTCGGGAATCAGAGGTGGGGAATCAGAGTCCGGGAATCAGAGATGGGGAATCAGAGGCGGGGAATGAGATATGGGGAATCAGAGGCGGGGAATCAGAAGCGGGGAAACAGTGGCGAGGAATCAGATATGGGGAATCAGAGGTGGCGAATCAAAGGCGGTGAATCAGAGATGGGGAATCAGAGCTGGGGAATCAGAGGCAGGGGATCAAACACGGGGAATCAGAGGCGGGGAATCAGAGCTGGGGAATCAGAGGCGGGGAATCAGAGTTGGGGAATCAGAGGCGGGGAATCAGAGCTGGGGAATCAGAGGTGGGGAATCAGAGTCGGGGAATCAGAGGCAGGGAATCGGATGTGCGGAATCAGAGATGGGGAATCAGAGTTGGGGATTCAGAGGTGGGGAATCAGATATGGGGAAACAGAGGCGGGGAATCAGAGGCGGGCAAACAGAGGCGGGGAATTAGATATGGGGAATCAGTGGTGGGGAATCAGAGGTGGTGAATCAGAGATGGGGAATCACAGGCGGGGAATCAGAGGCAGGGAATAGAACGCGGGGAATCAGAGGCAGGGAATCAGAGCTGGGGAATAAGAGGCGGGGAATCATAGTTGGGAATCAGAGGCGGGGAATCAGAGATGGGGAATCAGAGATGGGGAATCAGAGGCGGGGAATCAGACGCGGGGAATCAGAGATGGGGAATCATAGCTGGCGTATCAGAGGCGGGGAATCAGAGGTGGGGAATCAGAGGCGAGGGAATCAGATATTGGGAATCAGATGTGGGGAATCAGAGGCGGGGAAACAGAGGCGGGGAATCAGATATGGGGTATCAGAGGTGGGGAGTCAGATTGTGAATCAGAGATGGGGAATCAGAGGCGGGGAATCAGAGGCCGGTAATCAGACGCGGGGAATCAGAGGCGGGGAATCAGAGCTGGGAAATTAGAGGCAGGGAATCAGAGTTGGGGATTCAGAGGCGGGGAATCAGATATGGGGAAACAGAGGCGGGGAATCAGATGCGGGCAAATAGAGGCGGGGATCAGATATGGGGAAACAGAGGCGGGGAATCAGAGGCGGGGAAACAGAGGCGGGGAATCAGATATGGGGAATCAGAGGTGGGGAATCAGAGGTTGGGAATCAGAGGCTGGGAATCAGAGGCTGGGAATCAGATGCATGGAATCAGATGCGGGGAATCAGAGGCGGGGAATCAGAGCTGGGGAATCAGAGGTGGGGAATCAAAGTTGGGGAATCAGAGGCGGGGACTTAGATATGGGGAAACAGAGGCGGGGAATCAGAGGCGGGGAAACAGAGGCGGGGAATCAGATATGGGGAATCAGAGGTGGGGAATCAGAGGCAGGGAATTAGATTTGCAGAATCAGAGATGGGGAATCAGAAGCAGGGAATCAGAGGCCGGGAATCAGAGGCCGGAATCAGATGCCGGGAATAAGAGGCCGGGAATCAGAGGTGGGGAATCAGAGTCCGGGAATCAGAGATGGGTAATCAGAGGCGGGGAATGAGATATGGGGAATCAGAGGCGGGGAATCAGAGGCGGGGAAACAGAGGCGAGGAATCAGATATGGGGAATCAGAGGTGGCGAATCAAAGGCGGTGAATCAGAGATGGGGAATCAGAGGCGGGGAATCAGAGGCAGGGAATCAAACACGGGGAATCAGAGGCGGGGAATCAGAGCTGGGGAATCAGAGGCGGGGAATCAGAGTTGGGGAATCAGAGGCGGGGAATCAGAGCTGGGGAATCAGAGGCGGGGATCAGAGTTGGGGAATCAGAGGCAGGGAATCAGATGTGCGGAATCAGAAATGGGGAATCAGAGGTGGGGAATCAGAGGCTGTGAATCAGAGATGGGGAATCAGAGGCGGGGAATCAGAGGCAAGAAATCAGACACGGGGTTTCAGAGGCTGGGAATCAGACGGGGGAATCAAAGGTGGGGAATCAGAGCTGGGGTATCAGAGGCAGGGAATCAGAGTTGGGGATTCAGAGGCGGGGAATCAGATATGGGGAAACAGAGGCGGGGAATCAGAGTCGGGCAAACAGAGGCGGTGAATTAGATATGGGGAATCAGAGGTGGGGAATCAGAGGTGGTGAATCAGAGATGGGGAATCACAGGCGGGGAATCAGAGGCAGGGAATAGAACGCGGGGAATCAGAGGCAGGGAATCAGAGTTGGGGCATCAGAGGTTGGGAATTAGATATGGGGAAACAGAGGCGGGGAATCAGAGGCGGGGAAACAGAGGCGGGAAATCAGATATGGGGAATCAGAGGTGGGGAATCAGAGGCAGGGAATCAGATGTGCGGAATCAGAGATGGGGAATCAGAGGCAGGGAATCAGAATCAGAAGCGGGGAATCAGAGGCCGGGAAACAGAGGTGGGGAATCAGATATGGGGAATCAGAGGTGGGGAATCAGAGGCAGGGAATTAGATTTGCGGAATCAGAGATGGGGAATCAGAAGCAGGGAATCAGAGGCCTGGAATCAGAGGCCGGAATCAGATGCCGGGAATAAGAGGCCGGGAATCAGAGGTGGGGAATCAGAGTCCGGGAATCAGAGATGGGGAATCAGAGGCGGGGAATGAGATATGGGGAATCAGAGGCGGGGAATCAGAGGCGGGGAAACAGAGGCGAGGAATCAGATATGGGGAATCAGAGGTGGTGAATCAAAGGCCATGAATCAGAGATGGGGAATCAGAGGCGGGGAATCAGAGGCAGGGAATCAAACACGGGGAATCAGAGGCGGGGAATCAGAGCTGGGGAATCAGAGGCGGGGAATCAGAGTTGGGGAATCAGAGGCGGGGAATCAGAGCTGGGGAATCAGAGGTGGGGATCAGAGTCGGGGAATCAGAGGCAGGGAATCAGATGTGCGGAATCAGAGATGGGGAATCAGAGGTGGGGAATCAGAGGCTGTGAATCAGAGATGGGGAATCAGAGGCGGGGAATCAGAGGCAAGAAATCAGACACGGGGTTTCAGAGGCTGGGAATCAGACGGGGGAATCAAAGGCGGGGAATCAGAGCAGGGGAATCAGAGGCAGGGATTCAGAGTTGGGGAATCAGAGGTGGGGAATCAGAGGCAGGGAATTAGATGTGCGGAATCAGAAATGGGGAATCAGAGGCTGGGAATCAGAATCAGAAGCAGGGAATCAGAGGCCGGGAATCAGAGGCCGGAAACAGATGCCGGGAATAAGAGGCTGGGAATCAAACACTGGGAATCAGAGGTGGGGAATCAGAGGTTGGGAATCAGAGTTGGGGAATCAGAGGCGGGGAATCAGAGGCGGGGAAACAGAGGCGGGGAATCAAACACTGGGAATCAGAGGTGGGGAATCAGAGTTTGGGAATCAGAGGCAGGGAATCAGAGGCGGGGAATCAGAGGCGGGGAATGAGAGGCAGGGAATCAGATGTGCGGAATCGGAGATGGGGAATCAGAGGCAGGGAATCAGAGGCGGGGAATCAGAGGCGGGGAATCAGAGGCCGGGAATCAGATATGGGGAAACAGAGGCGGGGAATCAGAGGCGGGGAAAAAGAGGCTGGGAATCAGATATGGGGAATCAGAGGTGGGGAATCAGAGGCGGGGAATCAGAGCTGGGGAATCAGAGGTGGGGAATCAAAGTTGGGGAATCAGAGGCGGGGACTTAGATATGGGGAAACAGAGGCGTGGAATCAGAGACGGGGAAACAGAGGCGGGGATTCAGATATGGGGAATCAGAGGTGGGGAATCAGAGGCAGGGAATTAGATGTGCGGAATCAGAAATGGGGAATCAGAGGCAGGGAATCAGAATCAGAAGCAGGGAATCAGAGGCCGGGAATCAGAGGCCGGAATCAGATGCCGGGAATAAGAGGTCGGGAATCAGAGGTGGAGAATCAGAGTCCGGGAATCAGAGATGGGGAATCAGAGGCGGGGAATGAGATATGGGGAATCAGAGGCGGGGAATCAGAGGCGGGGAAACAGTGGCGAGGAATCAGATATGGGGAATCAGAGGTGGCGAATCAAAGGCAGTGAATCAGAGATGGGGAATCAGAGCTGGGGAATCAGAGGCAGGGGATCAAACACGGGGAATCAGAGGCGGGGAATCAGAGCTGGGGAATCAGAGGCGGGGAATCAGAGTTGGGGAATCAGAGGCGGGGAATCAGAGCTGGGGAATCAGAGGTGGGGAATCAGAGTCGGGGAATCAGAGGCAGGGAATCGGATGTGCGGAATCAGAGATGGGGAATCAGAGTTGGGGATTCAGAGGTGGGGAATCAGATATGGGGAAACAGAGGCGGGGAATCAGAGGCGGGCAAACAGAGGCGGGGAATTAGATATGGGGAATCAGTGGTGGGGAATCAGAGGTGGTGAATCAGAGATGGGGAATCACAGGCGGGGAATCAGAGGCAGGGAATAGAACGCGGGGAATCAGAGGCAGGGAATCAGAGCTGGGGAATAAGAGGCGGGGAATCATAGTTGGGAATCAGAGGCGGGGAATCAGATATGGGGAAACAGAGGCGGGGAATCAGGGGCGGGGAAACAGAGGCGGGGAATCAGATATGGGGAATCGGATGTGGGGAATCAGAGGCGGGGAATCAGAGCTGTGGAATCAGAGGCGGGGAATCAGAGTTGGGGCATCAGAGGTGGGGAATTAGATATGGGGAAACAGAGGCGGTGAATCAGAGGCGTGGAAACAGAGGCGGGGAATCAGATATGGGGAATCAGAGGTGGGGATCAGAGTCGGGGAATCAGAGGCAGGGAATCAGATGTGCGGAATCAGAGATGGGGAATCAGAGGCAGGGAATCAGAATCAGAAGCGGGGAGTCAGAGGCCGGGAATCAGAGGCCTGGAATCAGATGCTGGGAATAAGAGGGCGGGAATCAGAGGTGGGGAATCAGAGTCCGGGAATCAGAGATGGGGAGTAGGAGGCGGGGAATGAGATATGGAGAATCAGAGGCGGGGAATCAGAGGCGGGGAAACAGAGGTGGGGAATCAGATATGGGGAATCAGAGGTGGCGAATCAAAGGCGGTGAATCAGAGATGGGGAATCAGAGGCGGGGAATCAGAGGCAGGGAATCAAACACGGGGAATCAGAGGCGGGGAATCAGAGCTGGGGAATCAGAAGCTGGGAATCAAAGTTGGGGAATCAGAGGCAGGGAATCAGATATGGGGAAACAGGGGCGGGGAATCAGAGGCGGGGAAACAGAGGCTGGGAATCAGATATGGGGAATCAGAGGTGGGGAATCAGAGGCGGGGAATCAGAGCTGGGGAATCAGAGGTGGGGAATCAAAGTTGGGGAATCAGAGGCGGGGACTTAGATATGGGGAAACAGAGGCGGGGAATCAGAGACGGGGAAACAGAGGTGGGGATTCAGATATGGGGAATCAGAGGTGGGGAATCAGAGGCAGGGAATTAGATGTGCGGAATCAGAAATGGGGAATCAGAGGCAGGGAATCAGAATCAGAAGCAGGGAATCAGAGGCCGGGAATCAGAGGCCGGAATCAGATGCCGGCAATAAGAGGTCGGGAATCAGAGGTGGGGAATCAGAGTCCGGGAATCAGAGATGGGGATTCAGAGGCGGGGAATGAGATATGGGGAATCAGAGGCGGGGAATCAGAGGCGGGGAAACAGTGGCGAGGAATCAGATATGGGGAATCAGAGGTGGCGAATCAAAGGCGGTGAATCAGAGATGGGGAATTAGAGCTGGGGAATCAGAGGCAGGGGATCAAACACGTGGAATCAGAGGCGGGGAATCAGAGCTGGGGAATCAGAGGCGGGGAATCAGAGTTGGGGAATCAGAGGCGGGGAATCAGAGCTGGGGAATCAGAGGTGGGGAATCAGAGTCGCAGAATCAGAGGCAGGGAATCGGATGTGCGGAATCAGAGATGGGGAATCAGAGGTGGGGAATCAGAGGCGGTGAATCTGAGATGGGGAATCAGAGGCGGGGAATCAGAGGCAGGTTATCAGACACGGGGATTCAGAGGCTGGGAATCAGACGGGGGGAATCAAAGGCGGGGAATGAAGCTGGGGAATCAGAGGCAGGGAATCAGAGTTGGGGATTCAGAGGCGGGGAATCAGATATGGGGAAACAGAGGCGGGGAATCAGAGGCGGGCAAACAGAGGCGGGGAATTAGATATGGGGAATCAGTGGTGGGGAATCAGAGGTGGTGAATCAGAGATGGGGAATCACAGGCGGGGAATCAGAGGCAGGGAATAGAACGCGGGGAATCAGAGGCAGGGAATCAGAGCTGGGGAATAAGAGGCGGGGAATCATAGTTGGGAATCAGAGGCGGGGAATCAGATATGGGGAAACAGAGGCGGGGAATCAGGGGCCGGGAAACAGAGGCGGGGAATCAGATATGGGGAATCGGATGTGGGGAATCAGAGGCGGGGAATCAGAGCTGTGGAATCAGAGGCGGGGAATCAGAGTTGGGGCATCAGAGGTGGGGAATTAGATATGGGGAAACAGAGGTGGGGAATCAGAGGCAGGGAATCAGAATCAGAAGCGGGGAGTCAGAGGACGGGAATCAGAGGCCTGGAATCAGATGCTGGGAATAAGAGGCCGGGAATCAGAGGTGGGGAATCAGAGTCCGGGAATCAGAGATGGGGAGTCAGAGGCGGGGAATGAGATATGGAGAATCAGAGGCGGGGAATCAGAGGCGGGGTAACAGAGGTGGGGAATCAGATATGGGGAATCAGATGTGGCGAATCAAAGGCGGTGAATCAGAGATGGGGAATCAGAGGCGGGGAATCAGAGGCAGGGAATCAAACACGGGGAATCAGAGGCGGGGAATCAGAGCTGGGGAATCAGAGGCTGGGAATCAAAGTTGGGGAATCAGAGGCAGGGAATCAGATATGGGGAAACAGGGGCGGGGAATCAGAGGCGGGGAAACAGAGGCAGGGAATCAGATATGGGGAATCAGAGGCGGGGAATTAGAGTTGGGGAATCAGAGGCGGGGAATCAGAGGCGGGGAAACAGAGGCGGGGAATCAAACACGGGGAATCAGAGGTGGGGAATCAGAGGTTGGGAATCAGATGCAGGGAATCAGAGGCGGGGAATCAGAGGCGGGGAATCAGAGGCAGGGAATCAGATGTGCGGAATCGAGATGGGGAATCAGAGGCAGGGAATCAGAGGCGGGGAATCAGAGGCCGGAATCAGATGCCGGGAATAAGAGGCTGGGAATCAAACACTGGGAATCAGAGCTGGGGAATCAGAGTTGGGGAATCAGAGGCGGGGAATCAGAGGCGGGGAAACAGAGGCGGGGAATCAAACACTGGGAATCAGAGGTGGGGAATCAGAGGTTGGGAATCAGAGGCAGGGAATCAGAGGCGGGGAATCAGAGGCGGGGAATGAGAGGCAGGGAATCAGATGTGCGGAATCGGAGATGGGGAATCAGAGGCAGGGAATCAGAGGCGGGGAATCAGAGGCGGGGAATCAGAGGCCGGGAATCAGATATGGGGAAACAGAGGCGGGGAATCAGAGGCGGGGAAACAGAGGCTGGGAATCAGATATGGGGAATCAGAGGTGGGGAATCAGAGGCGGGGAATCAGAGCTGGGGAATCAGAGGTGGGGAATCAAAGTTGGGGAATCAGAGGCGGGGACTTAGATATGGGGAAACAGAGGCGGGGAATCAGAGGCGGGGAAACAGAGGCTGGGAATCAGATATGGGGAATCAGAGGTGGGGAATCAGAGGTTGGGAATCAGAGGCAGGGAATAAGAGGCTTGGAATCAGATGCAGGGAATCTGATGCGGGGAATCAGAGGCGGGGAATCAGAGCTGGGGAATCAGAGGTGGGGAATTAGAGTTGGGGAATCAGAGGCGGGGACTTAGATATTGGGAAACAAAGGCGGGGAATCAGAGGCGGGGAAACAGAGGCGGGGAATCAGATATGGGGAATCAGAGATGGGGAATCAAAGGCAGGGAATCAGAATCAGAAGCAGGGAATCAGAGGTGGGGAATCAGAGTCCGGGAATCAGAGATGGGGATTCAGAGGCGGGGAATGAGATATGGGGAATCAGAGGCGGGGAATCAGAGGCGGGGAAACAGAGGCGGGGAATCAGATATGGGGAATCAGAGGTGGCGAATCAAAGGCGGTGAATCAGAGATGGGGAATCAGAGGCCGGGAATCAGAGGCAGGGAATCAAACACGGGGAATCAGAGGCGGGGAATCATAGCTGGCGAATCAGAGGCGGGGAATCAGAGGTGGGGAATCAGAGGCGGGGATTCAGATATTGGGAATCAGAGGTGGGGAATCAGAGGCGGGGAAACAGAGGCTGGGAATCAGATATGGGGAATCAGAGGTGGGGAATCAGAGGTTGGGAATCAGAGGCAGGGAATAAGAGGCTTGGAATCAGATGCAGGGAATCTGATGCGGGGAATCAGAGGCGGGGAATCAGAGCTGGGGAATCAGAGGCGGGGAATGAGATATGGGGAATCAGAGGCGGGGAAACAGAGGCGAGGAATCAGATATGGGGAATCAGAGGTGGCGAATCAAAGGCGATGAATCAGAGATGGGGATCAGAGTCGGGGAATCAGAGGCAGGGAATCAGATGTGCGGAATCAGAGATGGGGAATCAGAGGTGGGGAATCAGAGGCTGTGAATCAGATATGGGGAATCAGAGGCGGGGAATCAGAGGCAAGAAATCAGACACGGGGTTTCAGAGGCTGGGAATCAGACGGGGGAATCAAAGGCGGGGAATCAGAGCTGGGGAATCAGAGGCAGGGATTCAGAGTTGGGGAATCAGAGGTGGGGAATCAGAGGCAGGGAATTAGATGTGCGGAATCAGAAATGGGGAATCAGAGGCAGGGAATCAGAATCAGAAGCAGGGAATCAGAGGCCGGGAATCAGAGGCCGGAATCAGATGCCGGGAATAAGAGGCTGGGAATCAAACACTGGGAATCAGAGCTGGGGAATCAGAGTTGGGGAATCAGAGGCGGGGAATCAGAGGCGGGGAAACAGAGGCGGGGAATCAAACACTGGGAATCAGAGGTGGGGAATCAGAGGTTGGGAATCAGAGGCAGGGAATCAGAGGCGGGGAATCAGAGGCGGGGAATGAGAGGCAGGGAATCAGATGTGCGGAATCGGAGATGGGGAATCAGAGGCAGGGAATCAGAGGCGGGGAATCAGAGGCGGGGAATCAGAGGCCGGGAATCAGATATGGGGAAACAGAGGCGGGGAATCAGAGGCGGGGAAACAGAGGCTGGGAATCAGATATGGGGAATCAGAGGTGGGGAATCAGAGGCGGGGAATCAGCGCTGGGGAATCAGAGGTGGGGAATCAAAGTTGGGGAATCAGAGGCGGGGACTTAGATATGGGGAAACAGAGGCGGGGAATCAGAGGCGGGGAAACAGAGGCTGGGAATCAGATATGGGGAATCAGAGGTGGGGAATCAGAGGTTGGGAATCAGAGGCAGGGAATAAGAGGCTTGGAATCAGATGCAGGGAATCTGATGCGGGGAATCAGAGGCGGGGAATCAGAGCTGGGGAATCAGAGGTGGGGAATTAGAGTTGGGGAATCAGAGGCGGGGACTTAGATATTGGGAAACAAAGGCGGGGAATCAGAGGCGGGGAAACAGAGGCGGGGAATCAGATATGGGGAATCAGAGATGGGGAATCAGAGGCAGGGAATCAGATGTGCGGAATCAGAGATGGGGAATCAAAGGCAGGGAATCAGAATCAGAAGCAGGGAACCAGAGGTGGGGAATCAGAGTCCGGGAATCAGAGATGGGGATTCAGAGGCGGGGAATGAGATATGGGGAATCAGAGGCGGGGAATCAGAGGCGGGGAAACAGAGGCGGGGAATCAGATATGGGGAATCAGAGGTGGCGAATCAAAGGCGGTGAATCAGAGATGGGGAATCAGAGGCCGGGAATCAGAGGCAGGGAATCAAACACGGGGAATCAGAGGCGGGGAATCATAGCTGGCGAATCAGAGGCGGGGAATCAGAGGTGGGGAATCAGAGGCGGGGATTCAGATATTGGGAATCAGAGGTGGGGAATCAGAGGCGGGGAAACAGAGGCGGGGAATCAGATATGGGGTATCAGAGGTGGGGAATCAGAGGTTGTGAATCAGAGATGGGGAATCAGAGGCGGGGAATCAGAGGCCGGTAATCAGACGCGGGGAATCAGAGGCGGGGAATCAGAGCTGGGAAATTAGAGGCAGGGAATCAGAGTTGGGGATTCAGAGGCGGGGAATCAGATATGGGGAAACAGAGGCGGGGAATCAGATGCGGGCAAATAGAGGCGGGGATCAGATATGGGGAAACACAGGCGGGGAATCAGAGGCGGGGAAACAGAGGTGGGGAATCAGATATGGGGAATCAGAGGTGGGGAATCAGAGGTTGGGAATCAGAGGCTGGGAATCAGAGGCTGGGAATCAGATGCATGGAATCAGATGCGGGGAATCAGAGGCGGGGAATCAGAGCTGGGGAATCAGAGGTGGGGAATCAAAGTTGGGGAATCAGATGCGGGAACTTAGATATGGGGAAACAGAGGCGGGGAAACAGAGGCGGGGAATCAGAGTCCGGGAATCAGAGATGGGGAATCAGAGGCGGGGAATGAGATATGGGGAATCAGAGGCGGGGAATCAGAGGCGGGGAAACAGAGGCGAGGAATCAGATATGGGGAATCAGAGGTGGCGAATCAAAGGCGATGAATCAGAGATGGGGAATCAGAGGCGGGGAATCAGAGGCAGGGAATCAAACACGGGGAATCAGAGGCGGGGAATCAGAGCTGGGGAATCAGAGGTGGGGATCAGAGTCGGGGAATCAGAGGCAGGGAATCAGATGTGCGGAATCAGAGATGGGGAATCAGAGGTGGGGAATCAGAGGCTGTGAATCAGATATGGGGAATCACAGGCGGGGAATCAGAGGCAAGAAATCAGACACGGGGTTTCAGAGGCTGGGAATCAGACGGGGGAATCAAAGGCGGGGAATCAGAGCTGGGGAATCAGAGGCAGGGATTCAGAGTTGGGGAATCAGAGGTGGGGAATCAGAGGCAGGGAATTAGATGTGTGGAATCAGAAATGGGGAATCAGAGGCAGGGAATCAGAATCAGAAGCAGGGAATCAGAGGCCGGGAATCAGAGGCCGGAATCAGATGCCGGGAATAAGAGGCTGGGAATCAAACACTGGGAATCAGAGCTGGGGAATCAGAGTTGGGGAATCAGAGGCGGGGAATCAGAGGCGGGGAAACAGAGGCGGGGAATCAAACACTGGGAATCAGAGGTGGGGAATCAGAGGTTGGGAATCAGAGGCAGGGAATCAGAGGCGGGGAATCAGAGGCGGGGAATGAGAGGCAGGGAATCAGATGTGCGGAATCGGAGATGGGGAATCAGAGGCAGGGAATCAGAGGCGGGGAATCAGAGGCGGGGAATCAGAGGCCGGGAATCAGATATGGGGAAACAGAGGCGGGGAATCAGAGGCGGGGAAACAGAGGCTGGGGAATCAGAGGTGGGGAATCAAAGTTGGGGAATCAGAGGCGGGGACTTAGATATGGGGAAACAGAGGCGTGGAATCAGAGACGGGGAAACAGAGGCGGGGATTCAGATATGGGGAATCAGAGGTGGGGAATCAGAGGCAGGGAATTAGATGTGCGGAATCAGAAATGGGGAATCATAGGCAGGGAATCAGAATCAGAAGCTGGGAATCAGAGGCCGGGAATCAGAGGCCGGAATCAGATGCCGGGAATAAGAGGTCGGGAATCAGAGGTGGGGAATCAGAGTCCGGGAATCAGAGATGGGGAATCAGAGGCGGGGAATGAGATATGGGGAATCAGAGGCGGGGAATCAGAGGCGGGGAAACAGTGGCGAGGAATCAGATATGGGGAATCAGAGGTGGCAAATCAAAGGCGGTGAATCAGAGATGGGGAATCAGAGCTGGGGAATCAGAGGCAGGGGATCAAACACGGGGAATCAGAGGCGGGGAATCAGAGCTGGGGAATCAGAGGCGGGGAATCAGAGTTGGGGAATCAGAGGCCGGGAATCAGAGCTGGGGAATCAGAGGTGGGGAATCAGAGTCGGGGAATCAGAGGCAGGGAATCGGATGTGCGGAATCAGAGATGCGGAATCAGAGTTGGGGATTCAGAGGCGGGGAATCAGATATGGGGAAACAGAGGCGGGGAATCAGAGGCGGGCAAACAGAGGCGGGGAATTAGATATGGGGAATCAGTGGTGGGGAATCAGAGGTGGTGAATCAGAGATGGGGAATCACAGGCGGGGAATCAGAGGCAGGGAATAGAACGCGGGGAATCAGAGGCAGGGAATCAGAGCTGGGGAATAAGAGGCGGGGAATCATAGTTGGGAATCAGAGGCGGGGAATCAGATATGGGGAAACAGAGGCGGGGAATTAGGGGCGGGGAAACAGAGGCGGGGAATCAGATATGGGGAATCGGATGTGGGGAATAAGAGGCGGGGAATCAGAGCTGTGGAATCAGAGGCGGGGAATCAGAGTTGGGGCATCAGAGGTGGGGAATTAGATATGGGGAAACAGAGGCGGTGAATCAGAGGCGTGGAAACAGAGGCGGGGAATCAGATATAGGGAATCAGAGGTGGGGAATCAGAGGCAGGTAATCAGATGTGCGGAATCAGAGATGGGGAATCAGAGGCAGGGAATCAGAATCAGAAGCGGGGAGTCAGAGGCCGGGAATCAGAGGCCTGGAATCAGATGCTGGGAATAAGAGGCCGGGAATCAGAGGTGGGGAATAAGAGTCCGGGAATCAGAGATGGGGAGTCAGAGGCGGGGAATGAGATATGGAGAATCAGAGGCGGGGAATCAGAGGCGGGGAAACAGAGGTGGGGAATCAGATATGGGGAATCAGAGGTGGCGAATCAAAGGCGGTGAATCAGAGATGGGGAATCAGAGGCGGGGAATCAGAGGCAGGGAATCAAACACGGGGAATCAGAGGCGTGGAATCAGAGCTGGGGAATCAGAGGCTGGGAATCAAAGTTGGGGAATCAGAGGCAGGGAATCAGATATGGGGAAACAGGGGCGGGGAATCAGAGGCGGGGAAACAGAGTTAGGGAATCAGATATGGGGAATCAGAGGCGGGGAATTAGAGTTGGGGAATAAGAGGCGGGGAATCAGAGGCGGGGAAACAGAGGCGGGGAATCAAACACGGGGAATCAGAGGTGGGGAATCAGAGGTTGGGAATCAGATGCAGGGAATCAGAGACGGGGAATCAGAGGCGGGGAATCAGAGGCAGGGAATCAGATGTGCGGAATCGAGATGGGGAATCAGAGGCAGGGAATCAGAGGCGGGGAATCAGAGGCGGGGAATCAGAGGCCGGGAATCAGATATGGGGAAACAGAGGCGGGGAAACAGAGGCTGGGGATCAGATATGGGGAATCAGAGGCAGGGAATCAGATATGGGGAAACAGGGGTGGGGAATCAGAGGCGGGGAAACAGAGGCGGGGAATCAGATATGGGGAATCAGAGGCGGGGAATTAGAGTTGGGGAATCAGAGGCGGGGAATCAGAGGCGGGGAAACAGAGGCGGGGAATCAAACACGGGGAATCAGAGGTGGGGAATCAGAGGTTGGGAATCAGAGGCAGGGAATCAGAGGCGGGGAATCAGAGGCGGGGAATCAGAGGCAGGGAATCAGATGTGCGGAATCGGAGATGGGGAATCAGAGGCAGGGAATCAGATGCGGGGAATCAGAGGCGGGGAACCAGAGGCCGCGAATCAGATATGGGGAAACAGAGGCGGGGAATCAGAGGCGGGGAAACAGAGGCGGGGAATCAGATATGGGGAATCAGAGGTGGCGAATCAAAGGAGGTGAATCAGAGATGGGGAATCAGAGGCCGGGAATCAGAGGCAGGGAATCAAACACGGGGAATCAGAGGCGGGGAATCATAGCTGGCGAAACAAAGGCGGGGAATCAGAGGTGGGGAATCAGAGGCGGGGAATCAGATATTGGGAATCAGAGGTGGGGAATCAGAGGCGGGGAAACAGAGGCGGGGAATCAGATATGGGGTATCAGAGGTGGGGAATCAGAGGTTGTGAATCAGAGATGGGGAATCAGAGGCGGGGAATCAGAGGCCGGTAATCAGATGCGGGGAATCAGAGGCGGGGAATCAGAGCTGGGAAATTAGAGGCAGGGAATCAGGGTTGGGGATTCAGAGGCGGGGAATCAGATATGGGGAAAGAGAGGCGGGGAATCAGATGCGGGGAAATAGAGGCGGGGATCAGATATGGGGAAACAGAGGCGGGGAATCAGAGGCGGGGAAGCAGAGGCGGGGAATCAGATATGGGGAATCAGAGGTGGGGAATCAGAGGTTGGGAATCAGAGGCTGGGAATCAGAGGCTGGGAAGCAGATGCATGGAATCAGATGCGGGGAATCAGAGTCGGGGAATCAGAGCTGGGGAATCAGAGGTGGGGAATCAAAGTTGGGGAATCAGAGGCGGGAACTTAGATATGGGGAAACAGAGGCGGGGAATCAGAGGCGGGGAAACAGAGGCGGGGAATCAGATATGGGGAATCAGAGGTGTGGAATCAGAGGCAGGGAATTAGATTTGCGGAATCAGAGATGGGGAATCAGAAGCAGGGAATCAGAGGCCGGGAATCAGAGGCCGGAATCAGATGCCGGGAATAAGAGGCCGGGAATCAGAGGTGGGGAATCAGAATCCGGGAATCAGAGGCGGGGAATGAGATATGGGGAATCAGAAGCGGGGAATCAGAGGCGGGGAAACAGAGGCGAGGAATCAGATATGGGGAATCAGCGGTGGCGAATCAAAGGCGGTGAATCAGAGATGGGGAATCAGAGGCGGGCAATCAGAGGCAGGGAATCAAACACGGGGAATCAGAGGCGGGGAATCAGAGCTGGGGAATCAGAGGCGGGGAATCAGAGGCGGGGAATCAGTGTTGGGGAATCAGAGGCGGGGAATCAGAGCTGGGGATTCAGAGGTGGGGATCAGAGTCGGGGAATCAGAGGCAGGGAATCAGATGTGCGGAATCGGAGATGGGGAATCAGAGGTGGGGAATCAGAGGCTGTGAATCAGAGATGGGGAATCAGAGGCGGGGAATCAGAGGCAAGAAATCAGACACGGGGTTTCAGAGGCTGGGAATCAGACGGGGGAATCAAAGGCGGGGAATCAGAGCTGGGGAATCAGAGGCAGGGAATAGAACGCGGGGAATCAGAGGCTGGGAATCAGACGGGGGAATCAAAGGCGGGGAATCAGAGTTGGGGCATCAGAGGTTGGGAATTAGATATGGGGAAACAGAGGCGGGGAATCAGAGGCGGGGAAACAGAGGCGGGAAATCAGATATTGGGAATCAGAGGTGGGGAATCAGAGGCAGGGAATCAGATGTGCGGAATCAGAGATGGGGAATCAGAGGCAGGGAATCAGAATCAGAAACGGGGAATCAGAGGCCGGGAAACAGAGGCGGGGAATCAGATATTGGGAATCAGAGGTGGGGAATCAGAGGCAGGGAATTAGATTTGCGGAATCAGAGATGGGGAATCAGAAGCAGGGAATCAGAGTCCGGGAATCAGAGGCCGGAATCAGATGCCGGGAATAAGAGGCCGGGAATCAGAGGTGGGGAATCAGAGTCCGGGAATCAGAGATGGGGAATCAGAGGCGGGGAATGAGATATGGGGAATCAGAGGCGGGGAATCAGAGGCGGGGAAACAGAGGCGAGGAATCAGATATGGGGAATCAGAGGTGGCGAATCAAAGGCGATGAATCAGAGATGGGGAATCAGAGGCGTGGAATCAGAGGCAGGGAATCAAACACGGGGAATCAGAGGCGGGGAATCAGAGGCAGGGAATCAGAGGCGGGGAATCAGAGGCGGGGAATGAGAGGCAGGGAATCAGATGTGCGGAATCGGAGATGGGGAATCAGAGGCAGGGAATCAGAGGCGGGGAATCAGAGGCGGGGAATCAGAGGCCGGGAATCAGATATGGGGAAACAGAGGCGGGGAATCAGAGGCGGGGAAACAGAGGCTGGGAATCAGATATGCGGAATCAGAGGTGGGGAATCAGAGGCGGGGAATCAGAGCTGGGGAATCAGAGGTGGGGAATCAAAGTTGGGGAATCAGAGGCGGGGACTTAGATATGGGGAAACAGAGGCGTGGAATCAGAGACGGGGAAACAGAGGCGGGGATTCAGATATGGGGAATCAGAGGTGGGGAATCAGAGGCAGGGAATTAGATGTGCGGAATCAGAAATGGGGAATCATAGGCAGGGAATCAGAATCAGAAGCAGGGAATCAGAGGCCGGGAATCAGAGGCCGGAATCAGATGCCGGGAATAAGAGGTCGGGAATCAGAGGTGGGGAATCAGAGTCCGGGAATCAGAGATGGGGAATCAGAGGCGGGGAATGAGATATGGGGAATCAGAGGCGGGGAATCAGAGGCGGGGAAACAGTGGCGAGGAATCAGATATGGGGAATCAGAGGTGGCAAATCAAAGGCGGTGAATCAGAGATGGGGAATCAGAGCTGGGGAATCAGAGGCAGGGGATCAAACACGGGGAATCAGAGGCGGGGAATCAGAGCTGGGGAATCAGAGGCGGGGAATCAGAGTTGGGGAATCAGAGGCCGGGAATCAGAGCTGGGGAATCAGAGGTGGGGAATCAGAGTCGGGGAATCAGAGGCAGGGAATCGGATGTGCGGAATCAGAGATGCGGAATCAGAGTTGGGGATTCAGAGGCGGGGAATCAGATATGGGGAAACAGAGGCGGGGAATCAGAGGCGGGCAAACAGAGGCGGGGAATTAGATATGGGGAATCAGTGGTGGGGAATCAGAGGTGGTGAATCAGAGATGGGGAATCACAGGCGGGGAATCAGAGGCAGGGAATAGAACGCGGGGAATCAGAGGCAGGGAATCAGAGCTGGGGAATAAGAGGCGGGGAATCATAGTTGGGAATCAGAGGCGGGGAATCAGATATGGGGAAACAGAGGCGGGGAATTAGGGGCGGGGAAACAGAGGCGGGGAATCAGATATGGGGAATCGGATGTGGGGAATAAGAGGCGGGGAATCAGAGCTGTGGAATCAGAGGCGGGGAATCAGAGTTGGGGCATCAGAGGTGGGGAATTAGATATGGGGAAACAGAGGCGGTGAATCAGAGGCGTGGAAACAGAGGCGGGGAATCAGATATAGGGAATCAGAGGTGGGGAATCAGAGGCAGGTAATCAGATGTGCGGAATCAGAGATGGGGAATCAGAGGCAGGGAATCAGAATCAGAAGCGGGGAGTCAGAGGCCGGGAATCAGAGGCCTGGAATCAGATGCTGGGAATAAGAGGCCGGGAATCAGAGGTGGGGAATAAGAGTCCGGGAATCAGAGATGGGGAGTCAGAGGCGGGGAATGAGATATGGAGAATCAGAGGCGGGGAATCAGAGGCGGGGAAACAGAGGTGGGGAATCAGATATGGGGAATCAGAGGTGGCGAATCAAAGGCGGTGAATCAGAGATGGGGAATCAGAGGCGGGGAATCAGAGGCAGGGAATCAAACACGGGGAATGAGAGGCGGGGAATCAGAGCTGGGGAATCAGAGGCTGGGAATCAAAGTTGGGGAATCAGAGGCAGGGAATCAGATATGGGGAAACAGGGGCGGGGAATCAGAGGCGGGGAAACAGAGTTAGGGAATCAGATATGGGGAATCAGAGGCGGGGAATTAGAGTTGGGGAATAAGAGGCGGGGAATCAGAGGCGGGGAAACAGAGGCGGGGAATCAAACACGGGGAATCAGAGGTGGGGAATCAGAGGTTGGGAATCAGATGCAGGGAATCAGAGACGGGGAATCAGAGGCGGGGAATCAGAGGCAGGGAATCAGATGTGCGGAATCGAGATGGGGAATCAGAGGCAGGGAATCAGAGGCGGGGAATCAGAGGCGGGGAATCAGAGGCCGGGAATCAGATATGGGGAAACAGAGGCGGGGAAACAGAGGCTGGGGATCAGATATGGGGAATCAGAGGCAGGGAATCAGATATGGGGAAACAGGGGTGGGGAATCAGAGGCGGGGAAACAGAGGCGGGGAATCAGATATGGGGAATCAGAGGCGGGGAATTAGAGTTGGGGAATCAGAGGCGGGGAATCAGAGGCGGGGAAACAGAGGCGGGGAATCAAACACGGGGAATCAGAGGTGGGGAATCAGAGGTTGGGAATCAGAGGCAGGGAATCAGAGGCGGGGAATCAGAGGCGGGGAATCAGAGGCAGGGAATCAGATGTGCGGAATCGGAGATGGGGAATCAGAGGCAGGGAATCAGATGCGGGGAATCAGAGGCGGGGAACCAGAGGCCGCGAATCAGATATGGGGAAACAGAGGCGGGGAATCAGAGGCGGGGAAACAGAGGCGGGGAATCAGATATGGGGAATCAGAGGTGGCGAATCAAAGGAGGTGAATCAGAGATGGGGAATCAGAGGCCGGGAATCAGAGGCAGGGAATCAAACACGGGGAATCAGAGGCGGGGAATCATAGCTGGCGAATCAAAGGCGGGGAATCAGAGGTGGGGAATCAGAGGCGGGGAATCAGATATTGGGAATCAGAGGTGGGGAATCAGAGGCGGGGAAACAGAGGCGGGGAATCAGATATGGGGTATCAGAGGTGGGGAATCAGAGGTTGTGAATCAGAGATGGGGAATCAGAGGCGGGGAATCAGAGGCCGGTAATCAGATGCGGGGAATCAGAGGCGGGGAATCAGAGCTGGGAAATTAGAGGCAGGGAATCAGGGTTGGGGATTCAGAGGCGGGGAATCAGATATGGGGAAAGAGAGGCGGGGAATCAGATGCGGGGAAATAGAGGCGGGGATCAGATATGGGGAAACAGAGGCGGGGAATCAGAGGCGGGGAAGCAGAGGCGGGGAATCAGATATGGGGAATCAGAGGTGGGGAATCAGAGGTTGGGAATCAGAGGCTGGGAATCAGAGGCTGGGAAGCAGATGCATGGAATCAGATGCGGGGAATCAGAGTCGGGGAATCAGAGCTGGGGAATCAGAGGTGGGGAATCAAAGTTGGGGAATCAGAGGCGGGAACTTAGATATGGGGAAACAGAGGCGGGGAATCAGAGGCGGGGAAACAGAGGCGGGCAATCAGATATGGGGAATCAGAGGTGTGGAATCAGAGGCAGGGAATTAGATTTGCGGAATCAGAGATGGGGAATCAGAAGCAGGGAATCAGAGGCCGGGAATCAGAGGCCGGAATCAGATGCCGGGAATAAGAGGCCGGGAATCAGAGGTGGGGAATCAGAATCCGGGAATCAGAGGCGGGGAATGAGATATGGGGAATCAGAGGCGGGGAATCAGAGGCGGGGAAACAGAGGCGAGGAATCAGATATGGGGAATCAGCGGTGGCGAATCAAAGGCGGTGAATCAGAGATGGGGAATCAGAGGCGGGCAATCAGAGGCAGGGAATCAAACACGGGGAATCAGAGGCGGGGAATCAGAGCTGGGGAATCAGAGGCGGGGAATCAGAGGCGGGGAATCAGTGTTGGGGAATCAGAGGCGGGGAATCAGAGCTGGGGATTCAGAGGTGGGGATCAGAGTCGGGGAATCAGAGGCAGGGAATCAGATGTGCGGAATCGGAGATGGGGAATCAGAGGTGGGGAATCAGAGGCTGTGAATCAGAGATGGGGAATCAGAGGCGGGGAATCAGAGGCAAGAAATCAGACACGGGGTTTCAGAGGCTGGGAATCAGACGGGGGAATCAAAGGCGGGGAATCAGAGCTGGGGAATCAGAGGCAGGGAATAGAACGCGGGGAATCAGAGGCTGGGAATCAGACGGGGGAATCAAAGGCGGGGAATCAGAGTTGGGGCATCAGAGGTTGGGAATTAGATATGGGGAAACAGAGGCGGGGAATCAGAGGCGGGGAAACAGAGGCGGGAAATCAGATATTGGGAATCAGAGGTGGGGAATCAGAGGCAGGGAATCAGATGTGCGGAATCAGAGATGGGGAATCAGAAGCAGGGAATCAGAATCAGAAGCGGGGAATCAGAGGCCGGGAAACAGAGGCGGGGAATCAGATATTGGGAATCAGAGGTGGGGAATCAGAGGCAGGGAATTAGATTTGCGGAATCAGAGATGGGGAATCAGAAGCAGGGAATCAGAGGCCGGGAATCAGAGGCCGGAATCAGATGCCGGGAATAAGAGGCCGGGAATCAGAGGTGGGGAATCAGAGTCCGGGAATCAGAGATGGGGAATCAGAGGCGGGGAATGAGATATGGGGAATCAGAGGCGGGGAATCAGAGGCGGGGAAACAGAGGCGAGGAATCAGATATGGGGAATCAGAGGTGGCGAATCAAAGGCGATGAATCAGAGATGGGGAATCAGAGGCGTGGAATCAGAGGCAGGGAATCAAACACGGGGAATCAGAGGCGGGGAATCAGAGCTGGGGAATCAGAGGCGGGGAATCAGAGTTGGGGAATCAGAGGCGGGGAATCAGAGCTGGGGAATCAGAGGTGGGGATCAGAGTCGGGGAATCAGAGGCAGGGAATCAGATGTGCGGTTCAGAGATGGGGAATCAGAGGTGGGGAATCAGAGGCTGTGAATCAGAGATGGGGAATCAGAGGCGGGGAATCACGGGCAAGAAATCAGACACGGGGTTTCAGAGGCTGGGAATCAGACGGGGGAATCAAAGGCGGGGAATCAGAGCTGGGGAATCAGAGGCAGGGAATCAGAGTTGGGGATTCAGAGGCGGGGAATCAGATATGGGGAAACAGAGGCGGGGAATCAGAAGCGGGCAAACAGAGGCGGGGAATTAGATATGGGGAATCAGAGGTGGGGAATCAGAGGTGGTGAATCAGAGATGGGGAATCACAGGCGGGGAATCACAGGCAGGGAATAGAACGCGGGGAATCAGAGGCAGGGAATCAGAGTTGGGGCATCAGAGGTTGGGAATTAGATATGGGGAAACAGAGGCGGGGAATCAGAGGCGGGGAAACAGAGGCGGGAAATCAGATATGGGGAATCAGAGGTGGGGAATCAGAGGCAGGGAATCAGATGTGCGGAATCAGAGATGGGGAATCAGAGGCAGGGAATCAGAATCAGAAGCGGGGAATCAGAGGCCGGGAATCAGATGCTGGGAATAAGAGGCCGGGAATCAGAGGTGGGGAATCAGAGGCGGGGAATCAGATATGGAGAATCAGAGGCGGGGAATCAGAGGCGGGGAAACAGAGGTGGGGAATCAGATATGTGGAATCAGAGGTGGCGAATCAAAGGCGGTGAATCAGAGATGGGGAATCAGAGGCGGGGAATCAGAGGCAGGGAATCAAACACGGGAAATCAGAGGCGGGGAATCAGAGCTGGGGAATCAGAGGCGGTGAATCAGAGTTGGGGAATCAGAGGCAGGGAATCAGATATGGGGAAACAGGGGCAGGGAATCAGAGGCGGGGAAACAGAGGCGGGGAATCAGATATGGGGAATCAGAGGTGTGGAATCAGAGGTTGGGAATCAGAGGCAGGGAATCAGAGGCGGGGAATCAAACACGGGGAATCAGAGCTGGGGAATCAGAGGCGGGGAATTAGAGTTGGGGAATCAGAGGAGGGGAATCAGAGGCGGGGAAACAGAGGCGGGGAATCAGATATGGGGAATCAGAGGCAGGGAATCAGAGGTGGGGAATCAGAGGCGGTGAATCAGAGGCAGGGAATCAGATGTGCGGAATCGGGGATGGGGAATCAGAGGCAGGGAATCAGAGGCGGGGAATCAGAGGCGGGGAATCAGAGGCCGGGAATCAGATATGGGGAAACAGAGGTGGGGAATCAGAGGCGGGGAAACAGAGGCGGGGATTCAGATATGGGGAATCAGAGGTGGGGAATCAGAGGTTGGGAATCAGAGGCAGGGAATCAGAGGCTTGGAATCAGATGCAGGGAATCAGATGCGGGGAATCAGAGACGGGGAATCAGAGCTGGGGAATCAGAGGTGGGGAATCAGAGTTGGGGAATCAGAGGCGGGGACTTAGATATTGGGAAACAGAGGCGGGGAATCAGAGGCGGGGAATCAGAGGCAGGGAATCAGATGTGCGGAATCAGAGATGGGGAATCAGAGGCAGGGAATCAGAATCAGAAGCAGGGAATCAGAGGCCGGGAATCAGAGGCCGGAATCAGATGCCGGGAATAAGAGGCCGGGAATCAGAGGTGGGGAGTCAGAGTCCGGGAATCAGAGATGGGGATTCAGAGGCGGGGAATGAGATATGGGGAATCAGAGGCGGGGAATCAGAGGCGGGGAAACAGAGGCGGGGAATCAGATATGGGGAATCAGAGGTGGCGAATCAAAGGCGGTGAATCAGAGATGGGGAATCAGAGTCCGGGAATCAGAGGCAGGGAATCAAACACGGAAAATTAGAGGCGGGGAATCAGAGCTGGGGAATCAGAGGCGGGGAATCAGAGTTGGGGAATCAGAGGCGGGGAATCAGACGCAGGGAATCAATATGGGAAATCAGAGGTGGGGAATCAGAGGTTGGGAATCAGAGGAAGGGAATCAGAGGCGAGGAATCAGAGCTGGGGAATCAGAGGCGGGGAATCAGAATTGGGGAATCAGAGATGGGGAATCAGAGATGCGGAATCAGAGGCGGGGAATCAGAGGTGGGGAATCAGAGGCGGTGAATCTGAGATGGGGAATCAGAGGCGGGGAATCAGAGGCAGGTTATCAGACACGGGGATTCAGAGGCTGGGAATCAGACGGGGGGAATCAAAGGCGGGGAATGAAGCTGGGGAATCAGAGGCAGCGAATCAGAGTTGGGGATTCAGAGGCGGGGAATCAGATATGGGGAAACAGAGGCGGGGAATCAGAGGCGGGCAAACAGAGGCGGGGAATTAGATATGGGGAATCAGTGGTGGGGAATCAGAGGTGGTGAATCAGAGATGGGGAATCACAGGCGGGGAATCAGAGGCAGGGAATAGAACGCGGGGAATCAGAGGCAGGGAATCAGAGCTGGGGAATCAGAGGCGGGGAATCATAGTTGGGAATCAGAGGCGGGGAATCAGATATGGGGAAACAGAGGCGGGGAATCAGGGGCGGGGAAACAGAGGCGGGGAATCAGATATGGGGAATCGGATGCGGGGAATCAGAGGCGGGGAATCAGAGCTGGGGAATCAGAGTTGGGGCATCAGAGGTGGGGAATTAGATATGGGGAAACAGAGGCGGGGAATCAGAGGCGTGGAAACAGAGGCGGGGAATCAGATATGGGGAATCAGAGGTGGGGAATCAGAGGCAGGTAATCAGATGTGCGGAATCAGAGATGGGGAATCAGAGGCAGGGAATCAGAATCAGAAGCGGGGAGTCAGAGGCCGGGAATCAGAGGCCTGGAATCAGATGCTGGGAATAAGAGGCCGGGAATCAGACGTGGGGAATCAGAGTCCGGGAATCAGTGATGGGGATTCAGAGGCGGGGAATGAGATATGAAGAATCAGAGGCGGGGAATCAGAGGCGGGGAAACAGAGGTGGGGAATCAGATATGGGGAATCAGAGGTGGCGAATCAAAGGCGGTGAATGAGAGATGGGGAATCAGAGGCGGGGAATCAGAGGCAGGGAATCAAACACGGGGAATCAGAGGCGTGGTATCAGAGCTGGGGAATCAGAGGCTGGGAATCAAAGTTGGGGAATCAGAGGCAGGGAATCAGATATGGAGAAACAGGGGCGGGGAATCAGAGGCGGGGAAACAGAGGCGGGGAATCAGATATGGGGAATCAGAGGCGGGGAATTAGAGTTGGGGAATCAGAGGCGGGGAATCAGAGGCGGGGAAACAGAGGCGGGGAATCAAACACGGGGAATCAGAGGTGGGGAATCAGAGGTTGGGAATCAGAGGCAGGGAATCAGAGGCGGGGAATCAGAGGCGGGGAATCAGAGGCAGGGAATCAGATGTGCGGAATCGGAGATGGGGAATCAGAGGCAGGGAATCAGAGGCGGGGAATCAGAGGCGGGGAATCAGAGGCCGGGAATCAGATATGGGGAAACAGAGGCAGGGAATCAGAGGCGGGGAAACAGAGGCTGGGAATCAGATATGGGGAATCAGAGGTGGGGAATCAGACGTTGGGAATCAGAGGCAGGGAATCAGAGGCTTGGAATCAGATGCAGGGAATCAGATGCGGGGAATCAGAGGCGGGGAATCAGAGCTGGGGAATCAGAGGTGGGGAATCAGAGTTGGGGAATCAGAGGCGGGGACTTAGATATTGGGAAACAGAGGCGGAGAATCAGAGGCGGTGAAACAGAGGCGGGGAATCAGATATGGGGAATCAGAGATGGGGAATCAGAGGCAGGGAATCAGATGTGCGGAATCAGAGATGGGGAATCAAAGGCAGGGAATCAGAATCAGAAGCAGGGAATCAGAGGCTGGGAATCATAGGCCGGAATCAGATGCCGGGAATAAGAGGCCGGGAATCAGAGGTGGGGAATCAGATGTGCGGAATCAGAGATGGGGATTCAGAGGCGGGGAATGAGATATGGGGAATCAGAGGCGGGGAATCAGAGGCGGGGAAACAGAGGCGGGGAATCATATATGGGGAATCAGAGGTGGCGAATCAAAGGCGGTGAATCAGAGATGGGGAATCAGAGGCCGGGAATCAGAGGCAGGGAATCAAACACAGGGAATCAGAGGCGGGGAATCCGAGCTGGGGAATCAGAGGCTGGGAATCAAAGTTGGGGTATCAGAGGCAGGGAATCAGATATGGGGAAACAGGGGCGGGGAATCAGAGGCGGGGAAACAGAGGCGGGGAATCAGATATGGGGAATCAGAGGCGGGGAATTAGAGTTGTGGAATCAGAGGCGGGGAATCAGAGGCGGGGAAACAGAGGCGGGGAATCAAACACGGGGAATCAGAGGTGGGGAATCAGAGGTTGGGAATCAGAGGCAGGGAATCAGAGGCGGGGAATCAGAGGCGGGGAATCAGAGGCAGGGAATCAGATGTGCAGAATCGGAGATGGGGAATCAGAGGCAGGGAATCAGAGGCGGGGAATCAGAGGCGGGGAATCAGAGGCCGGTAATCAGATATGTGGAAACAGAGGCGGGGAATCAGAGGCGGGGAAACAGAGGCTGGAAATCAGATATGGGGAATCAGAGGTGGGGAATCAGAGGTTGGGAATCAAAGGCAGGGAATCAGAGGCTTGGAATCAGATGCAGGGAATCAGATGCGGGGAATCAGAGGCGGGGAATCAGAGCTGGGGAATCAGAGGTGGGGAATCAGAGTTGGGGAATCAGAGGCGGGGACAGATATTGGGAAACAGAGGCGGGGAATCAGAGGCGGGGAAACAGAGGCGGGGAATCAGATATGGGGAATCAGAGATGGGGAATCAGAGGCAGGGAATCAGATGTGCGGAATCAGAGATGGGGATTCAAAGGCAGGGAATCAGAATCAGAAGCAGGGAATCAGAGGCCGGGTATCAGAGGCCGGAATCAGATGCCGGGAATAAGAGGCCGGGAATCAGAGGTGGGGAATCAGAGTCCGGGAATCAGAGATGGGGATTCAGAGGCGGGGAATGAGATATGGGGAATCAGAGGCGGGGAATCAGAGGCGGTGAAACAGAGGCGGGGAATCAGATATGGGGAATCAGAGGTGGCGAATCAAAGGCGGTGAATCAGAGATGGGGAATCAGAGGCAGGGAATCAGAGGCAGGGAATCAAACACGGGGAATCAGAGGCAGAGAATCAGAATTGGGGAATCAGAGATGGGGAATCAGAGATGGGGAATCAGAGGCGGGGAATCAGACGCGGGGAATCAGAGGCGGGGAATCATAGCTGGCGAATCAGAGGCGGGGAATCAGAAGTGGGGAATCAGAGGCGGGGAATCAGATATTGGGAATCAGAGGTGGGGAATCAGAGGCGGGGAAACAGAGGCTGGGAATCAGATATGGGGTATCAGAGGTGGGGAATCAGAGGTTGTGAATCAGAGATGGGGAATCAGAGGCGGGGAATCAGAGGCCGGTAATCAGACGCGGGGAATCAGAGGCGGGGAATCAGAGCTGGGAAATTAGAGGCAGGGAATCAGAGTTGGGGATTCAGAGGCGGGGAATCAGATATGGGGAAACAGAGGCGGGGAATCAGATGCGGGCAAATAGAGGGGCGGATCAGATATGGGGAAACAGAGGCGGGGAATCAGAGGCGGGGAATCAGAGGCGGGGAATCAGATATGGGGAATCAGAGGTAGGGAATCAGAGGTTGGGAATCAGAGGCTGGGAATCAGAGGCTGGGAATCAGATGCATGGAATCAGATGCGGGGAATCAGAGGCGGGGAATCAGAGCTGGGGAATCAGAGGTGGGGAATCAAAGTTGGGGAATCAGAGGCGGGGACTTAGATATGGGGAAACAGAGGCGGGGAATCAGAGGCGGGGAAACAGAGGCGGGGAATCAGATATGGGGAATCAGAGGTGGGGAATCAGAGGCAGGGAATTAGATTTGCGGAATCAGAGATGGGGAATCAGAAGCAGGGAATCAGAGGCCGGGAATCAGAGGCCGGAATCAGATGCCGGGAATAAGAGGCCGGGAATCAGAGGTGTGGAATCAGAGTCCGGGAATCAGAGATGGGGAATCAGAGGCGGGGAATGAGATATGGGGAATCAGAGGCTGGGAATCAGAGGCGGGGAAACAGAGGCGAGGAATCAGATATGGGGAATCAGAGGTGGCGAATCAAAGGCGGTGAATCAGAGATGGGGAATCAGAGGCGGGGAATCAGAGGCAGGGAATCAAACACGGGGAATCAGAGGCGGGGAATCAGAGCTGGGGAATCAGAGGCGGGGAATCAGAGTTGGGGAATCAGAGGCGGGGAATCAGAGCTGGGGAATCAGAGGTGGGGATAGGAGTCGGGGAATCAGAGGCAGGGAATCAGATGTGCGGAATCAGAGATGGGGAATCAGAGGTGGGGAATCAGAGGCTGTGAATCAGAGATGGGGAATCAGAGGCGGGGAATCAGAGGCAAGAAATCAGACACGGGGTTTCAGAGGCTGGGAATCAGACGGGGGAATCCAAGGCGGGGAATCAGAGCTGGGGAATCAGAGGCAGGGAATCAGAGTTGGGGATTCAGAGGCGGGGAATCAGATATGGGGAAACAGAGGCGGGGAATCAGAGTCGGGCAAACAGGCGGTGAATTAGATATGGGGAATCAGAGGTGGGGAATCAGAGTCCGGGAATCAGAGATGGGGATTCAGAGGCGGGGAATGAGATATGGGGAATCAGAGGCGGGGAATCAGAGGCGGTGAAACAGAGGCGGGGAATCAGATATGGGGAATCAGAGGTGGCGAATCAAAGGCGGTGAATCAGAGATGGGGAATCACAGGCGGGGAATCAGAGGCAGGGAATAGAACGCGGGGAATCAGAGGCAGGGAATCGGAGTTGGGGCATCAGAGGTTGGGAATTAGATATGGGGAAACAGAGGCGGGGAATCAGAGGCGGGGAAACAGAGGCGGGAAATCAGATATGGGGAATCAGAGGTGGGGAATCAGAGGCAGGGAATCAGATGTGCGGAATCAGAGATGGGGAATCAGAGGCAGGGAATCAGAATCAGAAGCGGGGAATCAGAGGCCGGGAAACAGAGGCGGGGAATCAGATATGGGGAATCAGAGGTGGGGAATCAGGGGCAGGGAATTAGATTTGCGGAATCAGAGATGGGGAATCAGAAGCAGGGAATCAGAGGCCGGGAATCAGAGGCCGGAATCAGATGCCGGGAATAAGAGGCCGGGAATCAGAGGTGGGGAATCAGAGTCCGGGAATCAGAGATGGGGAATCAGAGGCGGGGAATGAGATATGGGGAATCAGAGGCGGGGAATCAGAGGCGGGGAAACAGAGGCGAGGAATCAGATATGGGGAATCAGAGGTGGCGAATCAAAGGCGATGAATCAGAGATGGGGAATCAGAGGCGGGGAATCAGAGGCAGGGAATCAAACACGGGGAATCAGAGGCGGGGAATCAGAGCTGGGGAATCAGAGGCGGGGAATCAGAGTTGGGGAATCAGAGGCGGGGAATCAGAGCTGGGGAATAAGAGGTGGGCATCAGAGTCGGGGAATCAGAGGCAGGGAATCAGATGTGCGGAATCAGAGATGGGGAATCAGAGGTGGGGAATCAGAGGCTGTGAATCAGAGATGGGGAATCAGAGGCGGGGAATCAGAGGCAAGAAATCAGACACGGGGTTTCAGAGGCTGGGAATCAGACTGGGGAATCAAAGGCGGGGAATCAGAGCTGGGGAATCAGAGGCAGGGATTCAGAGTTGGGGATTCAGAGGCGGGGAATCAGATATGGGGAAACAGAGGCGGGGAATCAGAGGCGGGCAAACAGAGGCGGGGAATTAGATATGGGGAATCAGAGGTGGGGAATCAGAGGTGGTGAATCAGAGATGGGGAATCACACGCGGGGAATCAGAGGCAGGGAATAGAACGCGGGGAATCAGAGGCAGGGAATTAGAGTTGGGGCATCAGAGGTTGGGAATTAGATATGGGGAAACAGAGGCGGGGAATCAGAGGCGGGGAAACAGAGGCGGGAAATCAGATATGGGGAATCAGAGGTGGGGAATCAGAGGCAGGGAATCAGATGTGCGGAATCAGAGATGGGGAATCAGAGGCAGGGAATCAGAATCAGAAGCGGGGAATCAGAGGCCGGGGATCAGATGCTGGGAATAAGAGGCCGGGAATCAGAGGTGGGGAATCAGAGGCGGGGAATGAGATATGGAGCATCAGAGGCGGGGAATCAGAGGCGGGGAAACAGAGGTGGGGAATCAGATATGTGGAATCAGAGGTGGCGAATCAAATGCGGTGAATCAGAGATGGGGAATCAGAGGCGGGGAATCAGAGGCAGGGAATCAAACACGGGAAATCAGAGGCGGGGAATCAGAGCTGGGGAATCAGAGGCGGGGAATCAGAGTTGGGGAATCAGAGGCAGGGAATCAGATATGGGGAAACAGGGGCAGGGAATCAGAGGCGGGGAAACAGAGGCGGGGAATCAGATATGGGGAATCAGAGGTGTGGAATCAGAGGTTGGGAATCAGAGGCAGGGAATCAGAGGCGGGGAATCAAAGGCGGTGAATCAGAGATGGGGAATCAGAGCTGGGGAATCAGAGGCAGGGGATCAAACACGGGGAATCAGAGGCGGGGAATCAGAGCTGGGGAATCAGAGGCGGGGAATCAGAGTTGGGGAATCAGAGGCGGGGAATCAGAGCTGGGGAATCAGAGGTGGGGAATCAGAGTCGGGGAATCAGAGGCAGGGAATCGGATGTGCGGAATCAGAGATGGGGAATCAGAGTTGGGGATTCAGAGGTGGGGAATCAGATATGGGGAAACAGAGGCGGGGAATCAGAGGCGGGCAAACAGAGGCGGGGAATTAGATATGGGGAATCAGTGGTGGGGAATCAGAGGTGGTGAATCAGAGATGGGGAATCACAGGCGGGGAATCAGAGGCAGGGAATAGAACGCGGGGAATCAGAGGCAGGGAATCAGAGCTGGGGAATCAGAGGCGGGGAATCATAGTTGGGAATCAGAGGCGGGGAATCAGATATGGGGAAACAGAGGCGGGGAATCAGGGGCGGGGAAACAGAGGCGGGGAATCAGATATGGGGAATCGGATGCGGGGAATCAGAGGCGGGGAATCAAAGCTGGGGAATCAGAGGCGGGGAATCAGAGTTGGGGCATCAGAGGTGGGGAATTAGATATGGGGAAACAGAGGCGGGGAATCAGAGGCGTGGAAACAGAGGCGGGGAATCAGATATGGGGAATCAGAGGTGGGGAATCAGAGGCAGGTAATCAGATGTGCGGAATCAGAGATGGGGAATCAGAGGCAGGGAATCAGAATCAGAAGCGGGGAGTCAGAGGCCGGGAATCAGAGGCCTGGAATCAGATGCTGGGAATAAGAGGCCGGGAATCAGACGTGGGGAATCAGAGTCCGGGAATCAGTGATGGGGATTCAGAGGCGGGGAATGAGATATGAAGAATCAGAGGCGGGGAATCAGAGGCGGGGAAACAGAGGTGGGGAATCAGATATGGGGAATCAGAGGTGGCGAATCAAAGGCGGTGAATGAGAGATGGGGAATCAGAGGCGGGGAATCAGAGGCAGGGAATCAAACACGGGGAATCAGAGGCGTGGTATCAGAGCTGGGGAATCAGAGGCTGGGAATCAAAGTTGGGGAATCAGAGGCAGGGAATCAGATATGGAGAAACAGGGGCGGGGAATCAGAGGCGGGGAAACAGAGGCGGGGAATCAGATATGGGGAATCAGAGGCGGGGAATTAGAGTTGGGGAATCAGAGGCGGGGAATCAGAGGCGGGGAAACAGAGGCGGGGAATCAAACACGGGGAATCAGAGGTGGGGAATCAGAGGTTGGGAATCAGAGGCAGGGAATCAGAGGCGGGGAATCAGAGGCGGGGAATCAGAGGCAGGGAATCAGATGTGCGGAATCGGAGATGGGGAATCAGAGGCAGGGAATCAGAGGCGGGGAATCAGAGGCGGGGAATCAGAGGCCGGGAATCAGATATGGGGAAACAGAGGCAGGGAATCAGAGGCGGGGAAACAGAGGCTGGGAATCAGATATGGGGAATCAGAGGTGGGGAATCAGACGTTGGGAATCAGAGGCAGGGAATCAGAGGCTTGGAATCAGATGCAGGGAATCAGATGCGGGGAATCAGAGGCGGGGAATCAGAGCTGGGGAATCAGAGGTGGGGAATCAGAGTTGGGGAATCAGAGGCGGGGACTTAGATATTGGGAAACAGAGGCGGAGAATCAGAGGCGGTGAAACAGAGGCGGGGAATCAGATATGGGGAATCAGAGATGGGGAATCAGAGGCAGGGAATCAGATGTGCGGAATCAGAGATGGGGAATCAAAGGCAGGGAATCAGAATCAGAAGCAGGGAATCAGAGGCCGGGAATCATAGGCCGGAATCAGATGCCGGGAATAAGAGGCCGGGAATCAGAGGTGGGGAATCAGATGTGCGGAATCAGAGATGGGGATTCAGAGGCGGGGAATGAGATATGGGGAATCAGAGGCTGGGAATCAGAGGCGGGGAAACAGAGGCGGGGAATCATATATGGGGAATCAGAGGTGGCGAATCAAAGGCGGTGAATCAGAGATGGGGAATCAGAGGCCGGGAATCAGAGGCAGGGAATCAAACACAGGGAATCAGAGGCGGGGAATCCGAGCTGGGGAATCAGAGGCTGGGAATCAAAGTTGGGGTATCAGAGGCAGGGAATCAGATATGGGGAAACAGGGGCGGGGAATCAGAGGCGGGGAAACAGAGGCGGGGAATCAGATATGGGGAATCAGAGGCGGGGAATTAGAGTTGTGGAATCAGAGGCGGGGAATCAGAGGCGGGGAAACAGAGGCGGGGAATCAAACACGGGGAATCAGAGGTGGGGAATCAGAGGTTGGGAATCAGAGGCAGGGAATCAGAGGCGGGGAATCAGAGGCGGGGAATCAGAGGCAGGGAATCAGATGTGCAGAATCGGAGATGGGGAATCAGAGGCAGGGAATCAGAGGCGGGGAATCAGAGGCGGGGAATCAGAGGCCGGTAATCAGATATGTGGAAACAGAGGCGGGGAATCAGAGGCGGGGAAACAGAGGCTGGGAATCAGATATGGGGAATCAGAGGTGGGGAATCAGAGGTTGGGAATCAGAGGCAGGGAATCAGAGGCTTGGAATCAGATGCAGGGAATCAGATGCGGGGAATCAGAGGCGGGGAATCAGAGCTGGGGAATCAGAGGTGGGGAATCAGAGTTGGGGAATCAGAGGCGGGGACAGATATTGGGAAACAGAGGCGGGGAATCAGAGGCGGGGAAACAGAGGCGGGGAATCAGATATGGGGAATCAGAGATGGGGAATCAGAGGCAGGGAATCAGATGTGCGGAATCAGAGATTGGGATTCAAAGGCAGGGAATCAGAATCAGAAGCAGGGAATCAGAGGCCGGGAATCAGAGGCCGGAATCAGATGCCGGGAATAAGAGGCCGGGAATCAGAGGTGGGGAATCAGAGTCCGGGAATCAGAGATGGGGATTCAGAGGCGGGGAATGAGATATGGGGAATCAGAGGCGGGGAATCAGAGGCGGTGAAACAGAGGCGGGGAATCAGATATGGGGAATCAGAGGTGGCGAATCAAAGGCGGTGAATCAGAGATGGGGAATCAGAGGCCGGGAATCAGAGGCAGGGAATCAAACACGGGGAATCAGAGGCAGGGAATCAGAATTGGGGAATCAGAGATGGGGAATCAGAGATGGGGAATCAGAGGCGGGGAATGAGATATGAAGAATCAGAGGCGGGGAATCAGAGGCGGGGAAACAGAGGTGGGGAATCAGATATGGGGAATCAGAGGTGGCGAATCAAAGGCGGTGAATGAGAGATGGGGAATCAGAGGCGGGGAATCAGAGGCAGGGAATCAAACACGGGGAATCAGAGGCGTGGTATCAGAGCTGGGGAATCAGAGGCTGGGAATCAAAGTTGGGGAATCAGAGGCAGGGAATCAGATATGGAGAAACAGGGGCGGGGAATCAGAGGCGGGGAAACAGAGGCGGGGAATCAGATATGGGGAATCAGAGGCGGGGAATTAGAGTTGGGGAATCAGAGGCGGGGAATCAGAGGCGGGGAAACAGAGGCGGGGAATCAAACACGGGGAATCAGAGGTGGGGAATCAGAGGTTGGGAATCAGAGGCAGGGAATCAGAGGCGGGGAATCAGAGGCGGGGAATCAGAGGCAGGGAATCAGATGTGCGGAATCGGAGATGGGGAATCAGAGGCAGGGAATCAGAGGCGGGGAATCAGAGGCGGGGAATCAGAGGCCGGGAATCAGATATGGGGAAACAGAGGCAGGGAATCAGAGGCGGGGAAACAGAGGCTGGGAATCAGATATGGGGAATCAGAGGTGGGGAATCAGACGTTGGGAATCAGAGGCAGGGAATCAGAGGCTTGGAATCAGATGCAGGGAATCAGATGCGGGGAATCAGAGGCGGGGAATCAGAGCTGGGGAATCAGAGGTGGGGAATCAGAGTTGGGGAATCAGAGGCGGGGACTTAGATATTGGGAAACAGAGGCGGAGAATCAGAGGCGGTGAAACAGAGGCGGGGAATCAGATATGGGGAATCAGAGATGGGGAATCAGAGGCAGGGAATCAGATGTGCGGAATCAGAGATGGGGAATCAAAGGCAGGGAATCAGAATCAGAAGCAGGGAATCAGAGGCTGGGAATCATAGGCCGGAATCAGATGCCGGGAATAAGAGGCCGGGAATCAGAGGTGGGGAATCAGATGTGCGGAATCAGAGATGGGGATTCAGAGGCGGGGAATGAGATATGGGGAATCAGAGGCGGGGAATCAGAGGCGGGGAAACAGAGGCGGGGAATCATATATGGGGAATCAGAGGTGGCGAATCAAAGGCGGTGAATCAGAGATGGGGAATCAGAGGCCGGGAATCAGAGGCAGGGAATCAAACACAGGGAATCAGAGGCGGGGAATCCGAGCTGGGGAATCAGAGGCTGGGAATCAAAGTTGGGGTATCAGAGGCAGGGAATCAGATATGGGGAAACAGGGGCGGGGAATCAGAGGCGGGGAAACAGAGGCGGGGAATCAGATATGGGGAATCAGAGGCGGGGAATTAGAGTTGTGGAATCAGAGGCGGGGAATCAGAGGCGGGGAAACAGAGGCGGGGAATCAAACACGGGGAATCAGAGGTGGGGTATCAGAGGTTGGGAATCAGAGGCAGGGAATCAGAGGCGGGGAATCAGAGGCGGGGAATCAGAGGCAGGGAATCAGATGTGCAGAATCGGAGATGGGGAATCAGAGGCAGGGAATCAGAGGCGGGGAATCAGAGGCGGGGAATCAGAGGCCGGTAATCAGATATGTGGAAACAGAGGCGGGGAATCAGAGGCGGGGAAACAGAGGCTGGGAATCAGATATGGGGAATCAGAGGTGGGGAATCAGAGGTTGGGAATCAAAGGCAGGGAATCAGAGGCTTGGAATCAGATGCAGGGAATCAGATGCGGGGAATCAGAGGCGGGGAATCAGAGCTGGGGAATCAGAGGTGGGGAATCAGAGTTGGGGAATCAGAGGCGGGGACAGATATTGGGAAACAGAGGCGGGGAATCAGAGGCAGGGAAACAGAGGCGGGGAATCAGATATGGGGAATCAGAGATGGGGAATCAGAGGCAGGGAATCAGATGTGCGGAATCAGAGATGGGGATTCAAAGGCAGGGAATCAGAATCAGAAGCAGGGAATCAGAGGCCGGGTATCAGAGGCCGGAATCAGATGCCGGGAATAAGAGGCCGGGAATCAGAGGTGGGGAATCAGAGTCCGGGAATCAGAGATGGGGATTCAGAGGCGGGGAATGAGATATGGGGAATCAGAGGCGGGGAATCAGAGGCGGTGAAACAGAGGCGGGGAATCAGATATGGGGAATCAGAGGTGGCGAATCAAAGGCGGTGAATCAGAGATGGGGAATCAGAGGCCGGGAATCAGAGGCAGGGAATCAAACACGGGGAATCAGAGGCAGGGAATCAGAATTGGGGAATCAGAGATGGGGAATCAGAGATGGGGAATCAGAGGCGGGGAATCAGACGCGGGGAATCAGAGGCGGGGAATCATAGCTGGCGAATCAGAGGCGGGGAATCAGAGGTGGGGAATCAGAGGCGGGGAATCAGATATTGGGAATCAGAGGTGGGGAATCAGAGGCGGGGAAACAGAGGCTGGGAATCAGATATGGGGTATCAGAGGTGGGGAATCAGAGGTTGTGAATCAGAGATGGGGAATCAGAGGCGGGGAATCAGAGGCCGGTAATCAGACGCGGGGAATCAGAGGCGGGGAATCAGAGCTGGGAAATTAGAGGCAGGGAATCAGAGTTGGGGATTCAGAGGCGGGGAATCAGATATGGGGAAACAGAGGCGGGGAATCAGATGCGGGCAAATAGAGGCGCGGATCAGATATGGGGAAACAGAGGCGGGGAATCAGAGGCGGGGAATCAGAGGCGGGGAATCAGATATGGGGAATCAGAGGTAGGGAATCAGAGGTTGGGAATCAGAGGCTGGGAATCAGAGGCTGGGAATCAGATGCATGGAATCAGATGCGGGGAATCAGAGGCGGGGAATCAGAGCTGGGGAATCAGAGGTGGGGAATCAAAGTTGGGGAATCAGAGGCGGGGACTTAGATATGGCGAAACAGAGGCGGGGAATCAGAGGCGGGGAAACAGAGGCGGGGAATCAGATATGGGGAATCAGAGGTGGGGAATCAGAGGCAGGGAATTAGATTTGCGGAATCAGAGATGGGGAATCAGAAGCAGGGAATCAGAGGCCGGGAATCAGAGGCCGGAATCAGATGCCGGGAATAAGAGGCCGGGAATCAGAGATGTGGAATCAGAGTCCGGGAATCAGAGATGGGGAATCAGAGGCGGGGAATGAGATATGGGGAATCAGAGGCTGGGAATCAGAGGCGGGGAAACAGAGGCGAGGAATCAGATATGGGGAATCAGAGGTGGCGAATCAAAGGCGGTGAATCAGAGATGGGGAATCAGAGGCGGGGAATCAGAGGCAGGGAATCAAACACGGGGAATCAGAGGCGGGGAATCAGAGCTGGGGAATCAGAGGCGGGGAATCAGAGTTGGGGAATCAGAGGCGGGGAATCAGAGCTGGGGAATCAGAGGTGGGGATAGGAGTCGGGGAATCAGAGGCAGGGAATCAGATGTGCGGAATCAGAGATGGGGAATCAGAGGTGGGGAATCAGAGGCTGTGAATCAGAGATGGGGAATCAGAGGCGGGGAATCAGAGGCAAGAAATCAGACACGGGGTTTCAGAGGCTGGGAATCAGACGGGGGAATCCAAGGCGGGGAATCAGAGCTGGGGAATCAGAGGCAGGGAATCAGAGTTGGGGATTCAGAGGCGGGGAATCAGATATGGGGAAACAGAGGCGGGGAATCAGAGTCGGGCAAACAGGCGGTGAATTAGATATGGGGAATCAGAGGTGGGGAATCAGAGTCCGGGAATCAGAGATGGGGATTCAGAGGCGGGGAATGAGATATGGGGAATCAGAGGCGGGGAATCAGAGGCGGTGAAACAGAGGCGGGGAATCAGATATGGGGAATCAGAGGTGGTGAATCAAAGGCGGTGAATCAGAGATGGGGAATCACAGGCGGGGAATCAGAGGCAGGGAATAGAACGCGGGGAATCAGAGGCAGGGAATCGGAGTTGGGGCATCAGAGGTTGGGAATTAGATATGGGGAAACAGAGGCGGGGAATCAGAGGCGGGGAAACAGAGGCGGGAAATCAGATATGGGGAATCAGAGGTGGGGAATCAGAGGCAGGGAATCAGATGTGCGGAATCAGAGATGGGGAATCAGAGGCAGGGAATCAGAATCAGAAGCGGGGAATCAGAGGCCGGGAAACAGAGGCGGGGAATCAGATATGGGGAATCAGAGGTGGGGAATCAGGGGCAGGGAATTAGATTTGCGGAATCAGAGATGGGGAATCAGAAGCAGGGAATCAGAGGCCGGGAATCAGAGGCCGGAATCAGATGCCGGGAATAAGAGGCCGGGAATCAGAGGTGGGGAATCAGAGTCCGGGAATCAGAGATGGGGAATCAGAGGCGGGGAATGAGATATGGGGAATCAGAGGCGGGGAATCAGAGGCGGGGAAACAGAGGCGAGGAATCAGATATGGGGAATCAGAGGTGGCGAATCAAAGGCGATGAATCAGAGATGGGGAATCAGAGGCGGGGAATCAGAGGCAGGGAATCAAACACGGGGAATCAGAGGCGGGGAATCAGAGCTGGGGAATCAGAGGCGGGGAATCAGAGTTGGGGAATCAGAGACGGGGAATCAGAGCTGGGGAATCAGAGGTGGGCATCAGAGTCGGGGAATCAGAGGCAGGGAATCAGATGTGCGGAATCAGAGATGGGGAATCAGAGGTGGGGAATCAGAGGCTGTGAATCAGAGATGGGGAATCAGAGGCGGGGAATCAGAGGCAAGAAATCAGACACGGGGTTTCAGAGGCTGGGAATCAGACTGGGGAATCAAAGGCGGGGAATCAGAGCTGGGGAATCAGAGGCAGGGATTCAGAGTTGGGGATTCAGAGGCGGGGAATCAGATATGGGGAAACAGAGGCGGGGAATCAGAGGCGGGCAAACAGAGGCGGGGAATTAGATATGGGGAATCAGAGGTGGGGAATCAGAGGTGGTGAATCAGAGATGGGGAATCACACGCGGGGAATCAGAGGCAGGGAATAGAACGCGGGGAATCAGAGGCAGGGAATTAGAGTTGGGGCATCAGAGGTTGGGAATTAGATATGGGGAAACAGAGGCGGGGAATCAGAGGCGGGGAAACAGAGGCGGGAAATCAGATATGGGGAATCAGAGGTGGGGAATCAGAGGCAGGGAATCAGATGTGCGGAATCAGAGATGGGGAATCAGAGGCAGGGAATCAGAATCAGAAGCGGGGAATCAGAGGCCGGGGATCAGATGCTGGGAATAAGAGGCCGGGAATCAGAGGTGGGGAATCAGAGGCGGGGAATGAGATATGGAGCATCAGAGGCGGGGAATCAGAGGCGGGGAAACAGAGGTGGGGAATCAGATATGTGGAATCAGAGGTGGCGAATCAAATGCGGTGAATCAGAGATGGGGAATCAGAGGCGGGGAATCAGAGGCAGGGAATCAAACACGGGAAATCAGAGGCGGGGAATCAGAGCTGGGGAATCAGAGGCGGGGAATCAGAGTTGGGGAATCAGAGGCAGGGAATCAGATATGGGGAAACAGGGGCAGGGAATCAGAGGCGGGGAAACAGAGGCGGGGAATCAGATATGGGGAATCAGAGGTGTGGAATCAGAGGTTGGGAATCAGAGGCAGGGAATCAGAGGCGGGGAATCAAAGGCGGTGAATCAGAGATGGGGAATCAGAGCTGGGGAATCAGAGGCAGGGGATCAAACACGGGGAATCAGAGGCGGGGAATCAGAGCTGGGGAATCAGAGGCGGGGAATCAGAGTTGGGGAATCAGAGGCGGGGAATCAGAGCTGGGGAATCAGAGGTGGGGAATCAGAGTCGGGGAATCAGAGGCAGGGAATCGGATGTGCGGAATCAGAGATGGGGAATCAGAGTTGGGGATTCAGAGGTGGGGAATCAGATATGGGGAAACAGAGGCGGGGAATCAGAGGCGGGCAAACAGAGGCGGGGAATTAGATATGGGGAATCAGTGGTGGGGAATCAGAGGTGGTGAATCAGAGATGGGGAATCACAGGCGGGGAATCAGAGGCAGGGAATAGAACGCGGGGAATCAGAGGCAGGGAATCAGAGCTGGGGAATCAGAGGCGGGGAATCATAGTTGGGAATCAGAGGCGGGGAATCAGATATGGGGAAACAGAGGCGGGGAATCAGGGGCGGGGAAACAGAGGCGGGGAATCAGATATGGGGAATCGGATGCGGGGAATCAGAGGCGGGGAATCAAAGCTGGGGAATCAGAGGCGGGGAATCAGAGTTGGGGCATCAGAGGTGGGGAATTAGATATGGGGAAACAGAGGCGGGGAATCAGAGGCGTGGAAACAGAGGCGGGGAATCAGATATGGGGAATCAGAGGTGGGGAATCAGAGGCAGGTAATCAGATGTGCGGAATCAGAGATGGGGAATCAGAGGCAGGGAATCAGAATCAGAAGCGGGGAGTCAGAGGCCGGGAATCAGAGGCCTGGAATCAGATGCTGGGAATAAGAGGCCGGGAATCAGACGTGGGGAATCAGAGTCCGGGAATCAGTGATGGGGATTCAGAGGCGGGGAATGAGATATGAAGAATCAGAGGCGGGGAATCAGAGGCGGGGAAACAGAGGTGGGGAATCAGATATGGGGAATCAGAGGTGGCGAATCAAAGGCGGTGAATGAGAGATGGGGAATCAGAGGCGGGGAATCAGAGGCAGGGAATCAAACACGGGGAATCAGAGGCGTGGTATCAGAGCTGGGGAATCAGAGGCTGGGAATCAAAGTTGGGGAATCAGAGGCAGGGAATCAGATATGGAGAAACAGGGGCGGGGAATCAGAGGCGGGGAAACAGAGGCGGGGAATCAGATATGGGGAATCAGAGGCGGGGAATTAGAGTTGGGGAATCAGAGGCGGGGAATCAGAGGCGGGGAAACAGAGGCGGGGAATCAAACACGGGGAATCAGAGGTGGGGAATCAGAGGTTGGGAATCAGAGGCAGGGAATCAGAGGCGGGGAATCAGAGGCGGGGAATCAGAGGCAGGGAATCAGATGTGCGGAATCGGAGATGGGGAATCAGAGGCAGGGAATCAGAGGCGGGGAATCAGAGGCGGGGAATCAGAGGCCGGGAATCAGATATGGGGAAACAGAGGCAGGGAATCAGAGGCGGGGAAACAGAGGCTGGGAATCAGATATGGGGAATCAGAGGTGGGGAATCAGACGTTGGGAATCAGAGGCAGGGAATCAGAGGCTTGGAATCAGATGCAGGGAATCAGATGCGGGGAATCAGAGGCGGGGAATCAGAGCTGGGGAATCAGAGGTGGGGAATCAGAGTTGGGGAATCAGAGGCGGGGACTTAGATATTGGGAAACAGAGGCGGAGAATCAGAGGCGGTGAAACAGAGGCGGGGAATCAGATATGGGGAATCAGAGATGGGGAATCAGAGGCAGGGAATCAGATGTGCGGAATCAGAGATGGGGAATCAAAGGCAGGGAATCAGAATCAGAAGCAGGGAATCAGAGGCCGGGAATCATAGGCCGGAATCAGATGCCGGGAATAAGAGGCCGGGAATCAGAGGTGGGGAATCAGATGTGCGGAATCAGAGATGGGGATTCAGAGGCGGGGAATGAGATATGGGGAATCAGAGGCGGGGAATCAGAGGCGGGGAAACAGAGGTGGGGAATCATATATGGGGAATCAGAGGTGGCGAATCAAAGGCGGTGAATCAGAGATGGGGAATCAGAGGCCGGGAATCAGAGGCAGGGAATCAAACACAGGGAATCAGAGGCGGGGAATCCGAGCTGGGGAATCAGAGGCTGGGAATCAAAGTTGGGGTATCAGAGGCAGGGAATCAGATATGGGGAAACAGGGGCGTGGAATCAGAGGCGGGGAAACAGAGGCGGGGAATCAGATATGGGGAATCAGAGGCGGGGAATTAGAGTTGTGGAATCAGAGGCGGGGAATCAGAGGCGGGGAAACAGAGGCGGGGAATCAAACACGGGGAATCAGAGGTGGGGAATCAGAGGTTGGGAATCAGAGGCAGGGAATCAGAGGCGGGGAATCAGAGGCGGGGAATCAGAGGCAGGGAATCAGATGTGCAGAATCGGAGATGGGGAATCAGAGGCAGGGAATCAGAGGCGGGGAATCAGAGGCGGGGAATCAGAGGCCGGTAATCAGATATGTGGAAACAGAGGCGGGGAATCAGAGGCGGGGAAACAGAGGCTGGGAATCAGATATGGGGAATCAGAGGTGGGGAATCAGAGGTTGGGAATCAGAGGCAGGGAATCAGAGGCTTGGAATCAGATGCAGGGAATCAGATGCGGGGAATCAGAGGCGGGGAATCAGAGCTGGGGAATCAGAGGTGGGGAATCAGAGTTGGGGAATCAGAGGCGGGGACAGATATTGGGAAACAGAGGCGGGGAATCAGAGGCGGGGAAACAGAGGCGGGGAATCAGATATGGGGAATCAGAGATGGGGAATCAGAGGCAGGGAATCAGATGTGCGGAATCAGAGATGGGGATTCAAAGGCAGGGAATCAGAATCAGAAGCAGGGAATCAGAGGCCGGGAATCAGAGGCCGGAATCAGATGCCGGGAATAAGAGGCCGGGAATCAGAGGTGGGGAATCAGAGTCCGGGAATCAGAGATGGGGATTCAGAGGCGGGGAATGAGATATGGGGAATCAGAGGCGGGGAATCAGAGGCGGTGAAACAGAGGCGGGGAATCAGATATGGGGAATCAGAGGTGGCGAATCAAAGGCGGTGAATCAGAGATGGGGAATCAGAGGCCGGGAATCAGAGGCAGGGAATCAAACACGGGGAATCAGAGGCAGGGAATCAGAATTGGGGAATCAGAGATGGGGAATCAGAGATGGGGAATCAGAGGCGGGGAATCAGACGCGGGGAATCAGAGGCGGGGAATCATAGCTGGCGAATCAGAGGCGGGGAATCAGAGGTGGGGAATCAGAGGCGGGGAATCAGATATTGGGAATCAGAGGTGGGGAATCAGAGGCGGGGAAACAGAGGCTGGGAATCAGATATGGGGTATCAGAGGTGGGGAATCAGAGGTTGTGAATCAGAGATGGGGAATCAGAGGCGGGGAATCAGAGGCCGGTAATCAGACGCGGGGAATCAGAGGCGGGGAATCAGAGCTGGGAAATTAGAGGCAGGGAATCAGAGTTGGGGATTCAGAGGCGGGGAATCAGATATGGGGAAACAGAGGCGGGGAATCAGATGCGGGCAAATAGAGGCGGGGATCAGATATGGGGAAACAGAGGCGGGGAATCAGAGGCGGGGAATCAGAGGCGGGGAATCAGATATGGGGAATCAGAGGTAGGGAATCAGAGGTTGGGAATCAGAGGACGGGAATCAGAGGCTGGGAATCAGATGCATGGAATCAGATGCGGGGAATCAGAGGCGGGGAATCAGAGCTGGGGAATCAGAGGTGGGGAATCAAAGTTGGGGAATCAGAGGCGGGGACTTAGATATGGGGAAACAGAGGCGGGGAATCAGAGGCGGGGAAACAGAGGCGGGGAATCAGATATGGGGAATCAGAGGTGGGGAATCAGAGGCAGGGAATTAGATTTGCGGAATCAGAGATGGGGAATCAGAAGCAGGGAATCAGAGGCCGGGAATCAGAGGCCGGAATCAGATGCCGGGAATAAGAGGCCGGGAATCAGAGGTGTGGAATCAGAGTCCGGGAATCAGAGATGGGGAATCAGAGGCGGGGAATGAGATATGGGGAATCAGAGGCTGGGAATCAGAGGCGGGGAAACAGAGGCGAGGAATCAGATATGGGGAATCAGAGGTGGCGAATCAAAGGCGGTGAATCAGAGATGGGGAATCAGAGGCGGGGAATCAGAGGCAGGGAATCAAACACGGGGAATCAGAGGCGGGGAATCAGAGCTGGGGAATCAGAGGCGGGGAATCAGAGTTGGGGAATCAGAGGCGGGGAATCAGAGCTGGGGAATCAGAGGTGGGGATAGGAGTCGGGGAATCAGAGGCAGGGAATCAGATGTGCGGAATCAGAGATGGGGAATCAGAGGTGGGGAATCAGAGGCTGTGAATCAGAGATGGGGAATCAGAGGCGGGGAATCAGAGGCAAGAAATCAGACACGGGGTTTCAGATGCTGGGAATCAGACGGGGGAATCCAAGGCGGGGAATCAGAGCTGGGGAATCAGAGGCAGGGAATCAGAGTTGGGGATTCAGAGGCGGGGAATCAGATATGGGGAAACAGAGGCGGGGAATCAGAGTCGGGCAAACAGGCGGTGAATTAGATATGGGGAATCAGAGGTGGGGAATCAGAGGTGGTGAATCAGAGATGGGGAATCACAGGCGGGAATCAGAGGCAGAGAATAGAACGCGGGGAATCAGAGGCAGGGAATCGGAGTTGGGGCATCAGAGGTTGGGAATTAGATATGGGGAAACAGAGGCGGGGAATCAGAGGCGGGGAAACAGAGGCGGGAAATCAGATATGGGGAATCAGAGGTGGGGTATCAGAGGCAGGGAATCAGATGTGCGGAATCAGAGATGGGGAATCAGAGGCAGGGAATCAGAATCAGAAGCGGAGAATCAGAGGCCGGGAAACAGAGGCGGGGAATCAGATATGGGGAATCAGAGGTGGGGAATCAGAGGCAGGGAATTAGATTTGCGGAATCAGAGATGGGGAATCAGAAGCAGGGAATCAGAGGCCGGGAATCAGAGGCCGGAATCAGATGCCGGGAATAAGAGGCCGGGAATCAGAGGTGGGGAATCAGAGTCCGGGAATCAGAGATGGGGAATCAGAGGCGGGGAATGAGATATGGGGAATCAGAGGCGGGGAATCAGAGGCGGGGAAACAGAGGCGAGGAATCAGATATGGGGAATCAGAGGTGGCGAATCAAAGGCGATGAATCAGAGATGGGGAATCAGAGGCGGGGAATCAGAGGCAGGGAATCAAACACGGGGAATCAGAGGCGGGGAATCAGAGCTGTGGAATCAGAGGCGGGGAATCAGAGTTGGGGAATCAGAGGCGGGGAATCAGAGCTGGGGAATCAGAGGTGGGCATCAGAGTCGGGGAATCAGAGGCAGGGAATCAGATGTGCGGAATCAGAGATGGGGAATCAGAGGTGGGGAATCAGAGGCTGTGAATCAGAGATGGGGAATCAGAGGCGGGGAATCAGAGGCAAGAAATCAGACACGGGGTTTCAGAGGCTGGGAATCAGACTGGGGAATCAAAGGCGGGGAATCAGAGCTGGGGAATCAGAGGCAGGGATTCAGAGTTGGGGATTCAGAGGCGGGGAATCAGATATGGGGAAACAGAGGCGGGGAATCAGAGGCGGGCAAACAGAGGCGGGGAATTAGATATGGGGAATCAGAGGTGGGGAATCAGAGGTGGTGAATCAGAGATGGGGAATCACACGCGGGGAATCAGAGGCAGGGAATAGAACGCGTGGAATCAGAGGCAGGGAATTAGAGTTGGGGCATCAGAGGTTGGGAATTAGATATGGGGAAACAGAGGCGGGGAATCAGAGGCGGGGAAACAGAGGCGGGAAATCAGATATGGGGAATCAGAGGTGGGGAATCAGAGGCAGGGAATCAGATGTGCGGAATCAGAGATGGGGAATCAGAGGCAGGGAATCAGAATCAGAAGCGGGGAATCAGAGGCCGGGGATCAGATGCTGGGAATAAGAGGCCGGGAATCAGAGGTGGGGAATCAGAGGCGGGGAATGAGATATGGAGTATCAGAGGCGGGGAATCAGAGGCGGGGAAACAGAGGTGGGGAATCAGATATGTGGAATCAGAGGTGGCGAATCAAATGCGGTGAATCAGAGATGGGGAATCAGAGGCGGGGAATCAGAGGCAGGGAATCGAACACGGGAAATCAGAGGCGGGGAATCAGAGCTGGGGAATCAGAGGCGGGGAATTAGTGTTGGGGAATCAGAGGCAGGGAATCAGATATGGGGAAACAGGGGCAGGGAATCAGAGGCGGGGAAACAGAGGCGGGGAATCAGATATGGGGAATCAGAGGTGTGGAATCAGAGGGTGGGAATCAGAGGCAGGGAATCAGAGGCGGGGAATCAAAGGCGGTGAATCAGAGATGGGGAATCAGAGCTGGGGAATCAGAGGCAGGGGATCAAACACGGGGAATCAGAGGCGGGGAATCAGAGCTGGGGAATCAGAGGCGGGGAATCAGAGTTGGGGAATCAGAGGCGGGGAATCAGAGCTGGGGAATCAGAGGTGGGGAATCAGAGTCGGGGAATCAGAGGCAGGGAATCGGATGTGCGGAATCAGAGATGGGTAATCAGAGTTGGGGATTCAGAGGTGGGGAATCAGATATGGGGAAACAGAGGCGGGGAATCAGAGGCGGGCAAACAGAGGCGGGGAATTAGATATGGGGAATCAGTGGTGGGGAATCAGAGGTGGTGAATCAGAGATGGGGAATCACAGGCGGGGAATCAGAGGCGGGGAATAGAACGCGGGGAATCAGAGGCAGGGAATCAGAGCTGGGGAATAAGAGGCGGGGAATCATAGTTGGGAATCAGAGGCGGGGAATCAGATATGGGGAAACAGAGGCGGGGAATCAGGGGCGGGGAAACAGAGGCGGGGAATCAGATATGGGGAATCGGATGTGGGGAATCAGAGGCGGGGAATCAGAGCTGTGGAATCAGAGGCGGGGAATCAGAGTTGGGGCATCAGAGGTGGGGAATTAGATATGGGGAAACAGAGGCGGTGAATCAGAGGCGTGGAAACAGAGGCGGGGAATCAGATATGGGGAATCAGAGGTGGGGAATCAGAGGCAGGTAATCAGATGTGCGGAATCAGAGATGGGGAATCAGAGGCAGGGAATCAGAATCAGAAGCGGGGAGTCAGAGGCCGGGAATCAGAGGCCTGGAATCAGATGCTGGGAATAAGAGGCCGGGAATCAGAGGTGGGGAATCAGAGTCCGGGAATCAGAGATGGGGAGTAGGAGGCGGGGAATGAGATATGGAGAATCAGAGGCGGGGAATCAGAGGCGGGGAAACAGAGGTGGGGAATCAGATATGGGGAATCAGAGGTGGCGAATCAAAGGCGGTGAATCAGAGATGGGGAATCAGAGGCGGGGAATCAGAGGCAGGGAATCAAACACGGGGAATCAGAGGCGGGGAATCAGAGCTGGGGAATCAGAAGCTGGGAATTAAAGTTGGGGAATCAGAGGCAGGGAATCAGATATGGGGAAACAGGGGCGGGGAATCAGAGGCGGGGAAACAGAGGCTGGGAATCAGATATGGGGAATCAGAGGTGGGGAATCAGAGGCGGGGAATCAGAGCTGGGGAATCAGAGGTGGGGAATCAAAGTTGGGGAATCAGAGGCGGGGACTTAGATATGGGGAAACAGAGGCGGGGAATCAGAGACGGGGAAACAGAGGTGGGGATTCAGATATGGGGAATCAGAGGTGGGGAATCAGAGGCAGGGAATTAGATGTGCGGAATCAGAAATGGGGAATCAGAGGCCGGGAATCAGAGGCCGGAATCAGATGCCGGGAATAAGAGGTCGGGAATCAGAGGTGGGGAATCAGAGTCCGGGAATCAGAGATGGGGAATCAGAGGCGGGGAATGAGATATGGGGAATCAGAGGCGGGGAATCAGAGGCGGGGAAACAGTGGCGAGGAATCAGATATGGGGAATCAGAGGTGGCGAATCAAAGGCGGTGAATCAGAGATGGGGAATTAGAGCTGGGGAATCAGAGGCAGCGGATCAAACATGTGGAATCAGAGGCGGGGAATCAGAGCTGGGGAATCAGAGGCGGGGAATCAGAGTTGGGGAATCAGAGGCGGGGAATCAGAGCTGGGGAATCAGAGGTGGGGAATCAGAGTCGGGGAATCAGAGGCAGGGAATCGGATGTGCGGAATCAGAGATGGGGAATCAGAGGTGGGGAATCAGAGGCGGTGAATCTGAGATGGGGAATCAGAGGCGGGGAATCAGATGCAGGTTATCAGACACGGGGATTCAGAGGCTGGGAATCAGACGGGGGGAATCAAAGGCGGGGAATGAAGCTGGGGAATCAGAGGCAGGGAATCAGAGTTGGGGATTCAGAGGCGGGGAATCAGATATGGGGAAACAGAGGCGGGGAATCAGAGGCGGGCAAACAGAGGCGGGGAATTAGATATGGGGAATCAGTGGTGGGGAATCAGAGGTGGTGAATCAGAGATGGGGAATCACAGGCGGGGAATCAGAGGCAGGGAATAGAACGCGGGGAATCAGAGGCAGGGAATCAGAGCTGGGGAATAAGAGGCGGGGAATCATAGTTGGGAATCAGAGGCGGGGAATCAGATATGGGGAAACAGAGGCGGGGAATCAGGGGCCGGGAAACAGAGGCGGGGAATCAGATATGGGGAATCGGATGTGGGGAATCAGAGGCGGGGAATCAGAGCTGTGGAATCAGAGGCGGGGAATCAGAGTTGGGGCATCAGAGGTGGGGAATTAGATATGGGGAAACAGAGGTGGGGAATCAGAGGCAGGGAATCAGAATCAGAAGCGGGGAGTCAGAGGACGGGAATCAGAGGCCTGGAATCAGATGCTGGGAATAAGAGGCCGGGAATCAGAGGTGGGGAATCAGAGTCCGGGAATCAGAGATGGGGAGTCAGAGGCGGGGAATGAGATATGGAGAATCAGAGGCGGGGAATCAGAGGCGGGGTAACAGAGGTGGGGAATCAGATATGGGGAATCAGATGTGGCGAATCAAAGGCGGTGAATCAGAGATGGGGAATCAGAGGCGGGGAATCAGAGGCAGGGAATCAAACACGGGGAATCAGAGGCGGGGAATCAGAGCTGGGGAATCAGAGGCTGGGAATCAAAGTTGGGGAATCAGAGGCAGGGAATCAGATATGGGGAAACAGGGGCGGGGAATCAGAGGCGGGGAAACAGAGGCAGGGAATCAGATATGGGGAATCAGAGGCGGGGAATTAGAGTTGGGGAATCAGAGGCGGGGAATCAGAGGCGGGGAAACAGAGGCGGGGAATCAAACACGGGGAATCAGAGGTGGGGAATCAGAGGTTGGGAATCAGATGCAGGGAATCAGAGGCGGGGAATCAGAGGCGGGGAATCAGAGGCAGGGAATCAGATGTGCGGAATCGAGATGGGGAATCAGAGGCAGGGAATCAGAGGCGGGGAATCAGAGGCGGGGAATCAGAGGCCGGGAATCAGATATGGGGAAACAGAGGCGGGGAAACAGAGGCTGGGGATCAGATATGGGGAATCAGAGGCAGGGAATCAGATATGGGGAAACAGGTGTGGGGAATCAGAGGCGGGGAAACAGAGGCGGGGAATCAGATATGGGGAATCAGAGGCGGGGAATTAGAGTTGGGGAATCAGAGGCGGGGAATCAGAGGCGGGGAAACAGAGGCGGGGAATCAAACACGGGGAATCAGAGGTGGGGAATCAGAGGTTGGGAATCAGAGGCAGGGAATCAGAGGCGGGGAATGAGAGGCGGGGAATCAGAGGCAGGGAATCAGATGTGCGGAATCGGAGATGGGGAATCAGAGGCAGGGAATCAGATGCGGGGAATCAGAGGCGGGGAACCAGAGGCCGCGAATCAGATATGGGGAAACAGAGGCGGGGAATCAGAGGCGGGGAAACAGAGGCTGGGAATCAGACATGGGGAATCAGAGGTGGGGAATCAGAGGTTGGGAATCAGAGGCAGGGAATAAGAGGCTTGGAATCAGATGCAGGGAATCAGATGCGGGGAATCAGAGGCGGGGAATCAGAGCTGGGGAATCAGAGGTGGGGAATTAGAGTTGGGGAATCAGAGGCGGGGACTTAGATATTGGGAAACAAAGGCGGGGAATCAGAGGCGGGGAAACAGAGGCGGGGAATCAGATATGGGGAATCAGAGATGGGGAATCAGAGGCAGGGAATCAGATGTGCGGAATCAGAGATGGGGAATCAAAGGCAGGGAATCAGAATCAGAAGCAGGGAATCAGAGGTGGGGAATCAGAGTCCGGGAATCAGAGATGGGGATTCAGAGGCGGGGAATGAGATATGGGGAATCAGAGGCGGGGAATCAGAGGCGGGGAAACAGAGGCGGGGAATCAGATATGGGGAATCAGAGGTGGCGAATCAAAGGCGGTGAATCAGAGATGGGGAATCAGAGGCCGGGAATCAGAGGCAGGGAATCAAACACGGGGAATAAGAGGCGGGGAATCATAGCTGGCGAATCAGAGGCGGGGAATCAGAGGTGGGGAATCAGAGGCGGGGATTCAGATATTGGGAATCAGAGGTGGGGAATCAGAGGCGGGGAAACAGAGGCGGGGAATCAGATATGGGGTATCAGAGGTGGGGAATCAGAGGTTGTGAATCAGAGATGGGGAATCAGAGGCGGGGAATCAGAGGCCGGTAATCAGACGCGGGGAATCAGAGGCGGGGAATCAGAGCTGGGAAATTAGAGGCAGGGAATCAGAGATGGGGATTCAGAGGCGGGGAATCAGATATGGGGAAACAGAGGCGGGGAATCAGATGCGGGCAAATAGAGGCGGGGATCAGATATGGGGAAACACAGGCGGGGAATCAGAGGCGGGGAAACAGAGGCGGGGAATCAGATATGGGGAATCAGAGGTGGGGAATCAGAGGTTGGGAATCAGAGGCTGGGAATCAGAGGCTGGGAATCAGATGCATGGAATCAGATGCGGGGAATCAGAGGCGGGGAATCAGAGCTGGGGAATCAGAGGTGGGGAATCAAAGTTGGGGAATCAGAGGCGGGAACTTAGATATGGGGAAACAGAGGCGGGGAAACAGAGGCGGGGAATCAGAGTCCGGGAATCAGAGATGGGGAATCAGAGGCGGGGAATCAGAGGCGGGGAAACAGAGGCGAGGAATCCAATATGGGGAATCAGAGGTGGCGAATCAAAGGCGATGAATCAGAGATGGGGAATCAGAGGCGGGGAATCAGAGGCAGGGAATCAAACACGGGGAATCAGAGGCGGGGAATCAGAGCTGGGGAATCAGAGGTGGGGATCAGAGTCGGGGAATCAGAGGCAGGGAATCAGATGTGCGGAATCAGAGATGGGGAATCAGAGGTGGGGAATCAGAGGCTGTGAATCAGATATGGGGAATCAGAGGCGGGGAATCAGAGGCAAGAAATCAGACACGGGGTTTCAGAGGCTGGGAATCAGACGGGGGAATCAAAGGCGGGGAATCAGAGCTGGGGAATCAGAGGCAGGGATTCAGAGTTGGGGAATCAGAGGTGGGGAATCATAGGCAGGGAATTAGATGTGCGGAATCAGAAATGGGGAATCAGAGGCAGGGAATCAGAATCAGAAGCAGGGAATCAGAGGCCGGGAATCAGAGGCCGGAATCAGATGCCGGGAATAAGAGGCTGGGAATCAAACACTGGGAATCAGAGGTGGGGAATCAGAGTTGGGGAATCAGAGGCGGGGAATCAGAGGCGGGGAAACAGAGGCGGGGAATCAAACACTGGGAATCAGAGGTGGGGAATCAGAGGTTGGGAATCAGAGGCAGGGAATCAGAGGCGGGGAATCAGAGGCGGGGAATGAGAGGCAGGGAATCAGATGTGCGGAATCGGAATTGGGGAATCAGAGGCAGGGAATCAGAGGCGGGGAATCAGAGGCGGGGAATCAGAGGCCGGGAATCAGATATGGGGAAACAGAGGCGGGGAATCAGAGGCGGGGAAACAGAGGCTGGGAATCAGATATGGGGAATCAGAGGTGGGGAATCAGAGGCGGGGAATCAGAGCTGGGGAATCAGAGGTGGGGAATCAAAGTTGGGGACTCAGAGGCGGGGACTTAGATATGGGGAAACAGAGGCGTGGAATCAGAGACGGGGAAACAGAGGCGGGGATTCAGATATGGGGAATCAGAGGTGGGGAATCAGAGGCAGGGAATTAGATGTGCGGAATCAGAAATGGGGAATCAGAGGCAGGGAATCAGAATCAGAAGCAGGGAATCAGAGGCCGGGAATCAGAGGCCGGAATCAGATGCCGGGAATAAGAGGTCGGGAATCAGAGGTGGGGAATCAGAGTCCGGGAATCAGAGATGGGGATTCAGAGGCGGGGAATGAGATATGGGGAATCAGAGGCGGGGAATCAGAGGCGGGGAAACAGAGGCGGGGAATCAGATATGGGGAATCAGAGGTGGCGAATCAAAGGCGGTGAATCAGAGATGGGGAATCAGAGGCCGGGAATCAGAGGCAGGGAATCAAACACGGGGAATAAGAGGCGGGGAATCATAGCTGGCGAATCAGAGGCGGGGAATCAGAGGTGGGGAATCAGAGGCGGGGATTCAGATATTGGGAATCAGAGGTGGGGAATCAGAGGCGGGGAAACAGAGGCGGGGAATCAGATATGGGGTATCAGAGGTGGGGAATCAGAGGTTGTGAATCAGAGATGGGGAATCAGAGGCGGGGAATCAGAGGCCGGTAATCAGACGCGGGGAATCAGAGGCGGGGAATCAGAGCTGGGAAATTAGAGGCAGGGAATCAGAGATGGGGATTCAGAGGCGGGGAATCAGATATGGGGAAACAGAGGCGGGGAATCAGATGCGGGCAAATAGAGGCGGGGATCAGATATGGGGAAACACAGGCGGGGAATCAGAGGCGGGGAAACAGAGGCGGGGAATCAGATATGGGGAATCAGAGGTGGGGAATCAGAGGTTGGGAATCAGAGGCTGGGAATCAGAGGCTGGGAATCAGATGCATGGAATCAGATGCGGGGAATCAGAGGCGGGGAATCAGAGCTGGGGAATCAGAGGTGGGGAATCAAAGTTGGGGAATCAGAGGCGGGAACTTAGATATGGGGAAACAGAGGCGGGGAAACAGAGGCGGGGAATCAGAGTCCGGGAATCAGAGATGGGGAATCAGAGGCGGGGAATCAGAGGCGGGGAAACAGAGGCGAGGAATCCAATATGGGGAATCAGAGGTGGCGAATCAAAGGCGATGAATCAGAGATGGGGAATCAGAGGCGGGGAATCAGAGGCAGGGAATCAAACACGGGGAATCAGAGGCGGGGAATCAGAGGCAGGGAATCAGATGTGCGGAATCAGAGATGGGGAATCAGAGGTGGGGAATCAGAGGCTGTGAATCAGATATGGGGAATCAGAGGCGGGGAATCAGAGGCAAGAATCAGACACGGGGTTTCAGAGGCTGGGAATCAGACGGGGGAATCAAAGGCGGGGAATCAGAGCTGGGGAATCAGAGGCAGGGATTCAGAGTTGGGGAATCAGAGGTGGGGAATCATAGGCAGGGAATTAGATGTGCGGAATCAGAAATGGGGAATCAGAGGCAGGGAATCAGAATCAGAAGCAGGGAATCAGAGGCCGGGAATCAGAGGCCGGAATCAGATGCCGGGAATAAGAGGCTGGGAATCAAACACTGGGAATCAGAGGTGGGGAATCAGAGTTGGGGAATCAGAGGCGGGGAATCAGAGGCGGGGAAACAGAGGCGGGGAATCAAACACTGGGAATCAGAGGTGGGGAATCAGAGGTTGGGAATCAGAGGCAGGGAATCAGAGGCGGGGAATCAGAGGCGGGGAATGAGAGGCAGGGAATCAGATGTGCGGAATCGGAGATGGGGAATCAGAGGCAGGGAATCAGAGGCGGGGAATCAGAGGCGGGGAATCAGAGGCCGGGAATCAGATATGGGGAAACAGAGGCGGGGAATCAGAGGCGGGGAAACAGAGGCTGGGAATCAGATATGGGGAATCAGAGGTGGGGAATCAGAGGCGGGGAATCAGAGCTGGGGAATCAGAGGTGGGGAATCAAAGTTGGGGACTCAGAGGCGGGGACTTAGATATGGGGAAACAGAGGCGTGGAATCAGAGACGGGGAAACAGAGGCGGGGATTCAGATATGGGGAATCAGAGGTGGGGAATCAGAGGCAGGGAATTAGATGTGCGGAATCAGAAATGGGGAATCAGAGGCAGGGAATCAGAATCAGAAGCAGGGAATCAGAGGCCGGGAATCAGAGGCCGGAATCAGATGCCGGGAATAAGAGGTCGGGAATCAGAGGTGGGGAATCAGAGTCCGGGAATCAGAGATGGGGAATCAGAGGCGGGGAATGAGATATGGGGAATCAGAGGCGGGGAATCAGAGGCGGGGAAACAGTGGCGAGGAATCAGATATGGGGAATCAGAGGTGGCAAATCAAAGGCGGTGAATCAGAGATGGGGAATCAGAGCTGGGGAATCAGAGGCAGGGGATCAAACACGGGGAATCAGAGGCGGGGAATCAGAGCTGGGGAATCAGAGGCGGGGAATCAGAGTTGGGGAATCAGAGGCCGGGAATCAGAGCTGGGGAATCAGAGGTGGGGAATCAGAGTCGGGGAATCAGAGGCAGGGAATCGGATGTGCGGAATCAGAGATGGGGAATCAGAGTTGGGGATTCAGAGGCGGGGAATCAGATATGGGGAAACAGAGGCGGGGAATCAGAGGCGGGCAAACAGAGGCGGGGAATTAGATATGGGTAATCAGTGGTGGGGAATCAGAGGTGGTGAATCAGAGATGGGGAATCACAGGCGGGGAATCAGAGGCAGGGAATAGAACGCGGGGAATCAGAGGCAGGGAATCAGAGCTGGGGAATAAGAGGCGGGGAATCATAGTTGGGAATCAGAGGCGGGGAATCAGATATGGGGAAACAGAGGCGGGGAATCAGATATGGGGAAACAGAGGCGGGGAATCAGAGGCGGGCAAACAGAGGCGGGGAATTAGATATGGGGAATCAGTGGTGGGGAATCAGAGGTGGTGAATCAGAGATGGGGAATCACAGGCGGGGAATCAGAGGCAGGGAATAGAACGCGGGGAATCAGAGGCAGGGAATCAGAGCTGGGGAATAAGAGGCGGGGAATCATAGTTGGGAATCAGAGGCGGGGAATCAGATATGGGGAAACAGAGGCGGGGAATCAGGGGCGGGGAAACAGAGGCGGGGAATCAGATATGGGGAATCGGATGTGGGGAATAAGAGGCGGGGAATCAGAGCTGTGGAATCAGAGGCGGGGAATCAGAGTTGGGGCATCAGAGGTGGGGAATTAGATATGGGGAAACAGAGGCGGTGAATCAGAGGCGTGGAAACAGAGGCGGGGAATCAGATATGGGGAATCAGAGGTGGGGAATCAGAGGCAGGTAATCAGATGTGCGGAATCAGAGATGGGGAATCAGAGGCAGGGAATCAGAATCAGAAGCGGGGAGTCAGAGGCCGGGAATCAGAGGCCTGGAATCAGATGCTGGGAATAAGAGGCCGGGAATCAGAGGTGGGGAATCAGAGTCCGGGAATCAGAGATGGGGAGTCAGAGGCGGGGAATGAGATATGGAGAATCAGAGGTGGGGAATCAGAGGCGGGGAAACAGAGGTGGGGAATCAGATATGGGGAATCAGAGGTGGCGAATCAAAGGCGGTGAATCAGAGATGGGGAATCAGAGGCGGGGAATCAGAGGCAGGGAATCAAACACGGGGAATCAGAGGCAGGGAATCAGAGCTGGGGAATCAGAGGCTGGGAATCAAAGTTGGGGAATCAGAGGCAGGGAATCAGATATGGGGAAACAGGGGCGGGGAATCAGAGGCGGGGAAACAGAGGCAGGGAATCAGATATGGGGAATCAGAGTCGGGGAATTAGAGTTGGGGAATAAGAGGCGGGGAATCAGAGGCGGGGAAACAGAGGCGGGGAATCAAACACGGGGAATCAGAGGTGGGGAATCAGAGGTTGGGAATCAGATGCAGGGAATCAGAGACGGGGAATCAGAGGCGGGGAATCAGAGGCAGGGAATCAGATGTGCGGAATCGAGATGGGGAATCAGAGGCAGGGAATCAGAGGCGGGGAATCAGAGGCGGGGAATCAGAGGCCGGGAATCAGATATGGGGAAACAGAGGCGGGGAAACAGAGGCTGGGGATCAGATATGGGGAATCAGAGGCAGGGAATCAGATATGGGGAAACAGGGGTGGGGAATCAGAGGCGGGGAAACAGAGGCGGGGAATCAGATATGGGGAATCAGAGGCGGGGAATTAGAGTTGGGGAATCAGAGGCGGGGAATCAGAGGCGGGGAAACAGAGGCGGGGAATCAAACACGGGGAATCAGAGGTGGGGAATCAGAGGTTGGGAATCAGAGGCAGGGAATCAGAGGCGGGGAATCAGAGGCGGGGAATCAGAGGCAGGGAATCAGATGTGCGGAATCGGAGATGGGGAATCAGAGGCAGGGAATCAGATGCGGGGAATCAGAGGCGGGGAACCAGAGGCCGCGAATCAGATATGAGGAAACAGAGGCGGGGAATCAGAGGCGGGGAAACAGAGGCTGGGAATCAGATATGGGGAATCAGAGGTGGGGAATCAGAGGTTGGGAATCAGAGGCAGGGAATAAGAGGCTTGGAATCAGATGCAGGGAATCTGATGCGGGGAATCAGAGGCGGGGAATCAGAGCTGGGGTATCAGAGGTGGGGAATTAGAGTTGGGGAACCAGAGGCGGGGACTTAGATATTGGGAAACAGAGGCGGGGAATCAGAGGCGGGGAAACAGAGGCGGGGAATCAGATATGGGGAATCAGAGATGGGGAATCAGAGGCAGGGAATCAGATGTGCGGAATCAGAGATGGGGAATCAAAGGCAGGGAATCAGAATCAGAAGCAGGGAATCAGAGGTGGGGATTCAGAGGCGGGGAATGAGATATGGGGAATCAGAGGCGGGGAATCAGAGGCGGGGAAACAGAGGCGGGGAATCAGATATGGGGAATCAGAGGTGGCGAATCAAAGGCGGTGAATCAGAGATGGGGAATCAGAGGCCGGGAATCAGAGGCAGGGAATCAAACACGGGGAATCAGAGGCGGGGAATCATAGCTGGCGAATCAAAGGCGGGGAATCAGAGGTGGGGAATCGGAGGCGGGGAATCAGATATTGGGAATCAGAGGTGGGGAATCAGAGGCGGGGAAACAGAGGCGGGGAATCAGATATGGGGTATCAGAGGTGGGGAATCAGAGGTTGTGAATCAGAGATGGGGAATCAGAGGCGGGGAATCAGAGGCCGGTAATCAGACGCGGGGAATCAGAGGCGGGGAATCAGAGCTGGGAAATTAGAGGCAGGGAATCAGAGTTGGGGATTCAGAGGCGGGGAATCAGATTTGGGGAAAGAGAGGCGGGGAATCAGATGCGGGCAAATAGAGGCGGGGATCAGATATGGGGAAACAGAGGCGGGGAAGCAGAGGCGGGGAAGCAGAGGCGGGGAATCAGATATGGGGAATCAGAGGTGGGGAATCAGAGGTTGGGAATCAGAGGCTGGGAATCAGAGGCTGGGAAGCAGATGCATGGAATCAGATGCGGGGAATCAGAGGCGGGGAATCAGAGCTGGGGAATCAGAGGTGGGGAATCAAAGTTGGGGAATCAGAGGCGGGAACTTAGATATGGGGAAACAGAGGCGGGGAAACAGAGGCGGGGAATCAGATATGGGGAATCAGAGGTGTGGAATCAGAGGCAGGGAATTAGATTTGCGGAATCAGAGATGGGGAATCAGAAGCAGGGAATCAGAGGCCGGGAATCAGAGGCCGGAATCAGATGCCGGGAATAAGAGGCCGGGAATCAGAGGTGGGGAATCAGAGGCGGGGAAACAGAGGCGAGGAATCAGATATGGGGAATCAGAGGTGGCGAATCAAAGGCGGTGAATCAGAGATGGGGAATCAGAGGCGGGGAATCAGAGGCAGGGAATCAAACACGGGGAATCAGAGGCGGGGAATCAGAGCTGGGGAATCAGAGGCGGGGAATCAGAGGCGGGGAATCAGTGTTGGGGAATCAGAGGCGGGGAATCAGAGCTGGGGATTCAGAGGTGGGGATCAGAGTCGGGGAATCAGAGGCAGGGAATCAGATGTGCGGAATCAGAGATGGGGAATCAGAGGTGGGGAATCAGAGGCTGTGAATCAGAGATGGGGAATCAGAGGCGGGGAATCAGAGGCAAGAAATCAGACACGGGGTTTCAGAGGCTGGGAATCAGACGGGGGAATCAAAGGCGGGGAATCAGAGCTGGGGAATCAGAGGCAGGGAATAGAACGCGGGGAATCAGAGGCTGGGAATCAGACGGGGGAATCAAAGGCGGGGAATCAGAGTTGGGGCATCAGAGGTTGGGAATTAGATATGGGGAAACAGAGGCGGGGAATCAGAGGCGGGGAAACAGAGGCGGGAAATCAGATATTGGGAATCAGAGGTGGGGAATCAGAGGCAGGGAATCAGATGTGCGGAATTCGAGATGGGGAATCAGAGGCAGGGAATCAGAATCAGAAGCGGGGAATCAGAGGCCGGGAAACAGAGGCGGGGAATCAGATATTGGGAATCAGAGGTGGGGAATCAGAGGCAGGGAATTAGATTTGCGGAATCAGAGATTGGGAATCAGAAGCAGGGAATCAGAGGCCGGGAATCAGAGGCCGGAATCAGATGCCGGGAATAAGAGGCCGGGAATCAGAGGTGGGGAATCAGAGTCCGGGAATCAGAGATGGGGAATCAGAGGCGGGGAATGAGATATGGGGAATCAGAGGCGGGGAATCAGAGGCGGGGAAACAGAGGCGAGGAATCAGATATGGGGAATCAGAGGTGGCGAATCAAAGGCGATGAATCAGAGATGGGGAATCAGAGGCGTGGAATCAGAGGCAGGGAATCAAACACGGCGAATCAGAGGCGGGGAATCAGAGCTGGGGAATCAGAGGCGGGGAATCAGAGTTGGGGAATCAGAGGCGGGGAATCAGAGCTGGGGAATCAGAGGTGGGGATCAGAGTCGGGGAATCAGAGGCAGGGAATCAGATGTGCGGTTCAGAGATGTGGAATCAGAGGTGGGGAATCAGAGGCTGTGAATCAGAGATGGGGAATCAGAGGCGGGGAATCAGAGGCAAGAAATCAGACACGGGGTTTCAGAGGCTGGGAATCAGACGGGGGAATCAAAGGCGGGGAATCAGAGCTGGGGAATCAGAGGCAGGGAATCAGAGTTGGGGATTCAGAGGCGGGGAATCAGATATGGGGAAACAGAGGCGGGGAATCAGAGGCGGGCAAACAGAGGCGGGGAATTAGATATGGGGAATCAGAGGTGGGGAATCAGAGGTGGTGAATCAGAGATGGGGAATCACAGGCGGGGAATCAGAGGCACGGAATGGAACGCGGGGAATCAGAGGCAGGGAATCAGAGTTGGGGCATCAGAGGTTGGGAATTAGATATGGGGAAACAGAGGCGGGGAATCAGAGGCGGGGAAACAGAGGCGGGAAATCAGATATGGGGAATCAGAGGTGGGGAATCAGAGGCAGGGAATCAGATGTGCGGAATCAGAGATGGGGAATCAGAGGCAGGGAATCAGAATCAGAAGCGGGGAATCAGAGGCCGGGAATCAGATGCTGGGAATAAGAGGCCGGGAATCAGAGGTGGGGAATCAGAGGCGGGGAATCAGATATGGAGAATCAGAGGCGGGGAATCAGAGGCGGGGAAACAGAGGTGGGGAATCAGATATGTGGAATCAGAGGTGGCGAATCAAAGGCGGTGAATCAGAGATGGGGAATCAGAGGCGGGGAATCAGAGGCAGGGAATCAAACACGGGGAATCAGAGGCGGGGAATCAGAGCTGGGGAATCAGAGGCGGGGAATCAGAGGCGGGGAATCAGTGTTGGGGAATCAGAGGCGGGGAATCAGAGCTGGGGATTCAGAGGTGGGGATCAGAGTCGGGGAATCAGAGGCAGGGAATCAGATGTGCGGAATCAGAGATGGGGAATCAGAGGTGGGGAATCAGAGGCTGTGAATCAGAGATGGGGAATCAGAGGCGGGGAATCAGAGGCAAGAAATCAGACACGGGGTTTCAGAGGCTGGGAATCAGACGGGGGAATCAAAGGCGGGGAATCAGAGCTGGGGAATCAGAGGCAGGGAATAGAACGCGGGGAATCAGAGGCTGGGAATCAGACGGGGGAATCAAAGGCGGGGAATCAGAGTTGGGGCATCAGAGGTTGGGAATTAGATATGGGGAAACAGAGGCGGGGAATCAGAGGCGGGGAAACAGAGGCGGGAAATCAGATATTGGGAATCAGAGGTGGGGAATCAGAGGCAGGGAATCAGATGTGCGGAATTCGAGATGGGGAATCAGAGGCAGGGAATCAGAATCAGAAGCGGGGAATCAGAGGCCGGGAAACAGAGGCGGGGAATCAGATATTGGGAATCAGAGGTGGGGAATCAGAGGCAGGCAATTAGATTTGCGGAATCAGAGATTGGGAATCAGAAGCAGGGAATCAGAGGCCGGGAATCAGAGGCCGGAATCAGATTCCGGGAATAAGAGGCCGGGAATCAGAGGTGGGGAATCAGAGTCCGGGAATCAGAGATGGGGAATCAGAGGCGGGGAATGAGATATGGGGAATCAGAGGCGGGGAATCAGAGGCGGGGAAACAGAGGCGAGGAATCAGATATGGGGAATCAGAGGTGGCGAATCAAAGGCGATGAATCAGAGATGGGGAATCAGAGGCGTGGAATCAGAGGCAGGGAATCAAACACGGCGAATCAGAGGCGGGGAATCAGAGCTGGGGAATCAGAGGCGGGGAATCAGAGTTGGGGAATCAGAGGCGGGGAATCAGAGCTGGGGAATCAGAGGTGGGGATCAGAGTCGGGGAATCAGAGGCAGGGAATCAGATGTGCGGTTCAGAGATGTGGAATCAGAGGTGGGGAATCAGAGGCTGTGAATCAGAGATGGGGAATCAGAGGCGGGGAATCAGAGGCAAGAAATCAGACACGGGGTTTCAGAGGCTGGGAATCAGACGGGGGAATCAAAGGCGGGGAATCAGAGCTGGGGAATCAGAGGCAGGGAATCAGAGTTGGGGATTCAGAGGCGGGGAATCAGATATGGGGAAACAGAGGCGGGGAATCAGAGGCGGGCAAACAGAGGCGGGGAATTAGATATGGGGAATCAGAGGTGGGGAATCAGAGGTGGTGAATCAGAGATGGGGAATCACAGGCGGGGAATCAGAGGCACGGAATGGAACGCGGGGAATCAGAGGCAGGGAATCAGAGTTGGGGCATCAGAGGTTGGGAATTAGATATGGGGAAACAGAGGCGGGGAATCAGAGGCGGGGAAACAGAGGCGGGAAATCAGATATGGGGAATCAGAGGTGGGGAATCAGAGGCAGGGAATCAGATGTGCGGAATCAGAGATGGGGAATCAGAGGCAGGGAATCAGAATCAGAAGCGGGGAATCAGAGGCCGGGAATCAGATGCTGGGAATAAGAGGCCGGGAATCAGAGGTGGGGAATCAGAGGCGGGGAATCAGATATGGAGAATCAGAGGCGGGGAATCAGAGGCGGGGAAACAGAGGTGGGGAATCAGATATGTGGAATCAGAGGTGGCGAATCAAAGGCGGTGAATCAGAGATGGGGAATCAGAGGCGGGGAATCAGAGGCAGGGAATCAAACACGGGAAATCAGAGGCGGGGAATCAGAGCTGGGGAATCAGAGGCGGGGAATCAGAGTTGGGGAATCAGAGGCAGGGAATCAGATATGGGGAAACAGGGGCAGGGAATCAGAGGCGGGGAAACAGAGGCGGGGAATCAGATATGGGGAATCAGAGGTGTGGAATCAGAGGTTGGGAATCAGAGGCAGGGAATCAGAGGCGGGGAATCAAACACGGGGAATCAGAGCTGGGGAATCAGAGGCGGGGAATTAGAGTTGGGGAATCAGAGGAGGGGAATCAGAGGCGGGGAAACAGAGGCGGGGAATCAGATATGGGGAATCAGAGGCAGGGAATCAGAGGTTGGGAATCAGAGGCAGGGAATCACAGGTGGGGAATCAGAGGCGGGGAATCAGAGGCAGGGAATCAGATGTGCAGAATCGGGGATGGGGAATCAGAGGCAGGGAATCAGAGGCGGGGAATCAGAGGCGGGGAATCAGATGCCGGGAATCAGATATGGGGAAACAGAGGTGGGGAATAAGAGGCGGGGAAACAGAGGCGGGGATTCAGATATGGGGAATCAGAGGTGGGGAATCAGAGGTTGGGAATCAGAGGCAGGGAATCAGAGGCTTGGAATCAGATGCAGGGAATCAGATGCGGGGAATCAGAGACGGGGAATCAGAGCTGGGGAATCAGAGGTGGGGAATCAGAGTTGGGGAATCAGAGGCGGGGACTTAGATATTGGGAAACAGAGGCGGGGAATCAGAGGCGGGGAATCAGAGGCAGGGAATCAGATGTGCGGAATCAGAGATGGGGAATCAGAGGCAGGGAATCAGAATCAGAAGCAGGGAATCAGAGGCCGGGAATCAGAGGCCGGAATCAGATGCCGGGAATAAGAGGCCGGGAATCAGAGGTGGGGAATCAGAGTCCGGGAATCAGAGATGGGGATTCAGAGGCGGGGAATGAGATATGGGGAATCAGAGGCGGGGAATCAGAGGCGGGGAAACAGAGGCGGGGAATCAGATATGGGGAATCAGAGGTGGCGAATCAAAGGCGGTGAATCAGAGATGGGGAATCAGAGTCCGGGAATCAGAGGCAGGGAATCAAACACGGAAAATCAGAGGCGGGGAATCAGAGCTGGGGAATCAGAGGCGGGGAATCAGAGTTGGGGAATCAGAGGCGGGGAATCAGACGCAGGGAATCAATATGGGAAATCAGAGGTGGGGAATCAGAGGTTGGGAATCAGAGGAAGGGAATCAGAGGCGAGGAATCAGAGCTGGGGAATCAGAGGCGGGGAATCAGAATTGGGGAATCAGAGATGGGGAATCAGAGGCGGGGAATCAGACGCGGGGAATCAGAGGCGGGGAATCATAGCTGGCGAATCAGAGGCGGGGAATGAGATATGGGGAATCAGAGGCGGGGAATCAGAGGTGGGGAAACAGTGGCGAGGAATCAGATATGGGGAATCAGAGGTGGCGAATCAAAGACGGTGAATCAGAGATGGGGAATCAGAGGCGGGGAATCAGAGGCAGGGGATCAAACACGGGGAATCAGAGGTGGGGAATCAGAGCTGGGGAATCAGAGGCGGGGAATCAGAGTTGGGGAATCAGAGGCGAGGAATCAGAGCTGGGGAATCAGAGGTGGGGAATCAGAGTCGGGGAATCAGAGGCAGGGAATCGGATGTGCGGAATCAGAGATGGGGAATCAGAGGTGGGGAATCAGAGGCGGTGAATCTGAGATGGAGAATCAGAGGCGGGGAATCAGAGGCAGGTTATCAGACACGGGGATTCAGAGGCTGGGAATCAGACGGGGGGAATCAAAGGCGGGGAATGAAGCTGGGGAATCAGAGGCAGCGAATCAGAGTTGGGGATTCAGAGGCGGGGAATCAGATATGGGGAAACAGAGGCGGGGAATCAGAGGCGGGCAAACAGAGGCGGGGAATTAGATATGCGGAATCAGTGGTGGGGAATCAGAGGCAGGTAATCAGATGTGCGGAATCAGAGATGGGGAATCAGAGGCAGGGAATCGGAATCAGAAGCGGGGAGTCAGAGGCCGGAAATCAGAGGCCTGGAATCAGATGCTGGGAATAAGAGGCCGGGAATCAGACGTGGGGAATCAGAGTCCGGGAATCAGTGATGGGGATTCAGAGGCGGGGAATGAGATATGAAGAATCAGAGGCGGGGAATCAGAGGCGGGGAAACAGAGGTGGGGAATCAGATATGGGGAATCAGAGGTGGCGAATCAAAGGCGGTGAATGAGAGATGGGGAATCAGAGGCGGGGAATCAGAGGCAGGGAATCAAACACGGGGAATCAGAGGCGTGGTATCAGAGCTGGGGAATCAGAGGCTGGGAATCAAAGTTGGGGAATCAGAGGCAGGGAATCAGATATGGAGAAACAGGGGCGGGGAATCAGAGGCGGGGAAACAGAGGCGGGGAATCAGATATGGGGAATCAGAGGCGGGGAATTAGAGTTGGGGAATCAGAGGCGGGGAATCAGAGGCGGGGAAACAGAGGCGGGGAATCAAACACGGGGAATCAGAGGTGGGGAATCAGAGGTTGGGAATCAGAGGCAGGGAATCAGAGGCGGGGAATCAGAGGCGGGGAATCAGAGGCAGGGAATCAGATGTGCGGAATCGGAGATGGGGAATCAGAGGCAGGGAATCAGAGGCGGGGAATCAGAGGCGGGGAATCAGAGGCCGGGAATCAGATATGGGGAAACAGAGGCAGGGAATCAGAGGCGGGGAAACAGAGGCTGGGAATCAGATATGGGGAATCAGAGGTGGGGAATCAGACGTTGGGAATCAGAGGCAGGGAATCAGAGGCTTGGAATCAGATGCAGGGAATCAGATGCGGGGAATCAGAGGCGGGGAATCAGAGCTGGGGAATCAGAGGTGGGGAATCAGAGTTGGGGAATCAGAGGCGGGGACTTAGATATTGGGAAACAGAGGTGGAGAATCAGAGGCGGGGAAACAGAGGCGTGGAATCAGATATGGGGAATCAGAGATGGGGAATCAGAGGCGGGGAATCAGATGTGCGGAATCAGAGATGGGGAATCAAAGGCAGGGAATCAGAATCAGAAGCAGGGAATCAGAGGCCGGGAATCATAGGCCGGAATCAGATGCCGGGAATAAGAGGCCGGGAATCAGAGGTGGGGAATCAGATGTGCGGAATCAGAGATGGGGATTCAGAGGCAGGGAATGAGATATGGGGAATCAGAGGCGGGGAATCAGAGGCGGGGAAACAGAGGCGGGGAATCAGATATGGGGAATCAGAGGTGGCGAATCAAAGGCGGTGAATCAGAGATGGGGAATCAGAGGCCGGGAATCAGAGGCAGGGAATCAAACACAGGGAATCAGAGGCGGGGAATCCGAGCTGGGGAATCAGAGGCTGGGAATCAAAGTTGGGGTATCAGAGGCAGGGAATCAGATATTGGGAAACAGGGGCGGGGAATCAGAGGCGGGGAAACAGAGGCGGGGTATCAGATATGGGGAATCAGAGGCGGGGAATTAGAGTTGTGGAATCAGAGGCGGGGAATCAGAGGCGGGGAAACAGAGGCGGGGAATCAAACACGGGGAATCAGAGGTGGGGAATCAGAGGTTGGGAATCAGAGGCAGGGAATCAGAGGCGGGGAATCAGAGGCGGGGAATCAGAGGCAGGGAATCAGATGTGCGGAATCGGAGATGGGGAATCAGAGGCAGGGATTCAGAGGCGGGGAATCAGAGGCGGGGAATCAGAGGCCGGGAATCAGATACGTGGAAACAGAGGCGGGGAATCAGAGGCGGGGAAACAGAGGCTGGGAAGCAGATATGGGAATCAGAGGTGGGGAATCAGAGGTTGGGAATCAGAGGCAGGGAATCAGAGGCTTGGAATCAGATGCAGGGAATCAGATGCGGGGAATCAGAGGCGGGGAATCAGAGCTGGGGAATCAGAGGTGGGGAATCAGAGTTGGGGAATCAGAGGCGGGGACAGATATTGGGAAACAGAGGCGGGGAATCAGAGGCGGGGAAACAGAGGCGGGGAATCAGATATGGGGAATCAGAGATGGGGAATCAGAGGCAGGGAATCAGATGTGCGGAATCAGAGATGGGGATTCAAAGGCAGGGAATCAGAATCAGAAGCAGGGAATCAGAGGCCGGGAATAAGAGGCCGGGAATCAGAGGTGGGGAATCAGAGTCCGGGAATCAGAGATGGGGATTCAGAGGCGGGGAATGAGATATGGGGAATCAGAGGCGGGGAATCAGAGGCGGTGAAACAGAGGCGGGGAATCAGATATGGGGAATCAGAGGTGGCGAATCAAAGGCGGTGAATCAGAGATGGGGAATCAGAGGCCGGGAATCAGAGGCAGGGAATCAAACACGGGGAATCAGAGTCAGGGAATCAGAAGTGGGGAATCAGAGATGGGGAATCAGAGATGGGGAATCAGAGGCGGGGAATCAGACGCGGGGAATCAGAGGCGGGGAATCATAGCTGGCGTTTCAGAGGCGGGGAATCAGAGGTGGGGAATCAGAGGCGGGGAATCAGATATTGGGAATCAGAGGTGGGGAATCAGAGGCGGGGAAACAGAGGCGGGGAATCAGATATGGGGTATCAGAGGTGGGGAATCAGAGGTTGTGAATCAGAGATGGGGAATCAGAGGCGGGGAATCAGAGGCCGGTAATCAGACGCGGGGAATCAGAGGCGGGGAATCAGAGCTGGGAAATTAGAGGCAGGGAATCAGAGTTGGGGATTCAGAGGCGGGGAATCAGATATGGGGAAACAGAGGCGGGGAATCAGATGCGGGCAAATAGAGGCGGGGATCAGATATGGGGAAACAGAGGCGGGGAATCAGAGGCGGGGAATCAGAGGCGGGGAATCAGATATGGGGAATCAGAGGTAGGGAATCAGAGGTTGGGAATCAGAGGCTGGGAATCAGAGGCTGGGAATCAGATGCATGGAATCAGATGCGGGGAATCAGAGGCGGGGAATCAGAGCTGGGGAATCAGAGGTGGGGATTCAGAGGCGGGGAATCAGATATGGGGAAACAGAGGCGGGGAATCAGAGTCGGGCAAACAGGCGGTGAATTAGATATGGGGAATCAGAGGCGGGGACTTAGATATGGGGAAACAGAGGCGGGGAATCAGAGGCGGGGAAACAGAGGCGGGGAATCAGATATGGGGAATCAGAGGTGGGGAATCAGAGGCAGGGAATTAGATTTGAGGAATCAGAGATGGGGAATCAGAAGCAGGGAATCAGAGGCCGGGAATCAGAGGCCGGAATCAGATGCCGGGAATAAGAGGCCGGGAATCAGAGGAGGGGAATCAGAGTCCGGGAATCAGAGATGGGGAATCAGAGGCGGGGAATGTGATATGGGGAATCAGAGGCTGGGAATCAGAGGCGGGGAAACAGAGGCGAGGAATCAGATATGGGGAATCAGAGGTGGCGAATCAAAGGCGGTGAATCAGAGATGGGGAATCAGAGGCAGGGAATCAGAGGCAGGGAATCAAACACGGGGAATCAGAGGCGGGGAATCAGAGCTGGGGAATCAGAGGCGGGGAATCAGAGTTGGGGAATCAGAGGCGGGGAATCAGAGCTGGGGAATCAGAGGTGGGGATAGGAGTCGGGGAATCAGAGGCAGGGAATCAGATGTGCGGAATCAGAGATGGGGAATCAGAGGTGGGGAATCAGAGGCTGTGAATCAGAGATGGGGAATCAGAGGCGGGGAATCAGAGGCAAGAAATCAGACACGGGGTTTCAGAGGCTGGGAATCAGACGGGGGAATCCAAGGCGGGGAATCAGAGCTGGGGAATCAGAGGCAGGGAATCAGAGTTGGGGATTCAGAGGCGGGGAATCAGATATGGGGAAACAGAGGCGGGGAATCAGAGTCGGGCAAACAGGCGGTGAATTAGATATGGGGAATCAGAGGTGGGGAATCAGAGGTGGTGAATCAGAGATGGGGAATCACAGGCGGGGAATCAGAGGCAGGGAATAGAACGCGGGGAATCAGAGGCAGGGAATCGGAGTTGGGGCATCAGAGGTTGGGAATTAGATATGGGGAAACAGAGGCGGGGAATCAGAGGCGGGGAAACAGAGGCGGGAAATCAGATATGGGGAATCAGAGGTGGGGAATCAGAGGCAGGGAATCAGATGTGCGGAATCAGAGATGGGGAATCAGAGGCAGGGAATCAGAATCAGAAGCGGGGAATCAGAGGCCGGGAAACAGAGGCGGGGAATCAGATATGGGGAATCAGAGGTGGGGAATCAGAGGCAGGGAATTAGATTTGCGGAATCAGAGATGGGGAATCAGAAGCAGGGAATCAGAGGCCGGGAATCAGAGGCCGGAATCTGATGCCGGGAATAAGAGGCCGGGAATCAGAGGTGGGGAATCAGAGTCCGGGAATCAGAGATGGGGTATCAGAGGCGGGGAATGAGATATGGGGAATCAGAGGCGGGGAATCAGAGGCGGGGAAACAGAGGCGAGGAATCAGATATGGGGAATCAGAGGTGGCGAATCAAAGGCGATGAATCAGAGATGGGGAATCAGAGGCGGGGAATCAGAGGCAGGGAATCAAACACGGGGAATCAGAGGCGGGGAATCAGAGCTGGGGAATCAGAGGCGGGGAATCAGAGTTGGGGAATCAGAGGCGGGGAATCAGAGCTGGGGAATCAGAGGTGGGCATCAGAGTCGGGGAATCAGAGGCAGGGAATCAGATGTGCGGAATCAGAGATGGGGAATCAGAGGTGGGGAATCAGAGGCTGTGAATCAGAGATGGGGAATCAGAGGCGGGGAATCAGAGGCAAGAAATCAGACACGGGGTTTCAGAGGCTGGGAATCAGACAGGGGAATCAAAGGCGGGGAATCAGAGCTGGGGAATCAGAGGCAGGGATTCAGAGTTGGGGATTCAGAGGCGGGGAATCAGATATGGGGAAACAGAGGCGGGGAATCAGAGGCGGGCAAACAGAGGCGGGGAATTAGATATGGGGAATCAGAGGTGGGGAATCAGAGGTGGTGAATCAGAGATGGGGAATCACACGCGGGGAATCAGAGGCAGGGAATAGAACGCGGGGAATCAGAGGCAGGGAATTAGAGTTGGGGCATCAGAGGTTGGGAATTAGATATGGGGAAACAGAGGCGGGGAATCAGAGGCGGGGAAACAGAGGCGGGAAATCAGATATGGGGAATCAGAGGTGGGGAATCAGAGGCAGGGAATCAGATGTGCGGAATCAGAGATGGGGAATCAGAGGCAGGGAATCAGAATCAGAAGCGGGGAATCAGAGGCCGGGGATCAGATGCTGGGAATAAGAGGCCGGGAATCAGAGGTGGGGAATCAGAGGCGGGGAATGAGATATGGAGTATCAGAGGCGGGGAATCAGAGGCGGGGAAACAGAGGTGGGGAATCAGATATGTGGAATCAGAGGTGGCGAATCAAATGCGGTGAATCAGAGATGGGGAATCAGAGGCGGGGAATCAGAGGCAGGGAATCAAACACGGGAAATCAGTGGCGGGGAATCAGAGCTGGGGAATCAGAGGCGGGGAATCAGAGTTGGGGAATCAGAGGCAGGGAATCAGATATGGGGAAACAGGGGCAGGGAATCAGAGGCGGGGAAACAGAGGCGGGGAATCAGATATGGGGAATCAGAGGTGTGGAATCAGAGGTTGGGAATCAGAGGCAGGGAATCAGAGGCGGGGAATCAAACACGGGGAATCAGAGCTGGGGAATCAGAGGCGGGGAATTAGAGTTGGGGAATCAGAGGAGGGGAATCAGAGGCGGGGAAACAGAGGCGGGGAATCAGATATGGGGAATCAGAGGTGGGGAATCAGAGGTTGGGAATCAGAGGCAGGGAATCAGAGGCGGGGAATTAGAGGCGGGGAATCAGAGGCAGGGAATCAGATGTGCGGAATCGGGGATGGGGAATCAGAGGCAGGGAATCAGAGGCGGGGAATCAGAGGCGGGGAATCAGAGGCCGGGAATCAGATATGGGGAAACAGAGGTGGGGAATCAGAGGCGGGGAAACAGAGGCGGGGATTCAGATATGGGGAATCAGAGGTGGGGAATCAGAGGTTGGGAATCAGAGGCAGGGAATCAGAGGCTTGGAATCAGATGCAGGGAATCAGATGCGGGGAATCAGAGGCGGGGAATCAGAGCTGGGGAATCAGAGGTGGGGAATCAGAGTTGGGGAATCAGAGGCGGGGACTTAGATATTGGGAAACAGAGGCGGGGAATCAGAGGCGGGGAATCAGAGGCAGGGAATCAGATGTGCGGAATCAGAGATGGGGAATCAGAGGCAGGGAATCAGAATCAGAAGGAGGGAATCAGAGGCCGGGAATCAGAGGCCGGAATCAGATGCCGGGAATAAGAGGCCGGGAATCAGAGGTGGGGAATCAGAGTCCGGGAATCAGAGATGGGTATTCAGAGGCGGGGAATGAGATATGGGGAATCAGAGGCGGGGAATCAGAGGCGGGGAAACAGAGGCGGGGATTCAGATATGGGGAATCAGAGGTGGCGAATCAAAGGCGGTGAATCAGAGATGGGGAATCAGAGGCCGGGAATCAGAGGCAGGGAATCAAACACGGGGAATCAGAGGCGGGGAATCAGAGCTGGGGATTCAGAGGCGGGGAATCAGAGTTGGGGAATCAGAGGCGGGGAATCAGACGCAGGGAATCAATATGGGAAATCAGAGGTGGGGAATCAGAGGTTGGGAATCAGAGGAAGGGAATCAGAGGCGAGGAATCAGAGCTGGGGAATCAGAGGCGGGGAATCAGAATTGGGGAATCAGAGATGGGTAATCAGAGATGGGGAATCAGAGGCGGGGAATCAGACGCGGGGAATCAGAGGTGGTGAATCAGAGATGTGGAATCAGAGGCGGGGAATCAGAGGCAGGGAATCAGACGCGGGGAATCAGAGGCGGGGAATCATAGCTGGCGAATCAGAGGCGGGGAATGAGATATGGGGAATCAGAGGCGGGGAATCAGAGGCGGGGAAACAGTGGCGAGGAATCAGATATGGGGAATCAGAGGTGGCGAATCAAAGACGGTGAATCAGAGATGGGGAATCAGAGGCGGGGAATCAGAGGCAGGGGATCAAACACGGGGAATCAGAGGTGGGGTATCAGAGCTGGGGAATCAGAGGCGGGGAATCAGAGTTGGGGAATCAGAGGCGAGGAATCAGAGCTGGGGAATCAGAGGTGGGGAATCAGAGTCGGGGAATCAGAGGCAGGGAATCGGATGTGCGGAATCAGAGATGGGGAATCAGAGGTGGGGAATCAGAGGCGGTGAATCTGAGATGGGGAATCAGAGGCGGGGAATCAGAGGCAGGTTATCAGACACGGGGATTCAGAGGCTGGGAATCAGACGGGGGGAATCAAAGGCGGGGAATGAAGCTGGGGAATCAGAGGCAGCGAATCAGAGTTGGGGATTCAGAGGCGGGGAATCAGATATGGGGAAACAGAGGCGGGGAATCAGAGGCGGGCAAACAGAGGCGGGGAATTAGATATGGGGAATCAGTGGTGGGGAATCAGAGGTGGTGAATCAGAGATGGGGAATCACAGGCGGGGAATCAGAGGCAGGGAATAGAACGCGGGGAATCAGAGGCAGGGAATCAGAATTGGGGAATCAGAGATGGGGAATCAGAGATGGGGAATCAGAGGCGGGGAATCAGACGCGGGGAATCAGAGGCGGGGAATCATAGCTGGCGAATCAGAGGCGGGGAATCAGAGGTGGGGAATCAGAGGCGGGGAATCAGATATTGGGAATCAGAGGTGGGGAATCAGAGGCGGGGAAACAGAGGCGGGGAATCAGATATGGGGTATCAGAGGTGGGGAATCAGAGGTTGTGAATCGGAGATGGGGAATCAGAGGCGGGGAATCAGAGGCCGGTAATCAGACGCGGGGAATCAGAGGCGGGGAATCAGAGCTGGGAAATTAGAGGCAGGGAATCAGAGTTGGGGATTCAGAGGTGGGGAATCAGATATGGGGAAACAGAGGCGGGGAATCAGATGCGGGCAAATAGAGGCGGGGATCAGATATGGGGAAACAGAGGCGGGGAATCAGAGGCGGGGAATCAGAGGCGGGGAATCAGATATGGGGAATCAGAGGTAGGGAATCAGAGGTTGGGAATCAGAGGCTGGGAATCAGAGGCTGGGAATCAGATGCATGGAATCAGATGCGGGGAATCAGAGGCGGGGAATCAGAGCTGGGGAATCAGAGGTGGGGAATCAAAGTTGGGGAATCAGAGGCGGGGACTTAGATATGGGGAAACAGAGGCGGGGAATCAGAGGCGGGGAAACAGAGGCGGGGAATCAGATATGGGGAATCAGAGGTGGGGAATCAGAGGCAGGGAATTAGATTTGCGGAATCAGAGATGGGGAATCAGAAGCAGGGAATCAGAGGCCGGGAATCAGAGGCCGGAATCAGATGCCGGGAATAAGAGGCCGGGAATCAGAGGTGGGGAATCAGAGTCCGGGAATCAGAGATGGGGAATCAGAGGCGGGGAATGAGATATGGGGAATCAGAGGCTGGGAATCAGAGGCGGGGAAACAGAGGCAAGGAATCAGATATGGGGAATCAGAGGTGGCGAATCAAAGGCGGTGAATCAGAGATGGGGAATCAGAGGCGGGGAATCAGAGGCAGGGAATCAAACACGGGGAATCAGAGGCGGGGAATCAGAGCTGGGGAATCAGAGGCGGGGAATCAGAGTTGGGGAATCAGAGGCGGGGAATCAGAGCTGGGGAATCAGAGGTGGGGATAGGAGTCGGGGAATCAGAGGCAGGGAATCAGATGTGCGGAATCAGAGATGGGGAATCAGAGGTGGGGAATCAGAGGCTGTGAATCAGAGATGGGGAATCAGAGGCGGGTAATCAGAGGCAAGAAATCAGACACGGGGTTTCAGAGGCTGGGAATCAGACGGGGGAATCCAAGGCGGGGAATCAGAGCTGGGGAATCAGAGGCAGGGAATCAGAGTTGGGGATTCAGAGGCGGGGAATCAGATATGGGGAAACAGAGGCGGGGAATCAGAGTCGGGCAAACAGGCGGTGAATTAGATATGGGGAATCAGAGGTGGGGAATCAGAGGTGGTGAATCAGAGATGGGGAATCGCAGGCGGGGAATCAGAGGCAGGGAATAGAACGCGGGGAATCAGAGGCAGGGAATCGGAGTTTGGGCATCAGAGGTTGGGAATTAGATATGGGGAAACAGAGGCGGGGAATCAGAGGCGGGGAAACAGAGGCGGGAAATCAGATATGGGGAATCAGAGGTGGGGAATCAGAGGCAGGGAATCAGATGTGCGGAATCAGAGATGGGGAATCAGAGGCAGGGAATCAGAATCAGAAGCGGGGAATCAGAGGCCGGGAAACAGAGGCGGGGAATCAGATATGGGGAATCAGAGGTGGGGAATCAGAGGCAGGGAATTAGATTTGCGGAATCAGAGATGGGGAATCAGAAGCAGGGAATCAGAGGCCGGGAATCAGAGGCCGGAATCAGATGCCGGGAATAAGAGGCCGGGAATCAGAGGTGGGGAATCAGAGTCCGGGAATCAGAGATGGGGAATCAGAGGCGGGGAATGAGATATGGGGAATCAGAGGCGGGAAATCAGAGGCGGGGAAACAGAGGCGAGGAATCAGATATGGGGAATCAGAGGTGGCGAATCAAAGGCGATGAATCAGAGATGGGGAATCAGAGGCGGGGAATCAGAGGCAGGGAATCAAACACGGGGAATCAGAGGCGGGGAATCAGAGCTGGGGAATCAGAGGCGGGGAATCAGAGTTGGGGAATCAGAGGCGGGGAATCAGAGCTGGGGAATCAGAGGTGGGCATCAGAGTCGGGGAATCAGAGGCAGGGAATCAGATGTGCGGAATCAGAGGTGGGGAATCAGAGGTGGGGAATCAGAGGCTGTGAATCAGAGATGGGGAATCAGAGGCGGGGAATCAGAGGCAAGAAATCAGACACGGGGTTTCAGAGGCTGGGAATCAGACGGGGGAATCAAAGGCGGGGAATCAGAGCTGGGGAATCAGAGGCAGGGATTCAGAGTTGGGGATTCAGAGGCGGGGAATCAGATATGGGGAAACAGAGGCGGGGAATCAGAGGCGGGCAAACAGAGGCGGGGAATTAGATATGGGGAATCAGAGGTGGGGAATCAGAGGTGGTGAATCAGAGATGGGGAATCACACGCGGGGAATCAGAGGCACGGAATAGAACGCGGGGAATCAGAGGCAGGGAATTAGAGTTGGGGCATCAGAGGTTGGGAATTAGATATGGGGAAACAGAGGCGGGGAATCAGAGGCGGGGAAACAGAGGCGGGAAATCAGATATGGGGAATCAGAGGTGGGGAATCAGAGGCAGGGAATCAGATGTGCGGAATCAGAGATGGGGAATCAGAGGCAGGGAATCAGAATCAGAAGCGGGGAATCAGAGGCCGGGGATCAGATGCTGGGAATAAGAGGCCGGGAATCAGAGGTGGGGAATCAGAGGCGGGGAATGAGATATGGAGTATCAGAGGCGGGGAATCAGAGGCGGGGAAACAGAGGTGGGGAATCAGATATGTGGAATCAGAGGTGGTGAATCAAATGCGGTGAATCAGAGGCAGGGAATCAAACACGGGAAATCAGAGGCGGGGAATCAGAGCTGGGGAATCAGAGGCGGGGAATCAGAGTTGGGGAATCAGAGGCAGGGAATCAGATATGGGGAAACAGGGGCAGGGAATCAGAGGCGGGGAAACAGAGGCGGGGAATCAGATATGGGGAATCAGAGGTGTGGAATCAGAGGTTGGGAATCAGAGGCAGGGAATCAGAGGCGGGGAATCAAACACGGGGAATCAGAGCTGGGGAATCAGAGGCGGGGAATTAGAGTTGGGGAATCAGAGGAGGGGAATCAGAGGCGGGGAAACAGAGGCGGGGAATCAGATATGGGGAATCAGAGGTGGGGAATCAGAGGTTGGGAATCAGAGGCAGGGAATCAGAGGCGGGGAATCAGAGGCGGGGAATCAGAGGCAGGGAATCAGATGTGCGGAATCGGGGATGGGGAATCAGAGGCAGGGAATCAGAGGCGGGGAATCAGAGGCGGGGAATCAGAGGCCGGGAATCAGATATGGGGAAACAGAGGTGGGGAATCAGAGGCGGGGAAACAGAGGCGGGGATTCAGATATGGGGAATCAGAGGTGGGGAATCAGAGGTTGGGAATCAGAGGCAGGGAATCAGAGGCTTGGAATCAGATGCAGGGAATCAGATGCGGGGAATCAGAGGCGGGGAATCAGAGCTGGGGAATCAGAGGTGGGGAATCAGAGTTGGGGAATCAGAGGCGGGGACTTAGATATTGGGAAACAGAGGCGGGGAATCAGAGGCGGGGAATCAGAGGCAGGGAATCAGATGTGCGGAATCAGAGATGGGGAATCAGAGGCAGGGAATCAGAATCAGAAGGAGGGAATCAGAGGCCGGGAATCAGAGGCCGGAATCAGATGCCGGGAATAAGAGGCCGGGAATCAGAGGTGGGGAATCAGAGTCCGGGAATCAGAGATGGGTATTCAGAGGCGGGGAATGAGATATGGGGAATCAGAGGCGGGGAATCAGAGGCGGGGAAACAGAGGCGGGGATTCAGATATGGGGAATCAGAGGTGGCGAATCAAAGGCGGTGAATCAGAGATGGGGAATCAGAGGCCGGGAATCAGAGGCAGGGAATCAAACACGGGGAATCAGAGGCGGGGAATCAGAGCTGGGGAATCAGAGGCGGGGAATCAGAGTTGGGGAATCAGAGGCGGGGAATCAGAGGAAGGGAATCAGAGGCGAGGAATCAGAGCTGGGGAATCAGAGGCGGGGAATCAGAATTGGGGAATCAGAGATGGGGAATCAGAGATGGGGAATCAGAGGCGGGGAATCAGACGCGGGGAATCAGAGGTGGTGAATCAGAGATGTGGAATCAGAGGCGGGGAATCAGAGGCAGGGAATCAGACGCGGGGAATCAGAGGCGGGGAATCATAGCTGGTGAATCAGAGGCGGGGAATGAGATATGGGGAATCAGAGGCGGGGAATCAGAGGCGGGGAAACAGTGGCGAGGAATCAGATATGTGGAATCAGAGGTGGCAAATCAAAGACGGTGAATCAGAGATGGGGAATCAGAGGCGGGGAATCAGAGGCAGGGGATCAAACACGGGGAATCAGAGGTGGGGAATCAGAGCTGGGGAATCAGAGGCGGGGAATCAGAGTTGGGGAATCAGAGGCGAGGAATCAGAGCTGGGGAATCAGAGGTGGGGAATCAGAGTCGGGGAATCAGAGGCAGGGAATCGGATGTGCGGAATCAGAGATGGGGAATCAGAGGTGGGGAATCAGAGGCGGTGAATCTGAGATGGGGAATCAGAGGCGGGGAATCAGAGGCAGGTTATCAGACACGGGGATTCAGAGGCTGGGAATCAGACGGGGGGAATCAAAGGCGGGGAATGAAGCTGGGGAATCAGAGGCAGCGAATCAGAGTTGGGGATTCAGAGGCGGGGAATCAGATATGGGGAAACAGAGGCGGGGAATCAGAGGCGGGCAAAGAGAGGCGGGGAATTAGATATGGGGAATCAGTGGTGGGGAATCAGAGGTGGTGAATCAGAGATGGGGAATCACAGGCGGGGAATCAGAGGCAGGGAATAGAACGCGGGGAATCAGAGGCAGGGAATAAGAGCTGGGGAATCAGAGGCGGGGAATCATAGTTGGGAATCAGAGGCGGGGAATCAGATATGGGGAAACAGAGGCGTGGAATCAGGGGCGGGGAAACAGAGGCGGGGAATCAGATATGGGGAATCGGATGCGGGGAATCAGAGGCGGGGAATCAGAGCTGGGGAATCAGAGGCGGGGAATCAGAGTTGGGGCATCAGAGGTGGGGAATTAGATATGGGGAAACAGAGGCGGGGAATCAGAGGCGTGGAAACAGAGGCGGGGAATCAGATATGGGGAATCAGAGATGGGGAATCAGAGGCAGGTAATCAGATGTGCGGAATCAGAGATGGGGAATCGGAGGCAGGGAATCAGAATCAGAAGCGGGGAGTCAGAGGCCGGGAATCAGAGGCCTGGAATCAGATGCTGGGAATAAGAGGCCGGGAATCAGAGGTGGGGAATCAGAGGCGGGCAAACAGAGGCGGGGAATTAGATATGGGGAATCAGTGGTGGGGAATCAGAGGTGGTGAATCAGAGATGGGGAATCACAGGCGGGGAATCAGAGGCAGGGAATAGAACGCGGGGAATCAGAGGCAGGGAATCAGAATTGGGGAATCAGAGATGGGGAATCAGAGATGGGGAATCAGAGGCGGGGAATCAGACGCGGGGAATCAGAGGCGGGGAATCATAGCTGGCGAATCAGAGGCGGGGAATCAGAGGTGGGGAATCAGAGGCGGGGAATCAGATATTGGGAATCAGAGGTGGGGAATCAGAGGCGGGGAAACAGAGGCGGGGAATCAGATATGGGGTATCAGAGGTGGGGAATCAGAGGTTGTGAATCGGAGATGGGGAATCAGAGGCGGGGAATCAGAGGCCGGTAATCAGACGCGGGGAATCAGAGGCGGGGAATCAGAGCTGGGAAATTAGAGGCAGGGAATCAGAGTTGGGGATTCAGAGGTGGGGAATCAGATATGGGGAAACAGAGGCGGGGAATCAGATGCGGGCAAATAGAGGCGGGGATCAGATATGGGGAAACAGAGGCGGGGAATCAGAGGCGGGGAATCAGAGGCGGGGAATCAGATATGGGGAATCAGAGGTAGGGAATCAGAGGTTGGGAATCAGAGGCTGGGAATCAGAGGCTGGGAATCAGATGCATGGAATCAGATGCGGGGAATCAGAGGCGGGGAATCAGAGCTGGGGAATCAGAGGTGGGGAATCAAAGTTGGGGAATCAGAGGCGGGGACTTAGATATGGGGAAACAGAGGCGGGGAATCAGAGGCGGGGAAACAGAGGCGGGGAATCAGATATGGGGAATCAGAGGTGGGGAATCAGAGGCAGGGAATTAGATTTGCGGAATCAGAGATGGGGAATCAGAAGCAGGGAATCAGAGGCCGGGAATCAGAGGCCGGAATCAGATGCCGGGAATAAGAGGCCGGGAATCAGAGGTGGGGAATCAGAGTCCGGGAATCAGAGATGGGGAATCAGAGGCGGGGAATGAGATATGGGGAATCAGAGGCTGGGAATCAGAGGCGGGGAAACAGAGGCAAGGAATCAGATATGGGGAATCAGAGGTGGCGAATCAAAGGCGGTGAATCAGAGATGGGGAATCAGAGGCGGGGAATCAGAGGCAGGGAATCAAACACGGGGAATCAGAGGCGGGGAATCAGAGCTGGGGAATCAGAGGCGGGGAATCAGAGTTGGGGAATCAGAGGCGGGGAATCAGAGCTGGGGAATCAGAGGTGGGGATAGGAGTCGGGGAATCAGAGGCAGGGAATCAGATGTGCGGAATCAGAGATGGGGAATCAGAGGTGGGGATTCAGAGGCTGTGAATCAGAGATGGGGAATCAGAGGCGGGTAATCAGAGGCAAGAAATCAGACACGGGGTTTCAGAGGCTGGGAATCAGACGGGGGAATCCAAGGCGGGGAATCAGAGCTGGGGAATCAGAGGCAGGGAATCAGAGTTGGGGATTCAGAGGCGGGGAATCAGATATGGGGAAACAGAGGCGGGGAATCAGAGTCGGGCAAACAGGCGGTGAATTAGATATGGGGAATCAGAGGTGGGGAATCAGAGGTGGTGAATCAGAGATGGGGAATCACAGGCGGGGAATCAGAGGCAGGGAATAGAACGCGGGGAATCAGAGGCAGGGAATCGGAGTTGGGGCATCAGAGGTTGGGAATTAGATATGGGGAAACAGAGGCGGGGAATCAGAGGCGGGGAAACAGAGGCGGGAAATCAGATATTGGGAATCAGAGGTGGGGAATCAGAGGCAGGGAATCAGATGTGCGGAATCAGAGATGGGGAATCAGAGGCAGGGAATCAGAATCAGAAGCGGGGAATCAGAGGCCGGGAAACAGAGGCGGGGAATCAGATATGGGGAATCAGAGGTGGGGAATCAGAGGCAGGGAATTAGATTTGCGGAATCAGAGATGGGGAATCAGAAGCAGGGAATCAGAGGCCGGGAATCAGAGGCCGGAATCAGATGCCGGGAATAAGAGGCCGGGAATCAGAGGTGGGGAATCAGAGTCCGGGAATCAGAGATGGGGAATCAGAGGCGGGGAATGAGATATGGGGAATCAGAGGCGGGAAATCAGAGGCGGGGAAACAGAGGCGAGGAATCAGATATGGGGAATCAGAGGTGGCGAATCAAAGGCGATGAATCAGAGATGGGGAATCAGAGGCGGGGAATCAGAGGCAGGGAATCAAACACGGGGAATCAGAGGCGGGGAATCAGAGCTGGGGAATCAGAGGCGGGGAATCAGAGTTGGGGAATCAGAGGCGGGGAATCAGATCTGGGGAATCAGAGGTGGGCATCAGAGTCGGGGAATCAGAGGCAGGGAATCAGATGTGCGGAATCAGAGATGGGGAATCAGAGGTGGGGAATCAGAGGCTGTGAATCAGAGATGGGGAATCAGAGGCGGGGAATCAGAGGCAAGAAATCAGACACGGGGTTTCAGAGGCTGGGAATCAGACGGGGGAATCAAAGGCGGGGAATCAGAGCTGGGGAATCAGAGGCAGGGATTCAGAGTTGGGGATTCAGAGGCGGGGAATCAGATATGGGGAAACAGAGGCGGGGAATCAGAGGCGGGCAAACAGAGGCGGGGAATTAGATATGGGGAATCAGAGGTGGGGAATCAGAGGTGGTGAATCAGAGATGGGGAATCACACGCGGGGAATCAGAGGCACGGAATAGAACGCGGGGAATCAGAGGCAGGGAATTAGAGTTGGGGCATCAGAGGTTGGGAATTAGATATGGGGAAACAGAGGCGGGGAATCAGAGGCGGGGAAACAGAGGCGGGAAATCAGATATGGGGAATCAGAGGTGGGGAATCAGAGGCAGGGAATCAGATGTGCGGAATCAGAGATGGGGAATCAGAGGCAGGGAATCAGAATCAGAAGCGGGGAATCAGAGGCCGGGGATCAGATGCTGGGAATAAGAGGCCGGGAATCAGAGGTGGGGAATCAGAGGCGGGGAATGAGATATGGAGTATCAGAGGCGGGGAATCAGAGGCGGGGAAACAGAGGTGGGGAATCAGATATGTGGAATCAGAGGTGGCGAATCAAATGCGGTGAATCAGAGGCAGGGAATCAAACACGGGAAATCAGAGGCGGGGAATCAGAGCTGGGGAATCAGAGGCGGGTAATCAGAGTTGGGGAATCAGAGGCAGGGAATCAGATATGGGGAAACAGGGGCAGGGAATCAGAGGCGGGGAAACAGAGGCGGGGAATCAGATATGGGGAATCAGAGGTGTGGAATCAGAGGTTGGGAATCAGAGGCAGGGAATCAGAGGCGGGGAATCAAACACGGGGAATCAGAGCTGGGGAATCAGAGGCGGGGAATTAGAGTTGGGGAATCAGAGGAGGGGAATCAGAGGCGGGGAAACAGAGGCGGGGAATCAGATATGGGGAATCAGAGGTGGGGAATCAGAGGTTGGGAATCAGAGGCAGGGAATCAGAGGCGGGGAATCAGAGGCGGGGAATCAGAGGCAGGGAATCAGATGTGCGGAATCGGGGATTGGGAATCAGAGGCAGGGAATCAGAGGCGGGGAATCAGAGGCGGGGAATCAGAGGCCGGGAATCAGATATGGGGAAACAGAGGTGGGGAATCAGAGGCGGGGAAACAGAGGCGGGGATTCAGATATGGGGAATCAGAGGTGGGGAATCAGAGGTTGGGATTCAGAGGCAGGGAATCAGAGGCTTGGAATCAGATGCAGGGAATCAGATGCGGGGAATCAGAGGCGGGGAATCAGAGCTGGGGAATCAGAGGTGGGGAATCAGAGTTGGGGAATCAGAGGCGGGGACTTAGATATTGGGAAACAGAGGCGGGGAATCAGAGGCGGGGAATCAGAGGCAGGGAGTCAGATGTGCGGAATCAGATATGGGGAATCAGAGGTGGGGAATCAGAGGTTGGGAATCAGAGGCAGGGAATCAGAGGCTTGGAATCAGATGCAGGGAATCAGATGCGGGGAATCAGAGGCGGGGAATCAGAGCTGGGGAATCAGAGGTGGGGAATCAGAGTTGGGGAATCAGAGGCGGGGACTCAGATATTGGGAAACAGAGGCGGGGAATCAGAGGCGGGGAAACAGAGGCGGGGAATCAGATATGGGGAATCAGAGATGGGTATTCAGAGGCGGGGAATGAGATATGGGGAATCAGAGGCAGGGAATCAGAATCAGAAGGAGGGAATCAGAGGCCGGGAATCAGAGGCCGGAATCAGATGCCGGGAATAAGAGGCCGGGAATCAGAGGTGGGGAATCAGAGTCCGGGAATCAGAGATGGGTATTCAGAGGCGGGGAATGAGATATGGGGAATCAGAGGCGGGGAATCAGAGGCGGGGAAACAGAGGCGGGGATTCAGATATGGGGAATCAGAGGTGGCGAATCAAAGGCGGTGAATCAGAGATGGGGAATCAGAGGCCGGGAATCAGAGGCAGGGAATCAAACACGGGGAATCAGAGGCGGGGAATCAGAGCTGGGGAATCAGAGGCGGGGAATCAGAGTTGGGGAATCAGAGGCGGGGAATCAGAGGAAGGGAATCAGAGGCGAGGAATCAGAGCTGGGGAATCAGAGGCGGGGAATCAGAATTGGGGAATCAGAGATGGGGAATCAGAGATGGGGAATCAGAGGCGGGGAATCAGACGCGGGGAATCAGAGGTGGTGAATCAGAGATGTGGAATCAGAGGCGGGGAATCAGAGGCAGGGAATCAGACGCGGGGAATCAGAGGCGGGGAATCATAGCTGGCGAATCAGAGGCGGGGAATGAGATATGGGGAATCAGAGGCGGGGAATCAGAGGCGGGGAAACAGTGGCGAGGAATCAGATATGTGGAATCAGAGGTGGCAAATCAAAGACAGTGAATCAGAGATGGGGAATCAGAGGCGGGGAATCAGAGGCAGGGGATCAAACACGGGGAATCAGAGGTGGGGAATCAGAGCTGGGGAATCAGAGGCGGGGAATCAGAGTTGGGGAATCAGAGGCGAGGAATCAGAGCTGGGGAATCAGAGGTGGGGAATCAGAGTCGGGGAATCAGAGGCAGGGAATCGGATGTGCGGAATCAGAGATGGGGAATCAGAGGTGGGGAATCAGAGGCGGTGAATCTGAGATGGGGAATCAGAGGCGGGGAATCAGAGGCAGGTTATCAGACACGGGGATTCAGAGGCTGGGAATCAGACGGGGGGAATCAAAGGCGGGGAATGAAGCTGGGGAATCAGAGGCAGCGAATCAGAGTTGGGGATTCAGAGGCGGGGAATCAGATATGGGGAAACAGAGGCGGGGAATCAGAGGCGGGCAAAGAGAGGCGGGGAATTAGATATGGGGAATCAGTGGTGGGGAATCAGAGGTGGTGAATCAGAGATGGGGAATCACAGGCGGGGAATCAGAGGCAGGGAATAGAACGCGGGGAATCAGAGGCAGGGAATAAGAGCTGGGGAATCAGAGGCGGGGAATCATAGTTGGGAATCAGAGGCGGGGAATCAGATATGGGGAAACAGAGGCGTGGAATCAGGGGCGGGGAAACAGAGGCGGGGAATGAGATATGGGGAATCGGATGCGGGGAATCAGAGGCGGGGAATCAGAGCTGGGGAATCAGAGGCGGGGAATCAGAGTTGGGGCATCAGAGGTGGGGAATTAGATATGGGGAAACAGAGGCGGGGAATCAGAGGCGTGGAAACAGAGGCGGGGAATCAGATATGGGGAATCAGAGATGGGGAATCAGAGGCAGGTAATCAGATGTGCGGAATCAGAGATGGGGAATCGGAGGCAGGGAATCAGAATCAGAAGCGGGGAGTCAGAGGCCGGGAATCAGAGGCCTGGAATCAGATGCTGGGAATAAGAGGCCGGGAATCAGAGGTGGGGAATCAGAGTCTGGGAATCAGTGATGGGGATTCAGAGGCGGGGAATGAGATATGGAGAATCAGAGGCGGGGAATCAGAGGCGGGGAAACAGAGGTGGGGAATCAGATATGGGGAATCAGAGGTGGCGAATCAAAGGCGGTGAATCAGAGATGGGGAATCAGAGGCGGGTAATCAGAGGCAGGGAATCAAACACGGGGAATCAGAGGCGTGGTATCAGAGCTGGGGAATCAGAGGCTGGGAATCAAAGTTGGGGAATCAGAGGCAGGGAATCAGATATGGGGAAACAGGGGCGGGGAATCAGAGGCGGGGAAACAGAGGCGGGGAATCAGATATGGGGAATCAGAGGCGGGGAATTAGAGTTGGGGAATCAGAGGCGGGGAATCAGAGGCGGGGAAACAGAGGCGGGGAATCAAACACGGGGAATCAGAGGTGGGGAATCAGAGGTTGGGATCAGTGGCAGGGAATCAGAGGCGGGGAATCAGAGGCGGGGAATCAGAGGCAGGGAATCAGATGTGCGGAATCAGAGATGGGGAATCAGAGGCAGGGAATCAGAGGCGGGGAATCAGAGGCGGGGAATCAGAGGCCGGGAATCAGATATGGGGAAACAGAGGCAGGGAATCAGAGGCGGGGAAACAGAGGCTGGGAATCAGATATGGGGAATCAGAGGTGGGGAATCAGAGGTTGGGAATCAGAGGCAGGGAATCAGAGGCTTGGAATCAGATGCAGGGAATCAGATGCGGGGAATCAGAGGCGGGGAATCAGAGCTGGGGAATCAGAGGTGGGGAATCAGAGTTGGGGAATCAGAGGCGGGGACTTAGATATTGGGAAACAGAGGCGGGGAATCAGAGGCGGGGAAACAGAGGCGGGGAATCAGATATGGGGAATCAGAGATGGGGAATCAGAGGCAGGGAATCAGATGTGCGGAATCAGAGATGGGGAATCAAAGGCAGGGAATCAGACTCAGAAGCAGGGAATCAGAGGCCGGGAATCAGAGGCCGGAATCAGATGCCGGGAATAAGAGGCCGGGAATCAGAGGTGGGGAATCAGAGTCCGGGAATCAGAGATGGGGATTCAGAGGCGGGGAATGAGATATGGGGAATCAGAGGCGGGGAATCAGAGGCGGGAAAACAGAGGCGGGGTATCAGATATGGGGAATCAGAGGTGGCGAATCAAAGGCGGTGAATCAGAGATGGGGAATCGGAGGCCGGGAATCAGAGGCAGGGAATCAAACACGGGGAATCAGAGGCGGGGAATCAGAGCTGGGGAATCAGAGGCTGGGAATCAAAGTTGGGGAATCAGAGGCAGGGAATCAGATATGGGGAAACAGGGGCGGGGAATCAGAGGCGGGGAAACAGAGGCGGGGAATCAGATATGGGGAATCAGAGGCGGGGAATTAGAGTTGTGGAATCAGAGGCGGGGAATCAGAGACGGGGAAACAGAGGCGGGGAATCAAACACGGGGAATCAGAGGTGGGGAATCAGAGGTTGGGAATCAGAGGCAGGGAATCAGAGGCGGGGAATCAGAGGCGGGGAATCAGAGGCAGGGAATCAGATGTGCGGAATCGGAGATGGGGAATCAGAGGCAGGGAATCAGAGGCGGGGAATCAGAGGCGGGGATTCAGAGGCTGGGAATCAGATATGGGGAAACAGAGGCGGGGAATCAGAGGCGGGGAATCAGAGGCTGAGAATCAGATATGGGGAATCAGAGGTGGGGAATCAGAGGTTGAAAATCAGAGGCAGGGAATCAGATGCGGGGAATCAGAGGCGGGGAATCAGAGCTGGGGAATCAGAGGTGGGGAATCAGAGTTGGGGAATCAGAGGCGGGGACTTAGATATTAGGAAACAGAGGCGGGGAATCAGAGGCGGGGAAACAGAGTCGGGGAATCAGATATGGGGAATCAGAGATGGGGAATCAGAGGCAGGGAATCAGATGTGCGGAATCAGAGATGGGGAATCAAAGGCAGGGAATCAGAATCAGAAGCAGGGAATCAGAGGCCGGGAATCAGAGGCCGGAATCAGATGCCGGGAATAAGAGGCCGGGAATCAGAGGTGGGGAATCAGAGTCCGGGAATCAGAGATGGGGATTCAGAGGCGGGGAATGAGATATGGGGAATCAGAGGCGGGGAATCAGAGGCGGTGAAACAGAGGCGGGGAATCAGATATGGGGAATCAGAGGTGGCGAATCAAAGGCGGTGAATCAGAGATGGGGAATCAGAGGCAGGGAATCAGAGGCAGGGAATCAAACACGCGGAATCAGAGGCGGGGAATCAGAATTGGGGAATCAGAGATGGGGAATCTGAGATGGGGAATCAGAGGTGGGGAATCAGACGCGGGGAATCTGAGGTGGTGAATCAGAGATGTTGACTGAGAGGCGGGGAATCAGAGGCAGGGTATCAGAGTTGGGGCATCAGAGGTTGGGAATTAGATATGGGGAAACAGAGGTGGGGAATCAGAGGCGGGGAAACAGAGGCGGGAAATCAGATATGGGGAATCAGAGGTGGGGAATCAGAGGCAGGGAATCAGATGTGCGGAATCAGAGATGGGGAATCAGAGGCAGGGAATCAGAATCAGAAGCGGGGAATCAGAGGCCGGGAAACAGAGGCGGGGAATCAGATATGGGGAATCAGAGGTGGGGAATCAGAGGCAGGGAATTAGATTTGCGGAATCAGAGATGGGGAATCAGAAGCAGGGAATCAGAGGCCAGGAATCAGAGGCCGGAATCAGATGCCGGGAATAAGAGGCCGGGAATCAGAGGTGGGGAATCAGTCCGGGAATCAGAGATGGGGAATCAGAGGCGGGGAATGAGATATGGGGAATCAGAGGCGGGGAATCAGAGGCGGGGAAACAGAGGCGAGGAATCAGATATGGGGAATCAGAGGTGGCGAATCAAAGGCGATGAATCAGAGATGGGGAATCAGAGGCGGGGAATCAGAGCTGGGGAATCAGAGGCGTGGAATCAGAGTTGGGGAATCAGAGGCGGGGAATCAGAGCTGGGGAATCAGAGGTGGGGATCAGAGTCGTGGAATCGGAGGCAGGGAATCAGATGTGCGGAATCAGAGATGGTGAATCAGAGGTGGGGAATCAGAGGCTGTGAATCAGAGATGGGGAATCAGAGGCGGGGAATCAGAGGCAAGAAATCAGACACGGGGTTTCAGAGGCTGGGAATCAGATGGGGGAATCAAAGGCGGGGAATCAGAGCTGGGGAATCAGAGGCAGGGAATCAGAGTTGGGGATTCAGAGGCGGGGAATCAGATATGGGGATACAGAGGCGGGGAATCAGAGGCGGGCAAACAGAGACGGGGAATTAGATATGGGGAATCAGAGGTGGCGAATCAGAGGTGGTGAATCAGAGATGGGGAATCACAGGCGGGGAATCAGAGGCAGGGAATAGAACGCGGGGAATCAGAGGCAGGGAATCAGAGTTGGGGCATCAGAGGTTGGGAATTAGATATGGGGAAACAGAAGCGGGGAATCAGAGGCGGGGAAACAGAGGCGGGAAATCAGATATGGGGAATCAGAGTTTGGGAATCAGAGGCTGGGAATCAGATGTGCGGAATCAGAGATGGGGAATCAGAGGCAGGGAATCAGAATCAGAAGCGGGGAATCAGAGGCCGGGAATCAGATGCTGGGAATAAGAGGCCGGGAATCAGAGGTGGGGAATCAGAGTCCGGGAATCAGAGATGGGGATTCAGAGGCGGGGAATGAGATATGGAGAATCAGAGGCGGGGAATCAGAGGCGGGGAAACAGAGGTGGGGAATCAGATATGTGGAATCAGAGGTGGCGAATCAAAGGCGGTGAATCAGAGATGGGGAATCAGAGGCGGGGAATCAGAGGCAGGGAATCAAACACGGGAAATCAGAGGCGGGGAATCAGAGCTGGGGAATCAGAGGCGGGGAATCAGAGTTGGGGAATCAGAGGCAGGGAATCAGATATGGGGAAACAGGGGCAGGGAATCAGAGGCGGGGAAACAGAGGCGGGGAATCAGATATGGGGAATCAGAGGTGTGGAATCAGAGGTTGGGAATCAGAGGCAGGGAATCAGAGGCGGGGAATCAAACACGGGGAATCAGAGCTGGGGAATCAGAGGCGGGGAATTAGAGTTGGGGAATCAGAGGAGGGGAATCAGAGGCGGGGAAACAGAGGCGGGGAATCAGATATGGGGAATCAGAGGTGGGGAATCAGAGGTTGGGAATCAGAGGCAGGGAATCAGAGGCGGGGAATCAGAGGCGGGGAATCAGAGGCAGGGAATCAGATGTGCGGAATCGGGGATGGGGAATCAGAGGCAGGGAATCAGAGGCGGGGAATCAGAGGCGGGGAATCAGAGGCCGGGAATCAGATATGGGGAAACACAGGTGGGGAATCAGAGGCGGGGAAACAGAGGTGGGGATTCAGATATGGGGAATCAGAGGTAGGGAATCAGAGGTTGGGAATCAGAGGCAGGGAATCAGAGGCTTGGAATCAGATGCAGGGAATCAGATGCGGGGAATCAGAGGCGGGGAATCAGAGCTGGGGAATCAGAGGTGGGGAATCAGAGTTGGGGAATCAGAGGCGGGGACTTAGATATTGGGAAACAGAGGCGGGGAATCAGAGGCGGGGAATCAGAGGCAGGGAATCAGATGTGCGGAATCAAAGGCGGGGAATCAGAGCTGGGGAATCAGAGGCAGGGATTCAGAGTTGGGGATTCAGAGGCGGGGAATCAGATATGGGGAAACAGAGGCGGGGAATCAGAGGCGGGCAAACAGAGGCGGGGAATTAGATATGGGGAATCAGAGGTGGGGAATCAGAGGTGGTGAATCAGAGATGGGGAATCACACGCGGGGAATCAGAGGCACGGAATAGAACGCGTGGAATCAGAGGCAGGGAATTAGAGTTGGGGCATCAGAGGTTGGGAATTAGATATGGGGAAACAGAGGGGGGAATCAGAGGCGGGGAAACAGAGGCGGGAAATCAGATATGGGGAATCAGAGGTGGGGAATCAGAGGCAGGGAATCAGATGTGCGGAATCAGAGATGGGGAATCAGAGGCAGGGAATCAGAATCAGAAGCGGGGAATCAGAGGCCGGGGATCAGATGCTGGGAATAAGAGGCCGGGAATCAGAGGTGGGGAATCAGAGGCGGGGAATGAGATATGGAGTATCAGAGGCGGGGAATCAGAGGCGGGGAAACAGAGGTGGGGAATCAGATATGTGGAATCAGAGGTGGCGAATCAAATGCGGTGAATCAGAGGCAGGGAATCAAACACGGGAAATCAGAGGCGGGGAATCAGAGCTGGGGAATCAGAGGCGGGGAATCAGAGTTGGGGAATCAGAGGCAGGGAATCAGATATGGGGAAACAGGGGCAGGGAATCAGAGGCGGGGAAACAGAGGCGGGGAATCAGATATGGGGAATCAGAGGTGTGGAATCAGAGGTTGGGAATCAGAGGCAGGGAATCAGAGGCGGGGAATCAAACACGGGGAATCAGAGCTGGGGAATCAGAGGCGGGGAATTAGAGTTGGGGAATCAGAGGAGGGGAATCAGAGGCGGGGAAACAGAGGCGGGGAATCAGATATGTGGAATCAGAGGTGGGGAATCAGAGGTTGGGAATCAGAGGCAGGGAATCAGAGGCGGGGAATCAGAGGCGGGGAATCAGAGGCAGGGAATCAGATGTGCGGAATCGGGGATGGGGAATCAGAGGCAGGGAATCAGAGGCGGGGAATCAGAGGCGGGGAATCAGAGGCCGGGAATCAGATATGGGGAAACAGAGGTGGGGAATCAGAGGCGGGGAAACAGAGGCGGGGATTCAGATATGGGGAATCAGAGGTGGGGAATCAGAGGTTGGGAATCAGAGGCAGGGAATCAGAGGCTTGGAATCAGATGCAGGGAATCAGATGCGGGGAATCAGAGGCGGGGAATCAGAGCTGGGGAATCAGAGCTGGGGAATCAGAGTTGGGGAATCAGAGGCGGGGACTTAGATATTGGGAAACAGAGGCGGGGAATCAGAGGCGGGGAATCAGAGGCAGGGAATCAGATGTGCGGAATCAGAGATGGGGAATCAGAGGCAGGGAATCAGAATCAGAAGGAGGGAATCAGAGGCCGGGAATCAGAGGCCGGAATCAGATGCCGGGAATAAGAGGCCGGGAATCAGAGGTGGGGAATCAGAGTCCGGGAATCAGAGATGGGTATTCAGAGGCGGGGAATGAGATATGGGGAATCAGAGGCGGGGAATCAGAGGCGGGGAAACAGAGGCGGGGATTCAGATATGGGGAATCAGAGGTGGCGAATCAAAGGCGGTGAATCAGAGATGGGGAATCAGAGGCCGGGAATCAGAGGCAGGGAATCAAACACGGGGAATCAGAGGCGGGGAATCAGAGCTGGGGAATCAGAGGCGGGGAATCAGAGTTGGGAAATCAGAGGCGGGGAATCAGAGGAAGGGAATCAGAGGCGAGGAATCAGAGCTGGGGAATCAGAGGCGGGGAATCAGAATTGGGGAATCAGAGATGGGGAATCAGAGATGGGGAATCAGAGGCGGGGAATCAGACGCGGGGAATCAGAGGTGGTGAATCAGAGATGTGGAATCAGAGGCGGGGAATCAGAGGCAGGGAATCAGACGCGGGGAATCAGAGGCGGGGAATCATAGCTGGCGAATCAGAGGCGGGGAATGAGATATGGGGAATCAGAGGCGGGGAATCAGAGGCGGGGAAACAGTGGCGAGGAATCAGATATGTGGAATCAGAGGTGGCAAATCAAAGACGGTGAATCAGAGATGGGGAATCAGAGGCGGGGAATCAGAGGCAGGGGATCAAACACGGGGAATCAGAGGTGGGGAATCAGAGCTGGGGAATCAGAGGCGGGGAATCAGAGTTGGGGAATCAGAGGCGAGGAATCAGAGCTGGGGAATCAGAGGTGGGGAATCAGAGTCGGGGAATCAGAGGCAGGGAATCGGATGTGCGGAATCAGAGATGGGGAATCAGAGGTGGGGAATCAGAGGCGGTGAATCTGAGATGGGGAATCAGAGGCGGGGAATCAGAGGCAGGTTATCAGACACGGGGATTCAGAGGCTGGGAATCAGACGGGGGGAATCAAAGGCGGGGAATGAAGCTGGGGAATCAGAGGCAGCGAATCAGAGTTGGGGATTCAGAGGCGGGGAATCAGATATGGGGAAACAGAGGCGGGGAATCAGAGGCGGGCAAAGAGAGGCGGGGAATTAGATATGGGGAATCAGTGGTGGGGAATCAGAGGTGGTGAATCAGAGATGGGGAATCACAGGCGGGGAATCAGAGGCAGGGAATAGAACGCGGGGAATCAGAGGCAGGGAATAAGAGCTGGGGAATCAGAGGCGGGGAATCATAGTTGGGAATCAGAGGCGGGGAATCAGATATGGGGAAACAGAGGCGTGGAATCAGGGGCGGGGAAACAGAGGCGGGGAATCAGATATGGGGAATCGGATGCGGGGAATCAGAGGCGGGGAATCAGAGCTGGGGAATCAGAGGCGGGGAATCAGAGTTGGGGCATCAGAGGTGGGGAATTAGATATGGGGAAACAGAGGCGGGGAATCAGAGGCGTGGAAACAGAGGCGGGGAATCAGATATGGGGAATCAGAGATGGGGAATCAGAGGCAGGTAATCAGATGTGCGGAATCAGAGATGGGGAATCGGAGGCAGGGAATCAGAATCAGAAGCGGGGAGTCAGAGGCCGGGAATCAGAGGCCTGGAATCAGATGCTGGGAATAAGAGGCCGGGAATCAGAGGTGGGGAATCAGAGTCTGGGAATCAGTGATGGGGATTCAGAGGCGGGGAATGAGATATGGAGAATCAGAGGCGGGGAATCAGAGGCGGGGAAACAGAGGTGGGGAATCAGATATGGGGAATCAGAGGTGGCGAATCAAAGGCGGTGAATCAGAGATGGGGAATCAGAGGCGGGTAATCAGAGGCAGGGAATCAAACACGGGGAATCAGAGGCGTGGTATCAGAGCTGGGGAATCAGAGGCTGGGAATCAAAGTTGGGGAATCAGAGGCAGGGAATCAGATATGGGGAAACAGGGGCGGGGAATCAGAGGCGGGGAAACAGAGGCGGGGAATCAGATATGGGGAATCAGAGGCGGGGAATTAGAGTTGGGGAATCAGAGGCGGGGAATCAGAGGCGGGGAAACAGAGGCGGGGAATCAAACACGGGGAATCAGAGGTGGGGAATCAGAGGTTGGGATCAGTGGCAGGGAATCAGAGGCGGGGAATCAGAGGCGGGGAATCAGAGGCAGGGAATCAGATGTGCGGAATCAGAGATGGGGAATCAGAGGCAGGGAATCAGAGGCGGGGAATCAGAGGCGGGGAATCAGAGGCCGGGAATCAGATATGGGGAATCAGAGGTGGGGAATCAGAGGTTGGGAATCAGAGGCAGGGAATCAGAGGCTTGGAATCAGATGCAGGGAATCAGATGCGGGGAATCAGAGGCGGGGAATCAGAGCTGGGGTATCAGAGTTGGGGAATCAGAGGCGGGGACTTAGATATTGGGAAACAGAGGCGGGGAATCAGAGGCGGGGAAACAGAGGCGGGGAATCAGATATGGGGAATCAGAGATGGGGAATCAGAGGCAGGGAATCAGATGTGCGGAATCAGAGATGGGGAATCAAAGGCAGGGAATCAGACTCAGAAGCAGGGAATCAGAGGCCGGGAATCAGAGGCCGGAATCAGATGCCGGGAATAAGAGGCCGGGAATCAGAGGTGGGGAATCAGAGTCCGGGAATCAGAGATGGGGATTTAGAGGCGGGGAATGAGATATGGGGAATCAGAGGCGGGGAATCAGAGGCGGGGAAACAGAGGCGGGGTATCAGATATGGGGAATCAGAGGTGGCGAATCAAAGGCGGTGAATCAGAGATGGGGAATCGGAGGCCGGGAATCAGAGGCAGGGAATCAAACACGGGGAATCAGAGGCGGGGAATCAGAGCTGGGGAATCAGAGGCTGGGAATCAAAGTTGGGGAATCAGAGGCAGGGAATCAGATATGGGGAAACAGGGGCGGGGAATCAGAGGCGGGGAAACAGAGGCGGGGAATCAGATATGGGGAATCAGAGGCGGGGAATTAGAGTTGTGGAATCAGAGGCGGGGAATCAGAGACGGGGAAACAGAGGCGGGGAATCAAACACGGGGAATCAGAGGTGGGGAATCAGAGGTTGGGAATCAGAGGCAGGGAATTAGAGGCGGGGAATCAGAGGCGGGGAATCAGAGGCAGGGAATCAGATGTGCGGAATCGGAGATGGGGAATCAGAGGCAGGGAATCAGAGGCGGGGAATCAGAGGCGGGGATTCAGAGGCTGGGAATCAGATATGGGGAAACAGAGGCGGGGAATCAGAGGCGGGGAATCAGAGGTTGAGTATCAGATATGGGGAATCAGAGGTGGGGAATCAGAGGTTGAAAATCAGAGGCAGGGAATCAGATGCGGGGAATCAGAGGCGGGGAATCAGAGCTGGGGAATCAGAGGTGGGGAATCAGAGTTGGGGAATCAGAGGCGGGGACTTAGATATTGGGAAACAGAGGCGGGGAATCAGAGGCGGGGAAACAGAGTCGGGGAATCAGATATGGGGAATCAGAGATGGGGAATCAGAGGCAGGGAATCAGATGTGCGGAATCAGAGATGGGGAATCAAAGGCAGGGAATCAGAATCAGAAGCAGGGAATCAGAGGCCGGGAATCAGAGGCCGGAATCAGATGCCAGGAATAAGAGGCCGGGAATCAGAGGTGGGGAATCAGAGTCCGGGAATCAGAGATGGGGATTCAGAGGCGGGGAATGAGATATGGGGAATCAGAGGCGGGGAATCAGAGGCGGTGAAACAGAGGCGGGGAATCAGATATGGGGAATCAGAGGTGGCGAATCAAAGGCGGTGAATCAGAGATGGGGAATCAGAGGCAGGGAATCAGAGGCAGGGAATCAAACACGCGGAATCAGAGGCGGGGAATCAGAATTGGGGAATCAGAGATGGGGAATCTGAGATGGGGAATCAGAGGTGGGGAATCAGACGCGGGGAATCTGAGGTGGTGAATCAGAGATGTTGACTGAGAGGCGGGGAATCAGAGGCAGGGTATCAGAGTTGGGGCATCAGAGGTTGGGAATTAGATATGGGGAAACAGAGGTGGGGAATCAGAGGCGGGGAAACAGAGGCGGGAAATCAGATATGGGGAATCAGAGGTGGGGAATCAGAGGCAGGGAATCAGATGTGCGGAATCAGAGATGGGGAATCAGAGGCAGGGAATCAGAATCAGAAGCGGGGAATCAGAGGCCGGGAAACAGAGGCGGGGAATCAGATATGGGGAATCAGAGGTGGGGAATCAGATGCCGGGAATAAGAGGCCGGGAATCAGAGGTGGGGAATCAGTCCGGGAATCAGAGATGGGGAATCAGAGGCGGGGAATGAGATATGGGGAATCAGAGGCGGGGAATCAGAGGCGGGGAAACAGAGGCGAGGAATCAGATATGGGGAATCAGAGGTGGCGAATCAAAGGCGATGAATCAGAGATGGGGAATCAGAGGCGGGGAATCAGAGCTGGGGAATCAGAGGCGTGGAATCAGAGTTGGGGAATCAGAGGCGGGGAATCAGAGCTGGGGAATCAGAGGTGGGGATCAGAGTCGTGGAATCGGAGGCAGGGAATCAGATGTGCGGAATCAGAGATGGTGAATCAGAGGTGGGGAATCAGAGGCTGTGAATCAGAGATGGGGAATCAGAGGCGGGGAATCAGAGGCAAGAAATCAGACACGGGGTTTCAGAGGCTGGGAATCAGATGGGGGAATCAAAGGCGGGGAATCAGAGCTGGGGAATCAGAGGCAGGGAATCAGAGTTGGGGATTCAGAGGCGGGGAATCAGATATGGGGATACAGAGGCGGGGAATCAGAGGCGGGCAAACAGAGACGGGGAATTAGATATGGGGAATCAGAGGTGGCGAATCAGAGGTGGTGAATCAGAGATGGGGAATCACAGGCGGGGAATCAGAGGCAGGGAATAGAACGCGGGGAATCAGAGGCAGGGAATCAGAGTTGGGGCATCAGAGGTTGGGAATTAGATATGGGGAAACAGAGGCGGGGAATCAGAGGCGGGGAAACAGAGGCGGGAAATCAGATATGGGGAATCAGAGTTTGGGAATCAGAGGCAGGGAATCAGATGTGCGGAATCAGAGATGGGGAATCAGAGGCAGGGAATCAGAATCAGAAGCGGGGAATCAGAGGCCGGGAATCAGATGCTGGGAATAAGAGGCCGGGAATCAGAGGTGGGGAATCAGAGTCCGGGAATCAGAGATGGGGATTCAGAGGCGGGGAATGAGATATGGAGAATCAGAGGCGGGGAATCAGAGGCGGGGAAACAGAGGTGGGGAATCAGATATGTGGAATCAGAGGTGGCGAATCAAAGGCGGTGAATCAGAGATGGGGAATCAGAGGCGGGGAATCAGAGGCAGGGAATCAAACACGGGAAATCAGAGGCGGGGAATCAGAGCTGGGGAATCAGAGGCGGGGAATCAGAGTTGGGGAATCAGAGGCAGGGAATCAGATATGGGGAAACAGGGGCAGGGAATCAGAGGCGGGGAAACAGAGGCGGGGAATCAGATATGGGGAATCAGAGGTGTGGAATCAGAGGTTGGGAATCAGAGGCAGGGAATCAGAGGCGGGGAATCAAACACGGGGAATCAGAGCTGGGGAATCAGAGGCGGGGAATTAGAGTTGGGGAATCAGAGGAGGGGAATCAGAGGCGGGGAAACAGAGGCGGGGAATCAGATATGGGGAATCAGAGGTGGGGAATCAGAGGTTGGGAATCAGAGGCAGGGAATCAGAGGCGGGGAATCAGAGGCGGGGAATCAGAGGCAGGGAATCAGATGTGCGGAATCGGGGATGGGGAATCAGAGGCAGGGAATCAGAGGCGGGGAATCAGAGGCGGGGAATCAGAGGCCGGGAATCAGATATGGGGAAACACAGGTGGGGAATCAGAGGCGGGGAAACAGAGGTGGGGATTCAGATATGGGGAATCAGAGGTAGGGAATCAGAGGTTGGGAATCAGAGGCAGGGAATCAGAGGCTTGGAACCTGATGCAGGGAATCAGATGCGGGGAATCAGAGGCGGGGAATCAGAGCTGGGGAATCAGAGGTGGGGAATCAGAGTTGGGGAATCAGAGGCGGGGACTTAGATATTGGGAAACAGAGGCGGGGAATCAGAGGCGGGGAATCAGAGGCAGGGAATCAGATGTGCGGAATCAGAGATGGGGAATCAGAGGCAGGGAATCAGAATCAGAAGCAGGGAATCAGAGGCCGGGAATCAGAGGCCGGAATCAGATGCCGGGAATAAGAGGCCGGGAATCAGAGGTTGGGAATCAGAGTCCGGGAATCAGAGATGGGGATTCAGAGGCGGGGAATGAGATATGGGGAATCAGAGGCGGGGAATCAGAGGCGGGGAAACAGAGGCGGGGAATCAGATATGGGGAATCAGAGGTGGCGAATCAAAGGCGGTGAATCAGAGATGGGGAATCAGAGGCCGGGAATCAGAGGCAGGGAATCAAACACGGAAAATCAGAGGCGGGGAATCAGAGCTGGGGAATCAGAGTTGGGGAATCAGAGGCGGGGACTTAGATATTGGGAAACAGAGGCGGGGAATCAGAGGCGGGGAATCAGAGGCAGGGAATCAGATGTGCGGAATCAGAGATGGGGAATCAGAGGCAGGGAATCAGAATCAGAAGCAGGGAATCAGAGGCCGGGAATCAGAGGCCGGAATCAGATGCCGGGAATAAGAGGCCGGGAATCAGAGGTTGGGAATCAGAGTCCGGGAATCAGAGATGGGGATTCAGAGGCGGGGAATGAGATATGGGGAATCAGAGGCGGGGAATCAGAGGCGGGGAAACAGAGGCGGGGAATCAGATATGGGGAATCAGAGGTGGCGAATCAAAGGCGGTGAATCAGAGATGGGGAATCAGAGGCCGGGAATCAGAGGCAGGGAATCAAACACGGAAAATCAGAGGCGGGGAATCAGAGCTGGGGAATCAGAGGCGGGGAATCAGAGTTGGGGAATCAGAGGCGGGGAATCAGACGCAGGGAATCAATATGGGAAATCAGAGGTGGGGAATCAGAGGTTGGGAATCAGAGGAAGGGAATCAGAGGCGAGGAATCAGAGCTGGGGAATCAGAGGCGGGGAATCAGAATTGGGGAATCAGAGATGGGGAATCAGAGATGGGGAATCAGAGGCGGGGAATCAGACGCGGGGAATCAGAGGTGGTGAATCAGAGATGTGGAATCAGAGGCGGGGAATCAGAGGCAGGGAATCAGACGCGGGGAATCAGAGGCGGGGAATCATAGCTGGCGAATCAGAGGCGGGGAATGAGATATGGGGAATCAGAGGTGGCGAATCAAAGACGGTGAATCAAAGATGGGGAATCAGAGGTGGGGAATCAGAGGCAGGGGATCAAACACGGGGAATCAGAGGTAGGGAATCAGAGCTGGGGAATCAGAGGCGGGGAATCAGAGTTGGGGAATCAGAGGCGAGGAATCAGAGCTGGGGAATCAGAGGTGGGGAATCAGAGTCGGGGAATCAGAGGCAGGGAATCGGATGTGCGGAATCAGAGATGGGGAATCAGAGGTGGGGAATCAGAGTTGGGGAATCAGAGGCGGGGACTTAGATATTGGGAAACAGAGGCGGGGAATCAGAGGCGGGGAATCAGAGGCAGGGAATCAGATGTGCGGAATCAGAGATGGGGAATCAGAGGCAGGGAATCAGAATCAGAAGCAGGGAATCAGAGGCCGGGAATCAGAGGCCGGAATCAGATGCCGGGAATAAGAGGCCGGGAATCAGAGGTTGGGAATCAGAGTCCGGGAATCAGAGATGGGGATTCAGAGGCGGGGAATGAGATATGGGGAATCAGAGGCGGGGAATCAGAGGCGGGGAAACAGAGGCGGGGAATCAGATATGGGGAATCAGAGGTGGCGAATCAAAGGCGGTGAATCAGAGATGGGGAATCAGAGGCCGGGAATCAGAGGCAGGGAATCAAACACGGAAAATCAGAGGCGGGGAATCAGAGCTGGGGAATCAGAGTTGGGGAATCAGAGGCGGGGACTTAGATATTGGGAAACAGAGGCGGGGAATCAGAGGCGGGGAATCAGAGGCAGGGAATCAGATGTGCGGAATCAGAGATGGGGAATCAGAGGCAGGGAATCAGAATCAGAAGCAGGGAATCAGAGGCCGGGAATCAGAGGCCGGAATCAGATGCCGGGAATAAGAGGCCGGGAATCAGAGGTTGGGAATCAGAGTCCGGGAATCAGAGATGGGGATTCAGAGGCGGGGAATGAGATATGGGGAATCAGAGGCGGGGAATCAGAGGCGGGGAAACAGAGGCGGGGAATCAGATATGGGGAATCAGAGGTGGCGAATCAAAGGCGGTGAATCAGAGATGGGGAATCAGAGGCCGGGAATCAGAGGCAGGGAATCAAACACGGAAAATCAGAGGCGGGGAATCAGAGCTGGGGAATCAGAGGCGGGGAATCAGAGTTGGGGAATCAGAGGCGGGGAATCAGACGCAGGGAATCAATATGGGAAATCAGAGGTGGGGAATCAGAGGTTGGGAATCAGAGGAAGGGAATCAGAGGCGAGGAATCAGAGCTGGGGAATCAGAGGCGGGGAATCAGAATTGGGGAATCAGAGATGGGGAATCAGAGATGGGGAATCAGAGGCGGGGAATCAGACGCGGGGAATCAGAGGTGGTGAATCAGAGATGTGGAATCAGAGGCGGGGAATCAGAGGCAGGGAATCAGACGCGGGGAATCAGAGGCGGGGAATCATAGCTGGCGAATCAGAGGCGGGGAATGAGATATGGGGAATCAGAGGTGGCGAATCAAAGACGGTGAATCAAAGATGGGGAATCAGAGGTGGGGAATCAGAGGCAGGGGATCAAACACGGGGAATCAGAGGTAGGGAATCAGAGCTGGGGAATCAGAGGCGGGGAATCAGAGTTGGGGAATCAGAGGCGAGGAATCAGAGCTGGGGAATCAGAGGTGGGGAATCAGAGTCGGGGAATCAGAGGCAGGGAATCGGATGTGCGGAATCAGAGATGGGGAATCAGAGGTGGGGAATCAGAGGCGGTGAATCTGAGATGGGGAATCAGAGGCGGGGAATCAGAGGCAGGTTATCAGACTCGGGGATTCAGAGGCTGGGAATCAGACGGGGGGAATCAAAGGCGGGGAATGAAGCTGGGGAATCAGAGGCAGCGAATCAGAGTTGGGGATTCAGAGGCGGGGAATCAGATATGGGGAAACAGAGGCGGGGAATCAGAGGCGGGCAAACAGAGGTGGGGAATTAGATATGGGGAATCAGTGGTGGGGAATCAGAGGTGGTGAATCAGAGATGGGGAATCACAGGCGGGGAATCAGAGGCTGGGAATAGAACGCGGGGAATCAGAGGCAGGGAATCAGAGCTGGGGAATCAGAGGCGGGGAATCATAGTTGGGAATCAGAGGCGGGGAATCAGATATGGGGAAACAGAGGCGGGGAATCAGGGGTGTGGAAACAGAGGCGGGGAATCAGATATGGGGAATCGGATGCGGGGAATCAGAGGCGGGGAATCAGAGCTGGGGAATCAGAGGCGGGGAATCAGAGTTGGGGCATCAGAGGTGGGGAATTAGATATGGGGAAACAGAGGCGGTGAATCAGAGGCGTGGAATCAGAGGCGGGGAATCAGATATGGGGAATCAGAGGTGGGCAATCAGAGGCAGGTAATCAGATGTGCGGAATCAGAGATGGGGAATCAGAGGCAGGGAATCAGAATCAGAAGCGGGGAGTCAGAGGCCGGGAATCAGAGGCCTGGAATCAGATGCTGGGAATAAGAGGCCGGGAATCAGAGGTGGGGCATCAGAGTCCGGGAATCAGTGATGGGGATTCAGAGGCGGGGAATCAGAATCAGAAGCGGGGAGTCAGAGTCCGGGAATCAGAGGCCTGGAATCAGATGCTGGGAATAAGAGGCCGGGAATCAGAGGTGGGGAATCAGAGTCTGGGAATCAGTGATGGGGATTCAGAGGCGGGGAATGAGATATGGAGAATCAGAGGCGGGGAATCAGAGGCGGGGAAACAGAGGTGGGGAATCAGATATGGGGAATCAGAGGTGGCGAATCAAAGGCGGTGAATCAGAGATGGGGAATCAGAGGCGGGTAATCAGAGGCAGGGAATCAAACACGGGGAATCAGAGGCGTGGTATCAGAGCTGGGGAATCAGAGGCTGGGAATCAAAGATGGGGAATCAGAGGCAGGGAATCAGATATGGGGAAACAGGGGCGGGGAATCAGAGGCGGGGAAACAGAGGCGGGGAATCAGATATGGGGAATCAGAGGCGGGGAATTAGAGTTGGGGAATCAGAGGCGGGGAATCAGAGGCGGGGAAACAGAGGCGGGGAATCAAACACGGGGAATCAGAGGTGGGGAATCAGAGGTTGGGATCAGTGGCAGGGAATCAGAGGCGGGGAATCAGAGGCGGGGAATCAGAGGCAGGGAATCAGATGTGCGGAATCAGAGATGGGGAATCAGAGGCAGGGAATCAGAGGCGGGGAATCAGAGGCGGGGAATCAGAGGCCGGGAATCAGATATGGGGAAACAGAGGCAGGGAATCAGAGGCGGGGAAACAGAGGCTGGGAATCAGATATGGGGAATCAGAGGTGGGGAATCAGAGGTTGGGAATCAGAGGCAGGGAATCAGAGGCTTGGAATCAGATGCAGGGAATCAGATGCGGGGAATCAGAGGCGGGGAATCAGAGCTGGGGAATCAGAGGTGGGGAATCAGAGTTGGGGAATCAGAGGCGGGGACTTAGATATTGGGAAACAGAGGCGGGGAATCAGAGGCGGGGAAACAGAGGCGGGGAATCAGATATGGGGAATCAGAGATGGGGAATCAGAAGCAGGGAATCAGATGTGCGGAATCAGAGATGGGGAATCAAAGGCAGGGAATCAGACTCAGAAGCAGGGAATCAGAGGCCGGGAATCAGAGTCCGGAATCAGATGCCGGGAATAAGAGGCCGGGAATCAGAGGTGGGGAATCAGAGTCCGGGAATCAGAGATGGGGATTCAGAGGCGGGGAATGAGATATGGGGAATCAGAGGCGGGGAATCAGAGGCGGGGAAACAGAGGCGGGGTATCAGATATGGGGAATCAGAGGTGGCGAATCAAAGGCGGTGAATCAGAGATGGGGAATCGGAGGCCGGGAATCAGAGGCAGGGAATCAAACACGGGGAATCAGAGGCGGGGAATCAGAGCTGGGGAATCAGAGGCTGGGAATCAAAGTTGGGGAATCAGAGGCAGGGAATCAGATATGGGGAAACAGGGGCGGGGAATCAGAGGCGGGGAAACAGAGGCGGGGAATCAGATATGGGGAATCAGAGGCGGGGAATTAGAGTTGTGGAATCAGAGGCGGGGAATCAGAGACGGGGAAACTGATGCGGGGAATCAAACACGGGGAATCAGAGGTGGGGAATCAGAGGTTGGGAATCAGAGGCAGGGAATCAGAGGCGGGGAATCAGAGGCGGGGAATCAGAGGCAGGGAATCAGATGTGCGGAATCGGAGGTGGGGAATCAGAGGCAGGGAATCAGAGGCGGGGAATCAGAGGCGGGGAATCAGAGGCTGGGAATCAGATATGGGGAAACAGAGGCGGGGAATCAGAGGCGGGGAAACAGAGGCTGAGAATCAGATATGGGGAATCAGAGGTGGGGAATCAGAGGTTGAAAATCAGAGGCAGGGAATCAGATGCGGGGAATCAGAGGCGGGGAATCAGAGCTGGGGAATCAGAGGTGGGGAATCAGAGTTGGGGAATCAGAGGCGGGGACTTAGATATTGGGAAACAGAGGCGGGGAATCAGAGGCGGGGAAACAGAGTCGGGGAATCAGATATGGGGAATCAGAGATGGGGAATCAGAGGCAGGGAATCAGATGTGCGGAATCAGAGATGGGGAATCAAAGGCAGGGAATCAGAATCAGAAGCAGGGAATCAGAGGCCGGGAATCAGAGGCCGGAATCAGATGCCGGGAATAAGAGGCCGGGAATCAGAGGTGGGGAATCAGAGTCCGGGAATCAGAGATGGGGATTCAGAGGCGGGGAATGAGATATGGGGAATCAGAGGCGGGGAATCAGAGGCGGTGAAACAGAGGCGGGGAATCAGATATGGGGAATCAGAGGTGGCGAATCAAAGGCGGTGAATCAAAGATGGGGAATCAGAGGCAGGGAATCAGAGGCAGGGAATCAAACACGCGGAATCAGAGGCGGGGAATCAGAATTGGGGAATCAGAGATGGGGAATCTGAGATGGGGAATCAGAGGTGGGGAATCAGACGCGGGGAATCTGAGGTGGTGAATCAGAGATGTTGACTGAGAGGCGGGGAATCAGAGGCAGGGTATCAGAGTTGGGGCATCAGAGGTTGGGAATTAGATATGGGGAAACAGAGGTGGGGAATCAGAGGCGGGGAAACAGAGGCGGGAAATCAGATATGGGGAATCAGAGGTGGGGAATCAGAGGCAGGTAATCAGATGTGCGGAATCAGAGATGGGGAATCAGAGGCAGGGAATCAGAATCAGAAGCGGGGAATCAGAGGCCGGGAAACAGAGGCGGGGAATCAGATATGGGGAATCAGAGGTGGGGAATCAGAGGCAGGGAATTAGATTTGCGGAATCAGAGATGGGGAATCAGAAGCAGGGAATCAGAGGCCAGGAATCAGAGGCCGGAATCAGATGCCGGGAATAAGAGGCCGGGAATCAGAGGTGGGGAATCAGTCCGGGAATCAGAGATGGGGAATCAGAGGCGGGGAATGAGATATGGGGAATCAGAGGCGGGGAATCAGAGGCGGGGAAACAGAGGCGAGGAATCAGATATGGGGAATCAGAGGTGGCGAATCAAAGGCGATGAATCAGAGATGGGGAATCAGAGGCGGGGAATCAGAGCTGGGGAATCAGAGGCGGGGAATCAGAGTTGGGGAATCAGAGGCGGGGAATCAGAGCTGGGGAATCAGAGGTGGGGATCAGAGTCGTGGAATCGGAGGCAGGGAATCAGATGTGCGGAATCAGAGATGGTGAATCAGAGGTGGGGAATCAGAGGCTGTGAATCAGAGATGGGGAATCAGAGGCGGGGAATCAGAGGCAAGAAATCAGACACGGGGTTTCAGAGGCTGGGAATCAGATGGGGGAATCAAAGGCGGGGAATCAGAGCTGGGGAATCAGAGGCAGGGAATCAGAGTTGGGGATTCAGAGGCGGGGAATCAGATATGGGGATACAGAGGCGGGGAATCAGAGGCTGGCAAACAGAGGCGGGGAATTAGATATGGGGAATCAGAGGTGGCGAATCAGAGGTGGTGAATCAGAGATGGGGAATCACAGGCGGGGAATCAGAGGCAGGGAATAGAACGCGGGGAATCAGAGGCATGGAATCAGAGTTGGGGCATCAGAGGTTGGGAATTAGATATGGGGAAACAGAGGCGGGGAATCAGAGGCGGGGAAACAGAGGCGGGAAATCAGATATGGGGAATCAGAGTTTGGGAATCAGAGGCAGGGAATCAGATGTGCGGAATCAGAGATGGGGAATCAGAGGCAGGGAATCAGAATCAGAAGCGGGGAATCAGAGGCCGGGAATCAGACGCTGGGAATAAGAGGCCGGGATTCAGAGGTGGGGAATCAGAGTCCGGGAATCAGAGATGGGGATTCAGAGGCGGGGAATGAGATATGGAGAATCAGAGGCGGGGAATCAGAGGCGGGGAAACAGAGGTGGGGAATCAGATATGTGGAATCAGAGGTGGCGAATCAAAGGCGGTGAATCAGAGATGGGGAATCAGAGGCGGGGAATCAGAGGCAGAGAATCAAACACGGGAAATCAGAGGCGGGGAATCAGAGCTGGGGAATCAGAGGCGGGGAATCAGAGTTGGGGAATCAGAGGCAGGGAATCAGATATGGGGAAACAGGGGCAGGGAATCAGAGGCGGGGAAACAGAGGCGGGGAATCAGATATGGGGAATCAGAGGTGTGGAATCAGAGGTTGGGAATCAGAGGCAGGGAATCAGAGGCGGGGAATCAAACACGGGGAATCAGAGCTGGGGAATCAGAGGCGGGGAATTAGAGTTGGGGAATCAGAGGAGGGGAATCAGAGGCGGGGAAACAGAGGCGGGGAATCAGATATGGGGAATCAGAGGTGGGGAATCAGAGGTTGGGAATCAGAGGCAGGGAATCAGAGGCGGGGAATCAGAGGCGGGGAATCAGAGGCAGGGAATCAGATGTGCGGAATCGGGGATGGGGAATCAGAGGCAGGGAATCAGAGGCGGGGAATCAGAGGCGGGGAATCAGAGGCCGGGAATCAGATATGGGGAAACACAGGTGGGGAATCAGAGGCGGGGAAACAGAGGTGGGGATTCAGATATGGGGAATCAGAGGTAGGGAATCAGAGGTTGGGAATCAGAGGCAGGGAATCAGAGGCTTGGAATCAGATGCAGGGAATCAGATGCGGGGAATCAGAGGCGGGGAATCAGAGCTGGGGAATCAGAGGTGGGGAATCAGAGTTGGGGAATCAGAGGCAGGGACTTAGATATTGGGAAATAGAGGCGGGGAATCAGAGGCGGGGAATCAGAGGCAGGGAATCAGATGTGCGGAATCAGAGATGGGGAATCAGAGGCAGGGAATCAGAATCAGAAGCAGGGAATCAGAGGCCGGGAATCAGAGGCCGGAATCAGATGCCGGGAATAAGAGGCCGGGAATCAGAGGTTGGGAATCAGAGTCCGGGAATCAGAGATGGGGATTCAGAGGCGGGGAATGAGATATGGGGAATCAGAGGCGGGGAATCAGAGGCGGGGAAACAGAGGCGGGGAATCAGATATGGGGAATCAGAGGTGGCGAATCAAAGGCGGTGAATCAGAGATGGGGAATCAGAGGCCGGGAATCAGAGGCAGGGAATCAAACACGGAAAATCAGAGGCGGGGAATCAGAGCTGGGGAATCAGAGGCGGGGAATCAGAGTTGGGGAATCAGAGGCGGGGAATCAGACGCAGGGAATCAATATGGGAAATCAGAGGTGGGGAATCAGAGGTTGGGAATCAGAGGAAGGGAATCAGAGGCGAGGAATCAGAGCTGGGGAATCAGAGGCGGGGAATCAGAATTGGGGAATCAGAGATGGGGAATCAGAGATGGGGAATCAGAGGCGGGGAATCAGACGCGGGGAATCAGAGGTGGTGAATCAGAGATGTGGAATCAGAGGCGGGGAATCAGAGGCAGGGAATCAGACGCGGGGAATCAGAGGCGGGGAATCATAGCTGGCGAATCAGAGGCGGGGAATGAGATATGGGGAATCAGAGGCGGGGAATCAGAGGCGGGGAAACAGTGGCGAGGAATCAGATATGGGGAATCAGAGGTGGCGAATCAAAGACGGTGAATCAGAGATGGGGAATCAGAGGTGGGGTATCAGAGGCAGGGGATCAAACACGGGGAATCAGAGGTGGGGAATCAGAGCTGGGGAATCAGAGGCGGGGAATCAGAGTTGGGGAATCAGAGGCGAGGAATCAGAGCTGGGGAATCAGAGGTGGGGAATCAGAGTCGGGGAATCAGAGGCAGGGAATCGGATGTGCGGAATCAGAGATGGGGAATCAGAGGCGGGGAATCAGAGGCAGGTTATCAGACTCGGGGATTCAGAGGCTGGGAATCAGACGGGGGGAATCAAAGGCGGGGAATGAAGCTGGGGAATCAGAGGCAGCGAATCAGAGTTGGGGATTCAGAGGCGGGGAATCAGATATGGGGAAACAGAGGCGGGGAATCAGAGGCGGGCAAACAGAGGTGGGGAATTAGATATGGGGAATCAGTGGTGGGGAATCAGAGGTGGTGAATCAGAGATGGGGAATCACAGGCGGGGAATCAGAGGCTGGGAATAGAACGCGGGGAATCAGAGGCAGGGAATCAGAGCTGGGGAATCAGAGGCGGGGAATCATAGTTGGGAATCAGAGGCGGGGAATCAGATATGGGGAAACAGAGGCGGGGAATCAGGGGCGTGGAAACAGAGGCGGGGAATCAGATATGGGGAATCAGATGCGGGGAATCAGAGGCGGGGAATCAGAGCTGGGGAATCAGAGGCGGGGAATCAGAGTTGGGGCATCAGAGGTGGGGAATTAGATATGGGGAAACAGAGGCGGTGAATCAGAGGCGTGGAATCAGAGGCGGGGAATCAGATATGGGGAATCAGAGGTGGGGAATCAGAGGCAGGTAATCAGATGTGCGGAATCAGAGATGGGGAATCAGAGGCAGGGAATCAGAATCAGAAGCGGGGAGTCAGAGGCCGGGAATCAGAGGCCTGGAATCAGATGCTGGGAATAAGAGGCCGGGAATCAGAGGTGGGGCATCAGAGTCCGGGAATCAGTGATGGGGATTCAGAGGCGGGGAATGAGATATGGAGAATCAGAGGCGAGGAATCAGAGGCGGGGGAACAGAGGTGGGGAATCAGATATGGGGAATCAGAGGTGGCGAATCAAAGGCGGTGAATCAGAGATGGGGAATCAGAGGCGGGGAATCAGAGGCAGGGAATCAAACACGGGGAATCAGAGGCGTGGTATCAGAGCTGGAATTCAGAGGCTGGGAATCAAAGTTGGGGAATCAGAGGCAGGGAATCAGATATGGGGAAACAGGGGCGGGGAATCAGAGGCGGGGAAACAGAGGCGGGGAATCAGATATGGGGAATCAGAGGCGGGGAATTAGAGTTGGGAAATCAGAGGCGGGGAATCAGAGGCGGGGAAACAGAGGCGGGGAATCAAACACGGAGAATCAGAGGTGGGGAATCAGAGGTTGGGAATCAGAGGCAGGGAATCAGAGGCGGGGAATCAGAGGCGGGGAATCAGAGGCAGGGAATCAGATGTGCGGAATCGGAGATGGGGAATCAGAGGCAGGGAATCAGAGGCGGGGAATCAGAGGCGGGGAATCAGAGGCCGGGAATCAGATATGGGGAAACAGAGGCAGGGAATCAGAGGCCGGGAAACAGAGGCTGGGAATCAGATATGGGGAATCAGAGGTGGGGAATCAGAGGTTGGAAATCAGAGGCAGGGAATCAGAGGCTTGGAATCAGATGCAGGGAATCAGATGCGGGGAATCAGAGGCGGGGAATCAGAGCTGGGGAATCAGAGGTGGGGAATGAGAGTTGGGGAATCAGAGGCGGGGACTTAGATATTGGGAAACAGAGGCGGGGAATCAGAGGCGGGGAAACAGACGCGGGGAACCAGAGATGGGGAATCAAAGGCAGGGAATCAGAATCAGAAGCAGGGAATCAGAGGCCGGGAATGAGAGGCCGGAATCAGATGCCGGGAATAAGAGGCCGGGAATCAGAGGTGGGGAATCAGAGTCTGGGAATCAGAGATGGGGATTCAGAGGCGGGGAATGAGATATGGGGAATCAGAGGCGGGGAATCAGAGGCGGTGAAACAGAGGCGGGGAATCAGATATGGGGAATCAGAGGTGGCGAATCAAAGGCGGTGAATCAGAGATGGGGAATCAGAGGCCGGGAATCAGAGGCAGGGAATCAAACACGGGGAATCAGAGGCGGAGAATCAGAATTGGGGAATCAGAGATGGGGAATCAGAGATGGGGAATCATAGCTGGCGAATCAGAGGCGGGGAATGAGATATGGGGAATCAGAGGCGGGGAATCAGAGGCGGGGAAACAGTGGCGAGGAATCAGATATGGGGAATCAGAGGTGGCGAATCAAAGACGGTGAATCAGAGATGGGGAATCAGAGGCGGGGAATCAGAGGCAGGGGATCAAACACGGGGAATCAGAGGTGGGGAATCAGAGCTGGGGAATCAGAGGCGGGGAATCAGAGTTGGGGAATCAGAGGCGAGGAATCAGAGCTGGGGAATCAGAGGTGGGGAATCAGAGTCGGGGAATCAGAGGCAGGGAATCGGATGTGCGGAATCAGAGATGGGGAATCAGAGGTGGGGAATCAGAGGCGGTGAATCTGAGATGGGGAATCAGAGGCGGGGAATCAGAGGCAGGTTATCAGACTCGGGGATTCAGAGGCTGGGAATCAGACGGGGGGAGTCAAAGGCGGGGAATGAAGCTGGGGAATCAGAGGCAGCGAATCAGAGTTGGGGATTCAGAGGCGGGGAATCAGATATGGGGAAACAGAGGCGGGGAATCAGAGGCGGGCAAACAGAGGTGGGGAATTAGATATGGGGAATCAGTGGTGGGGAATCAGAGGTGGTGAATCAGAGATGGGGAATCACAGGCGGGGAATCAGAGGCTGGGAATAGAACGCGGGGTATCAGAGGCAGGGAATCAGAGCTGGGGAATCAGAGGCGGGGAATCATAGTTGGGAATCAGAGGCGGGGAATCAGATATGGGGAAACAGAGGCGGGGAATCAGGGGCGTGGAAACAGAGGCGGGGAATCAGATATGGGGAATCGGATGCGGGGAATCAGAAGCGGGGAATCAGAGCTGGGGAATCAGAGGCGGGGAATCAGAGTTGGGGCATCAGAGGTGGGGAATTAGATATGGGGAAACAGAGGCGGGGAATCAGAGGCGTGGAAACAGAGGCGGGGAATCAGATATGGGGAATCAGAGGTGGGGAATCAGAGGCAGGTAATCAGATGTGCGGAATCAGAGATGGGGAATCAGAGGCAGGGAATCAGAATCAGAAGCGGGGAGTCAGAGGCCGGGAATCAGAGGCCTGGAATCAGATGCTGGGAATAAGAGGCCGGGAATCAGAGGTGGGGCATCAGAGTCCGGGAATCAGTGATGGGGATTCAGAGGCGGGGAATGAGATATGGAGAATCAGAGGCGAGGAATCAGAGGCGGGGAAACAGAGGTGGGGAATCAGATATGGGGAATCAGAGGTGGCGAATCAAAGGCGGTGAATCAGAGATGGGGAATCAGAGGCGGGGAATCAGAGGCAGGGAATGAAACACGGGGAATCAGAGGCGTGGTATCAGAGCTGGGGAATCAGAGTCTGGGAATCAAAGTTGGGGAATCAGAGGCAGGGAATCAGATATGGGGAAACAGGGGCGGGGAATCAGAGGCGGGGAAACAGAGGCGGGGAATCAGATATGGGGAATCAGAGGCGGGGAATTAGAGTTGGGGAATCAGAGGCGGGGAATCAGAGGCGGGGAAACAGAGGCGGGGAATCAAACACGAGGAATCAGAGGTGGGGAATCAGAGGTTGGGAATCAGAGGCAGGGAATCAGAGGCGGGGAATCAGAGGCGGGGAATCAGAGGCAGGGAATCAGATGTGCGGAATCGGAGATGGGGAATCAGAGGCAGGGAATCAGAGGCGGGGAATCAGAGGCGGGGAATCAGAGGCCGGGAATCAGATATGGGGAAACAGAGGCAGGGAATCAGAGGCGGGGAAACAGAGGCTGGGAATCAGATATGGGGAATCAGAGGTGGGGAATCAGAGGTTGGAAATCAGAGGCAGGGAATCAGAGGCTTGGAATCAGATGCAGCGAATCAGATGATGGGAATCAGAGGCGGGGAATCAGAGCTGGGGAATCAGAGGTGGGGAATCAGAGTTGGGGAATCAGAGGCGGGGACTTAGATATTGGGAAACAGAGGCGGGGAATCAGAGGCGGGGAAACAGAGGCGGGGAATCAGAGATGGGGAATCAAAGGCAGGGAATCATAATCAGAAGCAGGGAATCAGAGGCCGGGAATGAGAGGCCAGAATCAGATGCCGGGAATAAGAGGCCGGGAATCAGAGGTGGGGAATCAGAGTCTGTGAATCAGAGATGGGGATTCAGAGGCGGGGAATGAGATATGGGGAATCAGAGGCGGGGAATCAGAGGCGGTGAAACAGAGGCGGGGAATCAGATATGGGGAATCAGAGGTGGCGAATCAAAGGCGGTGAATCAGAGATGGGGAATCAGAGGCCGGGAATCAGAGGCAGGGAATCAAACACGGGGAATCAGAGGCGGAGAATCAGAATTGGGGAATCAGAGATGGGGAATCAGAGATGGGGAATCAGAGGCGGGGAATCAGACGCGGGGAATCAGAGGTGGTGAATCAGAGATGTTGAATCAGAGGCGGGGAATCAGAGGCAGGGAATCAGAGTTGGGGCATCAGAGGTTGGGAATTAGATATGGGGAAACAGAGGCGGGGAATCAGAGGCGGGGAAACAGAGGCGGGAAATCAGATATGGGGAATCAGAGGTGGGGAATCAGAGGCAGGGAATCAGATGTGCGGAATCAGAGATGGGGAATCAGAGGCAGGGAATCAGAATCAGAAGCGGGGAATCAGAGGCCGGGAAACAGAGGCGGGGAATCAGATATGGGGAATCAGAGGTGGGGAATCAGAGGCAGGGAATTAGATTTGCGGAATCAGAGATGGGGAATCAGAAGCAGGGAATCAGAGGCCGGGAATCAGAGGCCGGAATCAGATGCCGGGAATAAGAGGCCGGGAATCAGAGGTGGGGAATCAGAGTCCGGGAATCAGTGATGGGGAATCAGAGGCGGGGAATGAGATATGGGGAATCAGAGGCGGGGAATCAGAGGCGGGGAAACAGAGGCGAGGAATCAGATATGGGGAATCAGAGGTGGCGAATCAAAGGCGATGAATCAGAGATGGGGAATCAGAGGCGGGGAATCAGAGGCAGGGAATCAAACACGGGGAATCAGAGGCGGGGAATCAGAGCTGGGGAATCAGAGGCGGGGAATCAGAGGCAGGGAATCAAACACGGGGAATCAGAGGCGTGGTATCAGAGCTGGGGAATCAGAGGCTGGGAATCAAAGTTGGGGAATCAGAGGCAGGGAATCAGATATGGGGAAACAGGGGCGGGGAATCAGAGGCGGGGAAACAGAGGCGGGGAATCAGATATGGGGAATCAGAGGCGGGGAATTAGAGTTGGGGAATCAGAGGCGGGGAATCAGAGGCGGGGAAACAGAGGCGGGGAATCAAACACGGGGAATCAGAGGTGGGGAATCAGAGGTTGGGAATCAGAGGCAGGGAATCAGCGGCGGGGAATCAGAGGCGGGGAATCAGAGGCAGGGAATCAGATGTGCGGAATCGGAGATGGGGAATCAGAGGCAGGGAATCAGAGGTGGGGAATCAGAGGCGGGGAATCATGTGCCGGGAATCAGATATGGGGAAACAGAGGCAGGGAATCAGAGGCGGGGAAACAGAGGCTGGGAATCAGATATGGGGAATCAGAGGTGGGGAATCAGAGGTTGGGAATCAGAGGCAGGGAATCAGAGGCTTGGAATCAGATGCAGGGAATCAGATGCGGGGAATCAGAGGCGGGGAATCAGAGCTGGGGAATCAGAGGTGGGGAATCAGAGTTGGGGAATCAGAGGCGGGGACTTAGATATTGGGAAACAGAGGCGGGGAATCAGACGAGGGGAAACAGATGCGGGTAATCAGATATGGGGAATCAGAGATGGGGAATCAGAGGCAGGGAATCAGATGTGCGGAATCAGAGATGGGGAATCAAAGGCAGGGATTCAGAATCAGAAGCAGGGAATCAGAGGCCGGGAATCAGAGGCCGGAATCAGATGCCGGGAATAAGAGGCCGGGAATCAGAGGTGGGGAATCTGAGTCCGGGAATCAGAGATGGGGATTCAGAGGCGGGGAATGAGATATGGGAAATCAGAGGCGGGGAATCAGAGGCGGTGAAACAGAGGCGGGGAATCAGATATGGGGAATCAGAGGTGGCGAATCAAAGGTGGTGAATCAGAGATGGGGAATCAGAGGCCGGGAATCAGAGGCAGGGAATCAAACACGGGGAATCAGAGGCGGGGAATCAGAATTGGGGAATCAGAGATGGGGAATCAGAGATGGGGAATCAGAGGCGGGAAATCAGACACGGGGAATCAGAGGTGGTGAATCAGAGATGTTGAATCAGAGGCGGGGATTCAGAGGCAGGGAATCAGAGTTGGGGCATCAGAGGTTGGGAATTAGATATGGGGAAACAGAAGCGGGGAATCAGAGGCGGGGAAACAGAGGCGGGAAATCAGATATGGGGAATCAGAGGTGGGGAATCAGAGGCAGGGAATCAGATGTGCGGAATCAGAGATGGGGAATCAGAGGCAGGGAATCAGTATCAGAAGCGGGGAATCAGAGGCCGGGAAACAGAGGCGGGGAATCAGATATGGGGAATCAGAGGTGGGGAATCAGAGGCAGGGAATTAGATTTGCTGAATCAGAGATGGGGAATCAGAAGCAGGGAATCAGAGGCCGGGAATCAGAGGCCGGAATCAGATGCCGGGAATAAGAGGCCGGGAATCAGAGGTGGGGAATCAGAGTCCGGGAATCAGAGATGGGGAATCAGAGGCGGGGAATGAGATATGGGGAATCAGAGGCGGGGAATCAGAGGCGGGGAAACAGAGGCGAGGAATCAGATATGGGGAATCAGAGGTGGCGAATCAAAGGCGATGAATCAGAGATGGGGAATCAGAGGCGGGGAATCAGAGGCAGGGAATCAAACACGGGGAATCAGAGGCGGGGAATCAGAGCTGGGGAATCAGAGGCGGGGAATCAGAGTTGGGGAATCAGAGGCGGGGAATCAGAGCTGGGGAATCAGAGGTGGGGATCAGAGTCGGGGAATCAGAGGCAGGGAATCAGATGTGCGGAATCAGAGATGGGGAATCAGAGGTGGGGAATCAGAGGCTGTGAATCAGACACGGGGTTTCAGAGGCTGGGAATCAGACGGGGGAATCAAAGGCGGGGAATCAGAGCTGGGGAATCAGAGGCAGGGAATCAGAGTTGGGGATTCAGAGGCGGGGAATCAGATATGGGGAAACAGAGGCGGGGAATCAGAGGCGGGCAAACAGAGGCGGGGAATTAGATATGGGGAATCAGAGGTGGGGAATCAGAGGTGGTGAATCAGAGATGGGGAATCACAGGCGGGGAATCAGAGGCAGGGGATAGAACGCGGGGAATCAGAGGCAGGGAATCAGAGTTGGGGCATCAGAGGTTGGGAATTAGATATGGGGAAACAGAGGCGGGGAATCAGAGGCGGGAAAACAGAGGCGGGAAATCAGATATGGGGAATCAGAGGTGGGGAATCAGAGGCAGGGAATCAGATGTGCGGAATCAGAGATGGGGAATCAGAGGCATGGAATCAGAATCAGAAGCGGGGAATCAGAGGCCGGGAATCAGATGCTGGGAATAAGAGGCCGGGAATCAGAGGTGGGGAATCAGAGTCCGGGAATCAGAGATGGGGATTCAGAGGCTGAGAATGAGATATGGAGAATCAGAGGCGGGGAATCAGAGGCGGGGAAACAGAGGTGGGGAATCATATATGTGGAATCAGAGGTGGCGAATCAAAGGCGGTGAATCAGAGATGGGGAATCAGAGGCGGGGAATCAGAGGCAGGGAATCAAACACGGGAAATCAGAGGCGGGGTATCAGAGCTGGGAATCAGAGGCGGGGAATCAGAGTTGGGGAATCAGAGGCAGGGAATCAGATATGGGGAAACAGGGGCAGGTAATCAGAGGCGGGGAAACAGAGGTGGCGAATCAGATATGGGGAATCAGAGGTGTGGAATCAGAGGTTGGGAATCAGAGGCAGGGAATCAGAGGCGGAGAATCAAACACGGGGAATCAGAGCTGGGGAATCAGAGGCGGGGAATTAGAGTTGGGGAATCAGAGGAGGGGAATCAGAGGCGGGGAAACAGAGGCGGGGAATCAGATATGGGGAATCAGAGGTGGGGAATCAGAGGTTGGGAATCAGAGGCAGGGAATCAGAGGCGGGGAATCAGAGGCGGGGAATCAGAGGCAGGGAATCAGATGTGCGGAATCGGGGATGGGGAATCAGAGGCAGGGAATCAGAGGCGGGGAATCAGAGGCGGGGAATCAGAGGCCGGGAATCAGATATGGGGAAACAGAGGTGGGGAATCAGAGGCGGGGAAACAGAGGCGGGGATTCAGATATGGGGAATCAGAGGGGGGGAATCAGAGGTTGGGAATCAGAGGCAGGGAATCAGAGGCTTGGAATCAGATGCAGGGAATCAGATGCGGGGAATCAGAGGCGGGGAATCAGAGCTGGGGAATCAGAGGTGGGGAATCAGAGTTGGGGAATCAGAGGCGGGGACTTAGATATTGGGAAACAGAGGCGGGGAATCAGAGGCAGGGAATCAGATGTGCGGAATCAGAGATGGGGAATCAGAGGCAGGGAATCAGAATCAGAAGCAGGGAATCAGAGGCCGGGAATCAGAGGCCGGAATCAGATGCCGGGAATAAGAGGCCGGGAATCAGAGATGGGGTATCAGAGTCCGGGAATCAGAGATGGGGATTCAGAGGCGGGGAATGAGATATGGGGAATCAGAGGCGGGGAATCAGAGGCTGGGAAACAGAGGCGGGGAATCAGATATGAGGAATCAGAGGTGGCGAATCAAAGGCGGTGAATCAGAGATGGGGAACCAGAGGCTGGGAATCAGAGGCAGGGAATCAAACAAGGAAAATCAGAGGCGGGGAATCAGAGCTGGGGAATCAGAGGCGGGGAATCAGAGTTGGGGAATCAGAGGCGGGGAATCAGACGCAGGGAATCAATATGGGAAATCAGAGGTGGGGAATCAGAGGTTGGGAATCAGAGGAAGGGAATCAGAGGCGAGGAATCAGATATGGGGAAACAGAGGTGGGAAATCAGAGGCGGGGAAACAGAGGTGGGGATTCAGATATGGGGAATCAGAGGTAGGGAATCAGAGGTTGGGAATCAGAGGCAGGGAATCAGAGGCTTGGAATCAGATGCAGGGAATCAGATGCGGGGAATCAGAGGCGGGGAATCAGAGCTGGGGAATCAGAGGTGGGGAATCAGAGTTGGGGAATCAGAGGCGGGGACTTAGATATTGGGAAACAGAGGCGGGGAATCAGAGGCGGGGAATCAGAGGCAGGGAATCAGATGTGCGGAATCAGAGATGGGGAATCAGAGGCAGGGAATCAGAATCAGAAGCAGGGAATCAGAGGCCGGGAATCAGAGGCCGGAATCAGATGCCGGGAATAAGAGGCCGGGAATCAGAGGTTGGGAATCAGAGTCCGGGAATCAGAGATGGGGATTCAGAGGCGGGGAATGAGATATGGGGAATCAGAGGCGGGGAATCAGAGGCGGGGAAACAGAGGCGGGGAATCAGATATGGGGAATCAGAGGTGGCGAATCAAAGGCGGTGAATCAGAGATGGGGAATCAGAGGCCGGGAATCAGAGGCAGGGAATCAAACACGGAAAATCAGAGGCGGGGAATCAGAGCTGGGGAATCAGAGGCGGGGAATCAGAGTTGGGGAATCAGAGACGGGGAAGCAGACGCAGGGAATCAATATGGGAAATCAGAGGTGGGGAATCAGAGGTTGGGAATCAGAGGAAGGGAATCAGAGGCGAGGAATCAGAGCTGGGGAATCAGAGGCGGGGAATCAGAATTGGGGAATCAGAGATGGGGAATCAGAGATGGGGAATCAGAGGCGGGGAATCAGACGCGGGGAATCAGAGGTGGTGAATCAGAGATGTGGAATCAGAGGCGGTGAATCAGAGGCAGGGAATCAGACGCGGGGAATCAGAGGCAGGGAATCATATCTGGCAAATCAGAGGCGGGGAATGAGATATGGGGAATCAGAGGCGGGGAATCAGAGGCGGGGAAACAGTGGCGAGGAATCAGATATGGGGAATCAGAGGTGGCGAATCAAAGACGGTGAATCAGAGATGGGGAATCAGAGGCGGGGAATCAGAGGCAGGGGATCAAACACGGGGAATCAGAGGTGGGGATTCAGAGCTGGGGAATCAGAGGCGGGGAATCAGAGTTGGGGAATCAGAGGCGAGGAATCAGAGCTGGTGAATCAGAGGTGGGGAATCAGAGTCGGGGAATCAGAGGCAGGGAATCGGATGTGCGGAATCAGAGATGGGGAATCAGAGGCAGGGAATCAGAATCAGAAGCGGGGAGTCAGAGGCCGGGAATCAGAGGCCTGGAATCAGATGCTGGGAATAAGAGGCCGGGAATCAGAGGTGGGGCATCAGAGTCCGGGAATCAGTGATGGGGATTCAGAGGCGGGGAATGAGATATGGAGAATCAGAGGCGAGGAATCAGACGCGGGGAAACAGAGGTGGGGAATCAGATATGGGGAATCAGAGGTGGCGAATCAAAGGCGGTGAATCAGAGATGGGGAATCAGAGGCGGGGAATCAGAGGCAGGGAATCAAACACGGGGAATCAGAGGCGTGGTATCAGAGCTGGGGAATCAGAGGCTGGGAATCAAAGTTGGGGAATCAGAGGCAGGGAATCAGATATGGGGAAACAGGGGCGGGGAATCAGAGGCGGGGAAACAGAGGCGGGGAATCAGATATGGGGAATCAGAGGCGGGGAATTAGAGTTGGGAAATCAGAGGCGGGGAATCAGAGGCGGGGAAACAGAGGCGGGGAATCAAACACGGGGAATCAGAGGTGGGGAATCAGAGGTTGGGAATCAGAGGCAGGGAATCAGAGGCGGGGAATCAGAGGCGGGGAATCAGAGGCAGGGAATCAGATGTGCGGAATCGGAGATGGGGAATCAGAGGCAGGGAATCAGAGGCGGGGAATCAGAGGCGGGGAATCAGAGGCCGGGAATCAGATATGGGGAAACAGAGGCAGGGAATCAGAGGCGGGGAAACAGAGGCTGGGAATCAGATATGGGGAATCAGAGGTGGGGAATCAGAGGTTGGAAATCAGAGGCAGGGAATCAGAGGCTTGGAATCAGATGCAGGGAATCAGATGCGGGGAATCAGAGGCGGGGAATCAGAGCTGGGGAATCAGAGATGGGGAATCAGAGATGGGGAATCAGAGGCGGGGAATCAGACGCGGGGAATCAGAGGTGGTGAATCAGAGATGTGGAATCAGAGGCGGTGAATCAGAGGCAGGGAATCAGACGCGGGGAATCAGAGGCAGGGAATCATATCTGGCAAATCAGAGGCGGGGAATGAGATATGGGGAATCAGAGGCGGGGAATCAGAGGCGGGGAAACAGTGGCGAGGAATCAGATATGGGGAATCAGAGGTGGCGAATCAAAGACGGTGAATCAGAGATGGGGAATCAGAGGCGGGGAATCAGAGGCAGGGGATCAAACACGGGGAATCAGAGGTGGGGAATCAGAGCTGGGGAATCAGAGGCGGGGAATCAGAGTTGGGGAATCAGAGGCGAGGAATCAGAGCTGGTGAATCAGAGGTGGGGAATCAGAGTCGGGGAATCAGAGGCAGGGAATCGGATGTGCGGAATCAGAGATGGGGAATCAGAGGCAGGGAATCAGAATCAGAAGCGGGGAGTCAGAGGCCGGGAATCAGAGGCCTGGAATCAGATGCTGGGAATAAGAGGCCGGGAATCAGAGGTGGGGCATCAGAGTCCGGGAATCAGTGATGGGGATTCAGAGGCGGGGAATGAGATATGGAGAATCAGAGGCGAGGAATCAGACGCGGGGAAACAGAGGTGGGGAATCAGATATGGGGAATCAGAGGTGGCGAATCAAAGGCGGTGAATCAGAGATGGGGAATCAGAGGCGGGGAATCAGAGGCAGGGAATCAAACACGGGGAATCAGAGGCGTGGTATCAGAGCTGGGGAATCAGAGGCTGGGAATCAAAGTTGGGGAATCAGAGGCAGGGAATCAGATATGGGGAAACAGGGGCGGGGAATCAGAGGCGGGGAAACAGAGGCGGGGAATCAGATATGGGGAATCAGAGGCGGGGAATTAGAGTTGGGAAATCAGAGGCGGGGAATCAGAGGCGGGGAAACAGAGGCGGGGAATCAAACACGGGGAATCAGAGGTGGGGAATCAGAGGTTGGGAATCAGAGGCAGGGAATCAGAGGCGGGGAATCAGAGGCGGGGAATCAGAGGCAGGGAATCAGATGTGCGGAATCGGAGATGGGGAATCAGAGGCAGGGAATCAGAGGCGGGGAATCAGAGGCGGGGAATCAGAGGCCGGGAATCAGATATGGGGAAACAGAGGCAGGGAATCAGAGGCGGGGAAACAGAGGCTGGGAATCAGATATGGGGAATCAGAGGTGGGGAATCAGAGGTTGGAAATCAGAGGCAGGGAATCAGAGGCTTGGAATCAGATGCAGGGAATCAGATGCGGGGAATCAGAGGCGGGGAATCAGAGCTGGGGAATCATAGCTGGCGAATCAGAGGCGGGGAATGAGATATGGGGAATCAGAGGCGGGGAATCAGAGGCGGGGAAACAGTGGCGAGGAATCAGATATGGGGAATCAGAGGCGGGGAATCAGAGGCGGTGAAACAGAGGCGGGGAATGAGATATGGGGAATCAGAGGCGGGGAATCAGAGGCGGTGAAACAGAGGCGGGGAATCAGATATGGGGAATCAGAGGTGGCGAATCAAAGGCGGTGAATCAGAGATGGGGAATCAGAGGCCGGGAATCAGAGGCAGGGAATCAAACACGGGGAATCAGAGGCGGAGAATCAGAATTGGGGAATCAGAGATGGGGAATCAGAGATGGGGAATCATAGCTGGCGAATCAGAGGCGGGGAATGAGATATGGGGAATCAGAGGCGGGGAATCAGAGGCGGGGAAACAGTGGCGAGGAATCAGATATGGGGAATCAGAGGTGGCGAATCAAAGACGGTGAATCAGAGATGGGGAATCAGAGGCGGGGAATCAGAGGCAGGGGATCAAACATGGGGAATCAGAGGTGGGGAATCAGAGCTGGGGAATCAGAGGCGGGGAATCAGAGTTGGGGAATCAGAGGCGAGGAATCAGAGCTGGGGAATCAGAGGTGGGGAATCAGAGTCGGGGAATCAGAGGCAGGGAATCGGATGTGCGGAATCAGAGATGGGGAATCAGAGGTGGGGAATCAGAGGCGGTGAATCTGAGATGGGGAATCAGAGGCGGGGAATCAGAGGCAGGTTATCAGACTCGGGGATTCAGAGGCTGGGAATCAGACGGGGGGAATCAAAGGCGGGGAATGAAGCTGGGGAATCAGAGGCAGCGAATCAGAGTTGGGGATTCAGAGGCGGGGAATCAGATATGGGGAAACAGAGGCGGGGAATCAGAGGCGGGCAAACAGAGGTGGGGAATTAGATATGGGGAATCAGTGGTGGGGAATCAGAGGTGGTGAATCAGAGATGGGGAATCACAGGCGGGGAATCAGAGGCTGGGAATAGAACGCGGGGTATCAGAGGCAGGGAATCAGAGCTGGGGAATCAGAGGCGGGGAATCATAGTTGGGAATCAGAGGCGGGGAATCAGATATGGGGAAACAGAGGCGGGGAATCAGGGGCGTGGAAACAGAGGCGGGGAATCAGATATGGGGAATCAGAGGCGGGGAATTAGAGTTGTGGAATCAGAGGCGGGGAATCAGAGACGGGGAAACAGAGGCGGGGAATCAAACACGGGGAATCAGAGGTGGGGAATCAGAGGTTGGGAATCAGAGGCAGGGAATCAGAGGCGGGGAATCAGAGGCGGGGAATCAGAGGCAGGGAATCAGATGTGCGGAATCGGAGGTGGGGAATCAGAGGCAGGGAATCAGAGGCGGGGAATCAGAGGCGGGGAATCAGAGGCTGGGAATCAGATATGGGGAAACAGAGGCGGGGAATCAGAGGCGGGGAAACAGAGGCTGAGAATCAGATATGGGGAATCAGAGGTGGGGAATCAGAGGTTGAAAATCAGAGGCAGGGAATCAGATGCGGGGAATCAGAGGCGGGGAATCAGAGCTGGGGAATCAGAGGTGGGGAATCAGAGTTGGGGAATCAGAGGCGGGGACTTAGATATTGGGAAACAGAGGCGGGGAATCAGAGGCGGGGAAACAGAGTCGGGGAATCAGATATGGGGAATCAGAGATGGGGAATCAGAGGCAGGGAATCAGATGTGCGGAATCAGAGATGGGGAATCAAAGGCAGGGAATCAGAATCAGAAGCAGGGAATCAGAGGCCGGGAATCAGAGGCCGGAATCAGATGCCGGGAATAAGAGGCCGGGAATCAGAGGTGGGGAATCAGAGTCCGGGAATCAGAGATGGGGATTCAGAGGCGGGGAATGAGATATGGGGAATCAGAGGCGGGGAATCAGAGGCGGTGAAACAGAGGCGGGGAATCAGATATGGGGAATCAGAGGTGGCGAATCAAAGGCGGTGAATCAGAGATGGGGAATCAGAGGCAGGGAATCAGAGGCAGGGAATCAAACACGCGGAATCAGAGGCGGGGAATCAGAATTGGGGAATCAGAGATGGGGAATCTGAGATGGGGAATCAGAGGTGGGGAATCAGACGCGGGGAATCTGAGGTGGTGAATCAGAGATGTTGACTGAGAGGCGGGGAATCAGAGGCAGGGTATCAGAGTTGGGGCATCAGAGGTTGGGAATTAGATATGGGGAAACAGAGGTGGGGAATCAGAGGCGGGGAAACAGAGGCGGGAAATCAGATATGGGGAATCAGAGGTGGGGAATCAGAGGCAGGTAATCAGATGTGCGGAATCAGAGATGGGGAATCAGAGGCAGGGAATCAGAATCAGAAGCGGGGAATCAGAGGCCGGGAAACAGAGGCGGGGAATCAGATATGGGGAATCAGAGGTGGGGAATCAGAGGCAGGGAATTAGATTTGCGGAATCAGAGATGGGGAATCAGAAGCAGGGAATCAGAGGCCAGGAATCAGAGGCCGGAATCAGATGCCGGGAATAAGAGGCCGGGAATCAGAGGTGGGGAATCAGTCCGGGAATCAGAGATGGGGAATCAGAGGCGGGGAATGAGATATGGGGAATCAGAGGCGGGGAATCAGAGGCGGGGAAACAGAGGCGAGGAATCAGATATGGGGAATCAGAGGTGGCGAATCAAAGGCGATGAATCAGAGATGGGGAATCAGAGGCGGGGAATCAGAGCTGGGGAATCAGAGGCGGGGAATCAGAGTTGGGGAATCAGAGGCGGGGAATCAGAGCTGGGGAATCAGAGGTGGGGATCAGAGTCGTGGAATCGGAGGCAGGGAATCAGATGTGCGGAATCAGAGATGGTGAATCAGAGGTGGGGAATCAGAGGCTGTGAATCAGAGATGGGGAATCAGAGGCGGGGAATCAGAGGCAAGAAATCAGACACGGGGTTTCAGAGGCTGGGAATCAGATGGGGGAATCAAAGGCGGGGAATCAGAGCTGGGGAATCAGAGGCAGGGAATCAGAGTTGGGGATTCAGAGGCGGGGAATCAGATATGGGGATACAGAGGCGGGGAATCAGAGGCTGGCAAACAGAGGCGGGGAATTAGATATGGGGAATCAGAGGTGGCGAATCAGAGGTGGTGAATCAGAGATGGGGAATCACAGGCGGGGAATCAGAGGCAGGGAATAGAACGCGGGGAATCAGAGGCATGGAATCAGAGTTGGGGCATCAGAGGTTGGGAATTAGATATGGGGAAACAGAGGCGGGGAATCAGAGGCGGGGAAACAGAGGCGGGAAATCAGATATGGGGAATCAGAGTTTGGGAATCAGAGGCAGGGAATCAGATGTGCGGAATCAGAGATGGGGAATCAGAGGCAGGGAATCAGAATCAGAAGCGGGGAATCAGAGGCCGGGAATCAGACGCTGGGAATAAGAGGCCGGGATTCAGAGGTGGGGAATCAGAGTCCGGGAATCAGAGATGGGGATTCAGAGGCGGGGAATGAGATATGGAGAATCAGAGGCGGGGAATCAGAGGCGGGGAAACAGAGGTGGGGAATCAGATATGTGGAATCAGAGGTGGCGAATCAAAGGCGGTGAATCAGAGATGGGGAATCAGAGGCGGGGAATCAGAGGTAGGGAATCAAACACGGGAAATCAGAGGCGGGGAATCAGAGCTGGGGAATCAGAGGCGGGGAATCAGAGTTGGGGAATCAGAGGCAGGGAATCAGATATGGGGAAACAGGGGCAGGGAATCAGAGGCGGGGAAACAGAGGCGGGGAATCAGATATGGGGAATCAGAGGTGTGGAATCAGAGGTTGGGAATCAGAGGCAGGGAATCAGATATGGGGAAACAGAGGTGGGGAATCAGAGGCGGGGAAACAGAGGTGGGGATTCAGATATGGGGAATCAGAGGTAGTGAATCAGAGGTTGGGAATCAGAGGCAGGGAATCAGAGGCTTGGAATCAGATGCAGGGAATCAGATGCGGGGAATCAGAGGCGGGGAATCAGAGCTGGGGAATCAGAGGTGGGGAATCAGAGTTGGGGAATCAGAGGCGGGGACTTAGATATTGGGAAACAGAGGCGGGGAATCAGAGGCGGGGAATCAGAGGCAGGGAATCAGATGTGCGGAATCAGAGATGGGGAATCAGAGGCAGGGAATCAGAATCAGAAGCAGGGAATCAGAGGCCGGGAATCAGAGGCCGGAATCAGATGCCGGGAATAAGAGGCCGGGAATCAGAGGTTGGGAATCAGAGTCCGGGAATCAGAGATGGGGATTCAGAGGCGGGGAATGAGATATGGGGAATCAGAGGCGGGGAATCAGAGGCGGGGAAACAGAGGCGGGGAATCAGATATGGGGAATCAGAGGTGGCGAATCAAAGGCGGTGAATCAGAGATGGGGAATCAGAGGCCGGGAATCAGAGGCAGGGAATCAAACACGGAAAATCAGAGGCGGGGAATCAGAGCTGGGGAATCAGAGGCGGGGAATCAGAGTTGGGGAATCAGAGGCGGGGAATCAGACGCAGGGAATCAATATGGGAAATCAGAGGTGGGGAATCAGAGGTTGGGAATCAGAGGAAGGGAATCAGAGGCGAGGAATCAGAGCTGGGGAATCAGAGGCGGGGAATCAGAATTGGGGAATCAGAGATGGGGAATCAGAGATGGGGAATCAGAGGCGGGGAATCAGACGCGGGGAATCAGAGGTGGTGAATCAGAGATGTGGAATCAGAGGCGGGGAATCAGAGGCAGGGAATCAGACGCGGGGAATCAGAGGCGGGGAATCATAGCTGGCGAATCAGAGGCGGGGAATGAGATATGGGGAATCAGAGGCGGGGAATCAGAGGCGGGGAAACAGTGGCGAGGAATCAGATATGGGGAATCAGAGGTGGCGAATCAAAGACGGTGAATCAGAGATGGGGAATCAGAGGTGGGGTATCAGAGGCAGGGGATCAAACACGGGGAATCAGAGGTGGGGAATCAGAGCTGGGGAATCAGAGGCGGGGAATCAGAGTTGGGGAATCAGAGGCGAGGAATCAGAGCTGGGGAATCAGAGGTGGGGAATCAGAGTCGGGGAATCAGAGGCAGGGAATCGGATGTGCGGAATCAGAGATGGGGAATCAGAGGTGGGGAATCAGAGGCGGTGAATCTGAGATGGGGAATCAGAGGCGGGGAATCAGAGGCAGGTTATCAGACTCGGGGATTCAGAGGCTGGGAATCAGACGGGGGGAATCAAAGGCGGGGAATGAAGCTGGGGAATCAGAGGCAGCGAATCAGAGTTGGGGATTCAGAGGCGGGGAATCAGATGCGGGCGAACAGAGGTGGGGAATTAGATATGGGGAATCAGTGGTGGGGAATCAGAGGTGGTGAATCAGAGATGGGGAATCACAGGCGGGGAATCAGAGGCTGGGAATAGAACGCGGGGAATCAGAGGCAGGGAATCAGAGCTGGGGAATCAGAGGCGGGGAATCATAGTTGGGAATCAGAGGCGGGGAATCAGATATGGGGAAACAGAGGCGGGGAATCAGGGGCGTGGAAACAGAGGCGGGGAATCAGATATGGGGAATCGGATGCGGGGAATCAGAGGCGGGGAATCAGAGCTGGGGAATCAGAGGCGGGGAATCAGAGTTGGGGCATCAGAGGTGGGGAATTAGATATGGGGAAACAGAGGCGGTGAATCAGAGGCGTGGAATCAGAGGCGGGGAATCAGATATGGGGAATCAGAGGTGGGGAATCAGAGGCAGGTAATCAGATGTGCGGAATCAGAGATGGGGAATCAGAGGCAGGGAATCAGAATCAGAAGCGGGGAGTCAGAGGCCGGGAATCAGAGGCCTGGAATCAGATGCTGGGAATAAGAGGCCGGGAATCAGAGGTGGGGCATCAGAGTCCGGGAATCAGTGATGGGGATTCAGAGGCGGGGAATGAGATATGGAGAATCAGAGGCGAGGAATCAGAGGCGGGGAAACAGAGGTGGGGAATCAGATATGGGGAATCAGAGGTGGCGAATCAAAGGCGGTGAATCAGAGATGGGGAATCAGAGGCGGGGAATCAGAGGCAGGGAATCAAACACGGGGAATCAGAGGCGTGGTATCAGAGCTGGGGAATCAGAGGCTGGGAATCAAAGTTGGGGAATCAGAGGCAGGGAATCAGATATGGGGAAACAGGGGCGGGGAATCAGAGGCGGGGAAACAGAGGCGGGGAATCAGATATGGGGAATCAGAGGCGGGGAATTAGAGTTGGGAAATCAGAGGCGGGGAATCAGAGGCGGGGAAACAGAGGCGGGGAATCAAACACGGGGAATCAGAGGTGGGGAATCAGGGGTTGGGAATCAGAGGCAGGGAATCAGAGGCGGGGAATCAGAGGCGGGGAATCAGAGGCAGGGAATCAGATGTGCGGAATCGGAGATGGGGAATCAGAGGCAGGGAATCAGAGGCGGGGAATCAGAGGCGGGGAATCAGAGGCCGGGAATCAGATATGGGGAAACAGAGGCAGGGAATCAGAGGCCGGGAAACAGAGGCTGGGAATCAGATATGGGGAATCAGAGGTGGGGAATCAGAGGTTGGAAATCAGAGGCAGGGAATCAGAGGCTTGGAATCAGATGCAGGGAATCAGATGCGGGGAATCAGAGGCGGGGAATCAGAGCTGGGGAATCAGAGGTGGGAAATCAGAGTTGGGGAATCAGAGGCGGGGACTTAGATATTGGGAAACAGAGGCGGGGAATCAGAGGCGGGGAAACAGAGGCGGGGAACCAGAGATGGGGAATCAAAGGCAGGGAATCAGAATCAGAAGCAGGGAATCAGAGGCCGGGAATGAGAGGCCGGAATCAGATGCCGGGAATAAGAGGCCGGGAATCAGAGGTGGGGAATCAGAGTCTGGGAATCAGAGATGGGGATTCAGAGGCGGGGAATGAGATATGGGGAATCAGAGGCGGGGAATCAGAGGCGGTGAAACAGAGGCGGGGAATCAGATATGGGGAATCAGAGGTGGCGAATCAAAGGCGGTGAATCAGAGATGGGGAATCAGAGGCCGGGAATCAGAGGCAGGGAATCAAACACGGGGAATCAGAGGCGGAGAATCAGAATTGGGGAATCAGAGATGGGGAATCAGAGATGGGGAATCATAGCTGGCGAATCAGAGGCGGGGAATGAGATATGGGGAATCAGAGGCGGGGAAACAGTGGCGAGGAATCAGATATGGGGAATCAGAGGTGGCGAATCAAAGACGGTGAATCAGAGATGGGGAATCAGAGGCGGGGAATCAGAGGCAGGGGATCAAACACGGGGAATCAGAGGTGGGGAATCAGAGCTGGGGAATCAGAGGTGGGGAATCAGAGTCGGGGAATCAGAGGCAGGGAATCGGATGTGCGGAATCAGAGATGGGGAATCAGAGGTGGGGAATCAGAGGCGGTGATTCTGAGATGGGGAATCAGAGGCGGGGAATCAGAGGCAGGTTATCAGACTCGGGGATTCAGAGGCTGGGAATCAGACGGGGGGAATCAAAGGCGGGGAATGAAGCTGGGGAATCAGAGGCAGCGAATCAGAGTTGGGGATTCAGAGGCGGGGAATCAGATATGGGGAATCAGAGGTGGGGAATCAGAGGTTGGGAATCAGAGGCAGGGAATCAGAGGCGGGGAATCAGAGGCGGGGAATCAGAGGCAGGGAATCAGATGTGCGGAATCGGGGATGGGGAATCAGAGGCAGGGAATCAGAGGCGGGGAATCAGAGGCGGGGAATCAGAGGCCGGGAATCAGATATGGGGAAACAGAGGTGGGGAATCAGAGGCGGGGAAACAGAGGTGGGGATTCAGATATGGGGAATCAGAGGTAGTGAATCAGAGGTTGGGAATCAGAGGCAGGGAATCAGAGGCTTGGAATCAGATGCAGGGAATCAGATGCGGGGAATCAGAGGCGGGGAATCAGAGCTGGGGAATCAGAGGTGGGGAATCAGAGTTGGGGAATCAGAGGCGGGGACTTAGATATTGGGAAACAGAGGCGGGGAATCAGAGGCGGGGAATCAGAGGCAGGGAATCAGATGTGCGGAATCAGAGATGGGGAATCAGAGGCAGGGAATCAGAATCAGAAGCAGGGAATCAGAGGCCGGGAATCAGAGGCCGGAATCAGATGCCGGGAATAAGAGGCCGGGAATCAGAGGTTGGGAATCAGAGTCCGGGAATCAGAGATGGGGATTCAGAGGCGGGGAATGAGATATGGGGAATCAGAGGCGGGGAATCAGAGGCGGGGAAACAGAGGCGGGGAATCAGATATGGGGAATCAGAGGTGGCGAATCAAAGGCGGTGAATCAGAGATGGGGAATCAGAGGCCGGGAATCAGAGGCAGGGAATCAAACACGGAAAATCAGAGGCGGGGAATCAGAGCTGGGGAATCAGAGGCGGGGAATCAGAGTTGGGGAATCAGAGGCGGGGAATCAGACGCAGGGAATCAATATGGGAAATCAGAGGTGGGGAATCAGAGGTTGGGAATCAGAGGAAGGGAATCAGAGGCGAGGAATCAGAGCTGGGGAATCAGAGGCGGGGAATCAGAATTGGGGAATCAGAGATGGGGAATCAGAGATGGGGAATCAGAGGCGGGGAATCAGACGCGGGGAATCAGAGGTGGTGAATCAGAGATGTGGAATCAGAGGCGGGGAATCAGAGGCAGGGAATCAGACGCGGGGAATCAGAGGCGGGGAATCATAGCTGGCGAATCAGAGGCGGGGAATGAGATATGGGGAATCAGAGGCGGGGAATCAGAGGCGGGGAAACAGTGGCGAGGAATCAGATATGGGGAATCAGAGGTGGCGAATCAAAGACGGTGAATCAGAGATGGGGAATCAGAGGTGGGGTATCAGAGGCAGGGGATCAAACACGGGGAATCAGAGGTGGGGAATCAGAGCTGGGGAATCAGAGGCGGGGAATCAGAGTTGGGGAATCAGAGGCGAGGAATCAGAGCTGGGGAATCAGAGGTGGGGAATCAGAGTCGGGGAATCAGAGGCAGGGAATCGGATGTGCGGAATCAGAGATGGGGAATCAGAGGTGGGGAATCAGAGGCGGTGAATCTGAGATGGGGAATCAGAGGCGGGGAATCAGAGGCAGGTTATCAGACTCGGGGATTCAGAGGCTGGGAATCAGACGGGGGGAATCAAAGGCGGGGAATGAAGCTGGGGAATCAGAGGCAGCGAATCAGAGTTGGGGATTCAGAGGCGGGGAATCAGATGCGGGCAAACAGAGGTGGGGAATTAGATATGGGGAATCAGTGGTGGGGAATCAGAGGTGGTGAATCAGAGATGGGGAATCACAGGCGGGGAATCAGAGGCTGGGAATAGAACGCGGGGAATCAGAGGCAGGGAATCAGAGCTGGGGAATCAGAGGCGGGGAATCATAGTTGGGAATCAGAGGCGGGGAATCAGATATGGGGAAACAGAGGCGGGGAATCAGGGGCGTGGAAACAGAGGCGGGGAATCAGATATGGGGAATCGGATGCGGGGAATCAGAGGCGGGGAATCAGAGCTGGGGAATCAGAGGCGGGGAATCAGAGTTGGGGCATCAGAGGTGGGGAATTAGATATGGGGAAACAGAGGCGGTGAATCAGAGGCGTGGAATCAGAGGCGGGGAATCAGATATGGGGAATCAGAGGTGGGGAATCAGAGGCAGGTAATCAGATGTGCGGAATCAGAGATGGGGAATCAGAGGCAGGGAATCAGAATCAGAAGCGGGGAGTCAGAGGCCGGGAATCAGAGGCCTGGAATCAGATGCTGGGAATAAGAGGCCGGGAATCAGAGGTGGGGCATCAGAGTCCGGGAATCAGTGATGGGGATTCAGAGGCGGGGAATGAGATATGGAGAATCAGAGGCGAGGAATCAGAGGCGGGGAAACAGAGGTGGGGAATCAGATATGGGGAATCAGAGGTGGCGAATCAAAGGCGGTGAATCAGAGATGGGGAATCAGAGGCGGGGAATCAGAGGCAGGGAATCAAACACGGGGAATCAGAGGCGTGGTATCAGAGCTGGGGAATCAGAGGCTGGGAATCAAAGTTGGGGAATCAGAGGCAGGGAATCAGATATGGGGAAACAGGGGCGGGGAATCAGAGGCGGGGAAACAGAGGCGGGGAATCAGATATGGGGAATCAGAGGCGGGGAATTAGAGTTGGGAAATCAGAGGCGGGGAATCAGAGGCGGGGAAACAGAGGCGGGGAATCAAACACGGGGAATCAGAGGTGGGGAATCAGAGGTTGGGAATCAGAGGCAGGGAATCAGAGGCGGGGAATCAGAGGCGGGGAATCAGAGGCAGGGAATCAGATGTGCGGAATCGGAGATGGGGAATCAGAGGCAGGGAATCAGAGGCGGGGAATCAGAGGCGGGGAATCAGAGGCCGGGAATCAGATATGGGGAAACAGAGGCAGGGAATCAGAGGCCGGGAAACAGAGGCTGGGAATCAGATATGGGGAATCAGAGGTGGGGAATCAGAGGTTGGAAATCAGAGGCAGGGAATCAGAGGCTTGGAATCAGATGCAGGGAATCAGATGCGGGGAATCAGAGGCGGGGAATCAGAGCTGGGGAATCAGAGGTGGGAAATCAGAGTTGGGGAATCAAAGGCAGGGAATCAGAATCAGAAGCAGGGAATCAGAGGCCGGGAATGAGAGGCCGGAATCAGATGCCGGGAATAAGAGGCCGGGAATCAGAGGTGGGGAATCAGAGTCTGGGAATCAGAGATGGGGATTCAGAGGCGGGGAATGAGATATGGGGAATCAGAGGCGGGGAATCAGAGGCGGTGAAACAGAGGCGGGGAATCAGATATGGGGAATCAGAGGTGGCGAATCAAAGGCGGTGAATCAGAGATGGGGAATCAGAGGCCGGGAATCAGAGGCAGGGAATCAAACACGGGGAATCAGAGGCGGAGAATCAGAATTGGGGAATCAGAGATGGGGAATCAGAGATGGGGAATCATAGCTGGCGAATCAGAGGCGGGGAATGAGATATGGGGAATCAGAGGCGGGGAAACAGTGGCGAGGAATCAGATATGGGGAATCAGAGGTGGCGAATCAAAGACGGTGAATCAGAGATGGGGAATCAGAGGCGGGGAATCAGAGGCAGGGGATCAAACACGGGGAATCAGAGGTGGGGAATCAGAGCTGGGGAATCAGAGGTGGGGAATCAGAGTCGGGGAATCAGAGGCAGGGAATCGGATGTGCGGAATCAGAGATGGGGAATCAGAGGTGGGGAATCAGAGGCGGTGAATCTGAGATGGGGAATCAGAGGCGGGGAATCAGAGGCAGGTTATCAGACTCGGGGATTCAGAGGCTGGGAATCAGACGGGGGGAATCAAAGGCGGGGAATGAAGCTGGGGAATCAGAGGCAGCGAATCAGAGTTGGGGATTCAGAGGCGGGGAATCAGATATGGGGAAACAGAGGCGGGGAATCAGAGGCGGGCAAACAGAGGTGGGGAATTAGATATGGGGAATCAGTGGTGGGGAATCAGAGGTGGTGAATCAGAGATGGGGAATCACAGGCGGGGAATCAGAGGCTGGGAATAGAATGCGGGGTATCAGAGGCAGGGAATCAGAGCTGGGGAATCAGAGGCGGGGAATCATAGTTGGGAATCAGAGGCGGGGAATCAGATATGGGGAAACAGAGGCGGGGAATCAGGGGCGTGGAAACAGAGGCGGGGAATCAGATATGGGGAATCGGATGCGGGGAATCAGAAGCGGGGAATCAGAGCTGGGGAATCAGAGGCGGGGAATCAGAGTTGGGGCATCAGAGGTGGGGAATTAGATATGGGGAAACAGAGGCGGGGAATCAGAGGCGTGGAAACAGAGGCGGGGAATCAGATATGGGGAATCAGAGGTGGGGAATCAGAGGCAGGTAATCAGATGTGCGGAATCAGAGATGGGGAATCAGAGGCAGGGAATCAGAATCAGAAGCGGGGAGTCAGAGGCCGGGAATCAGAGGCCTGGAATCAGATGCTGGGAATAAGAGGCCGGGAATCAGAGGTGGGGCATCAGAGTCCGGGAATCAGTGATGGGGATTCAGAGGCGGGGAATGAGATATGGAGAATCAGAGGCGAGGAATCAGAGGCGGGGAAACAGAGGTGGGGAATCAGATATGGGGAATCAGAGGTGGCGAATCAAAGGCGGTGAATCAGAGATGGGGAATCAGAGGCGGGGAATCAGAGGCAGGGAATGAAACACGGGGAATCAGAGGCGTGGTATCAGAGCTGGGGAATCAGAGGCTGGGAATCAAAGTTGGGGAATCAGAGGCAGGGAATCAGATATGGGGAAACAGGGGCGGGGAATCAGAGGCGGGGAAACAGAGGCGGGGAATCAGATATGGGGAATCAGAGGCGGGGAATTAGAGTTGGGGAATCAGAGGCGGGGAATCAGAGGCGGGGAAACAGAGGCGGGGAATCAAACACGGGGAATCAGAGGTGGGGAATCAGAGGTTGGGAATCAGAGGCAGGGAATCAGAGGCGGGGAATCAGAGGCGGGGAATCAGAGGCAGGGAATCAGATGTGCGGAATCGGAGATGGGGAATCAGAGGCAGGGAATCAGAGGCGGGGAATCAGAGGCGGGGAATCAGAGGCCGGGAATCAGATATGGGGAAACAGAGGCAGGGAATCAGAGGCGGGGAAACAGAGGCTGGGAATCAGATATGGGGAATCAGAGGTGGGGAATCAGAGGTTGGAAATCAGAGGCAGGGAATCAGAGGCTTGGAATCAGATGCAGGGAATCAGATGATGGGAATCAGAGGCGGGGAATCAGAGCTGGGGAATCAGAGGTGGGGAATCAGAGTTGGGGAATCAGAGGCGGGGACTTAGATATTGGGAAACAGAGGCGGGGAATCAGAGGCGGGGAAACAGAGGCGGGGAATCAGAGATGGGGAATCAAAGGCAGGGAATCATAATCAGAAGCAGGGAATCAGAGGCCGGGAATGAGAGGCCGGAATCAGATGCCGGGAATAAGAGGCCGGGAATCAGAGGTGGGGAATCAGAGTCTGGGAATCAGAGATGGGGATTCAGAGGCGGGGAATGAGATATGGGGAATCAGAGGCGGGGAATCAGAGGCGGTGAAACAGAGGCGGGGAATCAGATATGGGGAATCAGAGGTGGCGAATCAAAGGCGGTGAATCAGAGATGGGGAATAAGAGGCCGGGAATCAGAGGCAGGGAATCAAACACGGGGAATCAGAGGCGGAGAATCAGAATTGGGGAATCAGAGATGGGGAATCAGAGATGGGGAATCAGAGGCGGGGAATCAGACGCGGGGAATCAGAGGTGGTGAATCAGAGATGTTGAATCAGAGGCGGGGAATCAGAGGCAGGGAATCAGAGTTGGGGCATCAGAGGTTGGGAATTAGATATGGGGAAACAGAGGCGGGGAATCAGAGGCGGGGAAACAGAGGCGGGAAATCAGATATGGGGAATCAGAGGTGGGGAATCAGAGGCAGGGAATCAGATGTGCGGAATCAGAGATGGGGAATCAGAGGCAGGGAATCAGAATCAGAAGCGGGGAATCAGAGGCCGGGAAACAGAGGCGGGGAATCAGATATGGGGAATCAGAGGTGGGGAATCAGAGGCAGGGAATTAGATTTGCGGAATCAGAGATGGGGAATCAGAAGCAGGGAATCAGAGGCCGGGAATCAGAGGCCGGAATCAGATGCCGGGAATAAGAGGCCGGGAATCAGAGGTGGGGAATCAGAGTCCGGGAATCAGAGATGGGGAATCAGAGGCGGGGAATGAGATATGGGGAATCAGAGGCGGGGAATCAGAGGCGGGGAAACAGAGGCGAGGAATCAGATATGGGGAATCAGAGGTGGCGAATCAAAGGCGATGAATCAGAGATGGGGAATCAGAGGCGGGGAATCAGAGGCAGGGAATCAAACACGGGGAATCAGAGGCGGGGAATCAGAGCTGGGGAATCAGAGGCGGGGAATCAGAGGCAGGGAATCAAACACGGGGAATCAGAGGCGTGGTATCAGAGCTGGGGAATCAGAGGCTGGGAATCAAAGTTGGGGAATCAGAGGCAGGGAATCAGATATGGGGAAACAGGGGCGGGGAATCAGAGGCGGGGAAACAGAGGCGGGGAATCAGATATGGGGAATCAGAGGCGGGGAATTAGAGTTGGGGAATCAGAGGCGGGGAATCAGAGGCGGGGAAACAGAGGCGGGGAATCAAACACGGGGAATCAGAGGTGGGGAATCAGAGGTTGGGAATCAGAGGCAGGGAATCAGAGGCGGGGAATCAGAGGCGGGGAATCAGAGGCAGGGAATCAGATGTGCGGAATCGGAGATGGGGAATCAGAGGCAGGGAATCAGAGGTGGGGAATCAGAGGCGGGGAATCATGTGCCGGGAATCAGATATGGGGAAACAGAGGCAGGGAATCAGAGGCGGGGAAACAGAGGCTGGGAATCAGATATGGGGAATCAGAGGTGGGGAATCAGAGGTTGGGAATCAGAGGCAGGGAATCAGAGGCTTGGAATCAGATGCAGGGAATCAGATGCGGGGAATCAGAGGCGGGGAATCAGAGCTGGGGAATCAGAGGTGGGGAATCAGAGTTGGGGAATCAGAGGCGGGGACTTAGATATTGGGAAACAGAGGCGGGGAATCAGACGAGGGGAAACAGATGCGGGTAATCAGATATGGGGAATCAGAGATGGGGAATCAGAGGCAGGGAATCAGATGTGCGGAATCAGAGATGGGGAATCAAAGGCAGGGAATCAGAATCAGAAGCAGGGAATCAGAGGCCGGGAATCAGAGGCCGGAATCAGATGCCGGGAATAAGAGGCCGGGAATCAGAGGTGGGGAAGCTGAGTCCGGGAATCAGAGATGGGGATTCAGAGGCGGGGAATGAGATATGGGAAATCAGAGGCGGGGAATCAGAGGCGGTGAAACAGAGGCGGGGAATCAGATATGGGGAATCAGAGGTGGCGAATCAAAGGCGGTGAATCAGAGATGGGGAATCAGAGGCCGGGAATCAGAGGCAGGGAATCAAACACGGGGAATCAGAGGCGGGGAATCAGAATTGGGGAATCAGAGATGGGGAATCAGAGATGGGGAATCAGAGGCGGGAAATCAGACGCGGGGAATCAGAGGTGGTGAATCAGAGATGTTGAATCAGAGGCGGGGATTCAGAGGCAGGGAATCAGAGTTGGGGCATCAGAGGTTGGGAATTAGATATGGGGAAACAGAATCGGGGAATCAGAGGCGGGGAAACAGAGGCGGGAAATCAGATATGGGGAATCAGAGGTGGGGAATCAGAGGCAGGGAATCAGATGTGCGGAATCAGAGATGGGGAACCAGAGGCAGGGAATCAGAATCAGAAGCGGGGAATCAGAGGCCGGGAAACAGAGGCGGGGAATCAGATATGGGGAATCAGAGGTGGGGAATCAGAGGCAGGGAATTAGATTTGCTGAATCAGAGATGGGGAATCAGAAGCAGGGAATCAGAGGCCGGGAATCAGAGGCCGGAATCAGATGCCGGGAATAAGAGGCCGGGAATCAGAGGTGGGGAATCAGAGTCCGGGAATCAGAGATGGGGAATCAGAGGCGGGGAATGAGATATGGGGAATCAGAGGCGGGGAATCAGAGGCGGGGAAACAGAGGCGAGGAATCAGATATGGGGAATCAGAGGTGGCGAATCAAAGGCGATGAATCAGAGATGGGGAATCAGAGGCGGGGAATCAGAGGCAGGGAATCAAACACGGGGAATCAGAGGCGGGGAATCAGAGCTGGGGAATCAGAGGCGGGGAATCAGAGTTGGGGAATCAGAGGCGGGGAATCAGAGCTGGGGAATCAGAGGTGGGGTTCAGAGTCGGGGAATCAGAGGCAGGGAATCAGATGTGCGGAATCAGAGATGGGGAATCAGAGGTGGGGAATCAGAGGCTGTGAATCAGACACGGGGTTTCAGAGGCTGGGAATCAGATGGGGGAATCAAAGGCGGGGAATCAGAGCTGGGGAATCAGAGGTGGGGATCAGAGTCGTGGAATCGGAGGCAGGGAATCAGATGTGCGGAATCAGAGATGGTGAATCAGAGGTGGGGAATCAGAGGCTGTGAATCAGAGATGGGGAATCAGAGGCGGGGAATCAGAGGCAAGAAATCAGACACGGGGTTTCAGAGGCTGGGAATCAGATGGGGGAATCAAAGGCGGGGAATCAGAGCTGGGGAATCAGAGGCAGGGAATCAGAGTTGGGGATTCAGAGGCGGGGAATCAGATATGGGGATACAGAGGCGGGGAATCAGAGGCTGGCAAACAGAGGCGGGGAATTAGATATGGGGAATCAGAGGTGGCGAATCAGAGGTGGTGAATCAGAGATGGGGAATCACAGGCGGGGAATCAGAGGCAGGGAATAGAACGCGGGGAATCAGAGGCATGGAATCAGAGTTGGGGCATCAGAGGTTGGGAATTAGATATGGGGAAACAGAGGCGGGGAATCAGAGGCGGGGAAACAGAGGTGGGAAATCAGATATGGGGAATCAGAGTTTGGGAATCAGAGGCAGGGAATCAGATGTGCGGAATCAGAGATGGGGAATCAGAGGCAGGGAATCAGAATCAGAAGCGGGGAATCAGAGGCCGGGAATCAGACGCTGGGAATAAGAGGCCGGGATTCAGAGGTGGGGAATCAGAGTCCGGGAATCAGAGATGGGGATTCAGAGGCGGGGAATGAGATATGGAGAATCAGAGGCGGGGAATCAGAGGCGGGGAAACAGAGGTGGGGAATCAGATAAGTGGAATCAGAGGTGGCGAATCAAAGGCGGTGAATCAGAGATGGGGAATCAGAGGCGGGGAATCAGAGGCAGGGAATCAAACACGGGAAATCGGAGGCGGGGAATCAGAGCTGGGGAATCAGAGGCGGGGAATCAGAGTTGGGGAATCAGAGGCAGGGAATCAGATATGGGGAAACAGGGGCAGGGAATCAGAGGCGGGGAAACAGAGGCGGGGAATCAGATATGGGGAATCAGAGGTGTGGAATCAGAGGTTGGGAATCAGAGGCAGGGAATCAGAGGCGGGGAATCAAACACGGGGAATCAGAGCTGGGGAATCAGAGGCGGGGAATTAGAGTTGGGGAATCAGAGGAGGGGAATCAGAGGCGGGGAAACAGAGGCGGGGAATCAGATATGGGGAATCAGAGGTGGGGAATCAGAGGTTGGGAATCAGAGGCAGGGAATCAGAGGCGGGGAATCAGAGGCAGGGAATCAGAGGCAGGGAATCAGATGTGCGGAATCGGGGATGGGGAATCAGAGGCAGGGAATCAGAGGCGGGGAATCAGAGGCGGGGAATCAGAGGCCGGGAATCAGATATGGGGAAACAGAGGTGGGGAATCAGAGGCGGGGAAACAGAGGTGGGGATTCAGATATGGGGAATCAGAGGTAGGGAATCAGAGGTTGGGAATCAGAGGCAGGGAATCAGAGGCTTGGAATCAGATGCAGGGAATCAGATGCGGGGAATCAGAGGCGGGGAATCAGAGCTGGGGAATCAGAGGTGGGGAATCAGAGTTGGGGAATCAGAGGCGGGGACTTAGATATTGGGAAACAGAGGCGGGGAATCAGAGGCGGGGAATCAGAGGCAGGGAATCAGATGTGCGGAATCAGAGATGGGGAATCAGAGGCAGGGAATCAGAATCAGAAGCAGGGAATCAGAGGCCGGGAATCAGAGGCCGGAATCAGATGCCGGGGATAAGAGGCCGGGAATCAGAGGTTGGGAATCAGAGTCCGGGAATCAGAGATGGGGATTCAGAGGCGGGGAATGAGATATGGGGAATCAGAGGCGGGGAATCAGAGGCGGGGAAACAGAGGCGGGGAATCAGATATGGGGAATCAGAGGTGGCGAATCAAAGGCGGTGAATCAGAGATGGGGAATCAGAGGCCGGGAATCAGAGGCAGGGAATCAAACACGGAAAATCAGAGGCGGGGAATCAGAGCTGGGGAATCAGAGGCGGGGAATCAGAGTTGGGGAATCAGAGGCGGGGAATCAGACGCAGGGAATCAATATGGGAAATCAGAGGTGGGGAATCAGAGGTTGGGAATCAGAGGAAGGGAATCAGAGGCGAGGAATCAGAGCTGGGGAATCAGAGGCGGGGAATCAGAATTGGGGAATCAGAGATGGGGAATCAGAGATGGGGAATCAGAGGCGGGGAATCAGACGCGGGGAATCAGAGGTGGTGAATCAGAGATGTGGAATCAGAGGCGGGGAATCAGAGGCAGGGAATCAGACGCGGGGAATCAGAGGCGGGGAATCATAGCTGGCGAATCAGAGGCGGGGAATGAGATATGGGGAATCAGAGGCGGGGAATCAGAGGCGGGGAAACAGTGGCGAGGAATCAGATATGGGGAATCAGAGGTGGCGAATCAAAGACGGTGAATCAGAGATGGGGAATCAGAGGTGGGGTATCAGAGGCAGGGGATCAAACACGGGGAATCAGAGGTGGGGAATCAGAGCTGGGGAATCAGAGGCGGGGAATCAGAGTTGGGGAATCAGAGGCGAGGAATCAGAGCTGGGGAATCAGAGGTGGGGAATCAGAGTCGGGGAATCAGAGGCAGGGAATCGGATGTGCGGAATCAGAGATGGGGAATCAGAGGTGGGGAATCAGAGGCGGTGAATCTGAGATGGGGAATCAGAGGCGGGGAATCAGAGGCTGGGAATCAGACGGGGGGAATCAAAGGCGGGGAATGAAGCTGGGGAATCAGAGGCAGCGAATCAGAGTTGGGGATTCAGAGGCGGGGAATCAGATATGGGGAAACAGAGGCGGGGAATCAGAGGCGGGCAAACAGAGGTGGGGAATTAGATATGGGGAATCAGTGGTGGGGAATCAGAGGTGGTGAATCAGAGATGGGGAATCACAGGCGGGGAATCAGAGGCTGGGAATAGAACGCGGGGAATCAGAGGCAGGGAATCAGAGCTGGGGAATCAGAGGCGGGGAATCATAGTTGGGAATCAGAGGCGGGGAATCAGATATGGGGAAACAGAGGCGGGGAATCAGGGGCGTGGAAACAGAGGCGGGGAATCAGATATGGGGAATCGGATGCGGGGAATCAGAGGCGGGGAATCAGAGCTGGGGAATCAGAGGCGGGGAATCAGAGTTGGGGCATCAGAGGTGGGGAATTAGATATGGGGAAACAGAGGCGGTGAATCAGAGGCGTAGAATCAGAGGCGGGGAATCAGATATGGGGAATCAGAGGTGGGGAATCAGAGGCAGGTAATCAGATGTGCGGAATCAGAGATGGGGAATCAGAGGCAGGGAATCAGAATCAGAAGCGGGGAGTCAGAGGCCGGGAATCAGAGGCCTGGAATCAGATGCTGGGAATAAGAGGCCGGGAATCAGAGGTGGGGCATCAGAGTCCGGGAATCAGTGATGGGGATTCAGAGGCGGGGAATGAGATATGGAGAATCAGAGGCGAGGAATCAGAGGCGGGGAAACAGAGGTGGGGAATCAGATATGGGGAATCAGAGGTGGCGAATCAAAGGCGGTGAATCAGAGATGGGGAATCAGAGGCGGGGAATCAGAGGCAGGGAATCAAACACGGGGAATCAGAGGCGTGGTATCAGAGCTGGGGAATCAGAGGCTGGGAATCAAAGTTGGGGAATCAGAGGCAGGGAATCAGATATGGGGAAACAGGGGCGGGGAATCAGAGGCGGGGAAACAGAGGCGGGGAATCAGATATGGGGAATCAGAGGCGTGGAATTAGAGTTGGGAAATCAGAGGCGGGGAATCAGAGGCGGGGAAACAGAGGCGGGGAATCAAACACGGGGAATCAGAGGTGGGGAATCAGAGGTTGGGAATCAGAGGCAGGGAATCAGAGGCGGGGAATCAGAGGCGGGGAATCAGAGGCAGGGAATCAGATGTGCGGAATCGGAGATGGGGAATCAGAGGCAGGGAATCAGAGGCGGGGAATCAGAGGTGGGGAATCAGAGGCCGGGAATCAGATATGGGGAAACAGAGGCAGGGAATCAGAGGCCGGGAAACAGAGGCTGGGAATCAGATATGGGGAATCAGAGGTGGGGAATCAGAGGTTGGAAATCAGAGGCAGGGAATCAGAGGCTTGGAATCAGATGCAGGGAATCAGATGCGGGGAATCAGAGGCGGGGAATCAGAGCTGGGGAATCAGAGGTGGGGAATCAGAGTTGGGGAATCAGAGGCGGGGACTTAGATATTGGGAAACAGAGGCGGGGAATCAGAGGCGGGGAAACAGAGGCGGGGAACCAGAGATGGGGAATCAAAGGCAGGGAATCAGAATCAGAAGCAGGGAATCAGAGGCCGGGAATGAGAGGCCGGAATCAGATGCCGGGAATAAGAGGCCGGGAATCAGAGGTGGGGAATCAGAGTCTGGGAATCAGAGATGGGGATTCAGAGGCGGGGAATGAGATATGGGGAATCAGAGGCGGGGAATCAGAGGCGGTGAAACAGAGGCGGGGAATCAGATATGGGGAATCAGAGGTGGCGAATCAAAGGCGGTGAATCAGAGATGGGGAATCAGAGGCCGGGAATCAGATGCAGGGAATCAAACACGGGGAATCAGAGGCGGAGAATCAGAATTGGGGAATCAGAGATGGGGAATCAGAGATGGGGAATCATAGCTGGCGAATCAGAGGCGGGGAATGAGATATGGGGAATCAGAGGCGGGGAATCAGAGGCGGGGAAACAGTGGCGAGGAATCAGATATGGGGAATCAGAGGTGGCGAATCAAAGACGGTGAATCAGAGATGGGGAATCAGAGGCGGGGAATCAGAGGCAGGGGATCAAACACGGGGAATCAGAGGTGGGGAATCAGAGCTGGGGAATCAGAGGCGGGGAATCAGAGTTGGGGAATCAGAGGCGAGGAATCAGAGCTGGGGAATCAGAGGTGGGGAATCAGAGTCGGGGAATCAGAGGCAGGGAATCGGATGTGCGGAATCAGAGATGGGGAATCAGAGGTGGGGAATCAGAGGCGGTGAATCTGAGATGGGGAATCAGAGGCGGGGAATCAGAGGCAGGTTATCAGACTCGGGGATTCAGAGGCTGGGAATCAGACGGGGGGAATCAAAGGCGGGGAATGAAGCTGGGGAATCAGAGGCAGCGAATCAGAGTTGGGGATTCAGAGGCGGGGAATCAGATATGGGGAAACAGAGGCGGGGAATCAGAGGCGGGCAAACAGAGGTGGGGAATTAGATATGGGGAATCAGTGGTGGGGAATCAGAGGTGGTGAATCAGAGATGGGGAATCACAGGCGGGGAATCAGAGGCTGGGAATAGAACGCGGGGTATCAGAGGAAGGGAATCAGAGCTGGGGAATCAGAGGCGGGGAATCATAGTTGGGAATCAGAGGCGGGGAATCAGATATGGGGAAACAGAGGCGGGGAATCAGGGGCGTGGAAACAGAGGCGGGGAATCAGATATGGGGAATCGGATGCGGGGAATCAGAAGCGGGGAATCAGAGCTGGGGAATCAGAGGCGGGGAATCAGAGTTGGGGCATCAGAGGTGGGGAATTAGATATGGGGAAACAGAGGCGGGGAATCAGAGGCGTGGAAACAGAGGCGGGGAATCAGATATGGGGAATCAGAGGTGGGGAATCAGAGGCAGGTAATCAGATGTGCGGAATCAGAGATGGGGAATCAGAGGCAGGGAATCAGAATCAGAAGCGGGGAGTCAGAGGCCGGGAATCAGAGGCCTGGAATCAGATGCTGGGAATAAGAGGCCGGGAATCAGAGGTGGGGCATCAGAGTCCGGGAATCAGTGATGGGGATTCAGAGGCGGGGAATGAGATATGGAGAATCAGAGGCGAGGAATCAGAGGCGGGGAAACAGAGGTGGGGAATCAGATATGGGGAATCAGAGGTGGCGAATCAAAGGCGGTGAATCAGAGATGGGGAATCAGAGGCGGGGAATCAGAGGCAGGGAATGAAACACGGGGAATCAGAGGCGTGGTATCAGAGCTGGGGAATCAGAGGCTGGGAATCAAAGTTGGGGAATCAGAGGCAGGGAATCAGATATGGGGAAACAGGGGCGGGGAATCAGAGGCGGGGAAACAGAGGCGGGGAATCAGATATGGGGAATCAGAGGCGGGGAATTAGAGTTGGGGAATCAGAGGCGGGGAATCAGAGGCGGGGAAACAGAGGCGGGGAATCAAACACGGGGAATCAGAGGTGGGGAATCAGAGGTTGGGAATCAGAGGCAGGGAATCAGAGGCGGGGAATCAGAGGCGGGGAATCAGAGGCAGGGAATCAGATGTGCGGAATCGGAGATGGGGAATCAGAGGCAGGGAATCAGAGGCGGGGAATCAGAGGCGGGGAATCAGAGGCCGGGAATCAGATATGGGGAAACAGAGGCAGGGAATCAGAGGCGGGGAAACAGAGGCTGGGAATCAGATATGGGGAATCAGAGGTGGGGAATCAGAGGTTGGAAATCAGAGGCAGGGAATCAGAGGCTTGGAATCAGATGCAGGGAATCAGATGATGGGAATCAGAGGCGGGGAATCAGAGCTGGGGAATCAGAGGTGGGGAATCAGAGTTGGGGAATCAGAGGCGGGGACTTAGATATTGGGAAACAGAGGCGGGGAATCAGAGGCGGGGAAACAGAGGCGGGGAATCAGAGATGGGGAATCAAAGGCAGGGAATCATAATCAGAAGCAGGGAATCAGAGGCCGGGAATGAGAGGCCGGAATCAGATGCCGGGAATAAGAGGCCGGGAATCAGAGGTGGGGAATCAGAGTCTGGGAATCAGAGATGGGGATTCAGAGGCGGGGAATGAGATATGGGGAATCAGAGGCGGGGAATCAGAGGCGGTGAAACAGAGGCGGGGAATCAGATATGGGGAATCAGAGGTGGCGAATCAAAGGCGGTGAATCAGAGATGGGGAATAAGAGGCCGGGAATCAGAGGCAGGGAATCAAACACGGGGAATCAGAGGCGGAGAATCAGAATTGGGGAATCAGAGATGGGGAATCAGAGATGGGGAATCAGAGGCGGGGAATCAGACGCGGGGAATCAGAGGTGGTGAATCAGAGATGTTGAATCAGAGGCGGGGAATCAGAGGCAGGGAATCAGAGTTGGGGCATCAGAGGTTGGGAATTAGATATGGGGAAACAGAGGCGGGGAATCAGAGGCGGGGAAACAGAGGCGGGAAATCAGATATGGGGAATCAGAGGTGGGGAATCAGAGGCAGGGAATCAGATGTGCGGAATCAGAGATGGGGAATCAGAGGCAGGGAATCAGAATCAGAAGCGGGGAATCAGAGGCCGGGAAACAGAGGCGGGGAATCAGATATGGGGAATCAGAGGTGGGGAATCAGAGGCAGGGAATTAGATTTGCGGAATCAGAGATGGGGAATCAGAAGCAGGGAATCAGAGGCCGGGAATCAGAGGCCGGAATCAGATGCCGGGAATAAGAGGCCGGGAATCAGAGGTGGGGAATCAGAGTCCGGGAATCAGAGATGGGGAATCAGAGGCGGGGAATGAGATATGGGGAATCAGAGGCGGGGAATCAGAGGCGGGGAAACAGAGGCGAGGAATCAGATATGGGGAATCAGAGGTGGCGAATCAAAGGCGATGAATCAGAGATGGGGAATCAGAGGCGGGGAATCAGAGGCAGGGAATCAAACACGGGGAATCAGAGGCGGGGAATCAGAGCTGGGGAATCAGAGGCGGGGAATCAGAGGCAGGGAATCAAACACGGGGAATCAGAGGCGTGGTATCAGAGCTGGGGAATCAGAGGCTGGGAATCAAAGTTGGGGAATCAGAGGCAGGGAATCAGATATGGGGAAACAGGGGCGGGGAATCAGAGGCGGGGAAACAGAGGCGGGGAATCAGATATGGGGAATCAGAGGCGGGGAATTAGAGTTGGGGAATCAGAGGCGGGGAATCAGAGGCGGGGAAACAGAGGCGGGGAATCAAACACGGGGAATCAGAGGTGGGGAATCAGAGGTTGGGAATCAGAGGCAGGGAATCAGAGGCGGGGAATCAGAGGCGGGGAATCAGAGGCAGGGAATCAGATGTGCGGAATCGGAGATGGGGAATCAGAGGCAGGGAATCAGAGGTGGGGAATCAGAGGCGGGGAATCATGTGCCGGGAATCAGATATGGGGAAACAGAGGCAGGGAATCAGAGGCGGGGAAACAGAGGCTGGGAATCAGATATGGGGAATCAGAGGTGGGGAATCAGAGGTTGGGAATCAGAGGCAGGGAATCAGAGGCTTGGAATCAGATGCAGGGAATCAGATGCGGGGAATCAGAGGCGGGGAATCAGAGCTGGGGAATCAGAGGTGGGGAATCAGAGTTGGGGAATCAGAGGCGGGGACTTAGATATTGGGAAACAGAGGCGGGGAATCAGACGAGGGGAAACAGATGCGGGTAATCAGATATGGGGAATCAGAGATGGGGAATCAGAGGCAGGGAATCAGATGTGCGGAATCAGAGATGGGGAATCAAAGGCAGGGAATCAGAATCAGAAGCAGGGAATCAGAGGCCGGGAATCAGAGGCCGGAATCAGATGCCGGGAATAAGAGGCCGGGAATCAGAGGTGGGGAATCTGAGTCCGGGAATCAGAGATGGGGATTCAGAGGCGGGGAATGAGATATGGGAAATCAGAGGCGGGGAATCAGAGGCGGTGAAACAGAGGCGGGGAATCAGATATGGGGAATCAGAGGTGGCGAATCAAAGGCGGTGAATCAGAGATGGGGAATCAGAGGCCGGGAATCAGAGGCAGGGAATCAAACACGGGGAATCAGAGGCGGGGAATCAGAATTGGGGAATCAGAGATGGGGAATCAGAGATGGGGAATCAGAGGCGGGAAATCAGACGCGGGGAATCAGAGGTGGTGAATCAGAGATGTTGAATCAGAGGCGGGGATTCAGAGGCAGGGAATCAGAGTTGGGGCATCAGAGGTTGGGAATTAGATATGGGGAAACAGAAGCGGGGAATCAGAGGCGGGGAAACAGAGGCGGGAAATCAGATATGGGGAATCAGAGGTGGGGAATCAGAGGCAGGGAATCAGATGTGCGGAATCAGAGATGGGGAACCAGAGGCAGGGAATCAGAATCAGAAGCGGGGAATCAGAGGCCGGGAAACAGAGGCGGGTGTATCAGATATGGGGAATCAGAGGTGGGGAATCAGAGGCAGGGAATTAGATTTGCTGAATCAGAGATGGGGAATCAGAAGCAGGGAATCAGAGGCCGGGAATCAGAGGCCGGAATCAGATGCCGGGAATAAGAGGCCGGGAATCAGAGGTGGGGAATCAGAGTCCGGGAATCAGAGATGGGGAATCAGAGGCGGGGAATGAGATATGGGGAATCAGAGGCGGGGAATCAGAGGCGGGGAAACAGAGGCGAGGAATCAGATATGGGGAATCAGAGGTGGCGAATCAAAGGCGATGAATCAGAGATGGGGAATCAGAGGCGGGGAATCAGAGGCAGGGAATCAAACACGGGGAATCAGAGGCGGGGAATCAGAGCTGGGGAATCAGATGTGCGGAATCAGAGATGGGGAATCAGAGGTGGGGAATCAGAGGCTGTGAATCAGACACGGGGTTTCAGAGGCTGGGAATCAGACGGGGGAATCAAAGGCGGGGAATCAGAGCTGGGGAATCAGAGGCAGGGAATCAGAGTTGGGGATTCAGAGGCGGGGAATCAGATATGGGGAAACAGAGGCGGGGAATCAGAGGCGGGCAAACAGAGGCGGGGAATTAGATATGGGGAATCAGAGGTGGGGAATCAGAGGTGGTGAATCAGAGATGGGGAATCACAGGCGGGGAATCAGAGGCAGGGGATAGAACGCGGGGAATCAGAGGCAGGGAATCAGAGTTGGGGCATCAGAGGTTGGGAATTAGATATGGGGAAACAGAGGCGGGGAATCAGAGGCGGGGAAACAGAGGCGGGAAATCAGATATGGGGAATCAGAGGTGGGGAATCAGAGGCAGGGAATCAGATGTGCGGAATCAGAGATGGGGAATCAGAGGCATGGAATCAGAATCAGAAGCGGGGAATCAGAGGCCGGGAATCAGATGCTGGGAATAAGAGGCCGGGAATCAGAGGTGGGGAATCAGAGTCCGGGAATCAGAGATGGGGATTCAGAGGCTGAGAATGAGATATGGAGAATCAGAGGCGGGGAATCAGAGGCGGGGAAACAGAGGTGGGGAATCATATATGTGGAATCAGAGGTGGCGAATCAAAGGCGGTGAATCAGAGATGGGGAATCAGAGGCGGGGAATCAGAGGCAGGGAATCAAACACGGGAAATCAGAGGCGGGGAATCAGAGCTGGGGAATCAGAGGCGGGGAATCAGAGTTGGGGAATCAGAGGCAGGGAATCAGATATGGGGAAACAGGGGCAGGGAATCAGAGGCGGGGAAACAGAGGTGGCGAATCAGATATGGGGAATCAGAGGTGTGGAATCAGAGGTTGGGAATCAGAGGCAGGGAATCAGAGGCGGAGAATCAAACACGGGGAATCAGAGCTGGGGAATCAGAGGCGGGGAATTAGAGTTGGGGAATCAGAGGAGGGGAATCAGAGGCGGGGAAACAGAGGCGGGGAATCAGATATGTGGAATCAGAGGTGGGGAATCAGAGGTTGGGAATCAGAGGCAGGGAATCAGAGGCGGGGAATCAGAGGCGGGGAATCAGAGGCAGGGAATCAGATGTGCGGAATCGGGGATGGGGAATCAGAGGCAGGGAATCAGAGGCGGGGAATCAGAGGCGGGGAATCAGAGGCCGGGAATCAGATATGGGGAAACAGAGGTGGGGAATCAGAGGCGGGGAAACAGAGGCGGGGATTCAGATATGGGGAATCAGAGGGGGGGAATCAGAGGTTGGGAATCAGAGGCAGGGAATCAGAGGCTTGGAATCAGATGCAGGGAATCAGATGCGGGGAATCAGATGCGGGGAATCAGAGCTGGGGAATCAGAGGTGGGGAATCAGAGTTGGGGAATCAGAGGCGGGGACTTAGATATTGGGAAACAGAGGCGGGGAATCAGAGGCAGGGAATCAGATGTGCGGAATCAGAGATGGGGAATCAGAGGCAGGGAATCAGAATCAGAAGCAGGGAATCAGAGGCCGGGAATCAGAGGCCGGAATCAGATGCCGGGAATAAGAGGCCGGGAATCAGAGATGGGGTATCAGAGTCCGGGAATCAGAGATGGGGATTCAGAGGCGGGGAATGAGATATGGGGAATCAGAGGCGGGGAATCAGAGGGGGGGAAACAGAGGCGGGGAATCAGATATGAGGAATCAGAGGTGGCGAATCAAAGGCGGTGAATCAGAGATGGGGAATCAGAGGCCGGGAATCAGAGGCAGGGAATCAAACAAGGAAAATCAGAGGCGGGGAATCAGAGCTGGGGAATCAGAGGCGGGGAATCAGAGTTGGGGAATCAGAGGCGGGGAATCAGACGCAGGGAATCAATATGGGAAATCAGAGGTGGGGAATCAGAGGTTGGGAATCAGAGGAAGGGAATCAGAGGCGAGGAATCAGATATGGGGAAACAGAGGTGGGAAATCAGAGGCGGGGAAACAGAGGTGGGGATTCAGATATGGGGAATCAGAGGTAGGGAATCAGAGGTTGGGAATCAGAGGCAGGGAATCAGAGGCTTGGAATCAGATGCAGGGAATCAGATGCGGGGAATCAGAGGCGGGGAATCAGAGCTGGGGAATCAGAGGTGGGGAATCAGAGTTGGGGAATCAGAGGCGGGGACTTAGATATTGGGAAACAGAGGCGGGGAATCAGAGGCGGGGAATCAGAGGCAGGGAATCAGATGTGCGGAATCAGAGATGGGGAATCAGAGGCAGGGAATCAGAATCAGAAGCAGGGAATCAGAGGCCGGGAATCAGAGGCCGGAATCAGATGCCGGGAATAAGAGGCCGGGAATCAGAGGTTGGGAATCAGAGTCCGGGAATCAGAGATGGGGATTCAGAGGCGGGGAATGAGATATGGGGAATCAGAGGCGGGGAATCAGAGGCGGGGAAACAGAGGCGGGGAATCAGATATGGGGAATCAGAGGTGGCGAATCAAAGGCGGTGAATCAGAGATGGGGAATCAGAGGCCGGGAATCAGAGGCAGGGAATCAAACACGGAAAATCAGAGGCGGGGAATCAGAGCTGGGGAATCAGAGGCGGGGAATCAGAGTTGGGGAATCAGAGGCGGGGAATCAGACGCAGGGAATCAATATGGGAAATCAGAGGTGGGGAATCAGAGGTTGGGAATCAGAGGAAGGGAATCAGAGGCGAGGAATCAGAGCTGGGGAATCAGAGACGGGGAATCAGAATTGGGGAATCAGAGATGGGGAATCAGAGATGGGGAATCAGAGGCGGGGAATCAGACGCGGGGAATCAGAGGTGGTGAATCAGAGATGTGGAATCAGAGGCGGTGAATCAGAGGCAGGGAATCAGACGCGGGGAATCAGAGGCAGGGAATCATATCTGGCGAATCAGAGGCGGGGAATGAGATATGGGGAATCAGAGGCGGGGAATCAGAGGCGGGGAAACTGTGGCGAGGAATCAGATATGGGGAATCAGAGGTGGCGAATCAAAGACGGTGAATCAGAGATGGGGAATCAGAGGCGGGGAATCAGAGGCAGGGGATCAAACACGGTGAATCAGAGGTGGGGAATCAGAGCTGGGGAATCAGAGGCGGGGAATCAGAGTTGGGGAATCAGAGGCGAGGAATCAGAGCTGGTGAATCAGAGGTGGGGAATCAGAGTCGGGGAATCAGAGGCAGGGAATCGGATGTGCGGAATCAGAGATGGGGAATCAGAGGCAGGGAATCAGAATCAGAAGCGGGGAGTCAGAGGCCGGGAATCAGAGGCCTGGAATCAGATGCTGGGAATAAGAGGCCGGGAATCAGAGGTGGGGCATCAGAGTCCGGGAATCAGTGATGGGGATTCAGAGGCGGGGAATGAGATATGGAGAATCAGAGGCGAGGAATCAGAGGCGGGGAAACAGAGGTGGGGAATCAGATATGGGGAATCAGAGGTGGCGAATCAAAGGCGGTGAATCAGAGATGGGGAATCAGAGGCGGGGAATCAGAGGCAGGGAATCAAACACGGGGAATCAGAGGCGTGGTATCAGAGCTGGGGAATCAGAGGCTGGGAATCAAAGTTGGGGAATCAGAGGCAGGGAATCAGATATGGGGAAACAGGGGCGGGGAATCAGAGGCGGGGAAACAGAGGCGGGGAATCAGATATGGGGAATCAGAGGCGGGGAATTAGAGTTGGGAAATCAGAGGCGGGGAATCAGAGGCGGGGAAACAGAGGCGGGGAATCAAACACGGGGAATCAGAGGTGGGGAATCAGAGGTTGGGAATCAGAGGCAGGGAATCAGAGGCGGGGAATCAGAGGCGGGGAATCAGAGGCAGGGAATCAGATGTGCGGAATCGGAGATGGGGAATCAGAGGCAGGGAATCAGAGGCGGGGAATCAGAGGCGGGGAATCAGAGGCCGGGAATCAGATATGGGGAAACAGAGGCAGGGAATCAGAGGCGTCGAAACAGAGGCTGGGAATCAGATATGGGGAATCAGAGGTGGGGAATCAGAGGTTGGAAATCAGAGGCAGGGAATCAGAGGCTTGGAATCAGATGCAGGGAATCAGATGCGGGGAATCAGAGGCGGGGAATCAGAGCTGGGGAATCATAGCTGGCGAATCAGAGGCGGGGAATGAGATATGGGGAATAAGAGGCGGGGAATCAGAGGCGGGGAAACAGTGGCGAGGAATCAGATATGGGGAATCAGAGGCGGGGAATCAGAGGCGGTGAAACAGAGGCGGGGAATGAGATATGGGGAATCAGAGGCGGGGAATCAGAGGCGGTGAAACAGAGGCGGGGAATCAGATATGGGGAATCAGAGGTGGCGAATCAAAGGCGGTGAATCAGAGATGGGGAATCAGAGGCCGGGAATCAGAGGCAGGGAATCAAACACGGGGAATCAGAGGCGGAGAATCAGAATTGGGGAATCAGAGATGGGGAATCAGAGATGGGGAATCATAGCTGGCGAATCAGAGGCGGGGAATGAGATATGGGGAATCAGAGGCGGGGAATCAGAGGCGGGGAAACAGTGGCGAGGAATCAGATATGGGGAATCAGAGGTGGCGAATCAAAGACGGTGAATCAGAGATGGGGAATCAGAGGCGGGGAATCAGAGGCAGGGGATCAAACACGGGGAATCAGAGGTGGGGAATCAGAGCTGGGGAATCAGAGGCGGGGAATCAGAGTTGGGGAATCAGAGGCGAGGAATCAGAGCTGGGGAATCAGAGGTGGGGAATCAGAGTCGGGGAATCAGAGGCAGGGAATCGGATGTGCGGAATCAGAGATGGGGAATCAGAGGTGGGGAATCAGAGGCGGTGAATCTGAGATGGGGAATCAGAGGCGGGGAATCAGAGGCAGGTTATCAGACTCGGGGATTCAGAGGCTGGGAATCAGACGGGGGGAATCAAAGGCGGGGAATGAAGCTGGGGAATCAGAGGCAGCGAATCTGAGTTGGGGATTCAGAGGCGGGGAATCAGATATGCGGAAACAGAGGCGGGGAATCAGAGGCGGGCAAACAGAGGTGGGGAATTAGATATGGGGAATCAGTGGTGGGGAATCAGAGGTGGTGAATCAGAGATGGGGAATCACAGGCGGGGAATCAGAGGCTGGGAATAGAACGCGGGGTATCAGAGGCAGGGAATCAGAGCTGGGGAATCAGAGGCGGGGAATCATAGTTGGGAATCAGAGGCGGGGAATCAGATATGGGGAAACAGAGGCGGGGAATCAGGGGCGTGGAAACAGAGGCGGGGAATCAGATATGGGGAATCGGATGCGGGGAATCAGAGGCGGGGAATCAGAGCTGGGGAATCAGAGGCGGGGAATCAGAGTTGGGGCATCAGAGGTGGGGAATTAGATATGGGGAAACAGAGGCGGGGAATCAGAGGCATGGAAACAGAGGCGGGGAATCAGATATGGGGAATCAGAGGTGGGGAATCAGAGGCAGGTAATCAGATGTGCGGAATCAGAGATGGGGAATCAGAGGCAGGGAATCAGAATCAGAAGCGGGGAGTCAGAGGCCGGGAATCAGAGGCCTGGAATCAGATGCTGGGAATAAGAGGCCGGGAATCAGAGGTGGGGCATCAGAGTCCGGGAATCAGTGATGGGGATTCAGAGGCGGGGAATGAGATATGGAGAATCAGAGGCGAGGAATCAGAGGCGGGGAAACAGAGGTGGGGAATCAGATATGGGGAATCAGAGGTGGCGAATCAAAGGCGGTGAATCAGAGATGGGGAATCAGAGGCGGGGAATCAGAGGCAGGGAATCAAACACAGGGAATCAGAGGCGTGGTATCAGAGCTGGGGAATCAGAGGCTGGGAATCAAAGTTGGGGAATCAGAGGAAGGGAATCAGATATGGGGAAACAGGGGCGGGGAATCAGAGGCGGGGAAACAGAGGCGGGGAATCAGATATGGGGAATCAGAGGCGGGGAATTAGAGTTGGGGAATCAGAGGCGGGGAATCAGAGGCGGGGAAACAGAGGCGGGGAATCAAACACGGGGAATCAGAGGTGGGGAATCAGAGGTTGGGAATCAGAGGCAAGGAATCAGAGGCGGGGAATCAGAGGCGGGGAATCAGAGGCAGGGAATCAGATGTGCGGAATCGGAGATGGGGAATCAGAGGCAGGGAATCAGAGGCGGGGAATCAGAGGCGGGGAATCAGAGGCCGGGAATCAGATATGGGGAAACAGAGGCAGGGAATCAGAGGCGGGGAAACAGAGGCTGGGAATCAGATATGGGGAATCAGAGGTGGGGAATCAGAGGTTGGAAATCAGAGGCAGGGAATCAGAGGCTTGGAATCAGATGCAGGGAATCAGATGATGGGAATCAGAGGCGGGGAATCAGAGCTGGGGAATCAGAGGTGGGGAATCAGAGTTGGGGAATCAGAGGCGGGGACTTAGATATTGGGAAACAGAGGCGGGGAATCAGAGGCGGGGAAACAGAGGCGGGGAATCAGAGATGGGGAATCAAAGGCAGGGTATCATAATCAGAAGCAGGGAATCAGAGGCCGGGAATGAGAGGCCGGAATCAGATGCCGGGAATAAGAGGCCGGGAATCAGAGGTGGGGAATCAGAGTCTGGGAATCAGAGATGGGGATTCAGAGGCGGGGAATGAGATATGGGGAATCAGAGGCGGGGAATCAGAGGCGGTGAAACAGAGGCGGGGAATCAGATATGGGGAATCAGAGGTGGCGAATCAAAGGCGGTGAATCAGAGATGGGGAATCAGAGGCCGGGAATCAGAGGCAGGGAATCAAACACGGGGAATCAGAGGCGGAGAATCAGAATTGGGGAATCAGAGATGGGGAATCAGAGATGGGGAATCAGAGGCGGGGAATCAGACGCGGGGAATCAGAGGTGGTGTATCAGAGATGTTGAATCAGAGGCGGGGAATCAGAGGCAGGGAATCAGAGTTGGGGCATCAGAGGTTGGGAATTAGATATGGGGAAACAGAGGCGGGGAATCAGAGGCGGGGAAACAGAGGCGGGAAATCAGATATGGGGAATCAGAGGTGGGGAATCAGAGGCAGGGATTCAGATGTGCGGAATCAGAGATGGGGAATCAGAGGCAGGGAATCAGAATCAGAAGCGGGGAATCAGAGGCCGGGAAACAGAGGCGGGGAATCAGATATGGGGAATCAGAGGTGGGGAATCAGAGGCAGGGAATTAGATTTGCGGAATCAGAGATGGGGAATCAGAAGCAGGGAATCAGAGGCCGGGAATCAGAGGCCGGAATCAGATGCCGGGAATAAGAGGCCGGGAATCAGAGGTGGGGAATCAGAGTCCGGGAATCAGAGATGGGGAATCAGAGGCGGGGAATGAGATATGGGGAATCAGAGGCGGGGAATCAGAGGCGGGGAAACAGAGGCGAGGAATCAGATATGGGGAATCAGAGGTGGCGAATCAAAGGCATGAATCAGAGATGGGGATTCAGAGGCGGGGAAGCAGAGGCAGGGAATCAAACACGGGGAATCAGAGGTGGGGAATCAGAGCTGGGGAATCAGAGGCGGGGAATCAGAGGCAGGGAATCAAACACGGGGAATCAGAGGCGTGGTATCAGAGCTGGGGAATCAGAGGCTGGGAATCAAAGTTGGGGAATCAGAGGCAGGGAATCAGATATGGGGAAACAGGGGCGGGGAATCAGAGGCGGGGAAACAGAGGCGGGGAATCAGATATGGGGAATCAGAGGCGGGGAATTAGAGTTGGGGAATCAGAGGCGGGGAATCAGAGGCGGGGAAACAGAGGCGGGGAATCAAACACGGGGAATCAGAGGTGGGGAATCAGAGGTTGGGAATCAGAGGCAGGGAATCAGAGGCGGGGAATCAGAGGCGGGGAATCAGAGGCAGGGAATCAGATGTGCGGAATCGGAGATGGGGAATCAGAGGCAGGGAATCAGAGGTGGGGAATCAGAGGCGGGGAATCAGAGGCCGGGAATCAGAGGTGGGGAATCAGAGGTTGGGAATCAGAGGCAGGGAATCAGAGGCTTGGAATCAGATGCAGGGAATCAGATGCGGGGAATCAGAGGCGGGGAATCAGAGCTGGGGAATCAGAGGTGGGGAATCAGAGTTGGGGAATCAGAGGCGGGGACTTAGATATTGGGAAACAGAGGCGGGGAATCAGACGAGGGGAAACAGATGCGGGTAATCAGATATGGGGAATCAGAGATGGGGAATCAGAGGCAGGGAATCAGAGGCCGGGAATCAGAGGTGGGGAATCAGAGGTTGGGAATCAGAGGCAGGGAATCAGAGGCTTGGAATCAGATGCAGGGAATCAGATGCGGGGAATCAGAGGCGGGGAATCAGACCTGGGGAATCAGAGGTGGGGAATCAGAGGTTGGGAATCAGAGGCAGGGAATCAGAGGCTTGGAATCAGATGCAGGGAATCAGATGCGGGGAATCAGAGGCGGGGAATCAGAGCTGGGGAATCAGAGGTGGGGAATCAGAGGTTGGGAATCAGAGGCAGGGAATCAGAGGCTTGGAATCAGATGCAGGGAATCAGATGCGGGGAATCAGAGGCGGGGAATCAGAGGTGGGGAATCAGAGGTTGGGAATCAGAGGCAGGGAATCAGAGGCTTGGAATCAGATGCAGGGAATCAGATGCGGGGAATCAGAGGCGGGGAATCAGAGCTGGGGAATCAGAGGTGGGGAATCAGAGGTGGGGAATCAGAGGCGGGGAATCAGAGGCCGGGAATCAGAGGTGGGGAATCAGAGGTTGGGAATCAGAGGCAGGGAATCAGAGGCTTGGAATCAGATGCAGGGAATCAGATGCGGGGAATCAGAGGCGGGGAATCAGAGCTGGGGAATCAGAGGTGGGGAATCAGAGGTGGGGAATCAGAGGTTGGGAATCAGAGGCAGGGAATCAGAGGCTTGGAATCAGATGCAGGGAATCAGATGCGGGGAATCAGAGGCGGGGAATCAGAGCTGGGGAATCAGAGTTGGGGAATCAGAGTTGGGGAATCAGAGGCGGGGACTTAGATATTGGGAAACAGAGGCGGGGAATCAGACGAGGGGAAACAGATGCGGGTAATCAGATATGGGGAATCAGAGATGGGGAATCAGAGGCAGGGAATCAGATGTGCGGAATCAGAGATGGGGAATCAAAGGCAGGGAATCAGAATCAGAAGCAGGGAATCAGAGGCCGGGAATCAGAGGCCGGAATCAGATGCCGGGAATAAGAGGCCGGGAATCAGAGGTGGGGAATCTGAGTCCGGGAATCAGAGATGGGGATTCAGAGGCGGGGAATGAGATATGGGAAATCAGAGGCGGGGAATCAGAGGCGGTGAAACAGAGGCGGGGAATCAGATATGGGGAATCAGAGGTGGCGAATCAAAGGCGGTGAATCAGAGATGGGGAATCAGAGGCCGGGAATCAGAGGCAGGGAATCAAACACGGGGAATCAGAGGCGGGGAATCAGAATTGGGGAATCAGAGATGGGGAATCAGAGATGGGGAATCAGAGGCGGGAAATCAGACGCGGGGAATCATAAGGTGGTGAATCAGAGATGTTGAATCAGAGGCGGGGATTCAGAGGCAGGGAATCAGAGTTGGGGCATCAGAGGTTGGGAATTAGATATGGGGAAACAGAAGCGGGGAATCAGAGGCGGGGAAACAGAGGCGGGAAATCAGATATGGGGAATCAGAGGTGGGGAATCAGAGGCAGGGAATCAGATGTGCGGAATCAGAGATGGGGAATCAGAGGCAGGGAATCAGAATCAGAAGCGGGGAATCAGAGGCCGGGAAACAGAGGCGGGGAATCAGATATGGGGAATCAGAGGTGGGGAATCAGAGGCAGGGAATTAGATTTGCTGAATCAGAGATGGGGAATCAGAAGCAGGGAATCAGAGGCCGGGAATCAGAGGCCGGAATCAGATGCCGGGAATAAGAGGCCGGGAATCAGAGGTGGGGAATCAGAGTCCGGGAATCAGAGATGGGGAATCAGAGGCGGGGAATGAGATATGGGGAATCAGAGGCGGGGAATCAGAGGCGGGGAAACAGAGGCGAGGAATCAGATATGGGGAATCAGAGGTGGCGAATCAAAGGCGATGAATCAGAGATGGGGAATCAGAGGCGGGGAATCAGAGGCAGGGAATCAAACACGGGGAATCAGAGGCGGGGAATCAGAGCTGGGGAATCAGAGGCGGGGAATCAGAGTTGGGGAATCAGAGGCGGGGAATCAGAGCTGGGGAATCAGAGGTGGGGATCAGAGTCGGGGAATCAGAGGCAGGGAATCAGATGTGCGGAATCAGAGATGGGGAATCAGAGGTGGGGAATCAGAGGCTGTGAATCAGACACGGGGTTTCAGAGGCTGGGAATCAGACGGGGGAATCAAAGGCGGGGAATCAGAGCTGGGGAATCAGAGGCAGGGAATCAGAGTTGGGGATTCAGAGGCGGGGAATCAGATATGGGGAAACAGAGGCGGGGAATCAGAGGCGGGCAAACAGAGGCGGGGAATTAGATATGGGGAATCAGAGGTGGGGAATCAGAGGTGGTGAATCAGAGATGGGGAATCACAGGCGGGGAATCAGAGGCAGGGGATAGAACGCGGGGAATCAGAGGCAGGGAATCAGAGTTGGGGCATCAGAGGTTGGGAATTAGATATGGGGAAACAGAGGCGGGGAATCAGAGGCGGGGAAACAGAGGCGGGAAATCAGATATGGGGAATCAGAGGTGGGGAATCAGAGGCAGGGAATCAGATGTGCGGAATCAGAGATGGGGAATCAGAGGCATGGAATCAGAATCAGAAGCGGGGAATCAGAGGCCGGGAATCAGATGCTGGGAATAAGAGGCCGGGAATCAGAGGTGGGGAATCAGAGTCCGGGAATCAGAGATGGGGATTCAGAGGCTGAGAATGAGATATGGAGAATCAGAGGCGGGGAATCAGAGGCGGGGAAACAGAGGTGGGGAATCATATATGTGGAATCAGAGGTGGCGAATCAAAGGCGGTGAATCAGAGATGGGGAATCAGAGGCGGGGAATCAGAGGCAGGGAATCAAACACGGGAAATCAGAGGCGGGGAATCAGAGCTGGGGAATCAGAGGCGGGGAATCAGAGTTGGGGAATCAGAGGCAGGGAATCAGATATGGGGAAACAGGGGCAGGGAATCAGAGGCGGGGAAACAGAGGCGGCGAATCAGATATGGGGAATCAGAGGTGTGGAATCAGAGGTTGGGAATCAGAGGCAGGGAATCAGAGGCGGAGAATCAAACACGGGGAATCAGAGCTGGGGAATCAGAGGCGGGGAATTAGAGTTGGGGAATCAGAGGAGGGGAATCAGAGGCGGGGAAACAGAGGCGGGGAATCAGATATGGGGAATCAGAGGTGGGGAATCAGAGGTTGGGAATCAGAGGCAGGGAATCAGAGGCGGGGAATCAGAGGCGGGGAATCAGAGGCAGGGAATCAGATGTGCGGAATCGGGGATGGGGAATCAGAGGCAGGGAATCAGAGGCGGGGAATCAGAGGCGGGGAATCAGAGGCCGGGAATCAGATATGGGGAAACAGAGGTGGGGAATCAGAGGCGGGGAAACAGAGGCGGGGATTCAGATATGGGGAATCAGAGGGGGGGAATCAGAGGTTGGGAATCAGAGGCAGGGAATCAGAGGCTTGGAATCAGATGCAGGGAATCAGATGCGGGGAATCAGAGGCGGGGAATCAGAGCTGGGGAATCAGAGGTGGGGAGTCAGAGTTGGGGAATCAGAGGCGGGGACTTAGATATTGGGAAACAGAGGCGGGGAATCAGAGGCAGGGAATCAGATGTGCGGAATCAGAGATGGGGAATCAGAGGCAGGGAATCAGAATCAGAAGCAGGGAATCAGAGGCCGGGAATCAGAGGCCGGAATCAGAGGCCGGGAATCAGAGGTGGGGAATCAGAGGTTGGGAATCAGAGGCAGGGAATCAGAGGCTTGGAATCAGATGCAGGGAATCAGATGCGGGGAATCAGAGGCGGGGAATCAGAGCTGGGGAATCAGAGGTGGGGAATCAGAGGTGGGGAATCAGAGGTTGGGAATCAGAGGCAGGGAATCAGAGGCTTGGAATCAGATGCAGGGAATCAGATGCGGGGAATCAGAGGCGGGGAATCAGAGCTGGGGAATCAGAGTTGGGGAATCAGAGTTGGGGAATCAGAGGCGGGGACTTAGATATTGGGAAACAGAGGCGGGGAATCAGACGAGGGGAAACAGATGCGGGTAATCAGATATGGGGAATCAGAGATGGGGAATCAGAGGCAGGGAATCAGATGTGCGGAATCAGAGATGGGGAATCAAAGGCAGGGAATCAGAATCAGAAGCAGGGAATCAGAGGCCGGGAATCAGAGGCCGGAATCAGATGCCGGGAATAAGAGGCCGGGAATCAGAGGTGGGGAATCTGAGTCCGGGAATCAGAGATGGGGATTCAGAGGCGGGGAATGAGATATGGGAAATCAGAGGCGGGGAATCAGAGGCGGTGAAACAGAGGCGGGGAATCAGATATGGGGAATCAGAGGTGGCGAATCAAAGGCGGTGAATCAGAGATGGGGAATCAGAGGCCGGGAATCAGAGGCAGGGAATCAAACACGGGGAATCAGAGGCGGGGAATCAGAATTGGGGAATCAGAGATGGGGAATCAGAGATGGGGAATCAGAGGCGGGAAATCAGACGCGGGGAATCAGAGGTGGTGAATCAGAGATGTTGAATCAGAGGCGGGGATTCAGAGGCAGGGAATCAGAGTTGGGGCATCAGAGGTTGGGAATTAGATATGGGGAAACAGAAGCGGGGAATCAGAGGCGGGGAAACAGAGGCGGGAAATCAGATATGGGGAATCTGAGGTGGGGAATCAGAGGCAGGGAATCAGATGTGCGGAATCAGAGATGGGGAATCAGAGGCAGGGAATCAGAATCAGAAGCGGGGAATCAGAGGCCGGGAAACAGAGGCGGGGAATCAGATATGGGGAATCAGAGGTGGGGAATCAGAGGCAGGGAATTAGATTTGCTGAATCAGAGATGGGGAATCAGAAGCAGGGAATCAGAGGCCGGGAATCAGAGGCCGGAATCAGATGCCGGGAATAAGAGGCCGGGAATCAGAGGTGGGGAATCAGAGTCCGGGAATCAGAGATGGGGAATCAGAGGCGGGGAATGAGATATGGGGAATCAGAGGCGGGGAATCAGAGGCGGGGAAACAGAGGCGAGGAATCAGATATGGGGAATCAGAGGTGGCGAATCAAAGGCGATGAATCAGAGATGGGGAATCAGAGGCGGGGAATCAGAGGCAGGGAATCAAACACGGGGAATCAGAGGCGGGGAATCAGAGCTGGGGAATCAGAGGCGGGGAATCAGAGTTGGGGAATCAGAGGCGGGGAATCAGAGCTGGGGAATCAGAGGTGGGGATCAGAGTCGGGGAATCAGAGGCAGGGAATCAGATGTGCGGAATCAGAGATGGGGAATCAGAGGTGGGGAATCAGAGGCTGTGAATCAGACACGGGGTTTCAGAGGCTGGGAATCAGACGGGGGAATCAAAGGCGGGGAATCAGAGCTGGGGAATCAGAGGCAGGGAATCAGAGTTGGGGATTCAGAGGCGGGGAATCAGATATGGGGAAACAGAGGCGGGGAATCAGAGGCGGGCAAACAGAGGCGGGGAATTAGATATGGGGAATCAGAGGTGGGGAATCAGAGGTGGTGAATCAGAGATGGGGAATCACAGGCGGGGAATGAGAGGCAGGGGATAGAACGCGGGGAATCAGAGGCAGGGAATCAGAGTTGGGGCATCAGAGGTTGGGAATTAGATATGGGGAAACAGAGGCGGGGAATCAGAGGCGGGGAAACAGAGGCGGGAAATCAGATATGGGGAATCAGAGGTGGGGAATCAGAGGCAGGGAATCAGATGTGCGGAATCAGAGATGGGTAATCAGAGGCATGGAATCAGAATCAGAAGCGGGGAATCAGAGGCCGGGAATCAGATGCTGGGAATAAGAGGCCGGGAATCAGAGGTGGGGAATCAGAGTCCGGGAATCAGAGATGGGGATTCAGAGGCTGAGAATGAGATATGGAGAATCAGAGGCGGGGAATCAGAGGCGGGGAAACAGAGGTGGGGAATCATATATGTGGAATCAGAGGTGGCGAATCAAAGGCGGTGAATCAGAGATGGGGAATCAGAGGCGGGGAATCAGAGGCAGGGAATCAAACACGGGAAATCAGAGGCGGGGAATCAGAGCTGGGGAATCAGAGGCGGGGAATCAGAGTTGGGGAATCAGAGGCAGGGAATCAGATATGGGGAAACAGGGGCAGGGAATCAGAGGCGGGGAAACAGAGGCGGCGAATCAGATATGGGGAATCAGAGGTGTGGAATCAGAGGTTGGGAATCAGAGGCAGGGAATCAGAGGCGGAGAATCAAACACGGGGAATCAGAGCTGGGGAATCAGAGGCGGGGAATTAGAGTTGGGGAATCAGAGGAGGGGAATCAGAGGCGGGGAAACAGAGGCGGGGAATCAGATATGGGGAATCAGAGGTGGGGAATCAGAGGTTGGGAATCAGAGGCAGGGAATCAGAGGCGGGGAATCAGAGGCGGGGAATCAGAGGCAGGGAATCAGATGTGCGGAATCGGGGATGGGGAATCAGAGGCAGGGAATCAGAGGCGGGGAATCAGAGGCGGGGAATCAGAGGCCGGGAATCAGATATGGGGAAACAGAGGTGGGGAATCAGAGGCGGGGAAACAGAGGCGGGGATTCAGATATGGGGAATCAGAGGGGGGGAATCAGAGGTTGGGAATCAGAGGCAGGGAATCAGAGGCTTGGAATCAGATGCAGGGAATCAGATGCGGGGAATCAGAGGCGGGGAATCAGAGCTGGGGAATCAGAGGTGGGGAATCAGAGTTGGGGAATCAGAGGCGGGGACTTAGATATTGGGAAACAGAGGCGGGGAATCAGAGGCAGGGAATCAGATGTGCGGAATCAGAGATGGGGAATCAGAGGCAGGGAATCAGAATCAGAAGCAGGGAATCAGAGGCCGGGAATCAGAGGCCGGAATCAGATGCCGGGAATAAGAGGCCGGGAATCAGAGATGGGGTATCAGAGTCCGGGAATCAGAGATGGGGATTCAGAGGCGGGGAATGAGATATGGGGAATCAGAGGCGGGGAATCAGAGGCGTGGAAACAGAGGCGGGGAATCAGATATGAGGAATCAGAGGTGGCGAATCAAAGGCGGTGAATCAGAGATGGGGAACCAGAGGCCGGGAATCAGAGGCAGGGAATCAAACAAGGAAAATCAGAGGCGGGGAATCAGAGCTGGGGAATCAGAGGCGGGGAATCAGAGTTGGGGAATCAGAGGCGGGGAATCAGACGCAGGGAATCAATATGGGAAATCAGAGGTGGGGAATCAGAGGTTGGGAATCAGAGGAAGGGAATCAGAGGCGAGGAATCAGATATGGGGAAACAGAGGTGGGAAATCAGAGGCGGGGAAACAGAGGTGGGGATTCAGATATGGGGAATCAGAGGTAGGGAATCAGAGGTTGGGAATCAGAGGCAGGGAATCAGAGGCTTGGAATCAGATGCAGGGAATCAGATGCAGGGAATCAGAGGCGGGGAATCAGAGCTGGGGAATCAGAGGTGGGGAATCAGAGTTGGGGAATCAGAGGCGGGGACTTAGATATTGGGAAACAGAGGCGGGGAATCAGAGTCGGGGAATCAGAGGCAGGGAATCAGATGTGCGGAATCAGAGATGGGGAATCAGAGGCAGGGAATCAGAATCAGAAGCAGGGAATCAGAGGCCGGGAATCAGAGGCCGGAATCAGATGCCGGGAATAAGAGGCCGGGAATCAGAGGTTGGGAATCAGAGTCCGGGAATCAGAGATGGGGATTCAGAGGCGGGGAATGAGATATGGGGAATCAGAGGCGGGGAATCAGAGGCGGGGAAACAGAGGCGGGGAATCAGATATGGGGAATCAGAGGTGGCGAATCAAAGGCGGTGAATCAGAGATGGGGAATCAGAGGCCGGGAATCAGAGGCAGGGAATCAAACACGGAAAATCAGAGGCGGGGAATCAGAGCTGGGGAATCAGAGGCGGGGAATCAGACGCAGGGAATCAATATGGGAAATCAGAGGTGGGGAATCAGAGGTTGGGAATCAGAGGAAGGGAATCAGAGGCGAGGAATCAGAGCTGGGGAATCAGAGGCGGGGAATCAGAATTGGGGAATCAGAGATGGGGAATCAGAGATGGGGAATCAGAGGCGGGGAATCAGACGCGGGGAATCAGAGGTGGTGAATCAGAGATGTGGAATCAGAGGCGGTGAATCAGAGGCAGGGAATCAGACGCGGGGAATCAGAGGCGGGGAATCATATCTGGCGAATCAGAGGCGGGGAATGAGATATGGGGAATCAGAGGCGGGGAATCAGAGGCGGGGAAACAGTGGCGAGGAATCAGATATGGGGAATCAGAGGTGGCGAATCAAAGACGGTGAATCAGAGATGGGGAATCAGAGGCGGGGAATCAGAGGCAGGGGATCAAACACGGGGAATCAGAGGTGGGGAATCAGAGCTGGGGAATCAGAGGCGGGGAATCAGAGTTGGGGAATCAGAGGCGAGGAATCAGAGCTGGTGAATCAGAGGTGGGGAATCAGAGTCGGGGAATCAGAGGCAGGGAATCGGATGTGCGGAATCAGAGATGGGGAATCAGAGGTGGGGAATCAGAGGCGGTGAATCTGAGATGGGGAATCAGAGGCGGGGAATCAGAGGCAGGTTATCAGACTCGGGGATTCAGAGGCTGGGAATCAGACGGGGGGAATCAAAGGCGGGGAATGAAGCTGGGGAATCAGAGGCAGCGAATCAGAGTTGGGGATTCAGAGGTGGGGAATCAGATATGGGGAAACAGAGGCGGGGAATCAGAGGCGGGCAAACAGAGGTGGGGAATTAGATATGGGGAATCAGTGGTGGGGAATCAGAGGTGGTGAATCAGAGATGGGGAATCACAGGCGGGGAATCAGAGGCTGGGAATAGAACGCGGGGAATCAGAGGCAGGGAATCAGAGCTGGGGAATCAGAGGCGGGGAATCATAGTTGGGAATCAGAGGCGGGGAATCAGATATGGGGAAACAGAGGCGGGGAATCAGGGGCGGGGAAACAGAGGCGGGGAATCAGATATGGGGAATCGGATGCGGGGAATCAGAGGCGGGGAATCAGAGCTGGGGAATCAGAGGCGGGGAATCAGAGTTGGGGCATCAGAGATGGGAAATTAGATATGGGGAATCAGAGGTGGGGAATCAGAGGCAGGTAATCAGATGTGCGGAATCAGAGATGGGGAATCAGAGGCAGGGAATCAGAATCAGAAGCGGGGAGTCAGAGGCCGGGAATCAGAGGCCTGGAATCAGATGCTGGGAATAAGAGGCCGGGAATCAGAGGTGGGGAATCAGAGTCCGGGAATCAGTGATGGGGATTCAGAGGCGGGGAATGAGATATGGAGAATCAGAGGCGGGGAATCAGAGGCGGGGAAACAGAGGTGGGGAATCAGATATGGGGAATCAGAGGTGGCGAATCAAAGGCGGTGAATCAGAGATGGGGAATCAGAGGCGGGGAATCAGAGGCAGGGAATCAAACACGGGGAATCAGAGGCGTGGTATCAGAGCTGGGGAATCAGAGGCTGGGAATCAAAGTTGGGGAATCAGAGGCAGGGAATCAGATATGGGGAAACAGGGGAGGGGAATCAGAGGCGGGGAAACAGAGGCGGGGAATCAGATATGGGGAATCAGAGGCGGGGAATTAGAGTTGGGGAATCAGAGGCGGGGAATCAGAGGCGGGGAAACAGAGGCGGGGAATCAAACACGGGGAATCAGAGGTGGGGAATCAGAGGTTGGGAATCAGAGGAAGGGAATCAGAGGCGGGGAATCAGAGGCGGGGAATCAGAGGCAGGGAATCAGATGTGCGGAATCGGAGATGGGGAATCAGAGGCAGGGAATCAGAGGCGGGGAATCAGAGGCGAGGAATCAGAGGCCGGGAATCAGATATGGGGAAACAGAGGCAGGGAATCAGAGGCGGGGAAACAGAGGCTGGAAATCAGATATGGGGAATCAGAGGTGGGGAATCAGAGGTTGGGAATCAGAGGCGGGGAATCAGAGGCTTGGAATCAGATGCAGGGAATCAGATGCGGGGAATCAGAGGCGGGGAATCAGAGCTGGGGAATCAGAGGTGGGGAATCAGAGTTGGGGAATCAGAGGCGGGGACTTAGATATTGGGAAACAGAGGCGGGGAATCAGAGGCGGGGAAACAGAGGCGGGGAATCAAAGATGGGGAATCAAAGGCAGGGAATCAGAATCAGAAGCAGGGAATCAGAGGCCGGGAATGAGAGGCCGGAATCAGATGCCGGGAATAAGAAGCCGGGAATCAGAGGTGGGGAATCAGAGTCCGGGAATCAGAGATGGGGATTCAGAGGCAGGGAATGAGATATGGGGAATCAGAGGCGGGGAATCAGAGGCGGTGAAACAGAGGCGGGGAATCAGATATGGGGAATCAGAGGTGGCGAATCAAAGGCGGTGAATCAGAGATGGGGAATCAGAGGCCGGGAATCAGAGGCAGGGAATCAAACACGGGGAATCAGAGGCGGAGAATCAGAATTGGGAAATCAGAGATGGGGAATCAGAGATGGGGAATCAGAGGCGGGGAATCAGACGCGGGGAATCAGAGGTGGTGAATCAGAGATGTTGAATCAGAGGCGGGGAATCAGAGGCGGGGAAACAGAGGCGGGAAATCAGATATGGGGAATCAGAGGTGGGGAATCAGAGGCAGGGAATCAGATGTGCGGAATCAGAGATGGGGAATCAGAGGCAGGGAATCAGAATCAGAAGCGGGGAATCAGAGGCCGGGAAACAGAGGCGGGGAATCAGATATGGGGAATCTGAGGTGGGGAATCAGAGGCAGGGAATTAGATTTGCGGAATCAGAGATGGGGAATCAGAAGCAGGGAATCAGAGGCCGGGAATCAGAGGCCGGAATCAGATGCCGGGAATAAGAGGCCGGGAATCAGAGGTGGGGAATCAGAGTCCGGGAATCAGAGATGGGGAATCAGAGGCGGGGAATGAGATATGGGGAATCAGAGGCGGGGAATCAGAGGCGGGGAAACAGAGGCGAGGAATCAGATATGGGGAATCAGAGGTTGTGAATCAAAGGCGATGAATCAGAGATGGGGAATCAGAGGCGGGGAATCAGAGGCAGGGAATCAAACACGGGGAATCAGAGGCGGGGAATCAGAGCTGGGGAATCAGAGGCGGGGAATCAGAGGCAGGGAATCAAACACGGGGAATCAGAGGCGTGGTATCAGAGCTGGGGAATCAGAGGCTGGGAATCAAAGTTGGGGAATCAGAGGCAGGGAATCAGATATGGGGAAACAGGGGCAGGGAATCAGAGGCGGGGAAACAGAGGCGGGGAATCAGATATGGGGAATCAGAGGCGGGGAATTAGAGTTGGGGAATCAGAGGCGGGGAATCAGAGGCGGGGAAACAGAGGCGGGGAATCAAACACGGGGAATCAGAGGTGGGGAATCAGAGGTTGGGAATCAGAGGCAGGGAATCAGAGGCGGGGAATCAGAGGCGGGGAATCAGAGGCAGGGAATCAGATGTGCGGAATCGGAGATGGGGAATCAGAGGCAGGGAATCAGAGGTGGGGAATCAGAGGCGGGGAATCAGAGGCCGGGAATCAGATATGGGGAAACAGAGGCAGGGAATCAGAGGCGGGGAAACAGAGGCTGGGAATCAGATATGGGGAATCAGAGGTGGGGAATCAGAGGTTGGGAATCAGAGGCAGGGAATCAGAGGCTTGGAATCAGATGCAGGGAATCAGATGCGGGGAATCAGAGGCGGGGAATCAGAGCTGGGGAATCAGAGGTGGGGAATCAGAGTTGGGGAATCAGAGGCGGGGACTTAGATATTGGGAAACAGAGGCGGGGAATCAGACGAGGGGAAACAGATGCGGGTAATCAGATATGGGGAATCAGAGATGGGGAATCAGAGGCAGGGAATCAGATGTGCGGAATCAGAGATGGGGAATCAAAGGCAGGGAATCAGAATCAGAAGCAGGGAATCAGAGGCCGGGAATCAGAGGCCGGGAATCAGATGCCGGGAATAAGAGGCCGGGAATCAGAGGTGGGGAATCAGAGTCCGGGAATCAGAGATGGGGATTCAGAGGCGGGGAATGAGATATGGGAAATCAGAGGCGGGGAATCAGAGGCGGTGAAACAGAGGCGGGGAATCAGATATGGGGAATCAGAGGTGGCGAATCAAAGGCGGTGAATCAGAGATGGGGAATCAGAGGCCGGGAATCAGAGGCAGGGAATCAAACACGGGGAATCAGAGGCGGGGAATCAGAATTGGGGAATCAGAGATGGGGAATCAGAGATGGGGAATCAGAGGCGGGAAATCAGACGCGGGGAATCAGAGGTGGTGAATCAGAGATGTTGAATCAGAGGCGGGGATTCAGAGGCAGGGAATCAGAGTTGGGGCATCAGAGGTTGGGAATTAGATATGGGGAAACAGAAGCGGGGAATCAGAGGCGGGGAAACAGAGGCGGGAAATCAGATATGGGGAATCAGAGGTGGGGAATCAGAGGCAGGGAATCAGATGTGCGGAATCAGAGATGGGGAATCAGAGGCATGGAATCAGAATCAGAAGCGGGGAATCAGAGGCCGGGAAACAGAGGCGGGGAATCAGATATGGGGAATCAGAGTTGGGGAATCAGAGGCAGGGAATTAGATTTGCTGAATCAGAGATGGGGAATCAGAAGCAGGGAATCAGAGGCCGGGAATCAGAGGCCGGAATCAGATGCCGGGAATAAGAGGCCGGGAATCAGAGGTGGGGAATCAGAGTCCGGGAATCAGAGATGGGGAATCAGAGGCGGGGAATGAGATATGGGGAATCAGAGGCGGGGAATCAGAGGCGGGGAAACAGAGGCGAGGAATCAGATATGGGGAATCAGAGGTGGCGAATCAAAGGCGATGAATCAGAGATGGGGAATCAGAGGCGGGGAATCAGAGGCAGGGAATCAAACACGGGGAATCAGAGGCGGGGAATCAGAGCTGGGGAATCAGAGGCGGGGAATCAGAGTTGGGGAATCAGAGGCGGGGAATCAGAGCTGGGGAATCATAGGTGGGGATCAGAGTCGGGGAATCAGAGGCAGGGAATCAGATGTGCGGAATCAGAGATGGGGAATCAGAGGTGGGGAATCAGAGGCTGTGAATCAGACACGGGGTTTCAGAGGCTGGGAATCAGACGGGGGAATCAAAGGCGGGGAATCAGAGCTGGGGAATCAGAGGCAGGGAATCAGAGTTGGGGATTCAGAGGCGGGGAATGAGATATGGGGAAACAGAGGCGGGGAATCAGAGGCGGGCAAACAGAGGCGGGGAATTAGATATGGGGAATCAGAGGTGGGGAATCAGAGGTGGTGAATCAGAGATGGGGAATCACAGGCGGGGAATCAGAGGCAGGGAATAGAACGCGGGGAATCAGAGGCAGGGAATCAGAGTTGGGGCATCAGAGGTTGGGAATTAGATATGGGGAAACAGAGGCGGGGAATCAGAGGCGGGGAAACAGAGGCGGGAAATCAGATATGGGGAATCAGAGGTGGGGAATCAGAGGCAGGGAATCAGATGTGCGGAATCAGAGATGGGGTATCAGAGGCATGGAATCAGAATCAGAAGCGGGGAATCAGAGGCCGGGAATCAGATGCTGGGAATAAGAGGCCGGGAATCAGAGGTGGGGAATCAGAGTCCGGGAATCAGAGATGGGGATTCAGAGGCTGAGAATGAGATATGGAGAATCAGAGGCGGGGAATCAGAGGCGGGGAAACAGAGGTGGGGAATCATATATGTGGAATCAGAGGTGGCGAATCAAAGGCGGTGAATCAGAGATGGGGAATCAGAGGCGGGGAATCAGATGCAGGGAATCAAACACGGGAAATCAGAGGCGGGGAATCAGAGCTGGGGAATCAGAGGCGGGGAATCAGAGTTGGGGAATCAGAGGCAGGGAATCAGATATGGGGAAACAGGGGCAGGGAATCAGAGGCGGGGAAACAGAGGCGGCGAATCAGATATGGGGAATCAGAGGTGTGGAATCAGAGGTTGGGAATCAGAGGCAGGGAATCAGAGGCGGAGAATCAAACACGGGGAATCAGAGCTGGGGAATCAGAGGCGGGGAATTAGAGATGGGGAATCAGAGGAGGGGAATCAGAGGCGGGGAAACAGAGGCGGGGAATCAGATATGGGGAATCAGAGGTGGGGAATCAGAGGTTGGGAATCAGAGGCAGGGAATCAGAGGCGGGGAATCAGAGGCGGGGAATCAGAGGCGGGGAATCAGAGGCAGGGAATCAGATGTGCGGAATCGGGGATGGGGAATCAGAGGCAGGGAATCAGAGGCGGGGAATCAGAGGCGGGGAATCAGAGGCCGGGAATCAGATATGAGGAAACAGAGGTGGGGAATCAGAGGCGGGGAAACAGAGGCGGGGATTCAGATATGGGGAATCAGAGGGGGGGAATCAGAGGTTGGGAATCAGAGGCAGGGAATCAGAGGCTTGGAATCAGATGCAGGGAATCAGATGCGGGGAATCAGAGGCGGGGAATCAGAGCTGGGGAATCAGAGGTGGGGAATCAGAGTTGGGGAATCAGAGGCGGGGACTTAGATATTGGGAAACAGAGGCGGGGAATCAGAGGCAGGGAATCAGATGTGCGGAATCAGAGATGGGGAATCAGAGGCAGGGAATCAGAATCAGAAGCAGGGAATCAGAGGCCGGGAATCAGAGGCCGGAATCAGATGCCGGGAATAAGATGCCGGGAATCAGAGATGGGGTATCAGAGTCCGGGAATCAGAGATGGGGATTCAGAGGCGGGGAATGAGATATGGGGAATCAGAGGCGGGGAATCAGATGCGGGGAAACAGAGGCGGGGAATCAGATATGGGGAATCAGAGGTGGCGAATCAAAGGCGGTGAATCAGAGATGGGGAACCAGAGGCCGGGAATCAGAGGCAGGGAATCAAACAAGGAAAATCAGAGGCGGGGAATCAGAGCTGGGGAATCAGAGGCGGGGAATCAGAGTTGGGGAATCAGAGGCGGGGAATCAGACGCAGGGAATCAATATGGGAAATCAGAGGTGGGGAATCAGAGGTTGGGAATCAGAGGAAGGGAATCAGAGGCGAGGAATCAGATATGGGGAAACAGAGGTGGGAAATCAGAGGCGGGGAAACAGAGGTGGGGATTCAGATATGGGGAATCAGAGGTAGGGAATCAGAGGTTGGGAATCAGAGGCAGGGAATCAGAGGCTTGGAATCAGATGCAGGGAATCAGATGCGGGGAATCAGAGGCGGGGAATCAGAGCTGGGGAATCAGAGGTGGGGAATCAGAGTTGGGGAATCAGAGGCGGGGACTTAGATATTGGGAAACAGAGGCGGGGAATCAGAGGCGGGGAATCAGAGGCAGGGAATCAGATGCGCGGAATCAGAGATGGGGAATCAGAGGCAGGGAATCAGAATCAGAAGCAGGGAATCAGAGGCCGGGAATCAGAGGCCGGAATCAGATGCCGGGAATAAGAGGCCGGGAATCAGAGGTTGGGAATCAGAGTCCGGGAATCAGAGATGGGGATTCAGAGGCGGGGAATGAGATATGGGGAATCAGAGGCGGGGAATCAGAGGCGGGGAAACAGAGGCGGGGAATCAGATATGGGGAATCAGAGGTGGCGAATCAAAGGCGGTGAATCAGAGATGGGGAATCAGAGGCCGGGAATCAGAGGCAGGGAATCAAACACGGAAAATCAGAGGCGGGGAATCAGAGCTGGGGAATCAGAGGCGGGGAATCAGAGTTGGGGTATCAGAGGCGGGGAATCAGACGCAGGGAATCAATATGGGAAATCAGAGGTGGGGAATCAGAGGTTGGGAATCAGAGGAAGGGAATCAGAGGCGAGGAATCAGAGCTGGGGAATCAGAGGCGGGGAATCAGAATTGGGGAATCAGAGATGGGGAATCAGAGATGGGGAATCAGAGGCGGGGAATCAGACGCGGGGAATCAGAGGTGGTGAATCAGAGATGTGGAATCAGAGGCGGTGAATCAGAGGCAGGGAATCAGACGCGGGGAATCAGAGGCGGGGAATCATATCTGGCGAATCAGAGGCGGGGAATGAGATATGGGGAATCAGAGGCGGGGAATCAGAGGCGGGGAAACAGTGGCGAGGAATCAGATATGGGGAATCAGAGGTGGCGAATCAAAGACGGTGAATCAGAGATGGGGAATCAGAGGCGGGGAATCAGAGGCAGGGGATCAAACACGGGGAATCTGAGGTGGGGAATCAGAGCTGGGGAATCAGAGGCGGGGAATCAGAGTTGGGGAATCAGAGGCGAGGAATCAGAGCTGGTGAATCAGAGGTGGGGAATCAGAGTCGGGGAATCAGAGGCAGGGAATCGGATGTGCGGAATCAGAGATGGGGAATCAGAGGTGGGGAATCAGAGGCGGTGAATCTGAGATGGGGAATCAGAGGCGGGGAATCAGAGGCAGGTTATCAGACTCGGGGATTCAGAGGCTGGGAATCAGACGGGGGGAATCAAAGTCGGGGAATGAAGCTGGGGAATCAGAGGCAGCGAATCAGAGTTGGGGATTCAGAGGCGGGGAATCAGATATGGGGAAACAGAGGCGGGGAATCAGAGGCGGGCAAACAGAGGTGGGGAATCAGAGTCCGGGAATCAGAGATGGGGAATCAGAGGCGGGGAATGAGATATGGGGAATCAGAGGCGGGGAATCAGAGGCGGGGAAACAGAGGCGAGGAATCAGATATGGGGAATCAGAGGCGGCGAATCAAAGGCGATGAATCAGAGATGGGGAATCAGAGGCGGGGAATCAGAGGCAGGGAATCAAACACGGGGAATCAGAGGCGGGGAATCAGAGCTGGGGAATCAGAGGCGGGGAATCAGAGTTGGGGAATCGGAGGTGGGGAATCAGAGCTGGGGAATCAGAGGTGGGGATCAGAGTCGGGGAATCAGAGGCAGGGAATCAGATGTGCGGAATCAGAGATGGGGAATCAGAGTGGGGAATCAGAGGCTGTGAATCAGACACGGGGTTTCAGAGGCTGGGAATCAGACGGGGGAATCAAAGGCGGGGAATCAGAGCTGGGGAATCAGAGGCTGGGAATCAGAGTTGGGGATTCAGAGGCGGGGAATCAGATATGGGGAAACAGAGGCGGGGAATCAGAGGCGGGCAAACAGAGGCGGGGAATTAGATATGGGGAATCAGAGGTGGGGAATCAGAGGTGGTGAATCAGAGATGGGGAATCACAGGCGGGGAATCAGAGGCAGGGAATAGAACGCGGGGAATCAGAGGCAGGGAATCAGAGTTGGGGCATCAGAGGTTGGGAATTAGATATGGGGAAACAGAGGCGGGGAATCAGAGGCGGGGAAACAGAGGCGGGAAATCAGATATGGGGAATCAGAGGTGGGGAATCAGAGGCAGGGAATCAGATGTGCGGAATCAGAGATGGGGAATCAGAGGCATGGAATCAGAATCAGAAGCGGGGAATCAGAGGCCGGGAATCAGATGCTGGGAATAAGAGGCCGGGAATCAGAGGTGGGGAATCAGAGTCCGGGAATCAGAGATGGGGATTCAGAGGCTGAGAATGAGATATGGAGAATCAGAGGCGGGGAATCAGAGGCGGGGAAACAGAGGTGGGGAATCATATATGTGGAATCAGAGGTGGCGAATCAAAGGCGGTGAATCAGAGATGGGGAATCAGAGGCGGGGAATCAGAGGCAGGGAATCAAACACGGGAAATCAGAGGCGGGGAATCAGAGCTGGGGAATCAGAGGCGGGGAATCAGAGTTGGGGAATCAGAGGCAGGGAATCAGATATGGGGAAACAGGGGCATGGAATCAGAGGCGGGGAAACAGAGGCGGCGAATCAGATATGGGGAATCAGAGGTGTGGAATCAGAGGTTGGGAATCAGAGGCAGGGAATCAGAGGCGGAGAATCAAACACGGGGAATCAGAGCTGGGGAATCAGAGGCGGGGAATTAGAGTTGGGGAATCAGAGGAGGGGAATCAGAGGCGGGGAAACAGAGGCGGGGAATCAGATATGGGGAATCAGAGGTGGGGAATCAGAGGTTGGGAATCAGAGGCAGGGAATCAGAGGCGGGGAATCAGAGGCGGGGAATCAGAGGCAGGGAATCAGATGTGCGGAATCGGGGATGGGGAATCAGAGGCAGGGAATCAGAGGCGGGGAATCAGAGGCGGGGAATCAAAGGCCGGGAATCAGATATGGGGAAACAGAGGTGGGGAATCAGAGGCGGGGAAACAGAGGCGGGGATTCAGATATGGGGAATCAGAGGGGGGGAATCAGAGGTTGGGAATCAGAGGCAGGGAATCAGAGGCTTGGAATCAGATGCAGGGAATCAGATGCGGGGAATCAGAGGCGGGGAATCAGAGCTGGGGAATCAGAGGTGGGGAATCAGGGTTGGGGAATCAGAGGCGGGGACTTAGATATTGGGAAACAGAGGCGGGGAATCAGAGGCAGGGAATCAGATGTGCGGAATCAGAGATGGGGAATCAGAGGCAGGGAATCAGAATCAGAAGCAGGGAATCAGAGGCCGGGAATCAGAGGCCGGAATCAGATGCCGGGAATAAGAGGCCGGGAATCAGAGATGGGGTATCAGAGTCCGGGAATCAGAGATGGGGATTCAGAGGCGGGGAATGAGATATGGGGAATCAGAGGCGGGGAATCAGAGGCGGGGAAACAGAGGCGGGGAATCAGATATGGGGAATCAGAGGTGGCGAATATAAGGCGGTGAATCAGAGATGGGGAACCAGAGGCCGGGAATCAGAGGCAGGGAATCAAACAAGGAAAATCAGAGGCGGGGAATCAGAGCTGGGGATTCAGAGGCGGGGAATCAGAGTTGGGGAATCAGAGGCGGGGAATCAGACGCAGGGAATCAGAGGTGGGGAATCAGAGGTTGGGAATCAGAGGAAGGGAATCAGAGGCGAGGAATCAGATATGGGGAAACAGAGGTGGGAAATCAGAGGCGGGGAAACAGAGGTGGGGATTCAGATATGGGGAATCAGAGGTAGGGAATCAGAGGTTGGGAATCAGAGGCAGGGAATCAGAGGCTTGGAATCAGATGCAGGGAATCAGATGCGGGGAATCAGAGGCGGGGAATCAGAGCTGGGGAATCAGAGATGTTGAATCAGAGGCGGGGATTCAGAGGCAGGGAATCAGAGTTGGGGCATCAGAGGTTGGGAATTAGATATGGGGAAACAGAAGCGGGGAATCAGAGGCGGGGAAACAGAGGCGGGAAATCAGATATGGGGAATCAGAGGTGGGGAATCAGAGGCAGGGAATCAGATGTGCGGAATCAGAGATGGGGAATCAGAGGCATGGAATCAGAATCAGAAGCGGGGAATCAGAGGCCGGGAAACAGAGGCGGGGAATCAGATATGGGGAATCAGAGGTGGGGAATCAGAGGCAGGGAATTAGATTTGCTGAATCAGAGATGGGGAATCAGAAGCAGGGAATCAGAGGCCGGGAATCAGAGGCCGGAATCAGATGCCGGGAATAAGAGGCCGGGAATCAGAGGTGGGGAATCAGAGTCCGGGAATCAGAGATGGGGAATCAGAGGCGGGGAATGAGATATGGGGAATCAGAGGCGGGGAATCAGAGGCGGGGAAACAGAGGCGAGGAATCAGATATGGGGAATCAGAGGTGGCGAATCAAAGGCGATGAATCAGAGATGGGGAATCAGAGGCGGGGAATCAGAGGCAGGGAATCAAACACGGGGAATCAGAGGCGGGGAATCAGAGCTGGGGAATCAGAGGCGGGGAATCAGAGTTGGGGAATCAGAGGCGGGGAATCAGAGCTGGGGAATCATAGGTGGGGATCAGAGTCGGGGAATCAGAGGCAGGGAATCAGATGTGCGGAATCAGAGATGGGGAATCAGAGGTGGGGAATCAGAGGCTGTGAATCAGACACGGGGTTTCAGAGGCTGGGAATCAGACGGGGGAATCAAAGGCGGGGAATCAGAGCTGGGGAATCAGAGGCAGGGAATCAGAGTTGGGGATTCAGAGGCGGGGAATGAGATATGGGGAAACAGAGGCGGGGAATCAGAGGCGGGCAAACAGAGGCGGGGAATTAGATATGGGGAATCAGAGGTGGGGAATCAGAGGTGGTGAATCAGAGATGGGGAATCACAGGCGGGGAATCAGAGGCAGGGAATAGAACGCGGGGAATCAGAGGCAGGGAATCAGAGTTGGGGCATCAGAGGTTGGGAATTAGATATGGGGAAACAGAGGCGGGGAATCAGAGGCGGGGAAACAGAGGCGGGAAATCAGATATGGGGAATCAGAGGTGGGGAATCAGAGGCAGGGAATCAGATGTGCGGAATCAGAGATGGGGTATCAGAGGCATGGAATCAGAATCAGAAGCGGGGAATCAGAGGCCGGGAATCAGATGCTGGGAATAAGAGGCCGGGAATCAGAGGTGGGGAATCAGAGTCCGGGAATCAGAGATGGGGATTCAGAGGCTGAGAATGAGATATGGAGAATCAGAGGCGGGGAATCAGAGGCGGGGAAACAGAGGTGGGGAATCATATATGTGGAATCAGAGGTGGCGAATCAAAGGCGGTGAATCAGAGATGGGGAATCAGAGGCGGGGAATCAGAGGCAGGGAATCAAACACGGGAAATCAGAGGCGGGGAATCAGAGCTGGGGAATCAGAGGCGGGGAATCAGAGTTGGGGAATCAGAGGCAGGGAATCAGATATGGGGAAACAGGGGCAGGGAATCAGAGGCGGGGAAACAGAGGCGGCGAATCAGATATGGGGAATCAGAGGTGTGGAATCAGAGGTTGGGAATCAGAGGCAGGGAATCAGAGGCGGAGAATCAAACACGGGGAATCAGAGCTGGGGAATCAGAGGCGGGGAATTAGAGTTGGGGAATCAGAGGAGGGGAATCAGAGGCGGGGAAACAGAGGCGGGGAATCAGATATGGGGAATCAGAGGTGGGGAATCAGAGGTTGGGAATCAGAGGCAGGGAATCAGAGGCGGGGAATCAGAGGCGGGGAATCAGAGGCAGGGAATCAGATGTGCGGAATCGGGGATGGGGAATCAGAGGCAGGGAATCAGAGGCGGGGAATCAGAGGCGGGGAATCAGAGGCCGGGAATCAGATATGAGGAAACAGAGGTGGGGAATCAGAGGCGGGGAAACAGAGGCGGGGATTCAGATATGGGGAATCAGAGGGGGGGAATCAGAGGTTGGGAATCAGAGGCAGGGAATCAGAGGCTTGGAATCAGATGCAGGGAATCAGATGCGGGGAATCAGAGGCGGGGAATCAGAGCTGGGGAATCAGAGGTGGGGAATCAGAGATGTTGAATCAGAGGCGGGGATTCAGAGGCAGGGAATCAGAGTTGGGGCATCAGAGGTTGGGAATTAGATATGGGGAAACAGAAGCGGGGAATCAGAGGCGGGGAAACAGAGGCGGGAAATCAGATATGGGGAATCAGAGGTGGGGAATCAGAGGCAGGGAATCAGATGTGCGGAATCAGAGATGAGGAATCAGAGGCATGGAATCAGAATCAGAAGCGGGGAATCAGAGGCCGGGAAACAGAGGCGGGGAATCAGATATGGGGAATCAGAGGTGGGGAATCAGAGGCAGGGAATTAGATTTGCTGAATCAGAGATGGGGAATCAGAAGCAGGGAATCAGAGGCCGGGAATCAGAGGCCGGAATCAGATGCCGGGAATAAGAGGCCGGGAATCAGAGGTGGGGAATCAGAGTCCGGGAATCAGAGATGGGGAATCAGAGGCGGGGAATGAGATATGGGGAATCAGAGGCGGGGAATCAGAGGCGGGGAAACAGAGGCGAGGAATCAGATATGGGGAATCAGAGGTGGCGAATCAAAGGCGATGAATCAGAGATGGGGAATCAGAGGCGGGGAATCAGAGGCAGGGAATCAAACACGGGGAATCAGAGGCGGGGAATCAGAGCTGGGGAATCAGAGGCGGGGAATCAGAGTTGGGGAATCAGAGGCGGGGAATCAGAGCTGGGGAATCATAGGTGGGGATCAGAGTCGGGGAATCAGAGGCAGGGAATCAGATGTGCGGAATCAGAGATGGGGAATCAGAGGTGGGGAATCAGAGGCTGTGAATCAGACACGGGGTTTCAGAGGCTGGGAATCAGACGGGGGAATCAAAGGCGGGGAATCAGAGCTGGGGAATCAGAGGCAGGGAATCAGAGTTGGGGATTCAGAGGCGGGGAATGAGATATGGGGAAACAGAGGCGGGGAATCAGAGGCGGGCAAACAGAGGCGGGGAATTAGATATGGGGAATCAGAGGTGGGGAATCAGAGGTGGTGAATCAGAGATGGGGAATCACAGGCGGGGAATCAGAGGCAGGGAATAGAACGCGGGGAATCAGAGGCAGGGAATCAGAGTTGGGGCATCAGAGGTTGGGAATTAGATATGGGGAAACAGAGGCGGGGAATCAGAGGCGGGGAAACAGAGGCGGGAAATCAGATATGGGGAATCAGAGGTGGGGAATCAGAGGCAGGGAATCAGATGTGCGGAATCAGAGATGGGGTATCAGAGGCATGGAATCAGAATCAGAAGCGGGGAATCAGAGGCCGGGAATCAGATGCTGGGAATAAGAGGCCGGGAATCAGAGGTGGGGAATCAGAGTCCGGGAATCAGAGATGGGGATTCAGAGGCTGAGAATGAGATATGGAGAATCAGAGGCGGGGAATCAGAGGCGGGGAAACAGAGGTGGGGAATCATATATGTGGAATCAGAGGTGGCGAATCAAAGGCGGTGAATCAGAGATGGGGAATCAGAGGCGGGGAATCAGAGGCAGGGAATCAAACACGGGAAATCAGAGGCGGGGAATCAGAGCTGGGGAATCAGAGGCGGGGAATCAGAGTTGGGGAATCAGAGGCAGGGAATCAGATATGGGGAAACAGGGGCAGGGAATCAGAGGCGGGGAAACAGAGGCGGCGAATCAGATATGGGGAATCAGAGGTGTGGAATCAGAGGTTGGGAATCAGAGGCAGGGAATCAGAGGCGGAGAATCAAACACGGGGAATCAGAGCTGGGGAATCAGAGGCGGGGAATTAGAGTTGGGGAATCAGAGGAGGGGAATCAGAGGCGGGGAAACAGAGGCGGGGAATCAGATATGGGGAATCAGAGGTGGGGAATCAGAGGTTGGGAATCAGAGGCAGGGAATCAGAGGCGGGGAATCAGAGGCGGGGAATCAGAGGCAGGGAATCAGATGTGCGGAATCGGGGATGGGGAATCAGAGGCAGGGAATCAGAGGCGGGGAATCAGAGGCGGGGAATCAGAGGCCGGGAATCAGATATGAGGAAACAGAGGTGGGGAATCAGAGGCGGGGAAACAGAGGCGGGGATTCAGATATGGGGAATCAGAGGGGGGGAATCAGAGGTTGGGAATCAGAGGCAGGGAATCAGAGGCTTGGAATCAGATGCAGGGAATCAGATGCGGGGAATCAGAGGCGGGGAATCAGAGCTGGGGAATCAGAGGTGGGGAATCAGAGTTGGGGAATCAGAGGCGGGGACTTAGATATTGGGAAACAGAGGCGGGGAATCAGAGGCAGGGAATCAGATGTGCGGAATCAGAGATGGGGAATCAGAGGCAGGGAATCAGAATCAGAAGCAGGGAATCAGAGGCCGGGAATCAGAGGCCGGAATCAGATGCCGGGAATAAGATGCCGGGAATCAGAGATGGGGTATCAGAGTCCGGGAATCAGAGATGGGGATTCAGAGGCGGGGAATGAGATATGGGGAATCAGAGGCGGGGAATCAGATGCGGGGAAACAGAGGCGGGGAATCAGATATGGGGAATCAGAGGTGGCGAATCAAAGGCGGTGAATCAGAGATGGGGAACCAGAGGCCGGGAATCAGAGGCAGGGAATCAAACAAGGAAAATCAGAGGCGGGGAATCAGAGCTGGGGAATCAGAGGCGGGGAATCAGAGTTGGGGAATCAGAGGCGGGGAATCAGACGCAGGGAATCAATATGGGAAATCAGAGGTGGGGAATCAGAGGTTGGGAATCAGAGGAAGGGAATCAGAGGCGAGGAATCAGATATGGGGAAACAGAGGTGGGAAATCAGAGGCGGGGAAACAGAGGTGGGGATTCAGATATGGGGAATCAGAGGTAGGGAATCAGAGGTTGGGAATCAGAGGCAGGGAATCAGAGGCTTGGAATCAGATGCAGGGAATCAGATGCGGGGAATCAGAGGCGGGGAATCAGAGCTGGGGAATCAGAGGTGGGGAATCAGAGTTGGGGAATCAGAGGCGGGGACTTAGATATTGGGAAACAGAGGCGGGGAATCAGAGGCGGGGAATCAGAGGCAGGGAATCAGATGCGCGGAATCAGAGATGGGGAATCAGAGGCAGGGAATCAGAATCAGAAGCAGGGAATCAGAGGCCGGGAATCAGAGGCCGGAATCAGATGCCGGGAATAAGAGGCCGGGAATCAGAGGTTGGGAATCAGAGTCCGGGAATCAGAGATGGGGATTCAGAGGCGGGGAATGAGATATGGGGAATCAGAGGCGGGGAATCAGAGGCGGGGAAACAGAGGCGGGGAATCAGATATGGGGAATCAGAGGTGGCGAATCAAAGGCGGTGAATCAGAGATGGGGAATCAGAGGCCGGGAATCAGAGGCAGGGAATCAAACACGGAAAATCAGAGGCGGGGAATCAGAGCTGGGGAATCAGAGGCGGGGAATCAGAGTTGGGGTATCAGAGGCGGGGAATCAGACGCAGGGAATCAATATGGGAAATCAGAGGTGGGGAATCAGAGGTTGGGAATCAGAGGAAGGGAATCAGAGGCGAGGAATCAGAGCTGGGGAATCAGAGGCGGGGAATCAGAATTGGGGAATCAGAGATGGGGAATCAGAGATGGGGAATCAGAGGCGGGGAATCAGACGCGGGGAATCAGAGGTGGTGAATCAGAGATGTGGAATCAGAGGCGGTGAATCAGAGGCAGGGAATCAGACGCGGGGAATCAGAGGCGGGGAATCATATCTGGCGAATCAGAGGCGGGGAATGAGATATGGGGAATCAGAGGCGGGGAATCAGAGGCGGGGAAACAGTGGCGAGGAATCAGATATGGGGAATCAGAGGTGGCGAATCAAAGACGGTGAATCAGAGATGGGGAATCAGAGGCGGGGAATCAGAGGCAGGGGATCAAACACGGGGAATCTGAGGTGGGGAATCAGAGCTGGGGAATCAGAGGCGGGGAATCAGAGTTGGGGAATCAGAGGCGAGGAATCAGAGCTGGTGAATCAGAGGTGGGGAATCAGAGTCGGGGAATCAGAGGCAGGGAATCGGATGTGCGGAATCAGAGATGGGGAATCAGAGGTGGGGAATCAGAGGCGGTGAATCTGAGATGGGGAATCAGAGGCGGGGAATCAGAGGCAGGTTATCAGACTCGGGGATTCAGAGGCTGGGAATCAGACGGGGGGAATCAAAGGCGGGGAATGAAGCTGGGGAATCAGAGGCAGCGAATCAGAGTTGGGGATTCAGAGGCGGGGAATCAGATATGGGGAAACAGAGGCGGGGAATCAGAGGCGGGCAAACAGAGGTGGGGAATCAGAGTCCGGGAATCAGAGATGGGGAATCAGAGGCGGGGAATGAGATATGGGGAATCAGAGGCGGGGAATCAGAGGCGGGGAAACAGAGGCGAGGAATCAGATATGGGGAATCAGAGGCGGCGAATCAAAGGCGATGAATCAGAGATGGGGAATCAGAGGCGGGGAATCAGAGGCAGGGAATCAAACACGGGGAATCAGAGGCGGGGAATCAGAGCTGGGGAATCAGAGGCGGGGAATCAGAGTTGGGGAATCGGAGGTGGGGAATCAGAGCTGGGGAATCAGAGGTGGGGATCAGAGTCGGGGAATCAGAGGCAGGGAATCAGATGTGCGGAATCAGAGATGGGGAATCAGAGTGGGGAATCAGAGGCTGTGAATCAGACACGGGGTTTCAGAGGCTGGGAATCAGACGGGGGAATCAAAGGCGGGGAATCAGAGCTGGGGAATCAGAGGCTGGGAATCAGAGTTGGGGATTCAGAGGCGGGGAATCAGATATGGGGAAACAGAGGCGGGGAATCAGAGGCGGGCAAACAGAGGCGGGGAATTAGATATGGGGAATCAGAGGTGGGGAATCAGAGGTGGTGAATCAGAGATGGGGAATCACAGGCGGGGAATCAGAGGCAGGGAATAGAACGCGGGGAATCAGAGGCAGGGAATCAGAGTTGGGGCATCAGAGGTTGGGAATTAGATATGGGGAAACAGAGGCGGGGAATCAGAGGCGGGGAAACAGAGGCGGGAAATCAGATATGGGGAATCAGAGGTGGGGAATCAGAGGCAGGGAATCAGATGTGCGGAATCAGAGATGGGGAATCAGAGGCATGGAATCAGAATCAGAAGCGGGGAATCAGAGGCCGGGAATCAGATGCTGGGAATAAGAGGCCGGGAATCAGAGGTGGGGAATCAGAGTCCGGGAATCAGAGATGGGGATTCAGAGGCTGAGAATGAGATATGGAGAATCAGAGGCGGGGAATCAGAGGCGGGGAAACAGAGGTGGGGAATCATATATGTGGAATCAGAGGTGGCGAATCAAAGGCGGTGAATCAGAGATGGGGAATCAGAGGCGGGGAATCAGAGGCAGGGAATCAAACACGGGAAATCAGAGGCGGGGAATCAGAGCTGGGGAATCAGAGGCGGGGAATCAGAGTTGGGGAATCAGAGGCAGGGAATCAGATATGGGGAAACAGGGGCATGGAATCAGAGGCGGGGAAACAGAGGCGGCGAATCAGATATGGGGAATCAGAGGTGTGGAATCAGAGGTTGGGAATCAGAGGCAGGGAATCAGAGGCGGAGAATCAAACACGGGGAATCAGAGCTGGGGAATCAGAGGCGGGGAATTAGAGTTGGGGAATCAGAGGAGGGGAATCAGAGGCGGGGAAACAGAGGCGGGGAATCAGATATGGGGAATCAGAGGTGGGGAATCAGAGGTTGGGAATCAGAGGCAGGGAATCAGAGGCGGGGAATCAGAGGCGGGGAATCAGAGGCAGGGAATCAGATGTGCGGAATCGGGGATGGGGAATCAGAGGCAGGGAATCAGAGGCGGGGAATCAGAGGCGGGGAATCAAAGGCCGGGAATCAGATATGGGGAAACAGAGGTGGGGAATCAGAGGCGGGGAAACAGAGGCGGGGATTCAGATATGGGGAATCAGAGGGGGGGAATCAGAGGTTGGGAATCAGAGGCAGGGAATCAGAGGCTTGGAATCAGATGCAGGGAATCAGATGCGGGGAATCAGAGGCGGGGAATCAGAGCTGGGGAATCAGAGGTGGGGAATCAGGGTTGGGGAATCAGAGGCGGGGACTTAGATATTGGGAAACAGAGGCGGGGAATCAGAGGCAGGGAATCAGATGTGCGGAATCAGAGATGGGGAATCAGAGGCAGGGAATCAGAATCAGAAGCAGGGAATCAGAGGCCGGGAATCAGAGGCCGGAATCAGATGCCGGGAATAAGAGGCCGGGAATCAGAGATGGGGTATCAGAGTCCGGGAATCAGAGATGGGGATTCAGAGGCGGGGAATGAGATATGGGGAATCAGAGGCGGGGAATCAGAGGCGGGGAAACAGAGGCGGGGAATCAGATATGGGGAATCAGAGGTGGCGAATATAAGGCGGTGAATCAGAGATGGGGAACCAGAGGCCGGGAATCAGAGGCAGGGAATCAAACAAGGAAAATCAGAGGCGGGGAATCAGAGCTGGGGATTCAGAGGCGGGGAATCAGAGTTGGGGAATCAGAGGCGGGGAATCAGACGCAGGGAATCAGAGGTGGGGAATCAGAGGTTGGGAATCAGAGGAAGGGAATCAGAGGCGAGGAATCAGATATGGGGAAACAGAGGTGGGAAATCAGAGGCGGGGAAACAGAGGTGGGGATTCAGATATGGGGAATCAGAGGTAGGGAATCAGAGGTTGGGAATCAGAGGCAGGGAATCAGAGGCTTGGAATCAGATGCAGGGAATCAGATGCGGGGAATCAGAGGCGGGGAATCAGAGCTGGGGAATCAGAGATGTTGAATCAGAGGCGGGGATTCAGAGGCAGGGAATCAGAGTTGGGGCATCAGAGGTTGGGAATTAGATATGGGGAAACAGAAGCGGGGAATCAGAGGCGGGGAAACAGAGGCGGGAAATCAGATATGGGGAATCAGAGGTGGGGAATCAGAGGCAGGGAATCAGATGTGCGGAATCAGAGATGGGGAATCAGAGGCATGGAATCAGAATCAGAAGCGGGGAATCAGAGGCCGGGAAACAGAGGCGGGGAATCAGATATGGGGAATCAGAGGTGGGGAATCAGAGGCAGGGAATTAGATTTGCTGAATCAGAGATGGGGAATCAGAAGCAGGGAATCAGAGGCCGGGAATCAGAGGCCGGAATCAGATGCCGGGAATAAGAGGCCGGGAATCAGAGGTGGGGAATCAGAGTCCGGGAATCAGAGATGGGGAATCAGAGGCGGGGAATGAGATATGGGGAATCAGAGGCGGGGAATCAGAGGCGGGGAAACAGAGGCGAGGAATCAGATATGGGGAATCAGAGGTGGCGAATCAAAGGCGATGAATCAGAGATGGGGAATCAGAGGCGGGGAATCAGAGGCAGGGAATCAAACACGGGGAATCAGAGGCGGGGAATCAGAGCTGGGGAATCAGAGGCGGGGAATCAGAGTTGGGGAATCAGAGGCGGGGAATCAGAGCTGGGGAATCATAGGTGGGGATCAGAGTCGGGGAATCAGAGGCAGGGAATCAGATGTGCGGAATCAGAGATGGGGAATCAGAGGTGGGGAATCAGAGGCTGTGAATCAGACACGGGGTTTCAGAGGCTGGGAATCAGACGGGGGAATCAAAGGCGGGGAATCAGAGCTGGGGAATCAGAGGCAGGGAATCAGAGTTGGGGATTCAGAGGCGGGGAATGAGATATGGGGAAACAGAGGCGGGGAATCAGAGGCGGGCAAACAGAGGCGGGGAATTAGATATGGGGAATCAGAGGTGGGGAATCAGAGGTGGTGAATCAGAGATGGGGAATCACAGGCGGGGAATCAGAGGCAGGGAATAGAACGCGGGGAATCAGAGGCAGGGAATCAGAGTTGGGGCATCAGAGGTTGGGAATTAGATATGGGGAAACAGAGGCGGGGAATCAGAGGCGGGGAAACAGAGGCGGGAAATCAGATATGGGGAATCAGAGGTGGGGAATCAGAGGCAGGGAATCAGATGTGCGGAATCAGAGATGGGGTATCAGAGGCATGGAATCAGAATCAGAAGCGGGGAATCAGAGGCCGGGAATCAGATGCTGGGAATAAGAGGCCGGGAATCAGAGGTGGGGAATCAGAGTCCGGGAATCAGAGATGGGGATTCAGAGGCTGAGAATGAGATATGGAGAATCAGAGGCGGGGAATCAGAGGCGGGGAAACAGAGGTGGGGAATCATATATGTGGAATCAGAGGTGGCGAATCAAAGGCGGTGAATCAGAGATGGGGAATCAGAGGCGGGGAATCAGAGGCAGGGAATCAAACACGGGAAATCAGAGGCGGGGAATCAGAGCTGGGGAATCAGAGGCGGGGAATCAGAGTTGGGGAATCAGAGGCAGGGAATCAGATATGGGGAAACAGGGGCAGGGAATCAGAGGCGGGGAAACAGAGGCGGCGAATCAGATATGGGGAATCAGAGGTGTGGAATCAGAGGTTGGGAATCAGAGGCAGGGAATCAGAGGCGGAGAATCAAACACGGGGAATCAGAGCTGGGGAATCAGAGGCGGGGAATTAGAGTTGGGGAATCAGAGGAGGGGAATCAGAGGCGGGGAAACAGAGGCGGGGAATCAGATATGGGGAATCAGAGGTGGGGAATCAGAGGTTGGGAATCAGAGGCAGGGAATCAGAGGCGGGGAATCAGAGGCGGGGAATCAGAGGCAGGGAATCAGATGTGCGGAATCGGGGATGGGGAATCAGAGGCAGGGAATCAGAGGCGGGGAATCAGAGGCGGGGAATCAGAGGCCGGGAATCAGATATGAGGAAACAGAGGTGGGGAATCAGAGGCGGGGAAACAGAGGCGGGGATTCAGATATGGGGAATCAGAGGGGGGGAATCAGAGGTTGGGAATCAGAGGCAGGGAATCAGAGGCTTGGAATCAGATGCAGGGAATCAGATGCGGGGAATCAGAGGCGGGGAATCAGAGCTGGGGAATCAGAGGTGGGGAATCAGAGATGTTGAATCAGAGGCGGGGATTCAGAGGCAGGGAATCAGAGTTGGGGCATCAGAGGTTGGGAATTAGATATGGGGAAACAGAAGCGGGGAATCAGAGGCGGGGAAACAGAGGCGGGAAATCAGATATGGGGAATCAGAGGTGGGGAATCAGAGGCAGGGAATCAGATGTGCGGAATCAGAGATGAGGAATCAGAGGCATGGAATCAGAATCAGAAGCGGGGAATCAGAGGCCGGGAAACAGAGGCGGGGAATCAGATATGGGGAATCAGAGGTGGGGAATCAGAGGCAGGGAATTAGATTTGCTGAATCAGAGATGGGGAATCAGAAGCAGGGAATCAGAGGCCGGGAATCAGAGGCCGGAATCAGATGCCGGGAATAAGAGGCCGGGAATCAGAGGTGGGGAATCAGAGTCCGGGAATCAGAGATGGGGAATCAGAGGCGGGGAATGAGATATGGGGAATCAGAGGCGGGGAATCAGAGGCGGGGAAACAGAGGCGAGGAATCAGATATGGGGAATCAGAGGTGGCGAATCAAAGGCGATGAATCAGAGATGGGGAATCAGAGGCGGGGAATCAGAGGCAGGGAATCAAACACGGGGAATCAGAGGCGGGGAATCAGAGCTGGGGAATCAGAGGCGGGGAATCAGAGTTGGGGAATCAGAGGCGGGGAATCAGAGCTGGGGAATCATAGGTGGGGATCAGAGTCGGGGAATCAGAGGCAGGGAATCAGATGTGCGGAATCAGAGATGGGGAATCAGAGGTGGGGAATCAGAGGCTGTGAATCAGACACGGGGTTTCAGAGGCTGGGAATCAGACGGGGGAATCAAAGGCGGGGAATCAGAGCTGGGGAATCAGAGGCAGGGAATCAGAGTTGGGGATTCAGAGGCGGGGAATGAGATATGGGGAAACAGAGGCGGGGAATCAGAGGCGGGCAAACAGAGGCGGGGAATTAGATATGGGGAATCAGAGGTGGGGAATCAGAGGTGGTGAATCAGAGATGGGGAATCACAGGCGGGGAATCAGAGGCAGGGAATAGAACGCGGGGAATCAGAGGCAGGGAATCAGAGTTGGGGCATCAGAGGTTGGGAATTAGATATGGGGAAACAGAGGCGGGGAATCAGAGGCGGGGAAACAGAGGCGGGAAATCAGATATGGGGAATCAGAGGTGGGGAATCAGAGGCAGGGAATCAGATGTGCGGAATCAGAGATGGGGTATCAGAGGCATGGAATCAGAATCAGAAGCGGGGAATCAGAGGCCGGGAATCAGATGCTGGGAATAAGAGGCCGGGAATCAGAGGTGGGGAATCAGAGTCCGGGAATCAGAGATGGGGATTCAGAGGCTGAGAATGAGATATGGAGAATCAGAGGCGGGGAATCAGAGGCGGGGAAACAGAGGTGGGGAATCATATATGTGGAATCAGAGGTGGCGAATCAAAGGCGGTGAATCAGAGATGGGGAATCAGAGGCGGGGAATCAGAGGCAGGGAATCAAACACGGGAAATCAGAGGCGGGGAATCAGAGCTGGGGAATCAGAGGCGGGGAATCAGAGTTGGGGAATCAGAGGCAGGGAATCAGATATGGGGAAACAGGGGCAGGGAATCAGAGGCGGGGAAACAGAGGCGGCGAATCAGATATGGGGAATCAGAGGTGTGGAATCAGAGGTTGGGAATCAGAGGCAGGGAATCAGAGGCGGAGAATCAAACACGGGGAATCAGAGCTGGGGAATCAGAGGCGGGGAATTAGAGTTGGGGAATCAGAGGAGGGGAATCAGAGGCGGGGAAACAGAGGCGGGGAATCAGATATGGGGAATCAGAGGTGGGGAATCAGAGGTTGGGAATCAGAGGCAGGGAATCAGAGGCGGGGAATCAGAGGCGGGGAATCAGAGGCAGGGAATCAGATGTGCGGAATCGGGGATGGGGAATCAGAGGCAGGGAATCAGAGGCGGGGAATCAGAGGCGGGGAATCAGAGGCCGGGAATCAGATATGAGGAAACAGAGGTGGGGAATCAGAGGCGGGGAAACAGAGGCGGGGATTCAGATATGGGGAATCAGAGGGGGGGAATCAGAGGTTGGGAATCAGAGGCAGGGAATCAGAGGCTTGGAATCAGATGCAGGGAATCAGATGCGGGGAATCAGAGGCGGGGAATCAGAGCTGGGGAATCAGAGGTGGGGAATCAGAGTTGGGGAATCAGAGGCGGGGACTTAGATATTGGGAAACAGAGGCGGGGAATCAGAGGCAGGGAATCAGATGTGCGGAATCAGAGATGGGGAATCAGAGGCAGGGAATCAGAATCAGAAGCAGGGAATCAGAGGCCGGGAATCAGAGGCCGGAATCAGATGCCGGGAATAAGATGCCGGGAATCAGAGATGGGGTATCAGAGTCCGGGAATCAGAGATGGGGATTCAGAGGCGGGGAATGAGATATGGGGAATCAGAGGCGGGGAATCAGATGCGGGGAAACAGAGGCGGGGAATCAGATATGGGGAATCAGAGGTGGCGAATCAAAGGCGGTGAATCAGAGATGGGGAACCAGAGGCCGGGAATCAGAGGCAGGGAATCAAACAAGGAAAATCAGAGGCGGGGAATCAGAGCTGGGGAATCAGAGGCGGGGAATCAGAGTTGGGGAATCAGAGGCGGGGAATCAGACGCAGGGAATCAATATGGGAAATCAGAGGTGGGGAATCAGAGGTTGGGAATCAGAGGAAGGGAATCAGAGGCGAGGAATCAGATATGGGGAAACAGAGGTGGGAAATCAGAGGCGGGGAAACAGAGGTGGGGATTCAGATATGGGGAATCAGAGGTAGGGAATCAGAGGTTGGGAATCAGAGGCAGGGAATCAGAGGCTTGGAATCAGATGCAGGGAATCAGATGCGGGGAATCAGAGGTGGGGAATCAGAGCTGGGGAATCAGAGGTGGGGAATCAGAGTTGGGGAATCAGAGGCGGGGACTTAGATATTGGGAAACAGAGGCGGGGAATCAGAGGCGGGGAATCAGAGGCAGGGAATCAGATGCGCGGAATCAGAGATGGGGAATCAGAGGCAGGGAATCAGAATCAGAAGCAGGGAATCAGAGGCCGGGAATCAGAGGCCGGAATCAGATGCCGGGAATAAGAGGCCGGGAATCAGAGGTTGGGAATCAGAGTCCGGGAATCAGAGATGGGGATTCAGAGGCGGGGAATGAGATATGGGGAATCAGAGGCGGGGAATCAGAGGCGGGGAAACAGAGGCGGGGAATCAGATATGGGGAATCAGAGGTGGCGAATCAAAGGCGGTGAATCAGAGATGGGGAATCAGAGGCCGGGAATCAGAGGCAGGGAATCAAACACGGAAAATCAGAGGCGGGGAATCAGAGCTGGGGAATCAGAGGCGGGGAATCAGAGTTGGGGTATCAGAGGCGGGGAATCAGACGCAGGGAATCAATATGGGAAATCAGAGGTGGGGAATCAGAGGTTGGGAATCAGAGGAAGGGAATCAGAGGCGAGGAATCAGAGCTGGGGAATCAGAGGCGGGGAATCAGAATTGGGGAATCAGAGATGGGGAATCAGAGATGGGGAATCAGAGGCGGGGAATCAGACGCGGGGAATCAGAGGTGGTGAATCAGAGATGTGGAATCAGAGGCGGTGAATCAGAGGCAGGGAATCAGACGCGGGGAATCAGAGGCGGGGAATCATATCTGGCGAATCAGAGGCGGGGAATGAGATATGGGGAATCAGAGGCGGGGAATCAGAGGCGGGGAAACAGTGGCGAGGAATCAGATATGGGGAATCAGAGGTGGCGAATCAAAGACGGTGAATCAGAGATGGGGAATCAGAGGCGGGGAATCAGAGGCAGGGGATCAAACACGGGGAATCTGAGGTGGGGAATCAGAGCTGGGGAATCAGAGGCGGGGAATCAGAGTTGGGGAATCAGAGGCGAGGAATCAGAGCTGGTGAATCAGAGGTGGGGAATCAGAGTCGGGGAATCAGAGGCAGGGAATCGGATGTGCGGAATCAGAGATGGGGAATCAGAGGTGGGGAATCAGAGGCGGTGAATCTGAGATGGGGAATCAGAGGCGGGGAATCAGAGGCAGGTTATCAGACTCGGGGATTCAGAGGCTGGGAATCAGACGGGGGGAATCAAAGGCGGGGAATGAAGCTGGGGAATCAGAGGCAGCGAATCAGAGTTGGGGATTCAGAGGCGGGGAATCAGATATGGGGAAACAGAGGCGGGGAATCAGAGGCGGGCAAACAGAGGTGGGGAATCAGAGTCCGGGAATCAGAGATGGGGAATCAGAGGCGGGGAATGAGATATGGGGAATCAGAGGCGGGGAATCAGAGGCGGGGAAACAGAGGCGGGGAATCAGATATGGGGAATCAGAGGTGGCGAATCAAAGGCGGTGAATCAGAGATGGGGAACCAGAGGCCGGGAATCAGAGGCAGGGAATCAAACAAGGAAAATCAGAGGCGGGAAATCAGATATGGGGAATCAGAGGTGGGGAATCAGAGGCAGGGAATCAGATGTGCGGAATCAGAGATGGGGTATCAGAGGCATGGAATCAGAATCAGAAGCGGGGAATCAGAGGCCGGGAATCAGATGCTGGGAATAAGAGGCCGGGAATCAGAGGTGGGGAATCAGAGTCCGGGAATCAGAGATGGGGATTCAGAGGCTGAGAATGAGATATGGAGAATCAGAGGCGGGGAATCAGAGGCGGGGAAACAGAGGTGGGGAATCATATATGTGGAATCAGAGGTGGCGAATCAAAGGCGGTGAATCAGAGATGGGGAATCAGAGGCGGGGAATCAGAGGCAGGGAATCAAACACGGGAAATCAGAGGCGGGGAATCAGAGCTGGGGAATCAGAGGCGGGGAATCAGAGTTGGGGAATCAGAGGCAGGGAATCAGATATGGGGAAACAGGGGCAGGGAATCAGAGGCGGGGAAACAGAGGCGGCGAATCAGATATGGGGAATCAGAGGTGTGGAATCAGAGGTTGGGAATCAGAGGCAGGGAATCAGAGGCGGAGAATCAAACACGGGGAATCAGAGCTGGGGAATCAGAGGCGGGGAATTAGAGTTGGGGAATCAGAGGAGGGGAATCAGAGGCGGGGAAACAGAGGCGGGGAATCAGATATGGGGAATCAGAGGTGGGGAATCAGAGGTTGGGAATCAGAGGCAGGGAATCAGAGGCGGGGAATCAGAGGCGGGGAATCAGAGGCAGGGAATCAGATGTGCGGAATCGGGGATGGGGAATCAGAGGCAGGGAATCAGAGGCGGGGAATCAGAGGCGGGGAATCAGAGGCCGGGAATCAGATATGAGGAAACAGAGGTGGGGAATCAGAGGCGGGGAAACAGAGGCGGGGATTCAGATATGGGGAATCAGAGGGGGGGAATCAGAGGTTGGGAATCAGAGGCAGGGAATCAGAGGCTTGGAATCAGATGCAGGGAATCAGATGCGGGGAATCAGAGGCGGGGAATCAGAGCTGGGGAATCAGAGGTGGGGAATCAGAGATGTTGAATCAGAGGCGGGGATTCAGAGGCAGGGAATCAGAGTTGGGGCATCAGAGGTTGGGAATTAGATATGGGGAAACAGAAGCGGGGAATCAGAGGCGGGGAAACAGAGGCGGGAAATCAGATATGGGGAATCAGAGGTGGGGAATCAGAGGCAGGGAATCAGATGTGCGGAATCAGAGATGAGGAATCAGAGGCATGGAATCAGAATCAGAAGCGGGGAATCAGAGGCCGGGAAACAGAGGCGGGGAATCAGATATGGGGAATCAGAGGTGGGGAATCAGAGGCAGGGAATTAGATTTGCTGAATCAGAGATGGGGAATCAGAAGCAGGGAATCAGAGGCCGGGAATCAGAGGCCGGAATCAGATGCCGGGAATAAGAGGCCGGGAATCAGAGGTGGGGAATCAGAGTCCGGGAATCAGAGATGGGGAATCAGAGGCGGGGAATGAGATATGGGGAATCAGAGGCGGGGAATCAGAGGCGGGGAAACAGAGGCGAGGAATCAGATATGGGGAATCAGAGGTGGCGAATCAAAGGCGATGAATCAGAGATGGGGAATCAGAGGCGGGGAATCAGAGGCAGGGAATCAAACACGGGGAATCAGAGGCGGGGAATCAGAGCTGGGGAATCAGAGGCGGGGAATCAGAGTTGGGGAATCAGAGGCGGGGAATCAGAGCTGGGGAATCATAGGTGGGGATCAGAGTCGGGGAATCAGAGGCAGGGAATCAGATGTGCGGAATCAGAGATGGGGAATCAGAGGTGGGGAATCAGAGGCTGTGAATCAGACACGGGGTTTCAGAGGCTGGGAATCAGACGGGGGAATCAAAGGCGGGGAATCAGAGCTGGGGAATCAGAGGCAGGGAATCAGAGTTGGGGATTCAGAGGCGGGGAATGAGATATGGGGAAACAGAGGCGGGGAATCAGAGGCGGGCAAACAGAGGCGGGGAATTAGATATGGGGAATCAGAGGTGGGGAATCAGAGGTGGTGAATCAGAGATGGGGAATCACAGGCGGGGAATCAGAGGCAGGGAATAGAACGCGGGGAATCAGAGGCAGGGAATCAGAGTTGGGGCATCAGAGGTTGGGAATTAGATATGGGGAAACAGAGGCGGGGAATCAGAGGCGGGGAAACAGAGGCGGGAAATCAGATATGGGGAATCAGAGGTGGGGAATCAGAGGCAGGGAATCAGATGTGCGGAATCAGAGATGGGGTATCAGAGGCATGGAATCAGAATCAGAAGCGGGGAATCAGAGGCCGGGAATCAGATGCTGGGAATAAGAGGCCGGGAATCAGAGGTGGGGAATCAGAGTCCGGGAATCAGAGATGGGGATTCAGAGGCTGAGAATGAGATATGGAGAATCAGAGGCGGGGAATCAGAGGCGGGGAAACAGAGGTGGGGAATCATATATGTGGAATCAGAGGTGGCGAATCAAAGGCGGTGAATCAGAGATGGGGAATCAGAGGCGGGGAATCAGAGGCAGGGAATCAAACACGGGAAATCAGAGGCGGGGAATCAGAGCTGGGGAATCAGAGGCGGGGAATCAGAGTTAGGGAATCAGAGGCAGGGAATCAGATATGGGGAAACAGGGGCAGGGAATCAGAGGCGGGGAAACAGAGGCGGCGAATCAGATATGGGGAATCAGAGGTGTGGAATCAGAGGTTGGGAATCAGAGGCAGGGAATCAGAGGCGGAGAATCAAACACGGGGAATCAGAGCTGGGGAATCAGAGGCGGGGAATTAGAGTTGGGGAATCAGAGGAGGGGAATCAGAGGCGGGGAAACAGAGGCGGGGAATCAGATATGGGGAATCAGAGGTGGGGAATCAGAGGTTGGGAATCAGAGGCAGGGAATCAGAGGCGGGGAATCAGAGGCGGGGAATCAGAGGCAGGGAATCAGATGTGCGGAATCGGGGATGGGGAATCAGAGGCAGGGAATCAGAGGCGGGGAATCAGAGGCGGGGAATCAGAGGCCGGGAATCAGATATGAGGAAACAGAGGTGGGGAATCAGAGGCGGGGAAACAGAGGCGGGGATTCAGATATGGGGAATCAGAGGGGGGGAATCAGAGGTTGGGAATCAGAGGCAGGGAATCAGAGGCTTGGAATCAGATGCAGGGAATCAGATGCGGGGAATCAGAGGCGGGGAATCAGAGCTGGGGAATCAGAGGTGGGGAATCAGAGTTGGGGAATCAGAGGCGGGGACTTAGATATTGGGAAACAGAGGCGGGGAATCAGAGGCAGGGAATCAGATGTGCGGAATCAGAGATGGGGAATCAGAGGCAGGGAATCAGAATCAGAAGCAGGGAATCAGAGGCCGGGAATCAGAGGCCGGAATCAGATGCCGGGAATAAGATGCCGGGAATCAGAGATGGGGTATCAGAGTCCGGGAATCAGAGATGGGGATTCAGAGGCGGGGAATGAGATATGGGGAATCAGAGGCGGGGAATCAGATGCGGGGAAACAGAGGCGGGGAATCAGATATGGGGAATCAGAGGTGGCGAATCAAAGGCGGTGAATCAGAGATGGGGAACCAGAGGCCGGGAATCAGAGGCAGGGAATCAAACAAGGAAAATCAGAGGCGGGGAATCAGAGCTGGGGAATCAGAGGCGGGGAATCAGAGTTGGGGAATCAGAGGCGGGGAATCAGACGCAGGGAATCAATATGGGAAATCAGAGGTGGGGAATCAGAGGTTGGGAATCAGAGGAAGGGAATCAGAGGCGAGGAATCAGATATGGGGAAACAGAGGTGGGAAATCAGAGGCGGGGAAACAGAGGTGGGGATTCAGATATGGGGAATCAGAGGTAGGGAATCAGAGGTTGGGAATCAGAGGCAGGGAATCAGAGGCTTGGAATCAGATGCAGGGAATCAGATGCGGGGAATCAGAGGCGGGGAATCAGAGCTGGGGAATCAGAGGTGGGGAATCAGAGTTGGGGAATCAGAGGCGGGGACTTAGATATTGGGAAACAGAGGCGGGGAATCAGAGGCGGGGAATCAGAGGCAGGGAATCAGATGCGCGGAATCAGAGATGGGGAATCAGAGGCAGGGAATCAGAATCAGAAGCAGGGAATCAGAGGCCGGGAATCAGAGGCCGGAATCAGATGCCGGGAATAAGAGGCCGGGAATCAGAGGTTGGGAATCAGAGTCCGGGAATCAGAGATGGGGATTCAGAGGCGGGGAATGAGATATGGGGAATCAGAGGCGGGGAATCAGAGGCGGGGAAACAGAGGCGGGGAATCAGATATGGGGAATCAGAGGTGGCGAATCAAAGGCGGTGAATCAGAGATGGGGAATCAGAGGCCGGGAATCAGAGGCAGGGAATCAAACACGGAAAATCAGAGGCGGGGAATCAGAGCTGGGGAATCAGAGGCGGGGAATCAGAGTTGGGGTATCAGAGGCGGGGAATCAGACGCAGGGAATCAATATGGGAAATCAGAGGTGGGGAATCAGAGGTTGGGAATCAGAGGAAGGGAATCAGAGGCGAGGAATCAGAGCTGGGGAATCAGAGGCGGGGAATCAGAATTGGGGAATCAGAGATGGGGAATCAGAGATGGGGAATCAGAGGCGGGGAATCAGACGCGGGGAATCAGAGGTGGTGAATCAGAGATGTGGAATCAGAGGCGGTGAATCAGAGGCAGGGAATCAGACGCGGGGAATCAGAGGCGGGGAATCATATCTGGCGAATCAGAGGCGGGGAATGAGATATGGGGAATCAGAGGCGGGGAATCAGAGGCGGGGAAACAGTGGCGAGGAATCAGATATGGGGAATCAGAGGTGGCGAATCAAAGACGGTGAATCAGAGATGGGGAATCAGAGGCGGGGAATCAGAGGCAGGGGATCAAACACGGGGAATCTGAGGTGGGGAATCAGAGCTGGGGAATCAGAGGCGGGGAATCAGAGTTGGGGAATCAGAGGCGAGGAATCAGAGCTGGTGAATCAGAGGTGGGGAATCAGAGTCGGGGAATCAGAGGCAGGGAATCGGATGTGCGGAATCAGAGATGGGGAATCAGAGGTGGGGAATCAGAGGCGGTGAATCTGAGATGGGGAATCAGAGGCGGGGAATCAGAGGCAGGTTATCAGACTCGGGGATTCAGAGGCTGGGAATCAGACGGGGGGAATCAAAGGCGGGGAATGAAGCTGGGGAATCAGAGGCAGCGAATCAGAGTTGGGGATTCAGAGGCGGGGAATCAGATATGGGGAAACAGAGGCGGGGAATCAGAGGCGGGCAAACAGAGGTGGGGAATCAGAGTCCGGGAATCAGAGATGGGGAATCAGAGGCGGGGAATGAGATATGGGGAATCAGAGGCGGGGAATCAGAGGCGGGGAAACAGAGGCGAGGAATCAGATATGGGGAATCAGAGGCGGCGAATCAAAGGCGATGAATCAGAGATGGGGAATCAGAGGCGGGGAATCAGAGGCAGGGAATCAAACACGGGGAATCAGAGGCGGGGAATCAGAGCTGGGGAATCAGAGGCGGGGAATCAGAGTTGGGGAATCGGAGGTGGGGAATCAGAGCTGGGGAATCAGAGGTGGGGATCAGAGTCGGGGAATCAGAGGCAGGGAATCAGATGTGCGGAATCAGAGATGGGGAAACAGAGGTGGGGAATCAGAGGCTGTGAATCAGACACGGGGTTTCAGAGGCTGGGAATCAGACGGGGGAATCAAAGGCGGGGAATCAGAGCTGGGGAATCAGAGGCTGGGAATCAGAGTTGGGGATTCAGAGGCGGGGAATCAGATATGGGGAAACAGAGGCGGGGAATCAGAGGCGGGCAAACAGAGGCGGGGAATTAGATATGGGGAATCAGAGGTGGGGAATCAGAGGTGGTGAATCAGAGATGGGGAATCACAGGCGGGGAATCAGAGGCAGGGAATAGAACGCGGGGAATCAGAGGCAGGGAATCAGAGTTGGGGCATCAGAGGTTGGGAATTAGATATGGGGAAACAGAGGCGGGGAATCAGAGGCGGGGAAACAGAGGCGGGAAATCAGATATGGGGAATCAGAGGTGGGGAATCAGAGGCAGGGAATCAGATGTGCTGAATCAGAGATGGGGAATCAGAGGCATGGAATCAGAATCAGAAGCGGGGAATCAGAGGTCGGGAATCAGATGCTGGGAATAAGAGGCCGGGAATCAGAGGTGGGGAATCAGAGTCCGGGAATCAGAGATGGGGATTCAGAGGCTGAGAATGAGATATGGAGAATCAGAGGCGGGGAATCAGAGGCGGGGAAACAGAGGTGGGGAATCATATATGTGGAATCAGAGGTGGCGAATCAAAGGCGGTGAATCAGAGATGGGGAATCAGAGGCGGGGAATCAGAGGCAGGGAATCAAACACGGGAAATCAGAGGCGGGGAATCAGAGCTGGGGAATCAGAGGCGGGGAATCAGAGTTGGGGAATCAGAGGCAGGGAATCAGATATGGGGAAACAGGGGCATGGAATCAGAGGCGGGGAAACAGAGGCGGCGAATCAGATATGGGGAATCAGAGGTGTGGAATCAGAGGTTGGGAATCAGAGGCAGGGAATCAGAGGCGGAGAATCAAACACGGGGAATCAGAGCTGGGGAATCAGAGGCGGGGAATTAGAGTTGGGGAATCAGAGGAGGGGAATCAGAGGCGGGGAAACAGAGGCGGGGAATCAGATATGGGGAATCAGAGGTGGGGAATCAGAGGTTGGGAATCAGAGGCAGGGAATCAGAGGCGGGGAATCAGAGGCGGGGAATCAGAGGCAGGGAATCAGATGTGCGGAATCGGGGATGGGGAATCAGAGGCAGGGAATCAGAGGCGGGGAATCAGAGGCGGGGAATCAAAGGCCGGGAATCAGATATGGGGAAACAGAGGTGGGGAATCAGAGGCGGGGAAACAGAGGCGGGGATTCAGATATGGGGAATCAGAGGGGGGGAATCAGAGGTTGGGAATCAGAGGCAGGGAATCAGAGGCTTGGAATCAGATGCAGGGAATCAGATGCGGGGAATCAGAGGCGGGGAATCAGAGCTGGGGAATCAGAGGTGGGGAATCAGAGTTGGGGAATCAGAGGCGGGGACTTAGATATTGGGAAACAGAGGCGGGGAATCAGAGGCAGGGAATCAGATGTGCGGAATCAGAGATGGGGAATCAGAGGCAGGGAATCAGAATCAGAAGCAGGGAATCAGAGGCCGGGAATCAGAGGCCGGAATCAGATGCCGGGAATAAGAGGCCGGGAATCAGAGATGGGGTATCAGAGTCCGGGAATCAGAGATGGGGATTCAGAGGCGGGGAATGAGATATGGGGAATCAGAGGCGGGGAATCAGAGGCGGGGAAACAGAGGCGGGGAATCAGATATGGGGAATCAGAGGTGGCGAATATAAGGCGGTGAATCAGAGATGGGGAACCAGAGGCCGGGAATCAGAGGCAGGGAATCAAACAAGGAAAATCAGAGGCGGGGAATCAGAGCTGGGGATTCAGAGGCGGGGAATCAGAGTTGGGGAATCAGAGGCGGGGAATCAGACGCAGGGAATCAATATGGGAAATCAGAGGTGGGGAATCAGAGGTTGGGAATCAGAGGAAGGGAATCAGAGGCGAGGAATCAGATATGGGGAAACAGAGGTGGGAAATCAGAGGCGGGGAAACAGAGGTGGGGATTCAGATATGGGGAATCAGAGGTAGGGAATCAGAGGTTGGGAATCAGAGGCAGGGAATCAGAGGCTTGGAATCAGATGCAGGGAATCAGATGCGGGGAATCAGAGGCGGGGAATCAGAGCTGGGGAATCAGAGGTGGGGAATCAGAGTTGGGGAATCAGAGGCGGGGACTTAGATATTGGGAAACAGAGGTGGGGAATCAGAGGCGGGGAATCAGAGGCAGGGAATCAGATGTGCGGAATCAGAGATGGGGAATCAGAGGCAGGGAATCAGAATCAGAAGCAGGGAATCAGAGGCCGGGAATCAGAGGCCGGAATCAGATGCCGGGAATAAGAGGCCGGAAATCAGAGGTTGGGAATCAGAGTCCGGGAATCAGAGATGGGGATTCAGAGGCGGGGAATGAGATACGGGGAATCAGAGGCGGGGAATCAGAGGCGGGGAAACAGAGGCGGGGAATCAGATATGGGGAATCAGAGGTGGCGAATCAAAGGCGGTGAATCAGAGATGGGGAATCAGAGGCCGGGAATCAGAGGCAGGGAATCAAATACGGAAAGTCAGAGGCGGGGAATCAGAGCTGGGGAATCAATATGGGAAATCAGAGGTGGGGAATCAGACGCAGGGAATCAATATGGGAAATCAGAGGTGGGGAATCAGAGGTTGGGAATCAGAGGAAGGGAATCAGAGGCGAGGAATCAGAGCTGGGGAATCAGAGGCGGGGAATCAGAATTGGGGAATCAGAGATGGGGAATCAGAGATGGGGAATCAGAGGCGAGGAATCAGAGCTGGGGAATCAGAGGCGGGGAATCAGAATTGGGGAATCAGAGATGGGGAATCAGAGATGGGGAATCAGAGGTGGGGAATCAGACGCAGGGAATCAATATGGGAAATCAGAGGTGGGGAATCAGAGGTTGGGAATCAGAGGAAGGGAATCAGAGGCGAGGAATCAGAGCTGGGGAATCAGAGGCGGGGAATCAGAATTGGGGAATCAGAGATGGGGAATCAGAGATGGGGAATCAGAGGCGGGGAATCAGACGCGGGGAATCAGAGGTGGTGAATCAGAGATGTGGAATCAGAGGCGGTGAATCAGAGGCAGGGAATCAGACGCGGGGAATCAGAGGCGGGGAATCATATCTGGCGAATCAGAGGCGGGGAATGAGATATGGGGAATCAGAGGCGTGGAATCAGAGGCGGGGAAACAGTGGCGAGGAATCAGATATCGGGAATCAGAGGTGGCGAATCAAAGACGGTGAATCAGAGATGGGGAATCAGAGGCGGGGAATCAGAGGCAGGGGATCAAACACGGGGAATCAGAGGTGGGGAATCAGAGCTGGGGAATCAGAGGCGGGGAATCAGAGTTGGGGAATCAGAGGCGAGGAATCAGAGCTGGTGAATCAGAGGTGGGGAATCAGAGTCGGGGAATCAGAGGCAGGGAATCGGATGTGCGGAATCAGAGATGGGGAATCAGAGGTGGGGAATCAGAGGCGGGGAATCAGAGCTGGGGAATCAGAGGCAGGGAATCAGAGTTGGGGATTCAGAGGCGGGGAATCAGATATGGGGAAACAGAGGCGGGGAATCAGAGGCGGGCAAACAGAGGCGGGGAATTAGATATGGGGAATCAGAGGTGGGGAATCAGAGGTGGTGAATCAGAGATGGGGAATCACAGGCGGGGAATCAGAGGCAGGGAATAGAACGCGGGGAATCAGAGGCAGGGAATCAGAGTTGGGGCATCAGAGGTTGGGAATTAGATATGGGGAAACAGAGGCGGGGAATCAGAGGTGGGGAAACAGAGGCGGGAAATCAGATATGGGGAATCAGAGGTGGGGAATCAGAGGCAGGGAATCAGATGTGCGGAATCAGAGATGGGGAATCAGAGGCATGGAATCAGAATCAGAAGCCGGGAATCAGAGGCCGGGAATCAGATGCTGGGAATAAGAGGCCGGGAATCAGAGGTGGGGAATCAGAGTCCGGGAATCAGAGATGGGGATTCAGAGGCTGAGAATGAGATATGGAGAATCAGAGGCGGGGAATCAGAGGCGGGGAAACAGAGGTGGGGAATCATATATGTGGAATCAGAGGTGGCGAATCAAAGGCGGTGAATCAGAGATGGGGAATCAGAGGCGGGGAATCAGAGGCAGGGAATCAAACACGGGAAATCAGAGGCGGGGAATCAGAGCTGGGGAATCAGAGGCGGGGAATCAGAGTTGGGGAATCAGAGGCAGGGAATCAGATATGGGGAAACAGGGGCAGGGAATCAGAGGCGGGGAAACAGAGGCGGCGAATCAGATATGGGGAATCAGAGTTGTGGAATCAGAGGTTGGGAATCAGAGGCAGGGAATCAGAGGCGGAGAATCAAACACGGGGAATCAGAGCTGGGGAATCAGAGGCGGGGAATTAGAGTTGGGGAATCAGAGGAGGGGAATCAGAGGCGGGGAAACAGAGGCGGGGAATCAGATATGGGGAATCAGAGGTGGGGAATCAGAGGTTGGGAATCAGAGGCAGGGAATCAGAGGCGGGGAATCAGAGGCGGGGAATCAGAGGCAGGGAATCAGATGTGCGGAATCGGGGATGGGGAATCAGAGGCAGGGAATCAGAGGCGGGGAATCAGAGGCGGGGAATCAAAGGCCGGGAATCAGATATGGGGAAACAGAGGTGGGGAATCAGAGGCGGGGAAACAGAGGCGGGGATTCAGATATGGGGAATCAGAGGGGGGGAATCAGAGGTTGGGAATCAGAGGCAGGGAATCAGAGGCTTGGAATCAGATGCAGGGAATCAGATGCGGGGAATCAGAGGCGGGGAATCAGAGCTGGGGAATCAGAGGTGGGGAATCAGAGTTGGGGAATCAGAGGCGGGGACTTATATATTGGGAAACAGAGGCGGGGAATCAGAGGCAGGGAATCAGATGTGCGGAATCAGAGATGGGGAATCAGAGGCAGGGAATCAGAATCAGAAGCAGGGAATCAGAGGCCGGGAATCAGAGGCCGGAATCAGATGCCGGGAATAAGAGGCCGGGAATCAGAGATGGGGTATCAGAGTCCGGGAATCAGAGATGGGGATTCAGAGGCGGGGAATGAGATATGGGGAATCAGAGGCGGGGAATCAGAGGCGGGGAAAGAGAGGCGGGGAATCAGATATGGGGAATCAGAGGTGGCGAATCAAAGGCGGTGAATCAGAGATGGGGAACCAGAGGCCGGGAATCAGAGGCAGGGAATCAAACAAGGAAAATCAGAGGCGGGGAATCAGAGCTGGGGAATCAGAGGCGGGGAATCAGAGTTGGGGAATCAGAGGCGGGGAATCAGACGCAGGGAATCAATATGGGAAATCAGAGGTGGGGAATCAGAGGTTGGGAATCAGAGGAAGGGAATCAGAGGCGAGGAATCAGATATGGGGAAACAGAGGTGGGAAATCAGAGGCGGGGAAACAGAGGTGGGGATTCAGATATGGGGAATCAGAGGTAGGGAATCAGAGGTTGGGAATCAGAGGCAGGGAATCAGAGGCTTGGAATCAGATGCAGGGAATCAGATGCGGGGAATCAGAGGCGGGGAATCAGAGCTGGGGAATCAGAGGTGGGGAATCAGAGTTGGGGAATCAGAGGCGGGGACTTAGATATTGGGAAACAGAGGCGGGGAATCAGAGGCGGGGAATCAGAGGCAGGGAATCAGATGTGCGGAATCAGAGATGGGGAATCAGAGGCAGGGAATCAGAATCAGAAGCAGGGAATCAGAGGCCGGGAATCAGAGGCCGGAATCAGATGCCGGGAATAAGAGGCCGGGAATCAGAGGTTGGGAATCAGAGTCCGGGAATCAGAGATGGGGATTCAGAGGCGGGGAATGAGATATGGGGAATCAGAGGCGGGGAATCAGAGGCGGGGAAACAGAGGCGGGGAATCAGATATGGGGAATCAGAGGTGTGGAATCAGAGGTTGGGAATCAGAGGCAGGGAATCAGAGGCGGAGAATCAAACACGGGGAATCAGAGCTGGGGAATCAGAGGCGGGGAATTAGAGTTGGGGAATCAGAGGAGGGGAATCAGAGGCGGGGAAACAGAGGCGGGGAATCAGATATGGGGAATCAGAGGTGGGGAATCAGAGGTTGGGAATCAGAGGCAGGGAATCAGAGGCGGGGAATCAGAGGCGGGGAATCAGAGGCAGGGAATCAGATGTGCGGAATCGGGGATGGGGAATCAGAGGCAGGGAATCAGAGGCGGGGAATCAGAGGCGGGGAATCAAAGGCCGGGAATCAGATATGGGGAAACAGAGGTGGGGAATCAGAGGCGGGGAAACAGAGGCGGGGATTCAGATATGGGGAATCAGAGGGGGGGAATCAGAGGTTGGGAATCAGAGGCAGGGAATCAGAGGCTTGGAATCAGATGCAGGGAATCAGATGCGGGGAATCAGAGGCGGGGAATCAGAGCTGGGGAATCAGAGGTGGGGAATCGGAGTTGGGGAATCAGAGGCGGGGACTTATATATTGGGAAACAGAGGCGGGGAATCAGAGGCAGGGAATCAGATGTGCGGAATCAGAGATGGGGAATCAGAGGCAGGGAATCAGAATCAGAAGCAGGGAATCAGAGGCCGGGAATCAGAGGCCGGAATCAGATGCCGGGAATAAGAGGCCGGGAATCAGGGATGGGGTATCAGAGTCCGGGAATCAGAGATGGGGATTCAGAGGCGGGGAATGAGATATGGGGAATCAGAGGCGGGGAATCAGAGGCGGGGAAACAGAGGCGGGGAATCAGATATGGGGAATCAGAGGTGGCGAATCAAAGGCGGTGAATCAGAGATGGGGAACCAGAGGCCGGGAATCAGAGGCAGGGAATCAAACAAGGAAAATCAGAGGCGGGGAATCAGAGCTGGGGAATCAGAGGCGGGGAATCAGAGTTGGGGAATCAGAGGCGGGGAATCAGACGCAGGGAATCAATATGGGAAATCAGAGGTGGGGAATCAGAGGTTGGGAATCAGAGGAAGGGAATCAGAGGCGAGGAATCAGATATGGGGAAACAGAGGTGGGAAATCAGAGTCGGGGAAACAGAGGTGGGGATTCAGATATGGGGAATCAGAGGTAGGGAATCAGAGGTTGGGAATCAGAGGCAGGGAATCAGAGGCTTGGAATCAGATGCAGGGAATCAGATGCGGGGAATCAGAGGCGGGGAATCAGAGCTGGGGAATCAGAGGTGGGGAATCAGAGTTGGGGAATCAGAGGCGGGGACTTAGATATTGGGAAACAGAGGCGGGGAATCAGAGGCGGGGAATCAGAGGCAGGGAATCAGATGTGCGGAATCAGAGATGGGGAATCAGAGGCAGGGAATCAGAATCAGAAGCAGGGAATCAGAGGCCGGGAATCAGAGGCCGGAATCAGATGCCGGGAATAAGAGGCCGGGAATCAGAGGTTGGGAATCAGAGTCCGGGAATCAGAGATGGGGATTCAGAGGCGGGGAATGAGATATGGGGAATCAGAGGCGGGGAATCAGAGGCGGGGAAACAGAGGCGGGGAATCAGATATGGGGAATCAGAGGTGGCGAATCAAAGGCGGTGAATCAGAGATGGGGAATCAGAGGCCGGGAATCAGAGGCAGGGAATCAAACACGGAAAATCAGAGGCGGGGAATCAGAGCTGGGGAATCAGAGGCGGGGAATCAGAGTTGGGGAATCAGAGGCGGGGAATCAGACGCAGGGAATCAATATGGGAAATCAGAGGTGGGGAATCAGAGGTTGGGAATCAGAGGAAGGGAATCAGAGGCGAGGAATCAGAGCTGGGGAATCAGAGGCGGGGAATCAGAATTGGGGAATCAGAGATGGGGAATCAGAGATGGGGAATCAGAGGCGGGGAATCAGACGCGGGGAATCAGAGGTGGTGAATCAGAGATGTGCAATCAGAGGCGGTGAATCAGAGGCAGGGAATCAGACGTGGGGAATCAGAGGCGGGGAATCATATCTGGCGAATCAGAGGCGGGGAATGAGATATGGGGAATCAGAGGCGGGGAATCAGAGGCGGGGAAACAGTGGCGAGGAATCAGATATGGGGAATCAGAGGTGGCGAATCAAAGACGGTGAATCAGAGATGGGGAATCAGAGGCGGGGAATCAGAGGCAGGGGATCAAACACGGGGAATCAGAGGTGGGGAATCAGAGCTGGGGAATCAGAGGCGGGGAATCAGTGTTGGGGAATCAGAGGCGAGGAATCAGAGCTGGTGAATCAGAGGTGGGGAATCAGAGTCGGGGAATCAGAGGCAGGGAATCGGATGTGCGGAATCAGAGATGGGGAATCAGAGGTGGGGAATCAGAGGCGGTGAATCTGAGATGGGGAATCAGAGGCGGGGAATCAGAGGCAGGTTATCAGACTCGGGGATTCAGAGGCTGGGAATCAGACGGGGGGAATCAAAGGCGGGGAATGAAGCTGGGGAATCAGAGGCAGCGAATCAGAGTTGGGGATTCAGAGGCGGGGAATCAGATATGGGGAAACAGAGGCGGGGAATCAGAGGCGGGCAAACAGAGGTGGGGAATTAGATATGGGGAATCAGTGGTGGGGAATCAGAGGTGGTGAATCAGAGATGGGGAATCACAGGCGGGGAATCAGAGGCTGGGAATAGAACGCGGGGAATCAGAGGCAGGGAATCAGAGCTGGGGAATCAGAGGCGGGGAATCATAGTTGGGAATCAGAGGCGGGGAATCAGATATGGGGAAACAGAGGCGGGGAATCAGGGGCGGGGAAACAGAGGCGGGTAATCGGATATGGGGAATCGGATGCGGGGAATCAGAGGCGGGGAATCAGAGCTGGGGAATCAGAGGCGGGGAATCAGAGTTGGGGATTCAGAGGTGGGGAATTAGATATGGGGAAACAGAGGCGGGGAATCAGAGGCGTGGAAACAGAGGCGGGGAATCAGATATGGGGAATCAGAGGTGGGGAATCAGAGGCAGGTAATCAGATGTGCGGAATCAGAGATGGGGAATCAGAGGCAGGGAATCAGAATCAGAAGCGGGGAGTCAGAGGCCGGGAATCAGAGGCCTGGAATCAGATGCTGGGAATAAGAGGCCGGGAATCAGAGGTGGGGAATCAGAGTCCGGGAATCAGTGATGGGGATTCAGAGGCGGGGAATGAGATATGGAGAATCAGAGGCGGGGAATCAGAGGCGGGGAAACAGAGGTGGGGAATCAGATATGGGGAATCAGAGGTGGCGAATCAAAGGCGGTGAATCAGAGATGGGGAATCAGAGGCGGGGAATCAGAGGCAGGGAATCAAACACGGGGAATCAGAGGCGTGGTATCAGAGCTGGGGAATCAGAGGCTGGGAATCAAAGTTGGGGAATCAGAGGCAGGGAATCAGATATGGGGAAACAGGGGAGGGGAATCAGAGGCGGGGAAACAGAGGCGGGGAATCAGATATGGGGAATCAGAGGCGGGGAATTAGAGTTGGGGAATCAGAGGCGGGGAATCAGAGGCGGGGAAACAGAGGCGGGGAATCAAACACGGGGAATCAGAGGTGGGGAATCAGAGGTTGGGAATCAGAGGCAGGGAATCAGAGGCGGGGAATCAGAGGCGGGGAATCAGAGGCAGGGAATCAGATGTGCGGAATCGGAGATGGGGAATCAGAGGCAGGGAATCAGAGGCGGGGAATCAGAGGCGGGGAATCAGAGGCCGGGAATCAGATATGGGGAAACAGAGGCAGGGAATCAGAGGCGGGGAAACAGAGGCTGGAAATCAGATATGGGGAATCAGAGGTGGGGAATCAGAGGTTGGGAATCAGAGGCGGGGAATCAGAGGCTTGGAATCAGATGCAGGGAATCAGATGCGGGGAATCAGAGGCGGGGAATCAGAGCTGGGGAATCAGAGGTGGGGAATCAGAGTTGGGGAATCAGAGGCGGGGACTTAGATATTGGGAAACAGAGGCGGGGAATCAGAGGCGGGGAAACAGAGGCGGGGAATCAGAGATGGGGAATCAAAGGCAGGGAATCAGAATCAGAAGCAGGGAATCAGAGGCCGGGAATGAGAGGCCGGAATCAGATGCCGGGAATAAGAGGCCGGGAATCAGAGGTGGGGAATCAGAGTCCGGGAATCAGCCATGGGGATTCAGAGGCAGGGAATGAGATATGGGGAATCAGAGGCGGGGAATCAGAGGCGGTGAAACAGAGGCGGGGAATCAGATATGGGGAATCAGAGGTGGCGAATCAAAGGCGGTGAATCAGAGATGGGGAATCAGAGGCCGGGAATCAGAGGCAGGGAATCAAACACGGGGAATCAGAGGCGGAGAATCAGAATTGGGAAATCAGAGATGGGGAATCAGAGATGGGGAATCAGAGGCGGGGAATCAGACGCGGGGAATCAGAGGTGGTGAATCAGAGATGTTGAATCAGAGGCGGGGAATCAGAGGCGGGGAAACAGAGGCGGGAAATCAGATATGGGGAATCAGAGGTGGGGAATCAGAGGCAGGGAATCAGATGTGCGGAATCAGAGATGGGGAATCAGAGGCAGGGAATCAGAATCAGAAGCGGGGAATCAGAGGCCGGGAAACAGAGGCGGGGAATCAGATATGGGGAATCAGAGGTGGGGAATCAGAGGCAGGGAATTAGATTTGCGGAATCAGAGATGGGGAATCAGAAGCAGGGAATCAGAGGCCGGGAATCAGAGGCCGGAATCAGATGCCGGGAATAAGAGGCCGGGAATCAGAGGTGGGGAATCAGAGTCCGGGAATCAGAGATGGGGAATCAGAGGCGGGGAATGAGATATGGGGAATCAGAGGCGGGGAATCAGAGGCGGGGAAACAGAGGCGAGGAATCAGATATGGGGAATCAGAGGTTGTGAATCAAAGGCGATGAATCAGAGATGGGGAATCAGAGGCGGGGAATCAGAGGCAGGGAATCAAACACGGGGAATCAGAGTCGGGGAATCAGAGCTGGGGAATCAGAGGCGGGGAATCAGAGGCAGGGAATCAAACACGGGGAATCAGAGGCGTGGTATCAGAGCTGGGGAATCAGAGGCTGGGAATCAAAGTTGGGGAATCAGAGGCAGGGAATCAGATATGGGGAAACAGGGGCGGGGAATCAGAGGCGGGGAAACAGAGGCGGGGAATCAGATATGGGGAATCAGAGGCGGGGAATTAGAGTTGGGGAATCAGAGGCGGGGAATCAGAGGCGGGGAAACAGAGGCGGGGAATCAAACACGGGGAATCAGAGGTGGGGAATCCAATGTTGGGAATCAGAGGCAGGGAATCAGAGGCGGGGAATCAGAGGCGGGGAATCAGAGGCAGGGAATCAGATGTGCGGAATCGGAGATGGGGAATCAGAGGCAGGGAATCAGAGGTGGGGAATCAGAGGCGGGGAATCAGAGGCCGGGAATCAGATATGGGGAAACAGAGGCAGGGAATCAGAGGCGGGGAAACAGAGGCTGGGAATCAGATATGGGGAATCAGAGGTGGGGAATCAGAGGTTGGGAATCAGAGGCAGGGAATCAGAGGCTTGGAATCAGATGCAGGGAATCAGATGCGGGGAATCAGAGGCGGGGAATCAGAGCTGGGGAATCAGAGGTGGGGAATCAGAGTTGGGGAATCAGAGGCGGGGACTTAGATATTGGGAAACAGAGGCAGGGAATCAGACGAGGGGAAACAGATGCGGGTAATCAGATATGGGGAATCAGAGATGGGGAATCAGAGGCAGGGAATCAGATGTGCGGAATCAGAGATGGGGAATCAAAGGCAGGGAATCAGAATCAGAAGCAGGGAATCAGAGGCCGGGAATCAGAGGCCGGAATCAGATGCCGGGAATAAGAGGCCGGGAATCAGAGGTGGGGAATCAGAGTCCGGGAATCAGAGATGGGGATTCAGAGGCGGGGAATGAGATATGGGAAATCAGAGGCGGGGAATCAGAGGCGGTGAAACAGAGGCGGGGAATCAGATATGGGGAATCAGAGGTGGCGAATCAAAGGCGGTGAATCAGAGATGGGGAATCAGAGGCCGGGAATCAGAGGCAGGGAATCAAACACGGGGAATCAGAGGCGGGGAATCAGAATTGGGGAATCAGAGATGGGGAATCAGAGATGGGGAATCAGAGGCGGGAAATCAGACGCGGGGAATCAGAGGTGGTGAATCAGAGATGTTGAATCAGAGGCGGGGATTCAGAGGCAGGGAATCAGAGTTGGGGCATCAGAGGTTGGGAATTAGATATGGGGAAACAGAAGCGGGGAATCAGAGGCGGTGAAACAGAGGCGGGGAATCAGATATGGGGAATCAGAGGTGGCGAATCAAAGGCGGTGAATCAGAGATGGGGAATCAGAGGCCGGGAATCAGAGGCAGGGAATCAAACACGGGGAATCAGAGGCGGAGAATCAGAATTGGGAAATCAGAGATGGGGAATCAGAGATGGGGAATCAGAGGCGGGGAATCAGACGCGGGGAATCAGAGGTGGTGAATCAGAGATGTTGAATCAGAGGCGGGGAATCAGAGGCGGGGAAACAGAGGCGGGAAATCAGATATGGGGAATCAGAGGTGGGGAATCAGAGGCAGGGAATCAGATGTGCGGAATCAGAGATGGGGAATCAGAGGCAGGGAATCAGAATCAGAAGCGGGGAATCAGAGGCCGGGAAACAGAGGCGGGGAATCAGATATGGGGAATCAGAGGTGGGGAATCAGAGGCAGGGAATTAGATTTGCGGAATCAGAGATGGGGAATCAGAAGCAGGGAATCAGAGGCCGGGAATCAGAGGCCGGAATCAGATGCCGGGAATAAGAGGCCGGGAATCAGAGGTGGGGAATCAGAGTCCGGGAATCAGAGATGGGGAATCAGAGGCGGGGAATGAGATATGGGGAATCAGAGGCGGGGAATCAGAGGCGGGGAAACAGAGGCGAGGAATCAGATATGGGGAATCAGAGGTTGTGAATCAAAGGCGATGAATCAGAGATGGGGAATCAGAGGCGGGGAATCAGAGGCAGGGAATCAAACACGGGGAATCAGAGGCGGGGAATCAGAGCTGGGGAATCAGAGGCGGGGAATCAGAGGCTGGGAATCAAAGTTGGGGAATCAGAGGCAGGGAATCAGATATGGGGAAACAGGGGCGGGGAATCAGAGGCGGGGAAACAGAGGCGGGGAATCAGATATGGGGAATCAGAGGCGGGGAATTAGAGTTGGGGAATCAGAGGCGTGGAATCAGAGGCGGGGAAACAGAGGCGGGGAATCAAACACGGGGAATCAGAGGTGGGGAATCAGAGGTTGGGAATCAGAGGCAGGGAATCAGAGGCGGGGAATCAGAGGCGGGGAATCAGAGGCAGGGAATCAGATGTGCGGAATCGGAGATGGGGAATCAGAGGCAGGGAATCAGAGGTGGGGAATCAGAGGCGGGGAATCAGAGGCCGGGAATCAGATATGGGGAAACAGAGGCAGGGAATCAGAGGCGGGGAAACAGAGGCTGGGAATCAGATATGGGGAATCAGAGGTGGGGAATCAGAGGTTGGGAATCAGAGGCAGGGAATCAGAGGCTTGGAATCAGATGCAGGGAATCAGATGCGGGGAATCAGAGGCGGGGAATCAGAGCTGGGGAATCAGAGGTGGGGAATCAGAGTTGGGGAATCAGAGGCGGGGACTTAGATATTGGGAAACAGAGGCGGGGAATCAGACGAGGGGAAACAGATGCGGGTAATCAGATTTGGGGAATCAGAGATGGGGAATCAGAGGCAGGGAATCAGATGTGCGGAATCAGAGATGGGGAATCAAAGGCAGGGAATCAGAATCAGAAGCAGGGAATCAGAGGCCAGGAATCAGAGGCCGGAATCAGATGCCGGGAATAAGAGGCCGGGAATCAGAGGTGGGGAATCAGAGTCCGGGAATCAGAGATGGGGAATCAGAGATGGGGAATCAGATATGGGGAATCAGAGGCGGGAAATCAGACGCGGGGAATCAGAGGTGGTGAATCAGAGATGTTGAATCAGAGGCGGGGATTCAGAGGCAGGGAATCAGAGTTGGGGCATCAGAGGTTGGGAATTAGATATGGGGAAACAGAAGCGGGGAATCAGAGGCGGGGAAACAGAGGCGGGAAATCAGATATGGGGAATCAGAGGTGGGGAATCAGAGGCAGGGAATCAGATGTGCGGAATCAGAGATGGGGAATCAGAGGCAGGGAATCAGAATCAGAAGCGGGGAATCAGAGGCCGGGAAACAGAGGCGGGGAATCAGAGGTGGGGATCAGAGTCGGGGAATCAGAGGCAGGGAATCAGATGTGCGGAATCAGAGATGGGGAATCAGAGGTGGGGAATCTGAGGCTGTGAATCAGACACGGGGTTTCAGAGGCTGGGAATCAGACGGGGGAATCAAAGGCGGGGAATCAGAGCTGGGGAATCAGAGGCAGGGAATCAGAGTTGGGGATTCAGAGGCGGGGAATCAGATATGGGGAAACAGAGGCGGGGAATCAGAGGCGGGCAAACAGAGGCGGGGAATTAGATATGGGGAATCAGAGGTGGGGAATCAGAGGTGGTGAATCAGAGATGGGGAATCACAGGCCGGGAATCAGAGGCAGGGAATCAAACACGGGGAATCAGAGGCGGAGAAACAGAATTGGGAAATCAGAGATGGGGAATCAGAGATGGGGAATCAGAGGCGGGGAATCAGACGCGGGGAATCAGAGGTGGTGAATCAGAGACGTTGAATCAGAGGCGGGGAATCAGAGGCGGGGAAACAGAGGCGGGAAATCAGATATGTGGAATCAGAGGTGGGGAATCAGAGGCAGGGAATCAGATGTGCGGAATCAGAGATGGGGAATCAGAGGCAGGGAATCAGAATCAGAAGCGGGGAATCAGAGGCCGGGAAACAGAGGCGGGGAATCAGATATGGGGAATCAGAGGTGGGGAATCAGAGGCAGGGAATTAGATTTGCGGAATCAGAGATGGGGAATCAGAAGCAGGGAATCAGAGGCCGGGAATCAGAGGCCGGAATCAGATGCCGGGAATAAGAGGCCGGGAATCAGAGGTGGGGAATCAGAGTCCGGGAATCAGAGATGGGGAATCAGAGGCGGGGAATGAGATATGGGGAATCAGAGGCGGGGAATCAGAGGCGGGGAAACAGAGGCGAGGAATCAGATATGGGGAATCATAGGTTGTGAATCAAAGGCGATGAATCAGAGATGGGGAATCAGAGGCGGGGAATCAGAGGCAGGGAATCAAACACGGGGAATCAGAGGCGGGGAATCAGAGCTGGGGAATCAGAGGCGGGGAATCAAACACGGGGAATCAGAGGCGGAGAATCAGACGCGGGGAATCAGAGGTGGTGAATCAGAGATGTTGAATCAGAGGCGGGGAATCAGAGGCGGGGAAACAGAGGCGGGAAATCAGATATGGGGAATCAGAGGTGGGGAATCAGAGGCAGGGAATCAGATGTGCGGAATCAGAGATGGGGAATCAGAGGCAGGGAATCAGAATCAGAAGCGGGGAATCAGAGGCCGGGAAACAGAGGCGGGGAATCAGATATGGGGAATCAGAGGTGGGGAATCAGAGGCAGGGAATTAGATTTGCGGAATCAGAGATGGGGAATCAGAAGCAGGGAATCAGAGGCCGGGAATCAGAGGCCGGAATCAGATGCCGGGAATAAGAGGCCGGGAATCAGAGGTGGGGAATCAGAGTCCGGGAATCAGAGATGGGGAATCAGAGGCGGGGAGTGAGATATGGGGAATCAGAGGCGGGGAATCAGAGGCGGGGAAACAGAGGCGAGGAATCAGATATGGGGAATCAGAGGTTGTGAATCAAAGGCGATGAATCAGAGATGGGGAATCAGAGGCGGGGAATCAGAGGCATGGAATCAAACACGGGGAATCAGAGGCGGGGAATCAGAGCTGGGGAATCAGAGGCGGGGAATCAGAGGCAGGGAATCAAACACGGGGAATCAGAGGCGTGGTATCAGAGCTGGGGAATCAGAGGCTGGGAATCAAAGTTGGGGAATCAGAGGCATGGAATCAGATATGGGGAAACAGGGGCGGGGAATCAGAGGCGGGGAAACAGAGGCGGGGAATCAGATATGGGGAATCAGAGGCGGGGAATTAGAGTTGGGGAATCAGAGGCGGGGAATCAGAGGCGGGGAAACAGAGGCGGGGAATCAAACACGGGGAATCAGAGGTGGGGAATCAGAGGTTGGGAATCAGAGGCAGGGAATCAGAGGCGGGGAATCAGAGGCGGGGAATCAGAGGCAGGGAATCAGATGTGCGGAATCGGAGATGGGGAATCAGAGGCAGGGAATCAGAGGTGGGGAATCAGAGGCGGGGAATCAGAGGCCGGGAATCAGATATGGGGAAACAGAGGCAGGGAATCAGAGGCGGGGAAACAGAGGCTGGGAATCAGATATGGGGAATCAGAGGTGGGGAATCAGAGGTTGGGAATCAGAGGCAGGGAATCAGAGGCTTGGAATCAGATGCAGGGAATCAGATGCGGGGAATCAGAGGCGGGGAATCAGAGCTGGGGAATCAGAGGTGGGGAATCAGAGTTGGGGAATCAGAGGCGGGGACTTAGATATTGGGAAACAGAGGCGGGGAATCAGACGAGGGGAAACAGATGCGGGTAATCAGATATGGGGAATCAGAGATGGGGAATCAGAGGCAGGGAATCAGATGTGCGGAATCAGAGATGGGGAATCAAAGGCAGGGAATCAGAATCAGAAGCAGGGAATCAGAGGCCGGGAATCAGAGGCCGGAATCAGATGCCGGGAATAAGAGGCCGGGAATCAGAGGTGGGGAATCAGAGTCCGGGAATCAGAGATGGGGATTCAGAGGCGGTGAATGAGATATGGGAAATCAGAGGCGGGGAATCAGAGGCGGTGAAACAGAGGCGGGGAATCAGATATGGGGAATCAGAGGTGGCGAATCAAAGGCGGTGAATCAGAGATGGGGAATCAGAGGCCGGGAATCAGAGGCAGGGAATCAAACACGGGGAATCAGAGGCGGGGAATCAGAATTGGGGAATCAGAGATGGGGAATCAGAGATGGGGAATCAGAGGCGGGAAATCAGACGCGGGGAATCAGAGGTGGTGAATCAGAGATGTTGAATCAGAGGCGGGGATTCAGAGGCAGGGAATCAGAGTTGGGGCATCAGAGGTTGGGAATTAGATATGGGGAAACAGAAGCGGGGAATCAGAGGCGGGGAAACATAGGCGGGAAATCAGATATGGGGAATCAGAGGTGGGGAATCAGAGGCAGGGAATCAGATGTGCGGAATCAGAAATGGGGAATCAGAGGCAGGGTATCAGAATCAGAAGCGGGGAATCAGAGGCCGGGAAACAGAGGCGGGGAATCAGATATGGGGAATCAGAGGTGGGGAATCAGAGGCAGGGAATTAGATTTGCTGAATCAGAGATGGGGAATCAGAAGCAGGGAATCAGAGGCCGGGAATCAGAGGCCGGAATCAGATGCCGGGAATAAGAGGCCGGGAATCAGATGTGGGGAATCAGAGTCCGGGAATCAGAGATGGGGAATCAGAGGCGGGGAATGAGATATGGGGAATCAGAGGCGGGGAATCAGAGGCGGGGAAACAGAGGCGAGGAATCAGATATGGGGAATCAGAGGTGGCGAATCAAAGGCGATGAATCAGAGATGGGGAATCAGAGGCGGGGAATCAGAGGCAGGGAATCAAACACGGGGAATCAGAGGCGGGGAATCAGAGCTGGGGAATCAGAGGCGGGGAATCAGAGTTGGGGAATCAGAGGCGGGGAATCAGAGTTGGGGAATCAGAGGTGGGGATCAGAGTCGGGGAATCAGAGGCAGGGAATCAGATGTGCGGAATCAGAGATGGGGAATCAGAGGTGGGGAATCAGAGGCTGTGAATCAGACACGGGGTTTCAGAGGCTGGGAATCAGACGGGGGAATCAAAGGCGGGGAATCAGAGCTGGGGAATCAGAGGCAGGGAATCAGAGTTGGGGATTCAGAGGCGGGGAATCAGATATGGGGAAACAGAGGCGGGGAATCAGAGGCGGGCAAACAGAGGCGGGGAATTAGATATGGGGAATCAGAGGTGGGGAATCAGAGGTGGTGAATCAGAGATGGGGAATCACAGGCGGGGAATCAGAGGCAGGGAATAGAACGCGGGGAATCAGAGGCAGGGAATCAGAGTTGGGGCATCAGAGGTTGGGAATTAGATATGGGGAAACAGAGGCGGGGAATCAGAGGCGGGGAAACAGAGGCGGGAAATCAGATATGGGGAATCAGAGGTGGGGAATCAGAGGCAGGGAATCAGATGTGCGGAATCAGAGATGGGGAATCAGAGGCATGGAATCAGAATCAGAAGCGGGGAATCAGAGGCCGGGAATCAGATGCTGGGAATAAGAGGCCGGGAATCAGAGGTGGGGAATCAGAGTCCGGGAATCAGAGATGGGGATTCAGAGGCTGAGAATGAGATATGGAGAATCAGAGGCGGGGAATCAGAGGCGGGGAAACAGAGGTGGGGAATCATATATGTGGAATCAGAGGTGGCGAATCAAAGGCGGTGAATCAGAGATGGGGAATCAGAGGTGGGAAATCAGAGGCAGGGAATCAAACACGGGAAATCAGAGGCGGGGAATCAGAGCTGGGGAATCAGAGGCGGGGAATCAGAGTTGGGGAATCAGAGGCAGGGAATCAGATATGGGGAAACAGGGGCAGGGAATCAGAGGCGGGGAAACAGAGGCGGCGAATCAGATATGGGGAATCAGAGGTGTGGAATCAGAGGTTGGGAATCAGAGGCAGGGAATCAGAGGCGGAGAATCAAACACGGGGAATCAGAGCTGGGGAATCAGAGGCGGGGAATTAGAGTTGGGGAATCAGAGGAGGGGAATCAGAGGCGGGGAAACAGAGGCGGGGAATCAGATATGGGGAATCAGAGGTGGGGAATCAGAGGTTGGGAATCAGAGGCAGGGAATCAGAGGCGGGGAATCAGAGGCGGGGAATCAGAGGCAGGGAATCAGATGTGCGGAATCGGGGATGGGGAATCAGAGGCAGGGAATCAGAGGCGGGGAATCAGAGGCGGGGAATCAGAGGCCGGGAATCAGATATGGGGAAACAGAGGTGGGGAATCAGAGGCGGGGAAACAGAGGCGGGGATTCAGATATGGGGAATCAGAGGGGGGGAATCAGAGGTTGGGAATCAGAGGCAGGGAATCAGAGGCTTGGAATCAGATGCAGGGAATCAGATGCGGGGAATCAGAGGCGGGGAATCAGAGCTGGGGAATCAGAGGTGGGGAATCAGAGTTGGGGAATCAGAGGCGGGGACTTAGATATTGGGAAACAGAGGCGGGGAATCAGAGGCAGGGAATCAGATGTGCGGAATCAGAGATGGGGAATCAGAGGCAGGGAATCAGAATCAGAAGCAGGGAATCAGAGGCCGGGAATCAGAGGCCGGAATCAGATGCCGGGAATAAGAGGCCGGGAATCAGAGATGGGGTATCAGAGTCCGGGAATCAGAGATGGGGATTCAGAGGCGGGGAATGAGATATGGGGAATCAGAGGCGGGGAATCAGATGCGGGGAAACAGAGGCGGGGAATCAGATATGGGGAATCAGAGGTGGCGAATCAAAGGCGGTGAATCAGAGATGGGGAACCAGAGGCCGGGAATCAGAGGCAGGGAATCAAACAAGGAAAATCAGAGGCGGGGAATCAGAGCTGGGGAATCAGAGGCGGGGAATCAGAGTTGGGGAATCAGAGGCGGGGAATCAGACGCAGGGAATCAATATGGGAAATCAGAGGTGGGGAATCAGAGGTTGGGAATCAGAGGAAGGGAATCAGAGGCGAGGAATCAGATATGGGGAAACAGAGGTGGGAAATCAGAGGCGGGGAAACAGAGGTGGGGATTCAGATATGGGGAATCAGAGGTAGGGAATCAGAGGTTGGGAATCAGAGGCAGGGAATCAGAGGCTTGGAATCAGATGCAGGGAATCAGATGCGGGGAATCAGAGGCGGGGAATCAGAGCTGGGGAATCAGAGGTGGGGAATCAGAGTTGGGGAATCAGAGGCGGGGACTTAGATATTGGGAAACAGAGGCGGGGTATCAGAGGCGGGGAATCAGAGGCAGGGAATCAGATGTGCGGAATCAGAGATGGGGAATCAGAGGCAGGGAATCAGAATCAGAAGCAGGGAATCAGAGGCCGGGAATCAGAGGCCGGAATCAGATGCCGGGAATAAGAGGCCGGGAATCAGAGGTTGGGAATCAGAGTCCGGGAATCAGAGATGGGGATTCAGAGGCGGGGAATGAGATATGGGGAATCAGAGGCGGGGAATCAGAGGCGGGGAAACAGAGGCGGGGAATCAGATATGGGGAATCAGAGGTGGCGAATCAAAGGCGGTGAATCAGAGATGGGGAATCAGAGGCCGGGAATCAGAGGCAGGGAATCAAACACGGAAAATCAGAGGCGGGGAATCAGAGCTGGGGAATCAGAGGCGGGGAATCAGAGTTGGGGTATCAGAGGCGGGGAATCAGACGCAGGGAATCAATATGGGAAATCAGAGGTGGGGAATCAGAGGTTGGGAATCAGAGGAAGGGAATCAGAGGCGAGGAATCAGAGCTGGGGAATCAGAGGCGGGGAATCAGAATTGGGGAATCAGAGATGGGGAATCAGAGATGGGGAATCAGAGGCGGGGAATCAGACGCGGGGAATCAGAGGTGGTGAATCAGAGATGTGGAATCAGAGGCGGTGTATCAGAGGCAGGGAATCAGACGCGGGGAATCAGAGGCGGGGAATCATATCTGGCGAATCAGAGGCGGGGAATGAGATATGGGGAATCAGAGGCGGGGAATCAGAGGCGGGGAAACAGTGGCGAGGAATCAGATATGGGGAATCAGAGGTGGCGAATCAAAGACGGTGAATCAGAGATGGGGAATCAGAGGCGGGGAATCAGAGGCAGGGGATCAAACACGGGGAATCAGAGGTGGGGAATCAGAGCTGGGGAATCAGAGGTGGGGAATCAGAGTTGGGGAATCAGAGGCGAGGAATCAGAGCTGGTGATTCAGAGGTGGGGAATCAGAGTCGGGGAATCAGAGGCAGGGAATCGGATGTGCGGAATCAGAGATGGGGAATCAGAGGTGGGGAATCAGAGGCGGTGAATCTGAGATGGGGAATCAGAGGCGGGGAATCAGAGGCAGGTTATCAGACTCGGGGATTCAGAGGCTGGGAATCAGACGGGGGGAATCAAAGGCGGGGAATGAAGCTGGGGAATCAGAGGCAGCGAATCAGAGTTGGGGATTCAGAGGCGGGGAATCAGATATGGGGAAACAGAGGCGGGGAATCAGAGGCGGGCAAACAGAGGTGGGGAATCAGAGTCCGGTAATCAGAGATGGGGAATCAGAGGCGGGGAATGAGATATGGGGAATCAGAGGCGGGGAATCAGAGGCGGGGAAACAGAGGCGAGGAATCAGATATGGGGAATCAGAGGTGGCGAATCAAAGGCGATGAATCAGAGATGGGGAATCAGAGGCGGGGAATCAGAGGCAGGGAATCAAACACGGGGAATCAGAGGCGGGGAATCAGAGCTGGGGAATCAGAGGCGGGGAATCAGAGTTGGGGAATCAGAGGCGGGGAATCAGAGCTGGGGAATCAGAGGTGGGGATCAGAGTCGGGGAATCAGAGGCAGGGAATCAGATGTGCGGAATCAGAGATGGGGAATCAGAGGTGGGGAATCAGAGGCTGTGAATCAGACACGGGGTTTCAGAGGCTGGGAATCAGACGGGGGAATCAAAGGCGGGGAATCAGAGCTGGGGAATCAGAGGCAGGGAATCAGAGTTGGGGATTCAGAGGCGGGGAATCAGATATGGGGAAACAGAGGCGGGGAATCAGAGGCGGGCAAACAGAGGCGGGGAATTAGATATGGGGAATCAGAGGTGGGGAATCAGAGGTGGTGAATCAGAGATGGGGAATCACAGGCGGGGAATCAGAGGCAGGGAATAGAACGCGGGGAATCAGAGGCAGGGAATCAGAGTTGGGGCATCAGAGGTTGGGAATTAGATATGGGGAAACAGAGGCGGGGAATCAGAGGCGGGGAAACAGAGGCGGGAAATCAGATATGGGGAATCAGAGGTGGGGAATCAGAGGCAGGGAATCAGATGTGCGGAATCAGAGATGGGGAATCAGAGGCATGGAATCAGAATCAGAAGCGGGGAATCAGAGGTGGGGAATCAGAGTCCGGGAATCGGAGATGGGGATTCAGAGGCTGAGAATGAGATATGGAGAATCAGAGGCGGGGAATCAGAGGCGGGGAAACAGAGGTGGGGAATCATATATGTGGAATCCGAGGTGGCGAATCAAAGGCGGTGAATCAGAGATGGGGAATCAGAGGCGGGGAATCAGAGGCAGGGAATCAAACACGGGAAATCAGAGGCGGGGAATCAGAGCTGGGGAATCAGAGGCGGGGAATCAGAGTTGGGGAATCAGAGGCAGGGAATCAGATATGGGGAAACAGGGGCAGGGAATCAGAGGCGGGGAAACAGAGGCGGCGAATCAGATATGGGGAATCCGAGGTGTGGAATCAGAGGTTGGGAATCAGAGGCAGGGAATCAGAGGCGGAGAATCAAACACGGGGAATCAGAGCTGGGGAATCAGAGGCGGGGAATTAGAGTTGGGGAATCAGAGGAGGGGAATCAGAGGCGGGGAAACAGAGGCGGGGAATCAGATATGGGGAATCAGAGGTGGGGAATCAGAGGTTGGGAATCAGAGGCAGGGAATCAGAGGCGGGGAATCAGAGGCGGGGAATCAGAGGCAGGGAATCAGATGTGCGGAATCGGGGATGGGGAATCAGAGGCAGGGAATCAGAGGCGGGGAATCAGAGGCGGGGAATCAGAGGTTGGGAATCAGAGGAAGGGAATCAGAGGCGAGGAATCAGATATGGGGAAACAGAGGTGGGAAATCAGAGGCGGGGAAACAGAGGTGGGGATTCAGATATGGGGAATCAGAGGTAGGGAATCAGAGGTTGGGAATCAGAGGCAGGGAATCAGAGGCTTGGAATCAGATGCAGGGAATCAGATGTGGGGAATCAGAGGCGGGGAATCAGAGCTGGGGAATCAGAGGTGGGGAATCAGAGTTGGGGAATCAGAGGCGGGGACTTAGATATTGGGAAACAGAGGCGGGGAATCAGAGGCGGGGAATCAGAGGCAGGGAATCAGATGTGCGGAATCAGAGATGGGGAATCAGAGGCAGGGAATCAGAATCAGAAGCAGGGAATCAGAGGCCGGGAATCAGAGGCCAGAATCAAATGCCGGGAATAAGAGGCCGGGAATCAGAGGTTGGGAATCAGAGTCCGGGAATCAGAGATGGGGATTCAGAGGCGGGGAATGAGATATGGGGTATCAGAGGCGGGGAATCAGAGGCGGGGAAACAGAGGCGGGGAATCAGATATGGGGAATCAGAGGTGGCGAATCAAAGGCGGTGAATCAGAGATGGGGAATCAGAGGCCGGGAATCAGAGGCAGGGAATCAAACACGGAAAATCAGAGGCGGGGAATCAGAGCTGGGGAATCAGAGGCGGGGAATCAGAGTTGGGGTATCAGAGGCGGGGAATCAGACGCAGGGAATCAATATGGGAAATAAGAGGTGGGGAATCAGAGGTTGGGAATCAGAGGAAGGGAATCAGAGGCGAGGAATCAGAGCTGGGGAATCAGAGGCGGGGAATCAGAATTGGGGAATCAGAGATGGGGAATCAGAGATGGGGAATCAGAGGCGGGGAATCAGACGCGGGGAATCAGAGGTGGTGAATCAGAGATGTGGAATCAGAGGCGGTGAATCAGAGGCAGGGAATCAGACGCGGGGAATCAGAGGCGGGGAATCATATCTGGCGAATCAGAGGCGGGGAATGAGATATGGGGAATCAGAGGCGGGGAATCAGAGGCGGGGAAACAGTGGCGAGGAATCAGATATGGGGAATCAGAGGTGGCGAATCAAAGACGGTGAATCAGAGATGGGGAATCAGAGGCGGGGAATCAGAGGCAGGGGATCAAACACGGGGAATCAGAGGTGGGGAATCAGAGCTGGGGAATCAGAGGCGGGGAATCAGAGTTGGGGAATCAGAGGCGAGGAATCAGAGCTGGTGATTCAGAGGTGGGGAATCAGAGTCGGGGAATCAGAGGCAGGGAATCGGATGTGCGGAATCAGAGATGGGGAATCAGAGGTGGGGAATCAGAGGCGGTGAATCTGAGATGGGGAATCAGAGGCGGGGAATCAGAGGCAGGTTATCAGACTCGGGGATTCAGAGGCTGGGAATCAGACGGGGGGAATCAAAGGCGGGGAATGAAGCTGGGGAATCAGAGGCAGCGAATCAGAGTTGGGGATTCAGAGGCGGGGAATCAGATATGGGGAAACAGAGGCGGGGAATCAGAGGCGGGCAAACAGAGGTGGGGAATCAGAGTCCGGGAATCAGAGATGGGGAATCAGAGGCGGGGAATGAGATATGGGGAATCAGAGGCGGGGAATCAGAGGCGGGGAAACAGAGGCGAGGAATCAGATATGGGGAATCAGAGGTGGCGAATCAAAGGCGATGAATCAGAGATGGGGAATCAGAGGCGGGGAATCAGAGGCAGGGAATCAAACACGGGGAATCAGAGGCGGGGAATCAGAGCTGGGGAATCAGAGGCGGGGAATCAGAGTTGGGGAATCAGAGGCGGGGAATCAGAGCTGGGGAATCAGAGGTGGGGATCAGAGTCGGGGAATCAGAGGCAGGGAATCAGATGTGCGGAATCAGAGATGGGGAATCAGAGGTGGGGAATCAGAGGCTGTGAATCAGACACGGGGTTTCAGAGGCTGGGAATCAGACGGGGGAATCAAAGGCGGGGAATCAGAGCTGGGGAATCAGAGGCAGGGAATCAGAGTTGGGGATTCAGAGGCGGGGAATCAGATATGGGGAAACAGAGGCGGGGAATCAGAGGCGGGCAAACAGAGGCGGGGAATTAGATATGGGGAATCAGAGGTGGGGAATCAGAGGTGGTGAATCAGAGATGGGGAATCACAGGCGGGGAATCAGAGGCAGGGAATAGAACGCGGGGAATCAGAGGCAGGGAATCAGAGTTGGGGCATCAGAGGTTGGGAATTAGATATGGGGAAACAGAGGCGGGGAATCAGAGGCGGGGAAACAGAGGCGGGAAATCAGATATGGGGAATCAGAGGTGGGGAATCAGAGGCAGGGAATCAGATGTGCGGAATCAGAGATGGGGAATCAGAGGCATGGAATCAGAATCAGAAGCGGGGAATCAGAGGTGGGGAATCAGAGTCCGGGAATCAGAGATGGGGATTCAGAGGCTGAGAATGAGATATGGAGAATCAGAGGCGGGGAATCAGAGGCGGGGAAACAGAGGTGGGGAATCATATATGTGGAATCAGAGGTGGCGAATCAAAGGCGGTGAATCAGAGATGGGGAATCAGAGGCGGGGAATCAGAGGCAGGGAATCAAACACGGGAAATCAGAGGCGGGGAATCAGAGCTGGGGAATCAGAGGCGGGGAATCAGAGTTGGGGAATCAGAGGCAGGGAATCAGATATGGGGAAACAGGGGCAGGGAATCAGAGGCGGGGAAACAGAGGCAGCGAATCAGATATGGGGAATCAGAGGTGTGGAATCAGAGGTTGGGAATCAGAGGCAGGGAATCAGAGGCGGAGAATCAAACACGGGGAATCAGAGCTGGGGAATCAGAGGCGGGGAATTAGAGTTGGGGAATCAGAGGAGGGGAATCAGAGGCGGGGAAACAGAGGCGGGGAATCAGAGGCGGGGAATCAGAGGCAGGGAATCAGAGGCGGGGAATCAGAGGCAGGGAATCAGAGGCGGGGAATCAGAGGCGGGGAATCAGAGGCAGGGAATCAGATGTGCGGAATCGGGGATGGGGAATCAGAGGCAGGGAATCAGAGGCGGGGAATCAGAGGCGGGGAATCAAAGGCCGGGAATCAGATATGGGGAAACAGAGGTGGGGAATCAGAGGCGGGGAAACAGAGGCGGGGATTCAGATATGGGGAATCAGAGGGGGGGAATCAGAGGTTGGGAATCAGAGGCAGGGAATCAGAGGCTTGGAATCAGATGCAGGGAATCAGATGCGGGGAATCAGAGGCGGGGAATCAGAGCTGGGGAATCAGAGGTGGGGAATCAGAGTTGGGGAATCAGAGGCGGGGACTTAGATATTGGGAAACAGAGGCGGGGAATCAGAGGCAGGGAATCAGATGTGCGGAATCAGAGATGGGGAATCAGAGGCAGGGAATCAGAATCAGAAGCAGGGAATCAGAGGCCGTGAATCAGAGGCCGGAATCAGATGCCGGGAATAAGAGGTCGGGAATCAGAGATGGGGTATCAGAGTCCGGGAATCAGAGATGGGGATTCAGAGGCGGGGAATGAGATATGGGGAATCAGAGGCGGGGAATCAGAGGCGGGGTAACAGAGGCGGGGAATCAGATATGGGGAATCAGAGGTGGCGAATCAAAGGCGGTGAATCAGAGATGGGGAACCAGAGGCCGGGAATCAGAGGCAGGGAATCAAACAAGGAAAATCAGAGGCGGGGAATCAGAGCTGGGGAATCAGAGGCGGGGAATCAGAGTTGGGGAATCAGAGGCGGGGAATCAGACGCAGGGAATCAATATGGGAAATCAGAGGTGGGGAATCAGAGGTTGGGAATCAGAGGAAGGGAATCACAGGCGAGGAATCAGATATGGGGAAACAGAGGTGGGAAATCAGAGGCGGGGAAACAGAGGTGGGGATTCAGATATGGGGAATCAGAGGTAGGGAATCAGAGGTTGGGAATCAGAGGCAGGGAATCAGAGGCTTGGAATCAGATGCAGGGAATCAGATGCGGGGAATCAGAGGCGGGGAATCAGAGCTGGGGAATCAGAGGTGGGGAATCAGAGTTGGGGAATCAGAGGCGGGGACTTAGATATTGGGAAACAGAGGCGGGGAATCAGAGGCGGGGAATCAGAGGCAGGGAATCAGATGTGCGGAATCAGAGATGGGGAATCAGAGGCAGGGAATCAGAATCAGAAGCAGGGAATCAGAGGCCGGGAATCAGAGGCCGGAATCAGATGCCGGGAATAAGAGGCCGGGAATCAGAGGTTGGGAATCAAGTCCGGGAATCAGAGATGGGGATTCAGAGGCGGGGAATGAGATATGGGGAATCAGAGGCGGGGAATCAGAGGCGGGGAAACAGAGGCGGGGAATCAGATATGGGGAATCAGAGGTGGCGAATCAAAGGCGGTGAATCAGAGATGGGGAATCAGAGGCCGGGAATCAGAGGCAGGGAATCAAACACGGAAAATCAGAGGCGGGGAATCAGAGCTGGGGAATCAGAGGCGGGGAATCAGAGTTGGGGAATCAGAGGCGGGGAATCAGACGCAGGTAATCAATATGGGAAATCAGAGGTGGGGAATCAGAGGTTGGGAATCAGAGGAAGGGAATCAGAGGCGAGGAATCAGAGCTGGGGAATCAGAGGCGGGGAATCAGAATTGGGGAATCAGAGATGGGGAATCAGAGATGGGGAATCAGAGGCGGGGAATCAGACGCGGGGAATCAGAGGTGGTGAATCAGAGATGTGGAATCAGAGGCGGTGAATCAGAGGCAGGGAATCAGACGCGGGGAATCATATCTGGCGAATCAGAGGCGGGGAATGAGATATGGGGAATCAGAGGCGGGGAATCAGAGGCGGGGAAACAGTGGCGAGGAATCAGATATGGGGAATCAGAGGTGGCGAATCAAAGACGGTGAATCAGAGATGGGGAATCAGAGGCGGGGAATCAGAGGCAGGGGATCAAACACGGGGAATCAGAGGTGGGGAATCAGAGCTGGGGAATCAGAGGCGGGGTATCAGAGTTGGGGAATCAGAGGCGAGGAATCAGAGCTGGTGAATCAGAGTCGGGGAATCAGAGGCAGGGAATCGGATGTGCGGAATCAGAGATGGGGAATCAGAGGTGGGGAATCAGAGGCGGGGAATCAGATATGGGGAAACAGAGGCGGGGAATCAGAGGCGGGCAAACAGAGGTGGGGAATCAGAGTCCGGGAATCAGAGATGGGGAATCAGAGGCGGGGAATGAGATATGGGGAATCAGAGGCGGGGAATCAGAGGCGGGGAAACAGAGGCGAGGAATCAGATATGGGGAATCAGAGGTGGCGAATCAAAGGCGATGAATCAGAGATGGGGAATCAGAGGCGGGGAATCAGAGGCAGGGAATCAAACACGGGGAATCAGAGGCGGGGAATCAGAGCTGGGGAATCAGAGGCGGGGAATCAGAGTTGGGGAATCAGAGGCGGGGAATCAGAGCTGGGGAATCAGAGGTGGGGATCAGAGTCGGGGAATCAGAGGCAGGGAATCAGATGTGCGGAATCAGAGATGGGGAATCAGAGGTGGGGAATCAGAGGCTGTGAATCAGACACGGGGTTTCAGAGGCTGGGAATCAGACGGGGGAATCAAAGGCGGGGAATCAGAGCTGGGGAATCAGAGGCAGGGAATCAGAGTTGGGGATTCAGAGGCGGGGAATCAGATATGGGGAAACAGAGGCGGGGAATCAGAGGCGGGCAAACAGAGGCGGGGAATTAGATATGGGGAATCAGAGGTGGGGAATCAGAGGTGGTGAATCAGAGATGGGGAATCACAGGCGGGGAATCAGAGGCAGGGAATAGAACGCGGGGAATCAGAGGCAGGGAATCAGAGTTGGGGCATCAGAGGTTGGGAATTAGATATGGGGAAACAGAGGCGGGGAATCAGAGGCGGGGAAACAGAGGCGGGAAATCAGATATGGGGAATCAGAGGTGGGGAATCAGAGGCAGGGAATCAGATGTGCGGAATCAGAGATGGGGAATCAGAGGCATGGAATCAGAATCAGAAGCGGGGAATCAGAGGCAGGGAATCAGATGCTGGGAATAAGATGCCGGGAATCAGAGGTGGGGAATCAGAGTCCGGGAATCAGAGATGGGGATTCAGAGGCTGAGAATGAGATATGGAGAATCAGAGGCGGGGAATCAGAGGCGGGGAAACAGAGGTGGGGAATCATATATGTGGAATCAGAGGTGGCGAATCAAAGGCGGTGAATCAGAGATGGGGAATCAGAGGCGGGGAATCAGAGGCAGGGAATCAAACACGGGAAATCAGAGGCGGGGAATCAGAGCTGGGGAATCAGAGGCGGGGAATCAGAGTTGGGGAATCAGAGGCAGGGAATCAGATATGGGGAAACAGGGGCAGGGAATCAGAGGCGGGGAAACAGAGGCGGCGAATCAGATATGGGGAATCAGAGGTGTGGAATCAGAGGTTGGGAATCAGAGGCAGGGAATCAGAGGCGGAGAATCAAACACGGGGAATCAGAGCTGGGGAATCAGAGGCGGGGAATTAGAGTTGGGGAATCAGAGGAGGGGAATCAGAGGCGGGGAAACAGAGGCGGGGAATCAGATATGGGGAATCAGAGGTGGGGAATCAGAGGTTGGGAATCAGAGGCAGGGAATCAGAGGCGGGGAATCAGAGGCGGGGAATCAGAGGCAGGGAATCAGATGTGCGGAATCGGGGATGGGGAATCAGAGGCAGGGAATCAGAGGCGGGGAATCAGAGGCGGGGAATCAAAGGCCGGGAATCAGATATGGGGAAACAGAGGTGGGGAATCAGAGGCGGGGAAACAGAGGCGGGGATTCAGATATGGGGAATCAGAGGGGCGGAATCAGAGGTTGGGAATCAGAGGCAGGGAATCAGAGGCTTGGAATCAGATGCAGGGAATCAGATGCGGGGAATCAGAGGCGGGGAATCAGAGCTGGGGAATCAGAGCTGGGGAATCAGAGTTGGGGAATCAGAGGCGGGGACTTAGATATTGGGAAACAGAGGCGGGGAATCAGAGGCAGGGAATCAGATGTGCGGAATCAGAGATGGGGAATCAGAGGCAGGGAATCAGAATCAGAAGCAGGGAATCAGAGGCCGGGAATCAGAGGCCGGAATCAGATGCCGGGAATAAGAGGCCGGGAATCAGAGATGGGGTATCAGAGTCCGGGAATCAGAGATGGGGATTCAGAGGCGGGGAATGAGATATGGGGAATCAGAGGCGGGGAATCAGAGGCGGGGAAACAGAGGCGGGGAATCAGATATGGGGAATCAGAGGTGGCGAATCAAAGGCGGTGAATCAGAGATGGGGAACCAGAGGCCGGGAATCAGAGGCAGGGAATCAAACAAGGAAAATCAGAGGCGGGGAATCAGAGCTGGGGAATCAGAGGCGGGGAATCAGAGTTGGGGAATCAGAGGCGGGGAATCAGACGCAGGGAATCAATATGGGAAATCAGAGGTGGGGAATCAGAGGTTGGGAATCAGAGGAAGGGAATCAGAGGCGAGGAATCAGATATGGGGAAACAGAGGTGGGAAATCAGAGGCGGGGAAACAGAGGTGGGGATTCAGATATGGGGAATCAGAGGTAGGGAATCAGAGGTTGGGAATCAGAGGCAGGGAATCAGAGGCTTGGAATCAGATGCAGGGAATCAGATGCGGGGAATCAGAGGCGGGGAATCAGAGCTGGGGAATCAGAGGTGGGGAATCAGAGTTGGGGAATCAGAGGCGGGGACTTAGATATTGGGAAACAGAGGCGGGGAATCAGAGGCGGGGAATCAGAGGCAGGGAATCAGATGTGCGGAATCAGAGATGGGGAATCAGAGGCAGGGAATCAGAATCAGAAGCAGGGAATCAGAGGCCGGGAATCAGAGGCCGGAATCAGATGCCGGGAATAAGAGGCCGGGAATCAGAGGTTGGGAATCAGAGTCCGGGAATCAGAGATGGGGATTCAGAGGCGGGGAATGAGATATGGGGAATCAGAGGCGGGGAATCAGAGGCGGGGAAACAGAGGCGGGGAATCAGATATGGGGAATCAGAGGTGGCGAATCAAAGGCGGTGAATCAGAGATGGGGAATCAGAGGCCGGGAATCAGAGGCAGGGAATCAAACACGGAAAATCAGAGGCGGGGAATCAGAGCTGGGGAATCAGAGGCGGGGAATCAGAGTTGGGGAATCAGAGGCGGGGAATCAGACGCAGGGAATCAATATGGGAAATCAGAGGTGGGGAATCAGAGGTTGGGAATCAGAGGAAGGGAATCAGAGGCGAGGAATCAGAGCTGGGGAATCAGAGGCGGGGAATCAGAATTGGGGAATCAGAGATGGGGAATCAGAGATGGGGAATCAGAGGCGGGGAATCAGACGCGGGGAATCAGAGGTGGTGAATCAGAGATGTGGAATCAGAGGCGGTGAATCAGAGGCAGGGAATCAGACGCGGGGAATCAGAGGCGGGGAATCATATCTGGCGAATCAGAGGCGGGGAATGAGATATGGGGAATCAGAGGCGGGGAATCAGAGGCGGGGAAACAGTGGCGAGGAATCAGATATGGGGAATCAGAGGTGGCGAATCAAAGACGATGAATCAGAGATGGGGAATCAGAGGCGGGGAATCAGAGGCAGGGGATCAAACACGGGGAATCAGAGGTGGGGAATCAGAGCTGGGGAATCAGAGGCGGGGAATCAGAGTTGGGGAATCAGAGGCGAGGAATCAGAGCTGGTGAATCAGAGGTGGGGAATCAGAGTCGGGGAATCAGAGGCAGGGAATCGGATGTGCGGAATCAGAGATGGGGAATCAGAGGTGGGGAATCAGAGGCGGGGAAACAGAGGCGGCGAATCAGATATGGGGAATCAGAGGTGTGGAATCAGAGGTTGGGAATCAGAGGCAGGGAATCAGAGGCGGAGAATCAAACACGGGGAATCAGAGCTGGGGAATCAGAGGCGGGGAATTAGAGTTGGGGAATCAGAGGAGGGGAATCAGAGGCGGGGAAACAGAGGCGGGGAATCAGATATGGGGAATCAGAGGTGGGGAATCAGAGGTTGGGAATCAGAGGCAGGGAATCAGAGGCGGGGAATCAGAGGCGGGGAATCAGAGGCAGGGAATCAGATGTGCGGAATCAGGGATGGGGAATCAGAGGCAGGGAATCAGAGGCGGGGAATCAGAGGCGGGGAATCAGAGGCCGGGAATCAGATATGGGGAAACAGAGGTGGGGAATCAGAGGCGGGGAAACAGAGGCGGGGATTCAGATATGGGGAATCAGAGGGGGGGAATCAGAGGTTGGGAATCAGAGGCAGGGAATCAGAGGCTTGGAATCAGATGCAGGGAATCAGATGCGGGGAATCAGAGGCGGGGAATCAGAGCTGGGGAATCAGAGGTGGGGAATCAGAGTTGGGGAATCAGAGGCGGGGACTTAGATATTGGGAAACAGAGGCGGGGAATCAGAGGCAGGGAATCAGATGTGCGGAATCAGAGATGGGGAATCAGAGGCAGGGAATCAGAATCAGAAGCAGGGAATCAGAGGCCGTGAATCAGAGGCCGGAATCAGATGCCGGGAATAAGAGGCCGGGAATCAGAGATGGGGTATCAGAGTCCGGGAATCAGAGATGGGGATTCAGAGGCGGGGAATGAGATATGGGGAATCAGAGGCAGGGAATCAGATGCGGGGAAACAGAGGCGGGGAATCAGATATGGGGAATCAGAGGTGGCGAATCAAAGGCGGTGAATCAGAGATGGGGAACCAGAGGCCGGGAATCAGAGGCAGGGAATCAAACAAGGAAAATCAGAGGCGGGGAATCAGAGCTGGGGAATCAGAGGCGGGGAATCAGAGTTGGGGAATCAGAGGCGGGGAATCAGACGCAGGGAATCAATATGGGAAATCAGAGGTGGGGAATCAGAGGTTGGGAATCAGAGGAAGGGAATCAGAGGCGAGGAATCAGATATGGGGAAACAGAGGTGGGAAATCAGAGGCGGGGAAACAGAGGTGGGGATTCAGATATGGGGAATCAGAGGTAGGGAATCAGAGGTTGGGAATCAGAGGCAGGGAATCAGAGGCTTGGAATCAGATGCAGGGAATCAGATGCGGGGAATCAGAGGCGGGGAATCAGAGCTGGGGAATCAGAGGTGGGGAATCAGAGTTGGGGAATCAGAGGCGGGGACTTAGATATTGGGAAACAGAGGCGGGGTATCAGAGGCGGGGAATCAGAGGCAGGGAATCAGATGTGCGGAATCAGAGATGGGGAATCAGAGGCAGGGAATCAGAATCAGAAGCAGGGAATCAGAGGCCGGGAATCAGAGGCCGGAATCAGATGCCGGGAATAAGAGGCCGGGAATCAGAGGTTGGGAATCAGAGTCCGGGAATCAGAGATGGGGATTCAGAGGCGGGGAATGAGATATGGGGAATCAGAGGCGGGGAATCAGAGGCGGGGAAACAGAGGCGGGGAATCAGATATGGGGAATCAGAGGTGGCGAATCAAAGGCGGTGAATCAGAGATGGGGAATCAGAGGCCGGGAATCAGAGGCAGGGAATCAAACACGGAAAATCAGAGGCGGGGAATCAGAGCTGGGGAATCAGAGGCGGGGAATCAGAGTTGGGGTATCAGAGGCGGGGAATCAGACGCAGGGAATCAATATGGGAAATCAGAGGTGGGGAATCAGAGGTTGGGAATCAGAGGAAGGGAATCAGAGGCGAGGAATCAGAGCTGGGGAATCAGAGGCGGGGAATCAGAATTGGGGAATCAGAGATGGGGAATCAGAGATGGGGAATCAGAGGCGGGGAATCAGACGCGGGGAATCAGAGGTGGTGAATCAGAGATGTGGAATCAGAGGCGGTGAATCAGAGGCAGGGAATCAGACGCGGGGAATCAGAGGCGGGGAATCATATCTGGCGAATCAGAGGCGGGGAATGAGATATGGGGAATCAGAGGCGGGGAATCAGAGGCGGGGAAACAGTGGCGAGGAATCAGATATGGGGAATCAGAGGTGGCGAATCAAAGACGGTGAATCAGAGATGGGGAATCAGAGGCGGGGAATCAGAGGCAGGGGATCAAACACGGGGAATCAGAGGTGGGGAATCAGAGCTGGGGAATCAGAGGTGGGGAATCAGAGTTGGGGAATCAGAGGCGAGGAATCAGAGCTGGTGATTCAGAGGTGGGGAATCAGAGTCGGGGAATCAGAGGCAGGGAATCGGATGTGCGGAATCAGAGATGGGGAATCAGAGGTGGGGAATCAGAGGCGGTGAATCTGAGATGGGGAATCAGAGGCGGGGAATCAGAGGCAGGTTATCAGACTCGGGGATTCAGAGGCTGGGAATCAGACGGGGGGAATCAAAGGCGGGGAATGAAGCTGGGGAATCAGAGGCAGCGAATCAGAGTTGGGGATTCAGAGGCGGGGAATCAGATATGGGGAAACAGAGGCGGGGAATCAGAGGCGGGCAAACAGAGGTGGGGAATCAGAGTCCGGGAATCAGAGATGGGGAATCAGAGGCGGGGAATGAGATATGGGGAATCAGAGGCGGGGAATCAGAGGCGGGGAAACAGAGGCGAGGAATCAGATATGGGGAATCAGAGGTGGCGAATCAAAGGCGATGAATCAGAGATGGGGAATCAGAGGCGGGGAATCAGAGGCAGGGAATCAAACACGGGGAATCAGAGGCGGGGAATCAGAGCTGGGGAATCAGAGGCGGGGAATCAGAGTTGGGGAATCAGAGGCGGGGAATCAGAGCTGGGGAATCAGAGGTGGGGATCAGAGTCGGGGAATCAGAGGCAGGGAATCAGATGTGCGGAATCAGAGATGGGGAATCAGAGGTGGGGAATCAGAGGCTGTGAATCAGACACGGGGTTTCAGAGGCTGGGAATCAGACGGGGGAATCAAAGGCGGGGAATCAGAGCTGGGGAATCAGAGGCAGGGAATCAGAGTTGGGGATTCAGAGGCGGGGAATCAGATATGGGGAAACAGAGGCGGGGAATCAGAGGCGGGCAAACAGAGGCGGGGAATTAGATATGGGGAATCAGAGGTGGGGAATCAGAGGTGGTGAATCAGAGATGGGGAATCACAGGCGGGGAATCAGAGGCAGGGAATAGAACGCGGGGAATCAGAGGCAGGGAATCAGAGTTGGGGCATCAGAGGTTGGGAATTAGATATGGGGAAACAGAGGCGGGGAATCAGAGGCGGGGAAACAGAGGCGGGAAATCAGATATGGGGAATCAGAGGTGGGGAATCAGAGGCAGGGAATCAGATGTGCGGAATCAGAGATGGGGAATCAGAGGCATGGAATCAGAATCAGAAGCGGGGAATCAGAGGTGGGGAATCAGAGTCCGGGAATCGGAGATGGGGATTCAGAGGCTGAGAATGAGATATGGAGAATCAGAGGCGGGGAATCAGAGGCGGGGAAACAGAGGTGGGGAATCATATATGTGGAATCAGAGGTGGCGAATCAAAGGCGGTGAATCAGAGATGGGGAATCAGAGGCGGGGAATCAGAGGCAGGGAATCAAACACGGGAAATCAGAGGCGGGGAATCAGAGCTGGGGAATCAGAGGCGGGGAATCAGAGTTGGGGAATCAGAGGCAGGGAATCAGATATGGGGAAACAGGGGCAGGGAATCAGAGGCGGGGAAACAGAGGCGGCGAATCAGATATGGGGAATCAGAGGTGTGGAATCAGAGGTTGGGAATCAGAGGCAGGGAATCAGAGGCGGAGAATCAAACACGGGGAATCAGAGCTGGGGAATCAGAGGCGGGGAATTAGAGTTGGGGAATCAGAGGAGGGGAATCAGAGGCGGGGAAACAGAGGCGGGGAATCAGATATGGGGAATCAGAGGTGGGGAATCAGAGGTTGGGAATCAGAGGCAGGGAATCAGAGGCGGGGAATCAGAGGCGGGGAATCAGAGGCAGGGAATCAGATGTGCGGAATCGGGGATGGGGAATCAGAGGCAGGGAATCAGAGGCGGGGAATCAGAGGCGGGGAATCAGAGGTTGGGAATCAGAGGAAGGGAATCAGAGGCGAGGAATCAGATATGGGGAAACAGAGGTGGGAAATCAGAGGCGGGGAAACAGAGGTGGGGATTCAGATATGGGGAATCAGAGGTAGGGAATCAGAGGTTGGGAATCAGAGGCAGGGAATCAGAGGCTTGGAATCAGATGCAGGGAATCAGATGCGGGGAATCAGAGGCGGGGAATCAGAGCTGGGGAATCAGAGGTGGGGAATCAGAGTTGGGGAATCAGAGGCGGGGACTTAGATATTGGGAAACAGAGGCGGGGAATCAGAGGCGGGGAATCAGAGGCAGGGAATCAGATGTGCGGAATCAGAGATGGGGAATCAGAGGCAGGGAATCAGAATCAGAAGCAGGGAATCAGAGGCCGGGAATCAGAGGCCAGAATCAAATGCCGGGAATAAGAGGCCGGGAATCAGAGGTTGGGAATCAGAGTCCGGGAATCAGAGATGGGGATTCAGAGGCGGGGAATGAGATATGGGGTATCAGAGGCGGGGAATCAGAGGCGGGGAAACAGAGGCGGGGAATCAGATATGGGGAATCAGAGGTGGCGAATCAAAGGCGGTGAATCAGAGATGGGGAATCAGAGGCCGGGAATCAGAGGCAGGGAATCAAACACGGAAAATCAGAGGCGGGGAATCAGAGCTGGGGAATCAGAGGCGGGGAATCAGAGTTGGGGTATCAGAGGCGGGGAATCAGACGCAGGGAATCAATATGGGAAATAAGAGGTGGGGAATCAGAGGTTGGGAATCAGAGGAAGGGAATCAGAGGCGAGGAATCAGAGCTGGGGAATCAGAGGCGGGGAATCAGAATTGGGGAATCAGAGATGGGGAATCAGAGATGGGGAATCAGAGGCGGGGAATCAGACGCGGGGAATCAGAGGTGGTGAATCAGAGATGTGGAATCAGAGGCGGTGAATCAGAGGCAGGGAATCAGACGCGGGGAATCAGAGGCGGGGAATCATATCTGGCGAATCAGAGGCGGGGAATGAGATATGGGGAATCAGAGGCGGGGAATCAGAGGCGGGGAAACAGTGGCGAGGAATCAGATATGGGGAATCAGAGGTGGCGAATCAAAGACGGTGAATCAGAGATGGGGAATCAGAGGCGGGGAATCAGAGGCAGGGGATCAAACACGGGGAATCAGAGGTGGGGAATCAGAGCTGGGGAATCAGAGGCGGGGAATCAGAGTTGGGGAATCAGAGGCGAGGAATCAGAGCTGGTGATTCAGAGGTGGGGAATCAGAGTCGGGGAATCAGAGGCAGGGAATCGGATGTGCGGAATCAGAGATGGGGAATCAGAGGTGGGGAATCAGAGGCGGTGAATCTGAGATGGGGAATCAGAGGCGGGGAATCAGAGGCAGGTTATCAGACTCGGGGATTCAGAGGCTGGGAATCAGACGGGGGGAATCAAAGGCGGGGAATGAAGCTGGGGAATCAGAGGCAGCGAATCAGAGTTGGGGATTCAGAGGCGGGGAATCAGATATGGGGAAACAGAGGCGGGGAATCAGAGGCGGGCAAACAGAGGTGGGGAATCAGAGTCCGGGAATCAGAGATGGGGAATCAGAGGCGGGGAATGAGATATGGGGAATCAGAGGCGGGGAATCAGAGGCGGGGAAACAGAGGCGAGGAATCAGATATGGGGAATCAGAGGTGGCGAATCAAAGGCGATGAATCAGAGATGGGGAATCAGAGGCGGGGAATCAGAGGCAGGGAATCAAACACGGGGAATCAGAGGCGGGGAATCAGAGCTGGGGAATCAGAGGCGGGGAATCAGAGTTGGGGAATCAGAGGCGGGGAATCAGAGCTGGGGAATCAGAGGTGGGGATCAGAGTCGGGGAATCAGAGGCAGGGAATCAGATGTGCGGAATCAGAGATGGGGAATCAGAGGTGGGGAATCAGAGGCTGTGAATCAGACACGGGGTTTCAGAGGCTGGGAATCAGACGGGGGAATCAAAGGCGGGGAATCAGAGCTGGGGAATCAGAGGCAGGGAATCAGAGTTGGGGATTCAGAGGCGGGGAATCAGATATGGGGAAACAGAGGCGGGGAATCAGAGGCGGGCAAACAGAGGCGGGGAATTAGATATGGGGAATCAGAGGTGGGGAATCAGAGGTGGTGAATCAGAGATGGGGAATCACAGGCGGGGAATCAGAGGCAGGGAATAGAACGCGGGGAATCAAAGGAAGGGAATCAGAGTTGGGGCATCAGAGGTTGGGAATTAGATATGGGGAAACAGAGGCGGGGAATCAGAGGCGGGGAAACAGAGGCGGGAAATCAGATATGGGGAATCAGAGGTGGGGAATCAGAGGCAGGGAATCAGATGTGCGGAATCAGAGATGGGGAATCAGAGGCATGGAATCAGAATCAGAAGCGGGGAATCAGAGGTGGCGAATCAAAGGCGGTGAATCAGAGATGGGGAATCAGAGGCGGGGAATCAGAGGCAGGGAATCAAACACGGGAAATCAGAGGCGGGGAATCAGAGCTGGGGAATCAGAGGCGGGGAATCAGAGTTGGGGAATCAGAGGCAGGGAATCAGATATGGGGAAACAGGGGCAGGGAATCAGAGGCGGGGAAACAGAGGCAGCGAATCAGATATGGGGAATCAGAGGTGTGGAATCAGAGGTTGGGAATCAGAGGCAGGGAATCAGAGGCGGAGAATCAAACACGGGGAATCAGAGCTGGGGAATCAGAGGCGGGGAATTAGAGTTGGGGAATCAGAGGAGGGGAATCAGAGGCGGGGAAACAGAGGCGGGGAATCAGATATGGGGAATCAGAGGTGGGGAATCAGAGGTTGGGAATCAGAGGCAGGGAATCAGAGGCGGGGAATCAGAGGCGGGGAATCAGAGGCAGGGAATCAGATGTGCGGAATCGGGGATGGGGAATCAGAGGCAGGGAATCAGAGGCGGGGAATCAGAGGCGGGGAATCAAAGGCCGGGAATCAGATATGGGGAAACAGAGGTGGGGAATCAGAGGCGGGGAAACAGAGGCGGGGATTCAGATATGGGGAATCAGAGGGGGGGAATCAGAGGTTGGGAATCAGAGGCAGGGAATCAGAGGCTTGGAATCAGATGCAGGGAATCAGATGCGGGGAATCAGAGGCGGGGAATCAGAGCTGGGGAATCAGAGGTGGGGAATCAGAGTTGGGGAATCAGAGGCGGGGACTTAGATATTGGGAAACAGAGGCGGGGAATCAGAGGCAGGGAATCAGATGTGCGGAATCAGAGATGGGGAATCAGAGGCAGGGAATCAGAATCAGAAGCAGGGAATCAGAGGCCGTGAATCAGAGGCCGGAATCAGATGCCGGGAATAAGAGGCCGGGAATCAGAGATGGGGTATCAGAGTCCGGGAATCAGAGATGGGGATTCAGAGGCGGGGAATGAGATATGGGGAATCAGAGGCGGGGAATCAGAGGCGGGGTAACAGAGGCGGGGAATCAGATATGGGGAATCAGAGGTGGCGAATCAAAGGCGGTGAATCAGAGATGGGGAACCAGAGGCCGGGAATCAGAGGCAGGGAATCAAACAAGGAAAATCAGAGGCGGGGAATCAGAGCTGGGGAATCAGAGGCGGGGAATCAGAGTTGGGGAATCAGAGGCGGGGAATCAGACGCAGGGAATCAATATGGGAAATCAGAGGTGGGGAATCAGAGGTTGGGAATCAGAGGAAGGGAATCAGAGGCGAGGAATCAGATATGGGGAAACAGAGGTGGGAAATCAGAGGCGGGGAAACAGAGGTGGGGATTCAGATATGGGGAATCAGAGGTAGGGAATCAGAGGTTGGGAATCAGAGGCAGGGAATCAGAGGCTTGGAATCAGATGCAGGGAATCAGATGCGGGGAATCAGAGGCGGGGAATCAGAGCTGGGGAATCAGAGGTGGGGAATCAGAGTTGGGGAATCAGAGGCGGGGACTTAGATATTGGGAAACAGAGGCGGGGAATCAGAGGCGGGGAATCAGAGGCAGGGAATCAGATGTGCGGAATCAGAGATGGGGAATCAGAGGCAGGGAATCAGAATCAGAAGCAGGGAATCAGAGGCCGGGAATCAGAGGCCGGAATCAGATGCCGGGAATAAGAGGCCGGGAATCAGAGGTTGGGAATCAAGTCCGGGAATCAGAGATGGGGATTCAGAGGCGGGGAATGAGATATGGGGAATCAGAGGCGGGGAATCAGAGGCGGGGAAACAGAGGCGGGGAATCAGATATGGGGAATCAGAGGTGGCGAATCAAAGGCGGTGAATCAGAGATGGGGAATCAGAGGCCGGGAATCAGAGGCAGGGAATCAAACACGGAAAATCAGAGGCGGGGAATCAGAGCTGGGGAATCAGAGGCGGGGAATCAGAGTTGGGGAATCAGAGGCGGGGAATCAGACGCAGGTAATCAATATGGGAAATCAGAGGTGGGGAATCAGAGGTTGGGAATCAGAGGAAGGGAATCAGAGGCGAGGAATCAGAGCTGGGGAATCAGAGGCGGGGAATCAGAATTGGGGAATCAGAGATGGGGAATCAGAGATGGGGAATCAGAGGCGGGGAATCAGACGCGGGGAATCAGAGGTGGTGAATCAGAGATGTGGAATCAGAGGCGGTGAATCAGAGGCAGGGAATCAGACGCGGGGAATCATATCTGGCGAATCAGAGGCGGGGAATGAGATATGGGGAATCAGAGGCGGGGAATCAGAGGCGGGGAAACAGTGGCGAGGAATCAGATATGGGGAATCAGAGGTGGCGAATCAAAGACGGTGAATCAGAGATGGGGAATCAGAGGCGGGGAATCAGAGGCAGGGGATCAAACACGGGGAATCAGAGGTGGGGAATCAGAGCTGGGGAATCAGAGGCGGGGTATCAGAGTTGGGGAATCAGAGGCGAGGAATCAGAGCTGGTGAATCAGAGTCGGGGAATCAGAGGCAGGGAATCGGATGTGCGGAATCAGAGATGGGGAATCAGAGGTGGGGAATCAGAGGCGGGGAATCAGATATGGGGAAACAGAGGCGGGGAATCAGAGGCGGGGAATCAGAGGCGGGCAAACAGAGGTGGGGAATCAGAGTCCGGGAATCAGAGATGGGGAATCAGAGGCGGGGAATGAGATATGGGGAATCAGAGGCGGGGAATCAGAGGCGGGGAAACAGAGGCGAGGAATCAGATATGGGGAATCAGAGGTGGCGAATCAAAGGCGATGAATCAGAGATGGGGAATCAGAGGCGGGGAATCAGAGGCAGGGAATCAAACACGGGGAATCAGAGGCGGGGAATCAGAGCTGGGGAATCAGAGGCGGGGAATCAGAGTTGGGGAATCAGAGGCGGGGAATCAGAGCTGGGGAATCAGAGGTGGGGATCAGAGTCGGGGAATCAGAGGCAGGGAATCAGATGTGCGGAATCAGAGATGGGGAATCAGAGGTGGGGAATCAGAGGCTGTGAATCAGACACGGGGTTTCAGAGGCTGGGAATCAGACGGGGGAATCAAAGGCGGGGAATCAGAGATGGGGAATCAGAGGCAGGGAATCAGAGTTGGGGATTCAGAGGCGGGGAATCAGATATGGGGAAACAGAGGCGGGGAATCAGAGGCGGGCAAACAGAGGCGGGGAATTAGATATGGGGAATCAGAGGTGGGGAATCAGAGGTGGTGAATCAGAGATGGGGAATCACAGGCGGGGAATCAGAGGCAGGGAATAGAACGCGGGGAATCAGAGGCAGGGAATCAGAGTTGGGGCATCAGAGGTTGGGAATTAGATATGGGGAAACAGAGGCGGGGAATCAGAGGCGGGGAAACAGAGGCGGGAAATCAGATATGGGGAATCAGAGGTGGGGAATCAGAGGCAGGGAATCAGATGTGCGGAATCAGAGATGGGGAATCAGAGGCATGGAATCAGAATCAGAAGCGGGGAATCAGAGGCAGGGAATCAGATGCTGGGAATAAGAGGCCGGGAATCAGAGGTGGGGAATCAGAGTCCGGGAATCAGAGATGGGGATTCAGAGGCTGAGAATGAGATATGGAGAATCAGAGGCGGGGAATCAGAGGCGGGGAAACAGAGGTGGGGAATCATATATGTGGAATCAGAGGTGGCGAATCAAAGGCGGTGAATCAGAGATGGGGAATCAGAGGCGGGGAATCAGAGGCAGGGAATCAAACACGGGTAATCAGAGGCGGGGAATCAGAGCTGGGGAATCAGAGGCGGGGAATCAGAGTTGGGGAATCAGAGGCAGGGAATCAGATATGGGGAAACAGGGGCAGGGAATCAGAGGCGGGGAAACAGAGGCGGCGAATCAGATATGGGGAATCAGAGGTGTGGAATCAGAGGTTGGGAATCAGAGGCAGGGAATCAGAGGCGGAGAATCAAACACGGGGAATCAGAGCTGGGGAATCAGAGGCGGGGAATTAGAGTTGGGGAATCAGAGGAGGGGAATCAGAGGCGGGGAAACAGAGGCGGGGAATCAGATATGGGGAATCAGAGGTGGGGAATCAGAGGTTGGGAATCAGAGGCAGGGAATCAGAGGCGGGGAATCAGAGGCGGGGAATCAGAGGCAGGGAATCAGATGTGCGGAATCGGGGATGGGGAATCAGAGGCAGGGAATCAGAGGCGGGGAATCAGAGGCGGGGAATCAAAGGCCGGGAATCAGATATGGGGAAACAGAGGTGGGGAATCAGAGGCGGGGAAACAGAGGCGGGGATTCAGATATGGGGAATCAGAGGGGCGGAATCAGAGGTTGGGAATCAGAGGCAGGGAATCAGAGGCTTGGAATCAGATGCAGGGAATCAGATGCGGGGAATCAGAGGCGGGGAATCAGAGCTGGGGAATCAGAGGTGGGGAATCAGAGTTGGGGAATCAGAGGCGGGGACTTAGATATTGGGAAACAGAGGCGGGGAATCAGAGGCAGGGAATCAGATGTGCGGAATCAGAGATGGGGAATCAGAGGCAGGGAATCAGAATCAGAAGCAGGGAATCAGAGGCCGGGAATCAGAGGCCGGAATCAGATGCCGGGAATAAGAGGCCGGGAATCAGAGATGGGGTATCAGAGTCCGGGAATCAGAGATGGGGATTCAGAGGCGGGGAATGAGATATGGGGAATCAGAGGCGGGGAATCAGAGGCGGGGAAACAGAGGCGGGGAATCAGATATGGGGAATCAGAGGTGGCGAATCAAAGGCGGTGAATCAGAGATGGGGAACCAGAGGCCGGGAATCAGAGGCAGGGAATCAAACAAGGAAAATCAGAGGCGGGGAATCAGAGCTGGGGAATCAGAGGCGGGGAATCAGAGTTGGGGAATCAGAGGCGGGGAATCAGACGCAGGGAATCAATATGGGAAATCAGAGGTGGGGAATCAGAGGTTGGGAATCAGAGGAAGGGAATCAGAGGCGAGGAATCAGATATGGGGAAACAGAGGTGGGAAATCAGAGGCGGGGAAACAGAGGTGGGGATTCAGATATGGGGAATCAGAGGTAGGGAATCAGAGGTTGGGAATCAGAGGCAGGGAATCAGAGGCTTGGAATCAGATGCAGGGAATCAGATGCGGGGAATCAGAGGCGGGGAATCAGAGCTGGGGAATCAGAGGTGGGGAATCAGAGTTGGGGAATCAGAGGCGGGGACTTAGATATTGGGAAACAGAGGCGGGGAATCAGAGGCGGGGAATCAGAGGCAGGGAATCAGATGTGCGGAATCAGAGATGGGGAATCAGAGGCAGGGGATCAGAATCAGAAGCAGGGAATCAGAGGCCGGGAATCAGAGGCCGGAATCAGATGCCGGGAATAAGAGGCCGGGAATCAGAGGTTGGGAATCAGAGTCCGGGAATCAGAGATGGGGATTCAGAGGCGGGGAATGAGATATGGGGAATCAGAGGCGGGGAATCAGAGGCGGGGAAACAGAGGCGGGGAATCAGATATGGGGAATCAGAGGTGGCGAATCAAAGGCGGTGAATCAGAGATGGGGAATCAGAGGCCGGGAATCAGAGGCAGGGAATCAAACACGGAAAATCAGAGGCGGGGAATCAGAGCTGGGGAATCAGAGGCGGGGAATCAGAGTTGGGGAATCAGAGGCGGGGAATCAGACGCAGGGAATCAATATGGGAAATCAGAGGTGGGGAATCAGAGGTTGGGAATCAGAGGAAGGGAATCAGAGGCGAGGAATCAGAGCTGGGGAATCAGAGGCGGGGAATCAGAATTGGGGAATCAGAGATGGGGAATCAGAGATGGGGAATCAGAGGAGGGGAATCAGACGCGGGGAATCAGAGGTGGTGAATCAGAGATGTGGAATCAGAGGCGGTGAATCAGAGGCAGGGAATCAGACGCGGGGAATCAGAGGCGGGGAATCATATCTGGCGAATCAGAGGCGGGGAATGAGATATGGGGAATCAGAGGCGGGGAATCAGAGGCGGGGAAACAGTGGCGAGGAATCAGATATGGGGAATCAGAGGTGGCGAATCAAAGACGGTGAATCAGAGATGGGGAATCAGAGGCGGGGAATCAGAGGCAGGGGATCAAACACGGGGAATCAGAGGTGGGGAATCAGAGCTGGGGAATCAGAGGCGGGGAATCAGAGTTGGGGAATCAGAGGCGAGGAATCAGAGCTGGTGAATCAGAGGTGGGGAATCAGAGTCGGGGAATCAGAGGCAGGGAATCGGATGTGCGGAATCAGAGATGGGGAATCAGAGGTGGGGAATCAGAGGCGGTGAATCTGAGATGGGGAATCAGAGGCGGGGAATCAGAGGCAGGTTATCAGACTCGGGGATTCAGAGGCTGGGAATCAGACGGGGGGAATCAAAGGCGGGGAATGAAGCTGGGGAATCAGAGGCAGCGAATCAGAGTTGGGGATTCAGAGGCGGGGAATCAGATATGGGGAAACAGAGGCGGGGAATCAGAGGCGGGCAAACAGAGGTGGGGAATTAGATATGGGGAATCAGTGGTGGGGAATCAGATGTGGTGAATCAGAGATGGGGAATCACAGGCGGGGAATCAGAGGCTGGGAATAGAACGCGGGGAATCAGAGGCAGGGAATCAGAGCTGGGGAATCAGAGGCGGGGAATCATAGTTGGGAATCAGAGGCGGGGAATCAGATATGGGGAAACAGAGGCGGGGAATCAGGGGCGGGGAAACAGAGGCGGGGAATCAGATATGGGGAATCGGATGCGGGGAATCAGAGGCGGGGAATCAGAGCTGGGGAATCAGAGGCGGGGAATCAGAGTTGGGGCATCAGAGGTGGGGAATTAGATATGGGGAAACAGAGGCGGGGAATCAGAGGCGTGGAAACAGAGGCGGGGAATCAGATATGGGGAATCAGAGGTGGGGAATCAGAGGCAGGTAATCAGATGTGCGGAATCAGAGATGGGGAATCAGAGGCAGGGAATCAGAATCAGAAGCGGGAAGTCAGAGGCCGGGAATCAGAGGCCTGGAATCAGATGCTGGGAATATGAGGCCGGGAATCAGAGGTGGGGAATCAGAGTCCGGGAATCAGTGATGGGGATTCAGAGGCGGGGAATGAGATATGGAGAATCAGAGGCGGGGAATCAGAGGCGGGGAAACAGAGGTGGGGAATCAGATATGGGGAATCAGAGGTGGCGAATCAAAGGCGGTGAATCAGAGATGGGGAATCAGAGGCGGGGAATCAGAGGCAGGGAATCAAACACGGGGAATCAGAGGCGTGGTATCAGAGCTGGGGAATCAGAGGCTGGGAATCAAAGTTGGGGAATCAGAGGCAGGGAATCAGATATGGGGAAACAGGGGAGGGGAATCAGAGGCGGGGAAACAGAGGCGGGGAATCAGATATGGGGAATCAGAGGCGGGGAATTAGAGTTGGGGAATCAGAGGCGGGGAATCAGAGGCGGGGAAACAGAGGCGGGGAATCAAACACGGGGAATCAGAGGTGGGGAATCAGAGGTTGGGAATCAGAGGCAGGGAATCAGAGGCGGGGAATCAGAGGCGGGGAATCAGAGGCAGGGAATCAGATGTGCAGAATCGGAGATGGGGAATCAGAGGCAGGGAATCAGAGGCGGGGAATCAGAGGCGGGGAATCAGAGGCCGGGAATCAGATATGGGGAAACAGAGGCAGGGAATCAGAGGCGGGGAAACAGAGGCTGGAAATCAGATATGGGGAATCAGAGGTGGGGAATCAGAGGTTGGGAATCAGAGGCGGGGAATCAGAGGCTTGGAATCAGATGCAGGGAATCAGATGCGGGGAATCAGAGGCGGGGAATCAGAGCTGGGGAATCAGAGGTGGGGAATCAGAGTTGGGGAATCAGAGGCGGGGACTTAGATATTGGGAAACAGAGGCGGGGAATCAGAGGCGGGGAAACAGAGGCGGGGAATCAGAGATGGGGAATCAAAGGCAGGGAATCAGAATCAGAAGCAGGGAATCAGAGGCCGGGAATGAGCGGCCGGAATCAGATGCCGGGTATAAGAGGCCGGGAATCAGAGGTGGGGAATCAGAGTCCGGGAATCAGAGATGGGGATTCAGAGGCAGGGAATGAGATATGGGGAATCAGAGGCGGGGAATCAGAGGCGGTGAAACAGAGGCGGGGAATCAGATATGGGGAATCAGAGGTGGCGAATCAAAGGCGGTGAATCAGAGATGGGGAATCAGAGGCCGGGAATCAGAGGCAGGGAATCAAACACGGGGAATCAGAGGCGGAGAATCAGAATTGGGAAATCAGAGATGGGGAACCAGAGATGGGGAATCAGAGGCGGGGAATCAGACGCAGGGAATCAGAGGTGGTGAATCAGAGATGTTGAATCAGAGGCGGGGAATCAGAGGCGGGGAAACAGAGGCGGGAAATCAGATATGGGGAATCAGAGGTGGGGAATCAGAGGCAGGGAATCAGATGTGCGGAATCAGAGATGGGGAATCAGAGGCAGGGAATCAGAATCAGAAGCGGGGAATCAGAGGCCGGGAAACAGAGGCGGGGAATCAGATATGGGGAATCAGAGGTGGGGAATCAGAGGCAGGGAATTAGATTTGCGGAATCAGAGATGGGGAATCAGAAGCAGGGAATCAGAGGCCGGGAATCAGAGGCCGGAATCAGATGCCGGGAATAAGAGGCCGGGAATCAGAGGTGGGGAATCAGAGTCCGGGAATCAGAGATGGGGAATCAGAGGCGGGGAATGAGATATGGGGAATCAGAGGCGGGGAATCAGAGGCGGGGAAACAGAGGCGAGGAATCAGATATGGGGAATCAGAGGTTGTGAATCAAAGGCGATGAATCAGAGATGGGGAATCAGAGGCGGGGAATCAGAGGCTGGGAATCAAACACGGGGAATCAGAGGCGGGGAATCAGAGCTGGGGAATCAGAGGCGGGGAATCAGAGGCAGGGAATCAAACACGGGGAATCAGAGACGTGGTATCAGAGCTGGGGAATCAGAGGCTGGGAATCAAAGTTGGGGAATCAGAGGCAGGGAATCAGATATGGGGAAACTGGGGCGGGGAATCAGAGGCGGGGAAACAGAGGCGGGGAATCAGATATGGGGAATCAGAGGCGGGGAATTAGAGTTGGGGAATCAGAGGCGGGGAATCAGAGGCGGGGAAACAGAGGCGGGGAATCAAACACGGGGAATCAGAGGTGGGGAATCAGAGGTTGGGAATCAGAGGCAGGGAATCAGAGGCGGGGAATCAGAGGCGGGGAATCAGAGGCAGGGAATCAGATGTGCGGAATCGGAGATGGGGAATCAGAGGCAGGGAATCAGAGGCGGGGAATCAGAGGCGGGGAATCAGAGGCCGGGAATCAGATATGGGGAAACAGAGGCAGGGAATCAGAGGCGGGGAAACAGAGGCTGGGAATCAGATATGGGGAATCAGAGGTGGGGAATCAGAGGTTGGGAATCAGAGGCAGGGAATCAGAGGCTTGGAATCAGATGCAGGGAATCAGATGCGGGGAATCAGAGGCGGGGAATCAGAGCTGGGGAATCAGAGGTGGGGAATCAGAGCTGGGGAATCAGAGATGGGGAATCAGAGGCAGGGAATCAGATGTGCGGAATCAGAGATGGGGAATCAAAGGCAGGGAATCAGAATCAGAAGCAGGGAATCACAGGCGGGGAATCAGAGGCTGGGAATAGAACGCGGGGTATCAGAGGCAGGGAATCAGAGCTGGGGAATCAGAGGCGGGGAATCATGGTTGGGAATTAGAGGCGGGGAATCAGATATGGGGAAACAGAGGCGGGGAATCAGGGGCGTGGAAACAGAGGCGGGGAATCAGATATGGGGAATCGGATGCGGGGAATCAGAGGCGGGGAATCAGAGCTGGGGAATCAGAGGCGGGGAATCAGAGTTGGGGCATCAGAGGTGGGGAATTAGATATGGGGAAACAGAGGCGGGGAATCAGAGGCGTGGAAACAGAGGCGGGGAATCAGATATGGGGAATCAGAGGTGGGGAATCAGAGGCAGGTAATCAGATGTGCGGAATCAGAGATGGGGAATCAGAGGCAGGGAATCAGAATCAGAAGCGGGGAGTCAGAGGCCGGGAATCAGAGGCCTGGAATCAGATGCTGGGAATAAGAGGCCGGGAATCAGAGGTGGGGCATCAGAGTCCGGGAATCAGTGATGGGGATTCAGAGGCGGGGAATGAGATATGGAGAATCAGAGGCGAGGAATCAGAGGCGGGGAAACAGAGGTGGGGAATCAGATATGGGGAATCAGAGGTGGCGAATCAAAGGCGGTGAATCAGAGATGGGGAATCAGAGGCGGGGAATCAGAGGCAGGGAATCAAACACGGGGAATCAGAGGCGTGGTATCAGAGCTGGGGAATCAGAGGCTGGGAATCAAAGTTGGGGAATCAGAGGCAGGGAATCAGATATGGGGAAACAGGGGCGGGGAATCAGAGGCGGGGAAACAGAGGCGGGGAATCAGATATGGGGAATCAAAGGCGGGGAATTAGAGTTGGGGAATCAGAGGCGGGGAATCAGAGGCGGGGAAACAGAGGCGGGGAATCAAACACGGGAAATCAGAGGCAGGGAATCAGATGTGCGGAATCGGAGATGGGGAATCAGAGGCAGGGAATCAGAGGCGGGGAATCAGAGGCGGGGAATCAGAGGCCGGGAATCAGATATGGGGAAACAGAGGTAGGGAATCAGAGGCGGGGAAACAGAGGCTGGGAATCAGATATGGGGAATCAGAGGTGGGGAATCAGAGGTTGGAAATCAGAGGCAGGGAATCAGAGGCTTGGAATCAGATGCAGGGAATCAGATGCGGGGAATCAGAGGCGGGGAATCAGAGCTGGGGAATCAGAGGTGGGGAATCAGAGTTGGGGAATCAGAGGCGGGGACTTAGATATTGGGAAACAGAGGCGGGGAATCAGAGGCGGGGAAACAGAGGCGGGGAATCAGAGATGGGGAATCAAAGGCAGGGAATCAGAATCAGAAGCAGGGAATCAGAGGCCGGGAATGAGAGGCCGGAATCAGATGCCGGGAATAAGAGGCCGGGAATCAGAGGTGGGGAATCAGAGTCTGGGAATCAGAGATGGGGATTCAGAGGCGGGGAATGAGATATGGGGAATCAGAGGCGGGGAATCAGAGGCGGTGAAACAGAGGCGGGGAATCAGATATGGGGAATCAGAGGTGGCGAATCAAAGGCGGTGAATCAGAGATGGGGAATCAGAGGCCGGGAATCAGAGGCAGGGAATCAAACACGGGGAATCAGAGGCGGAGAATCAGAATTGGGGAATCAGAGATGGGGAATCAGAGATGGGGAATCAGAGGCGGGGAATCAGACGCGGGGAATCAGAGGTGGTGAATCAGAGATGTTGAATCAGAGGCGGGGAATCAGAGGCAGGGAATCAGAGTTGGGGCATCAGAGGTTGGGAATTAGATATGGGGAAACAGAGGCGGGGAATCAGAGGCGGGGAAACAGAGGCGGGAAATCAGATATGGGGAATCAGAGGTGGGGAATCAGAGGCAGGGAATCAGATGTGCGGAATCAGAGATGGGGAATCAGAGGCAGGGAATCAGAATCAGAAGCGGGGAATCAGAGGCCGGGAAACAGAGGCGGGGAATCAGATATGGGGAATCAGAGGTGGGGAATCAGAGGCAGGGAATTAGATTTGCGGAATCAGAGATGGGGAATCAGAAGCAGGGAATCAGAGGCCGGGAATCAGAGGCCGGAATCAGATGCCGGGAATAAGAGGCCGGGAATCAGAGGTGGGGAATCAGAGTCCGGGAATCAGAGATGGGGAATCAGAGGCGGGGAATGAGATATGGGGAATCAGAGGCGGGGAATCAGAGGCGGGGAAACAGAGGCGAGGAATCAGATATGGGGAATCAGAGGTGGCGAATCAAAGGCGATGAATCAGAGATGGGGAATCAGAGGCGGGGAATCAGAGGCAGGGAATCAAACACGGGGAATCAGAGGCGGGGAATCAGAGCTGGGGAATCAGAGGTGGGGAATCAGAGGCAGGGAATCAAACACGGGGAATCAGAGGCGTGGTATCAGAGCTGGGGAATCAGAGGCTGGGAATCAAAGTTGGGGAATCAGAGGCAGGGAATCAGATATGGGGAAACAGGGGCGGGGAATCAGAGGCGGGGAAACAGAGGCGGGGAATCAGATATGGGGAATCAGAGGCGGGGAATTAGAGTTGGGGAATCAGAGGCGGGGAATCAGAGGCGGGGAAACAGAGGCGGGGAATCAAACACGGGGAATCAGAGGTGGGGAATCAGAGGTTGGGAATCAGAGGCAGGGAATCAGAGGCAGGGAATCAGAGGCGGGGAATCAGAGGCAGGGAATCAGATGTGCGGAATCGGAGATGGGGAATCAGAGGCAGGGAATCAGAGGTGGGGAATCAGAGCCGGGAATCAGAGGCCGGGAATCAGATATGGGGAAACAGAGGCAGGGAATCAGAGGCGGGGAAACAGAGGCAGGGAATCAGATATGGGGAATCAGAGGTGGGGAATCAGAGGTTGGGAATCAGAGGCAGGGAATCAGAGGCTTGGAATCAGATGCAGGGAATCAGATGCGGGGAATCAGAGGCGGGGAATCAGAGCTGGGGAATCAGAGGTGGGGAATCAGAGTTGGGGAATCAGAGGCGGGGACTTAGATATTGGGAAACAGAGGCGGGGAATCAGACGAGGGGAAACAGATGCGGGTAATCAGATATGGGGAATCAGAGATGGGGAATCAGAGGCAGGGAATCAGATGTGCGGAATCAGAGATGGGGAATCAAAGGCAGGGAATCAGAATCAGAAGCAGGGAATCAGAGGCCGGGAATCAGAGGCCGGAATCAGATGCCGGGAATAAGAGGCCGGGAATCAGAGGTGGGGAATCAGAGTCCGGGAATCAGAGATGGGGATTCAGAGGCGGGGAATGAGATATGGGAAATCAGAGGCGGGGAATCAGAGGCGGTGAAACAGAGGCGGGGAATCAGATATGGGGAATCAGAGGTGGCGAATCAAAGGCGGTGAATCAGAGATGGGGAATCAGAGGCCGGGAATCAGAGGTAGGGAATCAAACACGGGGAATCAGAGGCGGGGAATCAGAATTGGGGAATCAGAGATGGGGAATCAGAGATGGGGAATCAGAGGCGGGAAATCAGACGCGGGGAATCAGTGGTGGTGAATCAGAGATGTTGAATCAGAGGCGGGGATTCAGAGGCAGGGAATCAGAGTTGGGGCATCAGAGGTTGGGAATTAGATATGGGGAAACAGAAGCGGGGAATCAGAGGCGGGGAAACAGAGGCGGGAAATCAGATATGGGGAATCAGAGGTGGGGAATCAGAGGCAGGGAATCAGATGTGCGGAATCAGAGATGGGGAATCAGAGGCAGGGAATCAGAATCAGAAGCGGGGAATCAGAGGCCGGGAAACAGAGGCGGGGAATCAGATATGGGGAATCAGAGGTGGGGAATCAGAGGCAGGGAATTAGATTTGCTGAATCAGAGATGGGGAATCAGAAGCAGGGAATCAGAGGCCGGGAATCAGAGGCCGGAATCAGATGCCGGGAATAAGAGGCCGGGAATCAGAGGTGGGGAATCAGAGTCCGGGAATCAGAGATGGGGAATCAGAGGCGGGGAATGAGATATGGGGAATCAGAGGCGGGGAATCAGAGGCGGGGAAACAGAGGCGAGGAATCAGATATGGGGAATCAGAGGTGGCGAATCAAAGGCGATGAATCAGAGATGGGGAATCAGAGGCGGGGAATAAGAGGCAGGGAATCAAACACGGGGAATCAGAGGCGGGGAATCAGAGCTGGGGAATCAGAGGCGGGGAATCAGAGTTGGGGAATCAGAGGCGGGGAATCAGAGCTGGGGAATCAGAGGTGGGGATCAGAGTCGGGGAATCAGAGGCAGGGAATCAGATGTGCGGAATCAGAGATGGGGAATCAGAGGTGGGGAATCAGAGGCTGTGAATCAGACACGGGGTTTCAGAGGCTGGGAATCAGACGGGGGAAT